>NC_135537.1:24328661-24944911 GCF_045843805.1 Urocitellus parryii | reverse complement strand
GGGCAGTGATGTAAAATAAAACACAAAGCAATAAATAGAGAGCATGAAAATTAAAATATAGATGGCCAGTAAGCTCTACATGTTAGAAAATTAAGACAGCCAATCATCTCACTAACTGCAATGACTTATAATTTGTACTCCCAAATAAAATACAATTTTTCTGCAATATAACATTCGTAATTACAGCATTCAGCTGCCCTCCTACCCAAAGGCTAGTTTTTCCCCCCAGAACTATTATAGTTATGAGTCTTTAAAGATTAGTTTTCTACTTCAAAATCTAGGGTCTCTAATTATCTCAGAATGTGGGGGGAGTCTGCCACTTCTCTTGATTTAAATTCTAGGAGAGTCTGACTCATTAAAGTATTTTTAAATCTCCTTTTATTTACCTTATTTTTTTTTACCATTCTAAAGCATCCTGTATGTGATATATACCATGTTTTATGTTGTATTCTATATTTTATTAATTTGTCTGGGAAACCAAATGTTAACAGGGAGAGAGTAACCTCTAAATTCTCGTGATTTGAATTGATAATTTAGAAACAAAGATAGCAGAGAAAGTTGCTCTGTTTTTAGGGCTGACAGAAAAAGATGAGATAGAAGAGGTAATTTCTGTATCTTTATTTCCAGAGATCCATTGTTCTTTCTTTCTTGAAAATATAATAAAGAGTGAGAGCATCTGCTGCATTTCTAACAAGTAGCAAGTAAGTGTGTGCTTGAATACAACTACGGGTTTTGAGGTACCTGAAGGTAAAGTACCAATTAGTAGAAACCTAGAAGCAATGCTCCAGGGAAGAACAGAAGGGGAGAGTCTCAGTCTGGAGAACATTAAAGTCACATGAATCATAGGATTGTTTAAGCATTGTATGTGTCTCAGATTGTGGAAGGTTCTTTTCCGTATTGATAAATAAAGAGACATGTAAGCAAATAATTAAACAATATGTAAGAGAGGTGTTAAAGGATTTATAAATCTTAATGTTTCAAATGCAAACTCAGTTTGTAATATATATTTTTTAAATAATCTGCATTAAATATTTTGAACTCTATACCCCCAAAACCATTTGATGTGACCTCAAGTATTGCATTGCAAGTAAATGCACATTTTCTGCTTAGATATTAGTCTATGAACATTTTGATTCTAAAGACTTTAGCTGATTCATATCTCTCTGTAAGAATTTAGCTCATGTGTTTGCCTACATTGGGCACTCAATAAAAGATGATGAATGAATCAACAACAACCAACCCTTCTTGTAAGACCGACTTCCAGAGAGGAATATGGCATAGCTGATTTTTCAGAACTATAAATGGATCAAAGAAAGAAACCTTAATAAATTGTTTCTTTTTAAATCCATGTTAGGGAGAAGCAGAACTGTAAAGAGGCAGAAAATATAAAACAAAGTTTTAAGATCAATTTCATAACTTATTAAAGTCCACAGTTACCTTTTACCCAGTGGAAAATTGTTTCATGTACTAATATTAAAATTGGGTTTGTGGACTAGTTTCACACTGAGCTTTTAATAAAAGATGGTTCAGAATACTTTGAATTATTGGGTAATACTAGTTTAAGGTGACATATTAATTTGTAGTACATAAAAGACAGATGGTTAACACTCAAAACAGTTTTCTTAGGCACCAATCAGCAACATACACACAGCTGGACATACACACATTTAATCATGTATATGTACATTTAAAAAGTCTGGAAGAAGACAAAACATCAATATTAAGTATAGGACCTATAATAACAAAACTACAGTTGAAACAAGGAATACAATCTCATTTTTCATGTGGCATTCAACACATGCATTAAATTTAATTCTTACCGTTTATAGAATATCCAGTATTGGTAACATGATGATTTGAGAAGATTTTCTTATTTTCCAGTATGAATACTGTAACCTTTTTGTCTAGAAATTTGTAATCATAGTACTCATGTTGATATTTTGTAAAGTAGCCACTCAAATTTTATAACTATTAAATGCGGATTCTAGACCCTAATAATTCAGGAGAGAATATTGCAAGTTATAATCCTAAAATTAATTCCAATCCTGAATTCCTGGGAAATTATTAATTTTTTGACATGCCATGAGTTAAACATGTAGACCATTGTAAACATAGATATTTGTTTGGTGATTTTATATATATGTATATATAAATTAAGCATCAGATGCTCATTTTTTCCTTGTTACTTGAGACATGAGGCTGCCATTTCTCCCCCTGATGTCATACTAGGTTCTCCCCAAGTTAGATGAAATAGTTCTCTAGCCTTTTCCTGTGACACTTTTCTGTATTAAGATTACCAATTCTTTCTCTTTTTTTTCCTTTTAATTTTCTGCAAAACATATTTTAGTAGTTTCACAAGAAAGAAGAAAAGATATATGGGAGGTAAAATGTTGACCCCCTGTATGCTTCAAAACACCTGTATTTCTTCCTCTACTTAATTGACATATTTCTCCATAACTTGAAAGTGTTTCATTCTGTCAGGCGATGCTGTTGAAAAATCTGATGCTGTTCTTAGTCTCAGTTCTTTGAGAGTGATCTATTGTGATTCTCTGTGGATATTTATTTTTGTTTTTTTTTTTTGTGGAAGATTTAAGATTCTGTTTTTACCTGGCATTCTAAAATTTTTCACTGATTTGCATTGTTTTGATATTCCTTTAATGTAGTTGTCACCTGGTTGGTCCTTTTACACAGAACACCTGTGTCTTCACATAAAAGCAGTTGTTCACATATTTTAGTTTCCACTTTCATTTAGAAATGAGTTGAAGTTTGGTAGTGTTAGAGTCTGTAAACAAGTCAAGATGGCATCTGGCATTTTGCAGAGGGAGTGGTTTGTGAAGTAATGCCAGGGAGCCATTGAGTGTGGAGATTCCTTATTGGTTGACTGCTGTATCTAGTTTATGTTAATTAAGATAAGCTGTGTGGAATGTATGTATACCCCTCCGGTCCTACAATAAACGGCTCCCACTCCAGCTGTATCAATGTACACAAGTTGTTCGTCACCCCCCAGTTATTTTGCTGCAGCCAGACTGTGGCATGGTAGTCCCTGTGTAACCATTAATTATTAATAGTGATTAAAAAAAAACACATAATATACTGGTAAGAATTGAGGAGGCTAACCAGCCAATAGACACTGATCTAAAAGTGGCCTGACATACTCTTTATGGTGGATGCCAAAATGACAGTATTTGTAGCTTTTTCTCTTCTAGACCTTTTTAGTTATTTCCAACAAAAATATCTGAATCTTCTAATGGAGAAGACTGGGTTTAGGGAGAGAAGTATAATATCTGAAATCTGTGAGCAACCAGACTCTAGGTTCCCAGAGACTCTTTTCTATAGTTACCTACATTATAAATCAATATTATAGTTTTAGTATTAATATTTCTTCTAAAAAATTAAGGAAATTTTCTTATCTATGATTATTACCCTTTCTGTTCTCATTGTCCCTTTGAGTTTCCCACTTGCCATATGTCTTTTCTGTCATTGTAACAGAATTGTGTTGAAGAGTGAGGATAACCACCAGCCGTCACTTGATGCTTCATCACCTAGTTGGTATAAGGTGCAAGGAGTCCTCTTTTTTTTCCCCCCATTGGCTTTCTAAGGCTTGTCAGTTTAGGCAAATGATATGTAAAATGTCTCTGGAAGTCATTAAATTATTTCACTAAGGATGTAATATGGTTTCCTTTTGAGATATGTCCATACATATTAAATCGAGCAATTAGTTAGGATTTACATTGATAAAATGAGGATTGACAGACTGATTCCAACCTAGGATGCTGGTGGTAAGGAAAAATTCCCAGATGAACTTTGTCTTTAACTCTTTCCTTGTCACATCTTATAGTAGTTGGTAAGAATAAAAAGGCATGAAAATAAAAATTTAGTTTGACCTGAAGCTTGTAATGAAAATTCATATATCAACTGAATAGATCAAATTTTAGAAAGGCACATCACAATGTACAATGATTTTCCCAAACCGTAAATATGAAATTGAATGAGTCTAAAGGATTTTTGAATTTGAGATAAATAATTGAAGAAGCAAAGCACTAAATACTGATAGTTTGATAACAGTTCATATAAGAGGATTTTATTTAAATTTCTTAAGGGTATTTTTACTTCAAAATAACAACAGAGGCAAATTTTTATTTCCCCACTCTGATGAAGTAACTTATACCAGATTTGCCGTTCCACACAAAATAATTATTAAGCTAGATAATACATATCTTATAGCTATACTCACACCCAAAAATAGACATCATAAGACTGTATTATTGAGAAAAAAGAAACACATGAGGTGAGTTTCATACTCAACTTAGATTTCTTCCTGGGACGTTTATTAGGCCATGGTAAAGGAAGATAAAACTGAGACAGAGCTCAGCATTCATTTTTATTAGTAGTAGTAAATTTTATCTTAATCAACATAATATTTTTAATCGAAAAAAATACATCTAAAATACTATTTATAACTAATATTATAACTAAATGAATTTGGAACAAAACATTGTATTTTGTTGAAAATACAAGATATTACATAGAGTAAATAAAGGGGATATAGTATAAATAGGTACATAATAATCACAGTTACTTATCTGAGCTTAGTTTTGTTAAGATATAATTTCTTTCTAAATTGTTCTATAGTTCCAATACAATATCAATCAAAATTATAGAACATAGTAAAAATTGTAACATTGATTCTAAAACATGTTGGAATTCATGGGGCTTATTATAGCAAACAATATTGAAATTTAAAAGTAAAATATGAGGTCATATGTTACCTGATTCCAATGTTTAATATAAAACCACATAAATCAGTAATATATGACATTATGTTAGGATATAAAAATCAATAATTGAAAATTTGACCCACAATGTAAAATCATCTATCTAATCTCTATACCAAGTAAGCTGGAAAAATTGAATAAATATGTGGAAAAAATAACACTAAACTCTGACACCCTCTTATGAACTATAATTAATTTTTTTAAGAGAGAGAGAGAACTTTTAATATTTATTTTTTAGTTTTTGGTGGACACAACATCTTTGTTTGTATGTGGTGCTGAGGATTGAACCCCGGGCCGCATGCATGCCAGGGAGTTCACTACCACTTGAGCCACATCCCCAGCCCCCAACTATAATTAATTTGAGATGGTTTATTTAACATAATTTCAAAAAATTTATAATAATTAATTTATAATAATTTAACATAAATTCAAAAAACTTTAGTTTAATTCAAAATGTGAAGCATTTTGAAGAAAATATAGGAGAAAAGTATCCACACAAATGATTTTTTAGAGAGGTTCCCCAAAACATTATTTATAATAGAAAACTAGAGAAAATTGGTCTTTATCAAAATTAAAATAGCTAATAAAACATAGTGTTATATAAATAAGATGATAAATCTAAACTAGGTAGAAATGTTTGCAACAATGAAAATATCTAATAAGGGCTTGTATCCAGAATATACAATTTCACACAAATAAAAAAAGACTTATAACTCAATAAAACTTGACAAAAAACTTGAACATATTTTTTAAAGAAAAGTGCATAGGATACTACCAAGATGCACAATTAAACTCCTCAATATCCCTAAAATTAACCAGGCAGTACAAATAGAAATCACAGGGAAATGCTCTTTTGCCTGTACTTGCATGACTGGATTAAAAAGACTAATAATATAACTTTTGACAATAGAAGTATAAAATGGTGCAACCAATTTGGAAATCTGCAGGGCAGTTTCTCATAGAGTCATACATACCATATTAGCTTATGACCCACATTCTTAGTTATCCATCCAAGAGAAATTAAAACTTAATTCCATGAAGAATATTGTATAATAATGTTTCTGGCTTTATGAGAATTCAAACTACAAACCATTCAAATGTTCTAATAGAAGAGTAATTTAATTGTATTATATTTATATGATAGAATAATAATTTTAAAGTATAATCTAACAACACACAAAATTATAGAAGAATCTTCAAAATATGTAGAACAAAATAAGTCAAATGCAAATATAGAGTGTCTGATTTTAATTATGTAAATATCTGGAGAAATATATAATCTATGATGAAAGAAAGGTTGTAGAAAGGCTAGTTTTCTCCCAGTGGGAAGAACTGACTGAAGTGCAATAGGTAATTTTCTGAGGTAATGAATTGAAGTTTTCTGTTTCTTGATTTATATGTTCATTTCATGTGCTTCTGCATATATTAAAATATTGAAGTATACACTTGAGTTATATGTATCTTATTTTATATAAAGTCTCCCTCAATATGAAAAGTCATATAAACTTACAAATCTTATAAGCTAAAAGAATCAAAGGCATACGTTTTATTAAAAATATTGTCCCCTGGGACTGGGGATGTGGCTCAAGCAATAGCGTGCTCTCCTGACATGCACAGGGCATTTCCTTTGATCCTCAGCACCACATAAAAATAAAATAAAGATGTTGGGTCCACAGAAAACTAAAATAAATAAATAAATATTTAAAAACTCTCTCTCTCTCTCTTTCTCTCTCTCCCCTGAAATTCACACACACACACACAAACATATACAAGTTTTCATCTATAAATACAAAAATGTAATAAAGTATATAGAATACATCTTACTGTTTTTATATAGACAAAGTCACCTAGGAGTCAGAATTTACATATTCTTCAGTTTATGCCTCAATATACTTATGTTTCTCAAACTGTAGGAAAATATTAGAGGCTACTGTAGAGATTAGAGTTAAGCACACACAATGATGCAATTGCTACTGTGTTCATTTGTTGACCCAGTCTCAGTGTACTCTGAATTGAACCTCCTGTTGGTTTATGTACTAGATCTTGAAAACCAACTTTTCAATGAAACCAGCTGATTTTGTGGTGCAGCTATATTATGATACCAAGAACTGACTAAGTATCAGAACCATGTTAAATGCTTCACATTTATCAATTTATTCACTCTTCATAGAAATTCATTAATCTAAAGAGTTATAATTATTCTTATTTAAGTGAGAATTGAATGTTCTTTAAGGAAATTAGTCAATGACTATAAGGCTCATTTTTGGTGGAGAAACTTCTAATTCAGATTGTCTAATGTGAGGTTTTTGCTCCTATTTCTGTGATATTCTAGCTCTCGATAAAGCAAAGAGATGATTTTCATGAGCTTCAAACTATACATTCTAAAACCATAAAATGTCTATATTTGCTTCTCTTTCCAATCACTTTAGTAATTAACTTTAGTTCATATAATTTACAGGTATTTTAATGGCTGTTCAAGATTTTCAAGTGTAATGATCCTGCAGTTAATATTCACTGACAATGGGAAAGGTCAATGTTACTTGAGGATTAGAACAACAAGAAATAATATTGGAATTTATTTTGACTTTAAAATGACAATGAATTTCTCTGGCATATAGTTTGCTAGAAAATTAATCCTAATAACAACTTTTTTTAAAATCCAGGATTTAAAATATTAATAGTAGTATCAATTGTTTTCCATAGTATATTTGTTATATATAAGTGGATATTGCAATCTCAATTTTGCAATAAATTTATCAATGGTGTGCACATGGAAAAAATGAAAGATAATTTGCAATGTATCAAATTTTAAAAATTGAGAACACATCCTGCAATTAATTGTTGAAAATTATAAATACATTTTCTAGATTTTCTATTGCTAAATATGATGAAAACAAAATATAATATTTCTTAGTTACAATAAGCATTATGTTTTATTTTCTTTTTCTTTCACTATCTTTTTTTCATATTAGATAAAAGCACAAGAAACAACATTAAGGGTTACAGTTTGATTACTAACTTACTGAATGAAGCTAAGTAATGTATGACTCTATTCTGACAGCTACTGGTTTTGGAAGTCATAAAAGTGACCAAAACAGTTTTCATGATTTAACTGCAAGTCACATGCTTTTTTTTAAAACTACTTTTTATATAGGAATCATAGTATCATAGGATTATGACACATTAGGTTTATGGATATTAATTGTTTTCTATTTCTCCTTGTAGCATGAGATTCATGAAAGTTGATGATAGGATATGCCTCTAGGATAGCATTAGTTGTTTTTAGGTCAAAATGTCTGGCCTCTGAGTCCCAATTCTATGTTCAGCAATTCATATTTCTATATTTCTGGGAGAGGAAAAATATTTTTCTTCAAAATGATATGGAGAGAATATACTCTCCTTATCCTTTGGGAGCAATGGCAAGATAGTGTTATCTAATTTTAGCCAGTGAGAAACACCCACTAAGGATATTGTATTTTCAACACGTGACTTAAGATAAAGGAGAAGTAAAATGAAAATCTTGGTAGTGATGTGTGGTGAGGTCAGTGTTACCCTTATCAGTAGTTCACATATCTAGATAAAGACAGGAGTATTTATTAGAAACAACACTTTCTGTTTTCATAATTTTAGTTTCCATATTATAAAAGCCTTAAGTTGAATCTGTTTTCCTGCTATGGTTAGAGTCATTTTTTTGGATGCATCCAGAATCTTGGCTGAGTGACTGGAACCCCAATTGTAAAAATTCTTTGGATCCCACCTTAACTGACTGAGACATATAAAACAAGTAAGTGTCAGTGGCTGTGCGGGTGAAGTACAGAGGAAAAATAAGACATGGTCCTCAGGACAAATGAACAGAGTAAGGAATGAATTGAGAGAACACAAAGAGAAAACTAACAATTAACCAAAGACTAAATGAAATTAGAAAATAAACCTGAAGCAAGGCACTCAATACTTTTCCCTAGTGAATTTATTGGCTAGTGATGTGTTATTTCTGTTGGCTATAGAAATAAAAAAATAGATAAAGTCAGACTATTCTTGGGGGAAAATTTAACAAAGAAATCCAGATTATGGTGGGTCTTAAACAACATGAGAAAAGAACAGAGGATCATGATAAATTGATGATTTTTTAAGTGCAAGTACATTCTGGAAGATGTTGAATAAGATCAATTATCATGGAATTTCTAAGTAGTGTATCTCATCTTTTAAATGTATCAATTTTTTTTTTTTTACTTTTAAGACCATGTGCTTAGCCTTATCTTTTTTTTTCTTTTTTTTTTATTGGTTGTTCAAAACCTTACAAAGCTCTTGACATATCATATTTCAAACATTAGTTTCAAGTGAGTTATGAACTCCCATTTTTACCCCAAATACAGATTGCAGAATCACATCGGTTACACATTCACATTTTTACATAATGCCATACTAGTGACTGTTGTATTCTGCTACCTTTCCTATCCTCTACTATCCCCCTCCCCCCATCTTCTCTTTCTATCCCATCTACTGTAATTCATTTCTCTCCTTATTTTTTCTTCCAATTTCCCTCACAACCTCTTTTATGTAGTTTTTTATAACAATGAGGGTCTCTTTCCATTTCCATGCAATTCCCCTTTTCTCTCTCTTTCCCTCCCATCTCGTGCCTCTGTTTAATGTCAATCTTTTCTTCCTGTTCTTCCTCCCTGCTCTATTCTTAGTTGCTCTCATTATATCAAAGAAGACATTTGGTATTTGTTTTTTAGGGATTGGCTAGCTTCACTAAGCATAATCTGCTCTAGTGCCATCCATTTCCCTGCAAATTCCATGATTTTGTCATTTTTTAGTGCTGCGTAATACTCCATAGTGTATAAATGCCACATTTTTAATCCATTCATCCATTGAAGGGCATCTGGGTTGGTTCCACAGTCTAGCTATTGTGAATTGTGCTGCTATGAACATCAATGTGGCAGTATCCCTGTAGTATGCTCTTTTAAGGTCTTCAGGGAATAGACCAAGAAGGGCAATAACTGGGTCAAATGGTGGTTCCATTCCTAGCTTTCCCAGGAATCTCCATACTGCTTTCCAAATTGGCCGAACCAATTTGCAGTCCCACCAGCAATGTACAAGAGTACCCTTTTCCCCACATCCTCTCCAGCACTTGTTATTGTTTGACTTCATAATGGCTGCCAATCTTACTGGAGTGAGATGGTATCTTAGGGTAGTTTTGATTTGCATTTCTCTGACTGCTAGAGATGGTGAGCATTTTTTCATGTATTTGTTGATTGATTGTATGTCCTCCTCTGAGAAGTGTCTGTTCAGGTCCTTGGCCCATTTGTTGATTGGGTTATTTGTTGTCTTATTGTCTAATTTTTTGAGTTCTTTGTAAACTCTGGATATTAAGGCTCTATCTGAAGTGTGAGGGGTAAAAATTTGTTCCCATGATGTAGGCTCCCGATTTACTTCTCTTATTGTTTCTCTTGCTGTGAAAAAACTTTTTAGTTTAAGTAAGTCCCATTTGTTGATTCTTGCTATTAACTCTTGTGCTATGGGTGTCCTATTAAGGAATTTGGAGCCTGATCCCACGATATGTAGATCGTAGCCAACTTTTTCTTCTATCATACACAGAGTCTCTGATTTGATATCAAGGTCCTTGATCCATTTTGAGCTAATTTTTGTGCATGGTGAGAGGAGGGGATTCAGTTTCATTTTGTTGCATATGGATTTCCAGTTTTCCCAACACCATTTGTTGAAGATGCTATCCTTCCTCCATTGCATGCTTTTAGCCCCTTTATCGAATATAAGATAGTTGTAACTTTGTGGGTTAGTCTCTGTATCCTCTATTCTGTACCATTGGTCCACTCGCCTGTTTTGGTACCAGTACCATGCTGTTTCTGTTACTATTGCTCTGTAGTATAGTTTGAAATCTGGTATTGCTATACCACCTGATTCACACTTCCTGCTTAGAATTGCTTTTGCTATTCTGGGTCTTTTATTTTTCCATATGAATTTCATGATTGCTTTATCTATTTCTACAAGCAATGCCATTGGAATTTTGATTGGCATTGCATTAAACCTATAGAGGACTTTTGTTAATATCGCCATTTTGATGATGTTAGTTCTGCCTATCCATGAACA
Organism: Urocitellus parryii; assembly: GCF_045843805.1. Classification (NCBI taxonomy): domain Eukaryota; kingdom Metazoa; phylum Chordata; class Mammalia; order Rodentia; family Sciuridae; genus Urocitellus; species Urocitellus parryii. Next base: position 24,934,028 of record NC_135537.1, on the reverse strand, counting down.
GGGTATATCTTTCCATCTTCTAAGATCTTCTTCTACTTCTCTTTTTAGGGTTCTGTAGTTTTCATTGTATAAATCTTTCACCTCTTTTGTTAGGTTGATTCCCAAGTATTTTATTTTTTTTTGAGGATATTGTGAAGAATGGAGTGTTTTTCCTCATTTCCATTTCAGAGGTTTTGTTGCTGGTATACAGAAATGCCTTTGATTTGTGCATGTTGATTTTATATCCTGCCACTTTGCTGAATTCATTTATTAGTTCTAGTAGTTTTTTTTTGTAGACCCTTTTGGGTCTTCTAGGTATAGAATCATGTCATCTGCAAATAGTGATAATTTAAGTTCTTCCTTTCCAATTTTTATATACACAGTTTTTTTTTTTTTTTTTTTTTGCAGATCAACTAACTTGAGAAACTTCATACATGTGTGGGTATAATGTCTGGTTGGAGGAGCAGGGGCTTGCATATGAAGGCCAGTTCCTTTGCTTCAGACATGTATAAATGTTTATTAATTTAAACTAGAAGGGTGTTCTCTTTAGTTCAATGCATCTTTGCTCAAAAAGGCAAATATATGAAGATAATGTCAGGAAATAATAATGTGCTTATATAGGAGTTGAAATGTTGAGAGAGGAATCATAAAAACATATTGAAGAAAACTACAATGCAGCCCATAATTTAAAGAAAACATAATTGCAACCAAGTATTTGTAGAAAAGATATAAGCAAATTCTGTTAAATACACAGAAGGAATTAGGAAAGTCACATCAAGTTTATATCTGTTTGAATAAAAAGAGTTTAGCATATACATCTTTGTGTAACTCCCAAGACTTTTAAATAATTTTGACAGCATAGTCCCATAAAATCAGTCATTTAAACACTGAATTAAGATATCTCTCATCAATTCTGATAATAATTTAAGTTTACCAAGTAATATTTTATTGGAAGTGACACCAGCAAATCTTAGGAACAATATTAAAAGATGTCAATAAGTTTCAGAGATAATGAAAACTCCTATGACTGTCAAATGTCTGTTTTGGCAATTTTTAAACTTTTTGTACTATGATGAGACTCCCTCGCTAGGTGTGCATGCATGTTAGCTACCAATAATCTTGGTATTCTCCTCCAGTTCAAATTTATATATTTGCCTTTATATTTATTGATGTGTATAAATATGAACAAGATTTTTATGATGAAACCATTTTAATGCTAGACTGTATAACAAAGTTATCAACCTTTTCTAGGTGATTTTATATTGGTTATAATATTTCTACTAGAAGACAGCTATTTGATATATAAAGAGGCATACTAATTTTATCACATGTTGAAAAGTAGAGACAATCATTTTTCTAGATTTTGAAATTTGTATAAATAAACATGAGCAAATACCATTCTTATAACCTTATTTTAATCTATGAAACAAAAATCAGTTAAATACTATGCAGATATCAGGCTTTGAAATCTTCACTACTTACAGTTTTTCAGTTGTTTAGTGGAATATGATATTATTTATGTACCTGGGTCAATTTGTTTTTGGTTTTCTTGGATAAAATTAGTGCCTATACATGTTTTCATTCTTTCCATGAGGGGATGGCATGGGAACTGGGAAGTTGTATCTACCCAGGTATGCTATGTCCATGTATGAATATACCACAGTGAATCATGCATTCTTACACACACACACATACATGTACACATGCATATACACACACACAATGTGCTAATAATAATAGCAGGGTGGTCAGTAGAAGAGCTTAAGCAGATCAAGGGAAAGGAGGAGGAAAGGAAAAGGGAAGGTATTAGAGTATGAGATTGATCAAATTTGGTGCATGTACAAATATGGTATAAAGAATTCCACCACAATGCATGATTATAATGCACCAGTAAAAGTAATTTAAAAATAAAAATCCATAACATAATTTAAGAATAATTATTTTAGAACAATTTTGCTAAAAATTCAAAGTATTTTTAAAATTTGATATTTTAATGACTTTGTATCAGGAAAGAAAATAACTAAAATGCTCTATGAATAGCAAGATTCTATGCTCTGTGTGATTTATTTGTTGGTTAAAAAAAGAGACCTGTAATATAAGAAAAAAAATGATAATTAGAACTTTATGTAAGACAGGTTTTATTACAAAGAAAAGTTATTAATTATGCTCTGTGGATTAAGACAAAGATTCACAAGGAGGTCTCATTTGAACATGGTCTTAAAGGGTGAATAGAATCTAACCAAACAGAAAAAGGAAGAGTACCCTTGAGAGGTCACAATGCAGAAGTTCATGTATGTAAAGCAGGAGTACCTGGAGTGCATGATCCTAGATCCAAACAGTTCATACAACCTGATTTTCTTTTTAAGAACTTCAGGGCATTTGTACAAACCCTATAATATAGACAACTAGCTCTGAAAGATTGACATTTCTCCCAAGACATGTTTGAGGAAATATAATTTATAAATATGGGCCAGGCATAGTAGCACACACTTGTAGTCCCAGGGACTCTGGAGGCTGAGGCAGTAAGGTTGCAAGTTCAAGGCCAGTCTGGGAAACTTAACAAGAGTCTGTCTCAAAGTAAAAAATAAGAAGGGGATTTTTTTAGTGGCAAAGGACTTCTGGATTCAGTGTCTTGTAATGCTAAATAAATGAACATGAATATTAAATTTAGAGAAACAAACCTCAGAAAGTTGGAGTTGTTTATGGAAATATTACAAAAATAATACTAGTTTGATATGAATGTGGCCCATACAAAAGCCTTAAGTGTTTATTAAGTATGCATTGAGGAAAAAAAAGTGAAAACTACCTGGAAATTTACTAAGTTTTGCTAAGCAAGGCTCTCACACTTTTTTTCTTCTTAAGACCATCATTTACATTGTTGGACAGAGTGGGGAAGTGTGGCATCTTACATATAGTTACTTAAAAATTATTGGGTTCAAATTCCATAGCCTCTCAGTAAGCTCTGGGGCTGCTTTCCCAGAGAGCAAAATTGGAGGAGAGGGGAATAGGAAAGAGGAGAGATGGGAGAGAGAGAAAAAAGAAAAAAAAAATGTGAAGATTTTCAGAGAGGCAATTTCTGGGTCAACTACAGTCACATTCAAAGTGTCTTCATGAAACTGTGTGACTGCATTGAAGCTGTTGAATCAGAGTCATTTCTGGGAAGAGGATGGGCAGGATGACCTTGTACACTCTAGTATCTTTTAATTATGTTGTTCTAAAAGGCCAGTTTCAAAAACCATAGAACCTGCAGTGCACAGGTGGAAGATACTTTTGGTGATTACAATTCTAGATTTTAGTGGTCTTTTCCAAGAAAGTTTGTGAAAATGTCTGTCTAAAAGAAAATTAAAAGGAAAAAACTGCTTGGTGTTTTTCTTGTTACCCTTAAAAAATTTGTTCTTTTGGAACCTCAATTCCCAAATTAAGGAATTAATTACAAGAGCTAACTGAACTTAAGAGAGAGGCAGGAAAGGAGATTGGCTCTTCTCCCCACATTGTCCTGTCAATAAGCAATGGGAGGAAAATTTGTACCATGTGTTGATGGACCAGTTTTGAAAAGATGAACTCTCAAATTTCTCATCTCAACAAAATAATATCAATAACTTTTACCACATAGGATTAAGGATGAGATATGATAAAGCTGCGCAAGTTTAATTCCCATTTAGGAATCAATAAGATTAGGAAACATTGTCTTGATTATAATATTCTAATTATGCATCTTTCCTTATTATTCATACATTATAATCAGAAAAGAGACATGTATGTGTGTTTTATTTTGGGCCACAATGTCATCTGCATTGAAGATGGTTAAAGGAAGGTAAGTAATTGGTGGGGATCAGATAGTGCAAAGGTATTCCAACCTAATATCTACTTTCCATGATGAAATTAGAGAAAACAAGTGACCATAAAAAATCAATAATGGACAAATAAATAAAATCAAAATTCCATTGGAACCAGTAACAGTTATGTGCTATTTTAGTGGCATAATGCTGTACTTACCCATAATTATACTAATTCAAAAGGATCTTTATGACTTCTGTCGCATTTCATAGCCAGCCTCAAGGGTTTTTTTTTAAATTCATTTTACTTATTCTAGCCACAAAATCCATTTATTTTCTCGTTTCTTTATGATACTGCTGTGAGATAATCATCATTATTATGGATTTTTAAAACATTTTTTTACAGAATCATGTTTCTAAAAGCCCTGTGAGAAAGGTGAGTAGAATCATTTTGCAGATGAATGAAATAAAGACATGGAAGCATTAAATAGCAATGAGGTTTCACAGCTCTGACTTTTGATATATTGTGTAGATTCTAGATGACTTTTAAAATCCCATCTTAGTATTGCTATCTTGATGATTTTCTATGCAGTATTGAGTCTCCTGGGAACTGTGATACTCTTGTTTCCCTTCTTTAACCACTTGTGGAAAACTTGGCTAACTGCACTGTTTGTAGATTACATTCGGCACACACAGGGATATACAATTAACTCCTGTTTTATTTGTCTATATTAAAACCAACACCTGCACCTTGTTTGGCAAGTAAACTGCAGAGTAGGATAAATTAAAGTGATTAAAAAAGATGTGTGATTTTCATTCCACATTGTCCTCACATTTTCATCTTCCTAATATCTTGAATTAATCAATTTTTCTTAGCATTGTTTATATTTGACCATCATGCATGGAAAAAATTTTCCTGTTTTGTGTTTATATTCTCTTCAACAATATCTATTTAGTGTCCACTGTATGCTAGCTCTTCTGTATGTTTTCTTGGGAGATAAGTAGCTGGATTCTACTTCATGAATGATTAAACTGGAGTTGATTGACACAGAGAACTTTGATTGAGTTCATGTATGCACAAAAATGGTGAAGTTCTTTTCTTTTTGAATTCAAATTAGATGCTCTTTCCATTAGAGCTAAATTTGGTGATTGGGATGGCATACTATATTTCCATTTGCAAAAGTGCTTGAAGAGGACACTCATCACAAATCCATTAATATCTCTATTGACTAGAATTACTTTTTGTCTCCTGTAGAATGAAAAGTAGAATGTGACTAAAGAGATTTAGGTGTGTACCTGTTAGCCATCAGCTATTAAGTATTCTAAACAAGTCACTTTGACTTGTTTCAATTATCTTACTTGTAAATACAGAATCAACTACATTTAGCTAATCATTTTTATGACCCAGGGAAATAATGTCTAATAATGTATACAGATGTAGTAAGGTATATTCTATAATGTATATATACAAATGCACAAAGTGAGGGTAAACTAATTTATAGTTTAAGGGTATTTGTGCACTATTCAGTTAACTTGTTTTTCCAACAACAGTTTAGAACAGAATTCTAAAAAGAGAGTCAACAGAAATAAACACACAAATAAATAATAAGTGGGTTGCATTATACTTACTAACTAATTACTCTTCACTAGAGATGGTATTTTTCTTGCTTCCACTACATAAGAGAATACAATTTGGAAAAATGTGAACATTGTTAGACTTCCCACATACTGGTTTTTCTAACTGTCCCATTTCTTGCCAGAATATGCTATGTTCTCCTAATGTTTCTATTTTCATTATTGGCATTCCTTTCCCAGATCATATTAATGCAGTGTCTGCCTGCAGGTCATCCTACTGAAAGTCTTCTCTCTAAGGTTGTTGGTTCTTCCTATTTGCTGGTCTCTATTTTCATTAGACTTGTATTGTGATTGCCATTTTCAGCCTTCGGAAATTATCTCCTCACTGATTTTCTCATGGCTCTTCCTTGATTCTCTATCTCTTGTCATTTCCTATTTTAATTTTAGATCCCTCTCCCTAAAGGCATGGGTCCCCAGGTGTTCTCATGAGTTCTCCCTGGGATCTGATCTCTGTGTGCTCTTTCTTCAGTGATTACATTTGCCTTTTTGCAATAGTGCATCCACCCAGCTTCTTCCATCATCTTAGCCTCTTCCTCTCATACTGTCATCAGAATGAGTTGTTCCCTCCTCTTTCTGACAAATTGGATTAGACCAAAAGTGTTTTTGGACCAAAAGTTTTTTTTTTTTTTTAAGTTGGACCAATATGGGTGTCTCTCTCTCTCTCTCTCTCTCTCTCTCTCTCTCTCTCTCTCTCTCTCTCTCTCTCTCTCTCTCTCTCTCCAAGAAGAATTCAACCAAGAGCTGGGAGGCAGCCAGATAATATTTATTTTTACTACACCAGTAGCAGGCACATTCAGGTCACCCTGATAGGAGAATGGAGAGAAAGAAACCCCTGATAAGCAGTAACTTTAGCAGATGCTAATGAATGAAGATGAGATATTGAAATTGTGCTTCTTATGTTTCTGATGTCAATCAAGTCCAAATTCCTTTCCTTGAGTTTTGTGATAAACACTATTTATTAAAATGTTTTCACTTTATTAGACAACTCTATTACTTGCAACTGAGACAGTCTTAATCTACATTCTCTTTTTTTTCCTTCTGGTTATCTTTAATCTCCATGTATATGAACTACAAGTATGCTTTGTGCATTATAAACTTGCCTTTTCTGTTCTGATAAACTATGATCTTCTTGAGTTTTTTTTCACTAAATATTTGTTACTTATTAAATAAGTAATTTAATAGGTGAAAACAGTATAATCTGTTATCTTATGAAGAGATAAAAATATTTGTAGAACATGCTTTTCAGAATTTGACTTAAGACATTTTATATAACATAAAATAGAGCTTGTGGAGAACTTGGGAGCACTTCAAAAAGTTGGCCATTTATTTTGTAAGGCAGCAAAAAGGGCCTGAGAGGTTCTTATGGTAAACAAACCAGTGATTACTTCTTAATTTAAAATACTGATGTTTTGGGGCTGACCTAGACATGGACAATTTCAACACACTATTGAAAGAACAGTAGTTAAAATGTACTTATTCAATGATAGCTGACAAACCCCCAAATAGTACTAATTACAAACAAATATCTTGAGCCAAAAGCTAACACTCTAGGTCCAAATCAGAATACAGTATCTACATTTATAATTCTGTCTATATAGCTACATATCAATTTATTTTCTTGTGTTTTTTTTTTCATTCCAAAAATGTTTTAAAACAACTCAGACAAAAAATGGAATAAGACAAGTGTTTCATAGATTTAGTGTAATGGTTTATCTACTATATATCATTCAGCACTGGTTACATGTATGTTATTCTGCTATATAAAATGCTCAGCTCAATGCTTCTTTATTGCCTTTATGCACATCCAAATTATGATGATATTCAGATATTAACATTTATTACAACTAAAAAACTGAACTGGCTAGAAAATGCTGAAATGGCCACCCTATATAAAACCATTCTGTTCACAAATTTAAGTATATGGGTCTGCTCATACCATCCATTTTGATATAAGATAATATGTTAATAGAATGAAAACTCATAGAACTTGTCATGGAATTTAGAAATCAGCAAACAGATATTTTAAGAAAGAGATTAAAGTCAGTTTAAGAAACAATTGTAGCTATTTTAGAAAATTTATTTAAATATTTTGAAATGTTTTTGGCTAAAATGACTGAAAAAAATCTGTTTTTCAATTAATATTTCTCAAATACTAAACTACATTGACTTTTATATGAATGTATTTATTAAATATCTATTATTGTCTTTTCATTATGAATCTGTTTGGTCTTTAGTCATAATGACTACCATTAGAGATAAAGAAGAGGTACCAACATCTAAGTCTCTATTTCTGTATTTTAAAACTTCTCATACATGCTCATCATTTTTTTCTTTCTTTACAATATCAATTATTAGGTGTGGTAAAATATATGGTATCCATAACATATTTATAGAGAATTTTAACTTTTGGAACATATCATCATGTTTTTTAAAAAAATATTTTTGAGTTATATTGATGGTAAGAAAATATTTACTTTTATCCATATACATTGATGTTATTAGTATAAGTGTTTATAAGAAGTGTCTTTTTACTGTCACCTTTATGGGTGATAGCAGCAATAGTAATGCTCTGGGAAGAAAGATAAAGCTTACTTAAAATTCTAAATGGAATTTGTTAGTTACCTTTGGTATAAGTAATGGTATGAGATTTCTTGATTAATTTCCAGTTATACCAAGTAAAATTTTCCTCCAAAGACGAAATTCACTGAAAGCTTTAACAAAGTCAACCTCTGCCCTTGTTCCTGTTTCAGAGATGGTTCTTTATATAGGAAATGCTACCTGCCTTGTTATTGTCAGGACACAATGTGGTGAAGCAAAAATCACACAGGGTTTAGAATTTCAGTGTTAGAAATTCAACTCAATTTTATGATTGTTCTAACAGATCATTCTAACCCAGACTTCTTGCTGGAGATGATAGTGTTTACCTTACCATTTTGAGTCTCAGATAAGATATAATAAGTTAATAGAAACATTAATTCACTTTAAGTTATTTTATTAAATTCATACTTATTGAATACTTACATTATGCCAAGTACCATATTAAATGCCAGGGAATGGACGTCTCCTATTGAAGAATCTAGTATTAATGAATACTATAATTTTTAATAATGTTAGTCATGTATTAAAAGGCCCAAATCCTTCCCACTTAGGATTAGTGGGAAACAAATCAGCTGTCATTAGGTAAGCATATAATACATGTAATATGACCTATAAATTTGACTTAATTATATTTCTCTGGCTCTTAAAAAAAAAAAAAAACAGCAAATAAAATAACCTGAGTAGTCAATGTAATATCTCATGCGCTTTTATAATGTGCCAAAGAACTTAATGAAAGATGTGTAATCCACTTAAGATTTTCTTAAGCAAATTTCTAACAATTGGGCAGCCATCCCACAAAATGAAATTGATATTAATATATAAAAATGGTATTCATTTTTTTATGGTTTTATAGGCAGATTTGTATATAAATCTTATTAAAAATTTGATGCTTGTTCATTCCAAGGCCAATATTCTAAAAGGCTCTGCTATATATTACAAATAATGAGGATGATATATTATAGAATCATAATGATGGAGATAGAAAATGTCTTATTTATTATGGTCATAAGTCAAGTAATAAAATATAACCTATGTTGGAGTTAGAGGATTAAAATATACTTTAAATCAATTTAAAACAATAAAACCCAGACATTTAAAGTTTATGGTAAACTGGGATAGAGAATTAACCTGACTGAAATAAAGTAAAACAGTCTTGTCAGGAGCTCAGCTGAGCTGCCAGGTCTTGGAATCTCCAGTTAAACCTTTAATCACTTACTGCCTTAATATAAGTGATGGATAAAAGAGGATAAACCAAAAAATGTACAGCTCCTCTCTTCAAACCCATTCCACTTTCCACCACGGAATAACATGAGGTCATGTCAAGCGTCAGGTGAATAAGCATGGAAGAAAAGTACTGAGTCTACTTGAGAGTGGAGGAAAGTCCCTTCAAGGTGTCCTCTTTCTCCTAGTAAGGACATCTCCAAAGTCTCTTGAGGAAGCCTTCAGTAAAAAGGACTATGAAAGAAATCTTCTAGCTTAGGAATGCAGATAGGAATAAAATCACAAGTAGTCAGGGGGGCCTGAGGCCTTGACTGCAGCTCCCTTCAAAGACATACATGATAGTTTAACCTTGCATGAGATATAGTGTAGGGAGGGCAGATTGCTCAAAGAGCCTGTAAGGTAAAGCTTCTCTGATTAGCCTGTCGTTGGGCCTAGAACAATCACAATTAGGCTTTTTGTTTTTTAAAGCCAGGAGTCATACTTTTCAATTCTATTCTAACCACTGAAATTATAGAGATCACATTTTATTTTTGCCTTTCTATGGTTTGAACATTTGTATCCACTCCCAAATTCATGTTGCAGTTTACATTTCCTGAAACAATACGAATGGGTGCTGCTTACTTAGATAGGCGCACTGATTAGGTTATGAGAGATCTGCCTTCATAGGTCGAATTACTTTCTTATGCAAGGGTTGGCAGGAACTAGCTGGGCCTCTTCTGTCCTGAATCTTCAATTTCTTTTTTTGGAAGCAGAAACTTCACCAGACAACAAACCTGCCATCATCTTGATCTTTGGACTTGCCAGTCTCCAGAGCAGTGAACAATGAGAAACTTTCTATCCTTTATAAATTAATGCCAGCCTCAGTATTTGGTTATAGTAGCACAAATAGACTGTGGAATATTTAATTTTCCTAAGCCATTTTTCTTCCAGCACACACTTTTTTTTTGTCCCAAAAGGGTATTTCTGCATATTTTATGACTAAGTCTATGATCCCTCTTCCTTGCATACCCATGAGAAAAGGTCAGTTCCATGAGGTAAATCACCACACAGTTGCAATTCCCTTCGTTTACCCCACAGTTTGTGCACATTTTATCTCTTCCTATTCTAAATGACCAAGCAACTCATTGCATTTAGTCTAAAGACTTTAGGGAAGTAAACTGACCCTAGAATTATCATTTGGGTTATGATGTGACAATTGAAAAAAATATAAATTAGACCTGATTTAGTTTAGGCTTCTATATTCATCATAAATTTTTCTAATTTATTTCATGGAAACTAGTAGATATTGAATAGTCCATCTTATGTAGATCTTAAAAAGCTTTCACTTGGACTGGGGATCTAGCTCAGTGGTAAAATGCTTGCCTAGTATATTCAAGGTTCTGGTTCAGTCTCAAGAATTGGAAAAAAATATAATCCAACTTATGACCTACCATTGGCATTTCACTATAATTAAAATAGAATTTAAAATCTCTAACATGACTTTCACAGTAATAGATAAATGATTCTAGTCAAATACCTAATATTTCACACCCCACTTTTAGCCTAACTTTCTGCACAACAACTCTGGACAAGGATCCAGTTGGCATTCAAGAAATGTCTACTGAAAGAATAAATAAGCAACAGTAATATTCATTAGAGAAAGAATAGTTAAGTATTCTGTGTAACATATGAATTATGCATATATACATATATATACATTTATTACATCTCATTGACTTTTCAAACATACCTTATTTACCTTATTATTTGTCAGAATCTTCAGACTTTAATTTACTGTAAAATTCAGCAACTGAAATTTGATTATAGATAAAATTATAAACTTAAGATTTTTTATAATTAAGATTTTTTTGAGAAAACTGTTAATTCAAACATAGTTTTAAGTATTAATGCTGTGAACTCAAGTGTATATTTTACTCAGCTTCACCAAGATAGTCTGAAAAAAACATAGTATGATATGCAACCAAAATACTAACTTTGGGACAGTGAAGTTTTTAAAATAAACATTTCTGTCACTATAAGAATTCATCCCATTACCATTTTACAGGTATTTCTATCTCCCTCTCATCTCCAGTCCGTTGTTAATCTATGGAAACCACTAATGCATTTTCCATCATAACATAATTCTATCATAACAAGAAGGCTATATAAAGGAACTATAGAGTATGAAACCATTTGATGCTGTCATTTTTCCACTCTGCAAAATCCCACAGAGACTCGTGTTGTTGTATACATCAATAGTATGTTCCTTTTTATTGGTTAGTAGTGTTCCTAGAATTGATGTTTTTGTTTTGTTTTGTTTTTGCCATTCAGTCACTGAAGAGCATCTTTATCATTTCAGGTTTGGGCTATTATAAATAAAGCTGTAATGCACATACATCAACAGGTTTTTCTCTACCTGATGTAATTATGTCTTTGTGGTAAATGAATATGAGTGTAATTTCTGGGTTTTATAGAGATGAATACTTTGTATTTTTAATTTCTTTGGCTTTTTGTTTGTTTCTTTTTAAGAAACTGTTTTCCAAGAGGATCTATATCATTTTATATTCCTATCAGCAACACACAGCTAACCCATTAGTCCCTGTCCTCTCTAGCATTTGATGTTCCACTGTTTTTCACTTTAAAAAACTCTGATAAGTGTTTATTAATATCTTATGCATGTTTTTAATTTGCATTTCCCTAATGACCACTGAAGTCAAATAGCTTCATGTTCTTTCTTTTACCTGTATTCGACTTACCTTGTTTTCCATACAGTTACGTCTTAAGAGTTCTTCATTAATTCTAGATATTAATCCTTCTTGGGTATGTGGTTTAAATTTCTTTTTCTATCAGTATCTTGTCTTTTAATGAAATCCATCTTATTTTATAAATTATAATTTTGATTTGACATTTAGTAACTTGTTGCCTAGACCTACATCTGATTATTTTATTCTGTTTTTTCCCTAAATCTTTCATAGGTTTACATTTTACATTTAATTGCATGATCCATTTCGTGTTATATTTTTCATAAGGTGAGCTGAGATTGTTTTCTTTACAATTTTTTAAATTGACCTATAAAAGTGTATGTATTTATCATATACATGATGTTTTGAAATATATTTACATATGCAGAATGTTTAATCTAGCTAATTAGCAAATGTATTATCATTTGCTTCAGCATCCATGAAACATGGTCTTTCCTGCATTAAAATAATTGCTTTTTGCTTTTCTCAAAAAGCATCTGGACATGTTTACAAGAGTATATTTCTGGGTTCTTCTAGAATGTTCAGCTATTCTATGTGGTATTATCCCTCCCTCAGAAACTACATTTTCTTTATTAATACCACATGATCTTTATTAATTTTGGTATTTAATTTTGAAATTGGAATAATGACATCTTTCTCTTTATTCTTTCTTTTAAAAAATATTTACTTAATCCTTTGCTTTCCATATGTATTTTACATTATTATTAATCATATCTATAAAACTCTGAGATTTGATTAAAATTGAGTTTTGTAAACTCAGTTTTATAAACATATAAACCAATAGTTCAATTTTGGAAGAATTGCCATTTTTACTATATTGATTTCATAATTCATGAAAATGCTATGCCTGTAATTATTTAGATCTTTGATTTATTTCATTAGTATGTAGTATTTGGTATTTAAGTCTTGTAGCTTTGTAGATGTTTTGTACACCAAAGTATTTCCTACATATTTTCATTTTCTTTTTCTCTTCCTCTCCCTTTTATTTTACTTTTCATGACTAAATGTTATGGAATTTCTACTTTTGGTTTTTATGTGCTTAGTGCTAATATAAGCAAATATTCATTTGTTTGATTATCTTTTATCTGAATACTCATTTATTAGGCTTAGGAGCATTTTTTTTTGTTGTTGTTGTTGTTGTTGTTCTTTATTGGTTCTTCTCCTTGGGGTCCCCTACATATAATATCTTGTCATCAGTAAACAAGGATAGTTAATTTGTTCCTTCCAATCTATTCAATTACCTAGAAGTTGTAGCTCTGAATAGTGAGAGGGGACATCTTTGTCTTGTTGATCTTTGGGATAAACTTTAGATTTCAATATTAAACATGATATTAGATGTAGTTTATATATTTTTAAATCAAGTTAATAAAGTTCTCTCTATTCAATTTTCTGATTTTTAATTGAATTAAAAGTTTTATCTAAAGCTTTTTGTAAATCAGTTATATGATCATGTGACTTTTCTCTCTTAGTCTTGTAATATGATGGATTACTTTGTTTGCTTTTTGAATATTGTTGGGTCAATATTTTTTGAATATTGACCCAGTCTTTTATCTGTGGAACAAATCCCACTTGGTCAGGTTATGGTTACTATATATTGACAAATTCTAATTTTTGATATTTTGTTAAAGAAATCTCTATCCCTTTTTCCTGAGGAATATTGGTCTGTAGTTTCTTAGTTTTACTATCTTGCTCTTTTCAGTTTATAGGGATAATACTAGCTTCATCAAATGAATTGGAAAGTGTTTTCTACTCTTCTATTTTCTGGAACAAATTCCATAGAATTGGTATTATTTCTTTCTTAGAGGTTTTTAATTTTTCTGTGAAACCATCTGGGTTTGTAGAGTTCTTCTATAGATCATTTTAAATTATGAAATCAAGTTCCTTAACAGTTATAGTGCCATTTAAATTTTCTATTTCATATTGGGTGAATTATAGCACTTACAATTATTTTTTGTTCTGTTTTAAGTAGTCCATTCTGTCTAAATTATCAAATTTATGTGTAGACTTGTTTGTTATATCCCCTTATTACCTGATTATCCGTTTGGTGTTTGTCAGGGTCAAACCTCTAGTAAACTTGTATATTCTCTTTTTTGAAATCACTTTGCTGGAGATTCCTCAATTGCATTGATCTTCATAATTGCTTTCCCTTTGTTTCAATAGCATTTTCCATTTGTTTTTCTCCTTTAAATTTCATTGACTTTTGCTTTTACCTTTATCTGAATGATTTTTTTTTATTTGGGTTTAGCTTGCCCTTCTGTATTAGGCAATTGTCTAAATGTTTTCCAGCTTACTAATTTGTCCTTGCCTGTTCCCTTTATGAGAAGGAGATAGCTGGCTTTACCTGGGGCTCTGTTTTCTTTCCTACTTGAATTTCTGGTTTTCTAACATTGTTAGTTCATAGTCTGGTATACTAATAACTCAGGAAACTCATTCTGCATTGTTATTTGAGTCCTGACTTCCATGGCTGGTCTGTCTTCTATTCAACTTTCAGTGTCTTCTTATGTTTCTTGGATATATAATGTCTAGCTTATAATTGTACTTAGCAAGACATAAGGGAAAAATATGCCTATATGACAAAGAAATTCTTCTTTAAATTATCTTAATCATTCTTTCTTGAAAGAAGACCCTCTATGTTGTTGTTTAATTATGGAAAATTGTCTTTGATAAATTTCATAGAGGAAAATAAAACCAATAAGTGTCTTTCCTTTAGGTAAAATTTTAACATAGATTAGGAAGCAAATAGGACTCAATTGTCATTTACAAGACATAAAGTCAAAGTGAATTAGGTTTTCACCAGTATCGATTCTTTATGTATTAACAGAAATATGTAAGCAAAATTGTCATGAGAAAAAATTAAAGAAAGCTATTGCCCAGGGAAGTAACTTATAATTGAAAATACTAAAGCATTTTAAGAGAAATGAATGGAAGACTATATTTAAATTCACAGTGTGGTAGTTGGATTGATATAACTTTTGCACAAAATATGATTTTAGAAAGTTATTTGATATCACAATCTTGTTTTATTATAGATTTTAGATTTTCCCTACTACTGAAGTGATAATACATAACTATTCACTTGAGCTCCCATTCTATCTCAGTAGTTTGGTTTAAGTTTTGAAAGGAATAAGAGTATATTATTATCTGTTGGTGTCCACTCCAAAATGAATTATTTTACATATATTTATTTATGTATCTTTGTCTTGGTAGTAGTTTTAGTTACAGCAAAATGTCCACAAGGTCTTTGTTTTTAAAATCATTTGCCTTTGTACTTGTGCTATTATTCTTAAAAAAATAATAGATAAGGCATGTATTTATATCCATAAAAGTACACATATATTTAAAGCATCTATTCCAATCAAATTAAAACTCTGAACACATGTGTATATATGTGTCTACATATCAATATTTCATTTGAATCACAGTAAATTTTGGGAACTAGTCTGACTCAAGATTCTCTGAAGGAGCTCTTCATTCTTCTTGGCTTTGTTTATTATAATACAACTTGAGAATGATGTTAAAATAGCAAAAGATAAGACACAACCACCCAACAACAACAATAGCAGCAAAAATCTAGCACTGATATAGGACTGAAGATAAAGGGAGAATTTTCCTTTTTTAAAACTCTGCCTCATATTTGATGACAATATTACATAAACTTGCATTAAGAAGTGTTTTTAATAATAAATTCAAGCCGGAAGCATTTTGAAAAACCTTACAATTTAAATGATCTTCCTTGTTTTAGATTTACAATCCCAAGTAAAATGAGAAGATGAAATACAGTAGGAACATACTAAGCACTTATTATTCCATGTAGGGGAAACAAGAGGTAAGGCAAATTCAAGAATACAAAGGATTGCCTGTCTGATATGATCACAAGTGACCATGGAATTGATATATGTTGGGAGCTGGCGACCGCACCCTGAAAATGGCGCTGGTTTCCTGCTTCTGCTTCTTTAGCAGTTAGAGTTGTTAGAGGTAAACAACTCCTTGTAAGGCTGTGGGCTGGGCTCTGGCCTGCTTCCGCTGCGCTGTACCTATTAGACTTTTCCACGTAGTGCTGGTTCATTGGCGGGGCTGGGTACTTAAGCTAGGGCAGACCGACCGCTCGCTCTCTTTCCTGTTTTCTCATCATGCTTCAAGGGTCCTGAATAAACTGCTGAAAGAAGAATCCTGTGTCGTGTTTTCCTTGCTGGCGAGGGGTCACGACAGATATACACTAAATATCTGTGCATACAGGATATAGTTTCAGATTCTTCAGATACAAGGATAACAGGTTTTCTCTGCTCTCGAAAATAGGAAATTTTATTATTTCAAATAAACTATTTAGAAATACACATGGGAAGATATCTAAGATTAAAAGAAAATATATGGATTATGTTAGCATTAAAAAATCTTAAAAGAAAATGAGAGTTTACTGGAGTTGGTAATATTTAAGAGAAGTGGCAGAAGTCAAAGCATAGATATCAGGTGTATAAATAGGAACACAAAAGCAGTTCAAGGACTTTTACATTCTTGGTGTTATTAACATTGTGGAAAATTAATTCTTTGTTGTGGGGACTGCTTCATATCTCTAGACCTATGATAGTATGTTCTGTGGTAAATTCTTAGAGTAAAAAGTATTTTACTGTAAGTATGTCCCATAGTAATTACTGTTTGTCTGAAACTCATTTGTAGCTAGGCTGCCTGTATTTTATCTCATAACCCTAACGAGAGGATTGAATCTCTTGAAGTAAAAACTACAAAGTTAGAGGACATGCACAAACGAAGTTCACATTTGGGAGTTCACCAGTTGTGTCTGAGGGACGTTTTCACTAAGCCTCAACAAAAATTTTTAAACATATGTGTTGCCTGTGTGCCTAGGATTGTTCTAGGTAGAGGGCATATAATAGGGAAAAGAAAATGCAAAACTTCCTGCCTCATGGAACTTACAGTATGGTGGAACTGATGCACAAAGTAAATAGAGAACTGAGTAAATGATAAGCTTCACTGTTCTGTCCTAATACTAATAGTAATAGCAAACCAACTCCCACACACACACACCCCTTACAAATCTCTGTAAAGTAATATGTCTTCCTTCCTTTGTTACCTGTCCATCATGATGGTTGGCTGCAACCACATTTTAAGTCAGCTTTCCTGGAGCATCCTGGCTGACAACATAGCCTCTGTTTGCAACATTTCTCTTTGTCTTTGGTGAGGAAAATAAGAGTGTAACAAAACATTTTCTGATCAGGAAAGCTTTCATTCAGATTCCATTAGTCAAAGCAACAACATTGCTCTGCCTGCATGGTAATGTGTAGATCTCCCACCCTAGGTGTAAAGCTACAGAACATTAAAGAAGTTAATAGACAATTAAGGATAATAATATTTTAGATTTGTTTCCAACAAAAAGAGAATCTCATAGAAGAACATAATTTCAGACATTATATAATGTCATTTCAGAAAAATAGAATAAGGCAATGAGTGGGAGAATAATTGAAGAAAAAGCTAACTTAAGGTAGTATCACACAGAGGTGTTGGATTGCTCTGGGGAATGGGGGTTTGCATTGTCTCTGCTGTTGCCTCCAAACAGCAACAATCTACAGGATTGTGTACTGAGAAAGAATGCTGGGGCAGTTATCTTCTAGTTGTTTCCTGGTAAAGAACACAAAACAAGTGAAATAATACAATCTACCCTATGTGGGAGGTCACATGTTCATGAGGGCTGCCAAGAAAAAGAAATCACCAACCAAAAAAAAAAAAAAAAAAAGAACTAAGAACATAAGGAGTGTGGATAAGGAATCCAAGGGAAGGTTGATTTTTATGTTTATAAGATAGTTAAAAAAAGGTGACAGTTGAGCGACATACTGAAGGCAGTGTAGGAGATTCTCAAGGGCATTTGAAGGAAAGGATTCTGGGCTGAGAACAACTATAAGCAGTTAGAAAGGAAGAGAAATTCATGCAGGAAATATACAAGGAGAATCATCAGTATAAATTAATTTTTAAATCATGAGATTCAATGAAATAATAAAGGGTCTAAGGTATTCAAGGCTTAAATAATTGTTTTTATTTTAATTCCTCCAGAGAATAAAAATGTAAAAATCTAGAACAATGAACCTGTTATAGCCTACATGACTTTTTCAAGGAACTGGAACTGGAATACTACCACGGAGATTGGCAGCGGTGAAATACAATGTCAGAAAGATAATAAGGGCCAGGAGATAATGGGGATCCATGTAGGTGTTTGTAAAAATCCAGGACTTATTCCACAGAGGATTAGGAGCCATTGGAGAATTTAAAGCAGAAGAATAGCAGTATCTAACAATACTCTAAAAAGATTACTCTGGCTGCTGAGCTGAGTTAGACTGTAAGATGGCAGGACTGAAATCAGAGAGACCAGTTCAAATCTATGGCAATGACAGAAGTTAAAAACACACACATCCAAACAAGGAGGTAGCAATAGAAGTAGTGAAAGTGCTGAGGAAATAGATAAAATCCAAAAGCATAATGTTTGGTTGTGCTAATGGGATCAATGAGAGATTTTTTGTTCCCCAAAAGGAAATATCCCAAGTGATCCACAAGGCAGGGTTGCCATTAACTTAAACTTAAGAATACTGCAGAAGGTTTAGGAGCTAAGAAGAAATGACATGTGCCTTGGTCATCCTCAGTTTGAGATGCTTAGTAGGCATCTAAAAAGAGATGTTCTATAAGGAGTAGGAAAATCAAGAAGGAAATATAAAACAAAAATCATAAGAGTGTTAATTGGGCTTTGAATCATGAGATTCACTGAAATGATAAAGGGTAAAGGGTATCTGAGGCTAAAATGATTGCTATCTTTTGATTCTCCTGGAGAAATACAAAACATAATAATCTAGAACAAATAATAAAAACCTTTACACTACTTTATTCTAACATGCATTGCTAGAAGCTAAAAAAGATTTTGTTTTAGAAACACATGAAAGAATTGAACTGTACCTATTCTTGTATAATTGTATACCTCTAACATTTGCTTTAGAAAATAAGATATTCTGTGAGGATTATAGCAAAGATGAAAATTTTATCAAAAAATATTGTTATTTTAAAGTTGTATTTCTTTAGTCATAATCCAGAAGAATCACATGGACTGTGGGTAGACAATTTTGCATGGATATTTTGAAATTGGCACATCACTTAAATGGATTACCTTTTTTGTTGGATTATCATTTTGGGTATGGCTACATAGCAAACAATGTTTAAATTTAGGAATAGTATCTTAGTACACAATACCTAAATAAAAAATTAAGGTTCTCTGTGTTCTTAGTACCCCTCCTGTAATGTATCCTAATTTGTATCCTGGTTACCCTTCACTCCTCTTACATTGCTTTGCATCATTTCATCATTTTGTGTTTAGGAAACTTGTGCAAGAAAATGCAAATGCACTGACTATTGTCATTCCTCTGATCCAGTGTATTGTGTACTGTCCCAATATCCATGGAATGTAGCAGGCTACCTTGATAGGTTGCTAGGAGTCAATACCTCATTCCTTTTGCAATTCTTGGAAGTTATCCACATTGTTGTTTAGTTCTCTAATGTACCTCCGAGAAGTTGCAGCTAAATGTCAGATTTAGCTCCATCTAGTATCAGGGATTCAGATGGTTTGGAGAGAGATGTCAAAAATATATACCTTTTCTTGTTACATGAGGTGAATTTTTGAGCCAACGCTGCTGGTCCAGTCCAAAATATGCCTAGCCTTTTTTGAACACAGAATATCCAGAAAGAAGGAATCTTTATTGTGATCACTTTCCTAAGTCTGTAGTTGTTTTTATATTTTGAGATCTGATGCAAGATATCAGTAGTAAGCACTGTGGTCTCAGAGCCAAAGCTATAAAAAAGGCTACAATTCTTTAGATCTTCCCAATCATAGCCCTACATCCTTCACTTCACCCAAGGATGAGGTCTTTTGACTCTGAGCTGTGCTCTTACACTTTAAGATTATTCTGGAAACCATTAGTGTCTTCTCTGCTGTGGAATATTTTCTACCTATATCCCAGGATAAAGGAAGATCTGAGGTGCAAAAGAGTATCCACAACCCAGTAGTTTGAGTGGATTTCTACACTTTTAGTCAGTTCATACACCATAACATCTGAATCAAGCTAGAAACTTCTTCAGGTCCCTGAAATGCTCCTGCTGTCCTGCCACATCTCTGAATAGCCTAAGCATTAACTTTTTTCCTGTCTCTTCTTAGTTGGATACCAGTGCTTCCTTCATGCTCAAGGGCTGAGTTGACGAGACAGTGAATGTTTCCAAAAATGTTTCCAAGTAGTCGCACTACTCTTATGACTCATAGAGTAGTAAGTAGCCTCCTTCTTGCACTGTGCAGGCCAAATGATCATCTCTGTGATATTGTGAATGTAACTTAGTAGGCTTGTTAATGTCTAGTATATGAATAGAATTTAGTTATAATAAAGAAAAATAGTTCGCATCCAAAATGAAAATAATAATAAAATGACTATAGTAATAGTAAGATAAAATAAAAAAATAAAAATAGACATAAAACAAGAAATCAAAATGAATACTGTTTCAGCTTTTTCATATAGTAAAATTAAGAGGATATAAATATCACAATTTAAAGCATTGAGTTTTTAATTAGTTATTCTTAATTTTAAGTAATATTAATAAATAGGTTATTTTCCAAAGATGAGACTTTAAAACATCTCAAGACTCTGATAATCAACTTTACTAGGTTAAATAGTATCTCTCCCAAATCCATTTCTACTAGGAATCTCATAATATGATCTAATTGATAAATTGGGTCTTTTCAAGTAATCAGTTAAGATGAGGTCATACTGGATTAGAGTGGGCGATAAATTCAGTGATGGCCATCTTTAAAAGAAGACTGACAACGCAAAGAGACTTGGTAGGGGGAATGCCATGTGGCAATAAATGTATAGTATAAGGAAAGACAAGGATTTTCTGTAACCACTAGAAGCTGCAAGGAGACATGTAAAATATTTTCCTTCAGAGCCTCCAGTAAGAACCAACCCTACAACATCTTGATTCCAGATTGCCACCTCTCTTTTGAACCATTTGTGTCATATCAAAATTTGCACGTCAAAATCCCAACTCCCCAAGATTGTGGTGTCAAAGTTTGGAGCATCTGGAAGGTAATAAGGTCATAAAGGTGAAGTCCTCATGAATAGGATTAGTGCCCTTAGAAAAGGGCTACCATAGAGTTCTATTGCTGTCTACCTTGTAAGGATAAAACGAGAAGATGGCAATCTATTACTCATAAGAGGGCCCTCAGCAGAAACTGGCATTTCTGGCATGCTGAGCTAAGATTTGCAGCCTCCAAACTTGTGAAAAGGAATTTTCAGTTGTTAGGAAGCCACCCAGTCTATAATACTGTGTTGTAGTAGCCTGAACGCAGTCTCCAGAACTATGAGAGAATAGTTCTCTCATAGTCTGTTGTTTTAAACCATCCAGTTTGTAGTAACTAATATACAGCTTAAAAAATGAAATCTGGCATTTTGGAAAAATAGTTATTAAAATGGACAAAATAACACAAACTCTAGTAAGCATCTAAACACCAGAATTTAGGTTTTAAATCAGACAGTACCACATAGTTTTTTTTTTTTTTTTTCGCTTTCTGTTACCAAATATCTGATTGTTGAGGAAGAGTAAGTTCTCCATCTTGTGTTTGCCATTTATTTTTCTTTGTTATCATCATCATCATAGCATTATCATCATCTTCAACAAAACTCTAAACACATATCACACATTTAAGCACTTTATTTATCTTAGCATAAATTTTGATGTATGATCTCTGTCTTAAAGAACATAAAGAGCAACCAAATGTTGAACAAGTGTAAAATAAATTAAGAGTGCACTTCCCTCCCTTAAACCCATTTTAGCAAACATCATTACAAAGAAATGTTCTTTTTAACCAAGTTATTTGTACCATGGGCAGATGGCCAATACTGAGTGAACTTCAATAATGTGATTGTACTGAGCCCTCTCAATGAATCAAATTACATTGTGAATGATTCCTATGGTCTCTATCCCAACAAGAGCCATTTTCAAAACCAAATATTAAGTGTAATTTGCATTAACAGAGTGACTCAAGTGGTTCCAAGCCCAGAAAGCTTGAGACAAAAGAAGCTGAAACAGATATTTCATTATTATTTTTTTCTTAATTCTTCAATACTCACTTTCATCTTACATGGTCTCAAATATAAAATACTGTTTCCATTCCCTAAAGACCTCCTACAACCTTAAAGCACTTAGTCAAACTAAATGGCCAGGGTCATGCCAAAAGACAGAGGGAGAGAAGGTAGTAAAAAGAGAGCAGGGAAGGGGGAATAGGAAAATGTGGAAAGGGTATAATAAGAGGGAAAGTATGGCAATAAGAGAATTGAATTATTTCTGCAGTTCATTGAATAGGGACATAGAGATGACAGTAAAATTTCCCTTTTTTTTCCTCTGCTTAGTTTAAAGTTTTTTTTTTTTTTTTCCTAATGAATCAGAGAAACTGGGCATCCACTCAAATTTTACTCTAATACTGCTGACTGGAAATTTGATATCAAATAAAAGATTCATTATAAGATAAGCCTGTAACAACAACACAGGGTAGAAGTACAGCACTTCATCATCATAGAATATTGCCTCTATGAGCCTCCTCCTCATATTAATGAACTGCAGAATAAAGACACAACTATTTGAAAAAGAAAGCAGGTTTTTCTTAGAAAATATATAAATTGTCATTGCAAATTTCTACAAGACAGCACTCATTTTATTCATAAATAACATAAACCATGTTATATAATTTTTTGAGCTTTCAAAATTCTTATTTTGAGAAATTTTTGTCCTTTATAGGTGTCTGATCTGGTTCATATTACTCACATTTTTATTTATTTATTTTTTATTTTTTGATAGAAGGAATTGAACCCTGGATGCTAAAACACTGAATCACATTCACAGCCCTTTTTTTGTATTATTTTGAGAGAGGGTCTCATTAACTTACTTAAGACATCACTAAATTGATGAGGTGGCTTTGAATGCAGGATCCTCCTGTCTCAACCTCCCTAGCAGCTAGGATTACAGGTGTGTGCCACTCGCCCTGTGAGATCACTCACATTTTTAAATGATAGACACAAAGAATC
Organism: Urocitellus parryii; assembly: GCF_045843805.1. Classification (NCBI taxonomy): domain Eukaryota; kingdom Metazoa; phylum Chordata; class Mammalia; order Rodentia; family Sciuridae; genus Urocitellus; species Urocitellus parryii. The sequence continues at coordinate 24,910,964 of NC_135537.1, read as the reverse complement.
ATTCCAATACAGTGAGGCCATTTAGAGAAGAAGATGGCATTCTAGACTTCCTAAGAGGTCTTCTAAGGCAGAGATGATTAGAAGTAAGGTACAGGTACAGTTGCATCTCATGTGATGTAAATTAAATAGGCATAGTGAGAACAAGAACTTGAAAAGTTTTGCATGTTCTACTTCTTATGGAAAATGTGATGTTAATTTTTTTCTGAAATAAATATAGAAGGATCTTGATGTGACTTCATGCAAATAATTTTCAAAATTCATAGTTTCTTATTGCAACATTTATCTAAAGTGCAAGGAATGTGAGAGAGTTTTAGGCCTACCATGAAGAATTTGATCCAGGGTCTTCCACAAGAGATAGAAACACTTATGTTAGTCATGACCTACAAAGACAGTAACCTAGTGTGATCACACAACCTTCAAGTTCACCATGAACTTGCAAAAGTAGTTTGTTTAATCAGTATAGTACTACAATTGAAAATGGCATTATTTAATTTTATTTACTTATTTATTTATTCATTCATTCATTCACTCATTCATTCATTTATTTTGAATTTATTTATTTATTTTGGTACCAGGAACTGAACCCATAGGCACTTAACCACTGAGCTACATCCCCGCCCCTTTTTGTATTTTATTAGACACAGGGTCTTCCTGAGTTGCTTAGGGCCTCACTAAGTTGCAGAGGTTGGCTTTTAACTCTCCATCTTCCTGCCTCAGTTTCCCAAACCACTGGGATTACAGGCCTGTGCCAATAGTCTGGCTTGGATTCATAATTCATATTTTTTTCTTGTGGGGGAAACTAGCCTAAACCCTCCTATCTAAATAAGACTCATCACTTGGAGTTAGGTATTTTGTGCCTTTTGCTGCATCTAAACAAATAAAAAACAAAACAAAACAAAAAACCTCACAATAATAATATGAAATTCCACTGTAAACTCTGGATTTGAAACATTCACAAAAATGATCTGCTAATTTTTGCATGATACATGATTAATAATTGTGGTCACAACACTGTGCAATAGATCACTAAAACTTGTCTCTCTAGTAATACAGAAACTTTGTATCTTCTTATCATCATCTTCTCTTTTCCCATTCCTCTCCTTCTTATATTAAAAACATAAAGTCCTGTTGTTATATTGGAATGTCAGAGAAAACCCCTCTTGTGATTCTTCTTTTCTTTCCTGATACTTAAAATGACTCTTTAGGAATGATTTTTCATTGCCCAAACATTTAAAAGCAAGATCACTAATGTGACACTTTACATTTATGCAAATTTTGGAGACAAATCTATCTGAAAATTTATTTTCTCTCCATTCATGCACTAGTATTACTTGTGCACATGTCTCCTTTTCCAGTCAGAGAACTGCCCTGAAAGCAGAGCATATTTTGTTATATCCATATCCTTGTGTCAAAGCCCAGATTGACATAATATTTTTAAGAAGTCTTCAAAGAACTATAAGAGGACTTCTAGTATGGGGCTGCTCCATCTTGACCTTAAGTGTCTGCATTTTGAATGCGTAAATAAATGGAAACCATATATTGTTTTTGTGTATAAGATTTTGGTGGTAATTTCTTGGACAATAATTATGGATTCCTTCCTTCCTTCCTTCCTTCCTTCCTTCCTTCCTTCCTTCCTTCCTCCCTCCCTCCCTCCCTCCCTCCCTCCCTCTTTCTTTATTTCATACTAGAGATTGAATCCAGGGGCATTTAACCACTGAGCAACATCCTCAGTCTTTTTTTTTTAATTTTTAAATTTGAGACAGGGTCTTGTTAATTTGCTTAAGGCCACACTAAGTTTCTGAGGCTAGCTTTGAACTTGTGATCTTCCTCCTTACCCTCCTGAGTCACTGGGATAATTAGGGATTTCTTGAAATCTGAGAAGTTTCTGATAGTGAAAGAAATTTCTTATATTTACAGTGCACTTTCACGCATATGATGGTCATATTTAATCCTCAAAGCAATGCTGTAAAATATAATTTCTTTACACCCCTTTTGTATACGAAGATGTTAGGTTTCGTGATTCAATGATTCACTTTTTAAGTAGCAGAGACTAGAACAGAAATTAATTAAATTATTTCCTAAGTTTTTTGTTTTTATTCATAGCATAAAATGCATGGGCTATAAAGTGGTCCTCAACCCATGGACTTCTGGATTACATAATTATGGCTGTTTTCAGGTCATTTCAGTCTCCTGAAAGCAGCCATAGGAAATTGCACAGGGTACAATGGGAAGGGAGTGGATATGCTTGGTTACCAGAGAAGGCTTTTAGGAGAATGCTGATGGTGAAATGAGATTTAAGTATAAAGGGCTTGTGCTCCAAGTGGAGGTAATGTCATGTACAAAACTTTAAAGGCACATTACTTTAAAGTGTGCATTGAAACAAAACCAAGGAAATAAGCAACAAATTTCCCATAGTGGTAGTAATATTGCAAGAGGAAATTTTCAGAAAATAACCAAGGTCAATGGGTAAACTTTTGTTACAAAAGGGGATCTTATATTTGTGGAATAAAATGAGAAAAATAAAAGAGAGAAAACCAAGCCTGAAGTGCTGGTATGATTTTTGTGTTGAACTAGAAAATTAGAAGCAATAGCACAGGAAGACATAATAATCACAGGAATAGTGTCTCATATATTTTAATAAAGTAAGATGAATAATATATTAGCATACAAAATGAGTTAGTACTAAGAGTAAATATTACAAATTAGTGAACTTAAATGCATGGTACAAGTTTAACAACCATATGGAAATAGGCTTTGCTTTTAAAAAAAAAAATTAGAGAATGAAGTTCATGGTACAGTAAGGCATAGGAACTATGTGACATAAAAGCTCATCCAAAATAAACAAATATTTATTTGGTCCTTCTATTTCAACCTTAATCTTTTAATAACAAAATTTTTTTTAATTGATAAATTCTTTGTTCCTTTTTTTTTCTACTCTTCCATACCATTTTCCTCAGCTCTTAAACTTGGATCATTATCCCTGAATACATATAGTATTTTTAATACTTTTTAGCTTCACACACACACACACACACACACACACACACATTAATAAAATATATTATTGATTTGATTTGCTAGTTTACAAATATTACATAGATTATAAACACAGGATATTTCCTTCTACTTCTTCCACCTCCTTTCTTTTCTAGCCAAAGCCCTAAGACTAACACCTCTCCTTTGACTCTTATTGGAAGATGAGGGAAATAAGGGACATTTTTTCTTGGCAGAAAAAAGACCTGATCTAATGACAGAATAAGAACAAAAATATCAAGAAAGGACACTATTTGTAGTGTCTATTTTTATACTGGCATTGGCCCAAAAAATATTCAGATGCCCAACCAATCATAGGTAAGTTTGATAAAACCAAATCTTGGCACACCAGTACTGAGGCAGAGTCAGGGTCTTTCTGATAGATAACAGATAGATGGACACCAAAATGAGATTACCCTTTAAATATCTATTCAGGGATTTAATTTATTAAAATATATCAACAGGAGCTTGATAAACAGCCAGACTACATTCTTTTGAATTTAGAAAAGTCACATTTTCTCCCTCTTTTTTAGTGAAGTATCTGTGCTGTGGGCATATGCTATAGTTAACAAGAAGCTATAAAATTGAGAAATGTTTTTATAACCCGGCGGTGACCTGCTCAAACTGATATTCCCTTGTTCAAAACAAGGTACTTAATTTCTTCATAATTCCTTCAAAAGAGTTTTATATTGTTGTTTAAACCCTGCAATAAATACGGGCTGAGGAGAATTTAGAGAGCACATGAAATTCCCAGAGCTCTAGATATCTGAAGCTTCACAACTTAGAGGTGCAATTCAACAAACCCTGTGTGGACACCCATGTGTTCTGACATATTGAACAGCATTTTCAGTTAATTAAGAAATTATAAATTAACACTCATTATGCAGCTTCTGGGCTATGTCTTTCAGGACTAATTGTGGAATTAATTCATTCCACAAATATTAATTGGGTGCTCCCTAAGTTTTGGAAACCATTCAAGGTTTCTGTGAGAATGCAATAATGATGGCAATAACAATAGTGATCATAAACATGTTTCTACCTTTCTGGAAGTTTAAAATGATGGAGAAAATTAGATAGAACAAAGTCTTCATAATGTTTTGCGTAATTTACATACGAACTTTCCAAATCCATCCTTCATTTTCTGTGTTTCTATTATTTCAAGCATAATAATTATTTTTAACTTTAGACTATTTTCAATTTTATTTCTCTTGATTCTTGCCTTGTATTTTAAGCTTTCATATTTCCATGTAACAAACACTTTCATACTTTCATAAAGATTAATGCATTTACTCAAATTCCACATAACCAATATGTGATGTCAAATTAGTTAGAATGGCAGTATATCTGTCATGTGTCAGTTGATATTGCTACTTGGGTAAAAAGGTTCTTGACATTTAAACATTATTAAAATAGAATAAGCTATATTGCAATATTTTAAAATTTTATTTTTTTTCCAGAATACTATTTTTGTTAAATCCTTTTCCCAATTTTTTCTCCAGAGGATGCTGTTTGTGGTATACTTTCTAGGAATGTTACAATGTACATGTAGATTAAATCTTTAAAATCATTCAGAGAAGGATGTGTATTTTTTTTCTTTAGAAAAAAAAATATACTGGTATTTTCAAAATGTCTTACTATAGAATCCTCTACCTGTGTATCAGCAGTAATTTCTTAGTAAGTCACTAACCAGTCAAACATTTTTCTGTTTTTCCAAACTAAAACATACTTCAGGATAATTATAGTGTTAGTGATACATGTTTCTTCTATGAACACTACTAATTGCCTGTAAAAATCTATTCTTGCCACTAAGACAAAATAAAACTCATTGGAAGCATCAATCCTCACACAGGGACTGAATTTCTCAGAGCCAGTAGGCTATTTTTGTCCATATGACTACATTTGTGCTATGTGACTAGGGTTGAGTCAATGTGATTTAAAGCAAAATAATAGGTGAAGTTCTATGTCATCTGTTTAAAGATGCATTTGTATATCCAATGCATTTTTCTTTGTTTCCTACTGTTTTAAAAGTGACGTAAAGAATTTGGTCTAGAGAACATAATAGAGTTGTTCTAGACTTGGTCTGTGAATGACACTTTGGAAAACTTGCCTTTGATAAATTATTATGAAAGAGAGAAATAAAGATAAATTTAATAATATGTCATAATCCTTGCTATAGAAAATAACATTTCATGTATTCCAGTAATAATATTTAATTTTTAAGTTTCAGCCATTTTGTTTCTCATTTTAACATTAAGCCTAGTCTTTCATTCTCACATGGGGTAGCTTTATTCAAATAAATTATTTTCTTCCTTTTTTTTTCACACTCATTCCCAGTGTGTCCTTGTCTTACTCCATCTATTACTTACAGATTCTGATATTATCTTTATAATATTATGTGTATAAATAAAGTATTTTTTTTTCTATACTACTGAAGCCAGAGTTAAACAGGCAGATAGGCAAGGGTTGGAGCCAGAGAATGGAGGGATTGAAATGTTAATTCCTTCGGAGTCCTTCCTCCACCCCTGTACCAACCTGTTGCTAAGGTAACTTGTCCCAAGGGTTGCCCCCCCCCACCCACCCAGGAAGTTGTTAATTATGCCTCCTTCTTGCCTAGATCCTCCATCTTGGCCCCTCCAGCCCATCCGCTTTCCACCTTTTGGCTATCCCACTGAGCATCTCCTGAATATAATCAAATAAGCAGGAAGAAGAGAGATAAGGGGAAGAGAGCAGGAGTACAAAAGAAGCACAAGTCACATAAAAAAAACAGAATACCTTCACTTCTTGGTATACCAGGATAGCAGCTATGGCCCTCTTCTCCCTTCTGGGAAAAGTGTATGTTACCCCTTTTCCAATAAACGCTGCTATATATGCTTGCCTCATGTGCTTCTCTAATGTTATACTTCAGCATGTGAGGAAGCAAGGCTCATCACCAGTAACTGATGGTATCACTATTATAACACTTTAAAAGAATTAGTAAAGTTGGGTTTAAATAATGCAGCTCATAGATGCTATACTCTTCTATTCTGCTCCATAATCCTAAAGCATGCATTGGTCTTATCTTCCTTTAAATACATAATTCAACAAAATTCAAATATTTGATATTCCAATAAAACCTTTTATTACAAAAAGTCTGTGTACTACTAGTTTTCTGCCTTCACCTAGGTCTGTTTGGTAACAAACCTATTCATAGGCCTAACCCTTTTAGTGATATTTTACAAGAGATGGTTATTAAAAATTGTTAACAGCCTTTCTTCAGAATACATAGAACTCTTTCTAATCAATTTCTATCATCTACTCTTCTATATTTCTATTCATCCCAATTTATATTTTGTTTTATTTAAGGGAAAAATGATATCTAAATCCTCCTCAAGCAAAATTTGTCTAGAGATTTTCTATGGCACTCAAGTTGGTTTTATTTAGTAATAAGTTGACTATTCTGCAAAATGGCATATGACATTTACTTATTTTGATGATTATAGTATGTAATCACATTAGAATTTGCAAATACAAATTATGAAATTAAGTATTCATAGAAATTTTAGCTAAGGTTATCATTATTGTCATGGCTGGCACTGTGGTTGGCATCATCTTCATTGTTGCCTTCCTTAACCACGGTCATAATCATCATCTATAACAAACTTTTGGGATCATGGTAGTCACTTTTGGCCCAACCTACAATTGCCAGATCATTTCAATCCTCCTGTCACAACTTTCTTCTCCTCTTTTCCTTTGTGTAGTTTATGTTTTTAAGGGTGGTTTTTCTGTGAATGCCACTAACAATTTTTCTTCTCTCCTTTTGCTGAGCTAATTTAGCATGCATGGATGCTATCACTACTTCTTGCTCTTCTATCCACTGTTCATATGTCTGATTTCAATCAAATCACTCGAATTAGGTTAACCATTGTGAGAACATAAACATAAGTTTAGTGAAGAATACTAATCTTGAAAGTACAGCTTGACAACTTTTTACCCAAAATATACCAATGCAAACACCACCCATACCAAGGTGGTAAACATTTCAGAAGACCGTAAGGCTCACTCATATGCCTTCCAAGTATATGTCACCCTTATTTTATCTCATCCAGGAACATCAATGTTTTGGACTTATATCACTTTTTTATTCTTATGATTGCATTTTCAAGTTTTATTTTGAAATAATTGTAGAATCACTTCACAAGAGAAAGTTGAAGAGAAATGAACAAGTTCTTTTGCACTGCTTTTTTTTTTCCTTTCTCCAAATTTAACAACTTGCATTACTTAATAGAACATCAAGACCAGAACACTGGTATTAGAGCCTGCAGATTTCACAAGTTAGTTGTATATGCACACATTTATATGCATTTGGTGTGTTGTTTCTATAAAATAATGTTTTGTGCACATTCTAGTAATTAGATCACAACAAGACACAGAACTGGGCAACAAGTCTCTACAGTGCTGTTCCTTTATAGCCACATCAATTCACTCTAAGCCCTAAATCCTGGCAAATAATATTCCATACATGATTTCCTTAATTTTGTTATTTAAAAAAATATTACATAAGTGAAATTATATAGTGTATATACTTTTGAGGTTGGCTTTTTTCTTAAAGAATAATTCCCTTCACATTCACCCAAGTTGCTATGTGTATCATTAGGTTGTTCTTTTTAACTGATGAATAGTATTACATGCTATGGTACAAAAAAAAAAAAATGGTGTAACCATTCACCATTGAAATACTTGGGTAGATTCCAGTTATAGAATATGATAACTAAAGCTGCTATTAACATTCATATAAATATCTGTGTAATATAAGTTTTCATTTCTTTGGAGTAAAGGCCCAAATATTTAAATACTAGATAATATTGTAAGGTCATTTTTTTTTATTTTTAAGGAAATGCCAAACTATTTTCTACAGTGGCTATAATATTTTATCTCCTCATTAGTGAAGTATAAGTAATCAAGTTTTTCTGTGTCTTTTCCATCATTAATGTTATCCATATATTTTCTAATTTTAGTGTTCTGATAATATGTGGTCTTAATTTGCATAGGATTGTGGTTTTTACTTTTCTTTTTTGGGGGGGGTACTGGGGATTGAACCCAGTGGTGCTTAACCACAGAGCCATATTCTCAGCCCTTTTTATTTTATACCTTGATACAGGGTCTTGATAAGCTGCTTAGGGACTTGCAAAGTTGCTAAGGTTGACTTAAATTTACAATTCTCCTGTCTTAGCCTCCCAAATTGCTTGGATTACAGGTGTATGCCACTATGGCCTGCTTGAACTCTGGTTTTAGATAGCATTTCCATAACTAGTAAAGATAAAATTACTGCTTTTCTGTCATCTGGGTATTCTTTACAGTAAAATGTATTTTCGTGTATTTGTTGTTTTCTGATTGAATTGTTGTTGCTTTTAATTGGAGGTTTGGAAAGTTTTTTAACATACTCTAGGTACAAAGCAATGTGGTACTTAAAGAATAATGGAGAGATAAATCAATAGAACTGAATAGAGCACTCAGAAATAGATTCACACAAAAATGTCCCACTTGCAAACGTGCAAAATTTAATTCAATTGAAAAGAGATTTTTTTTCAATAAATGGTGATGAAGCAATTGTTATCTGTAATTTTATTAAAACGAATCTTGACCCATACCACACACTTTATACAAAAATCAACTCAAAATGGTTTCTGAACTTAAATGTAAATGTTAAGCTACCTAAGAAATAAGAGAAGCACTTTAGAATGTAGGAGAAGAGAAAGTCATTCTTATACTTGACAATAAAACATGGTTTCTGGAAGTAAAATTTGATAAATTAGATGTTATGAAAATTGCAGAATTTTGTTCTGTGAAAAACCTTGTTAGGTAGATGAACAGACAAATTAGAGGGAGAAAATATTTCTAACATAAATGATTTTAACATTTTTTAAGGGCAGGAATTGTTTCTATGTCTTTTCCTCACACCTGGTCTATAAAAAAATGCTAAATATACACTGAACACACAAACATTGAGAATACCTAGTGAGAGAAAACTTGGAAGAGAATTTGCCAAGATATTCTTTTTCTACTTGAGTGTCAAGAAGGGTGAATTGTTTTGGAATGAAAGGAGGAAAGTCAAATTTTTGTATTATATAATCAGAAAGTAAAATGCAAGGTTTTTGAAAGCTCTTATTTTCTGTGGACATCGTTCAACACAATGTTTCTGTGAAAATGATGAGCATTGTTTACATTACCTGGGTGATAGGCTAATTTCCTTGTTGACAAGTGTAATTGATTACAAAGGGACTCTTCTTTTTTTTTTCTTTTTTTTTTATTATTATTTTTTTATTGTTGGTCGTTCAAAACATTACATAGTTCTTAATACATCATATTTCACAATTTGATTCAAGTGGGTTATGAACTCCCAATTATACCCCGTGTACAGATTGCTGAATCACATCAGTTACCCTTCCATTGATTGACAAATTGCCTTTCTAGTGTCTGATGTATTCTGCTGTCTGTCCTATTCTCTACTATCCCCCCTCCCCTCCCCTCCCCTCCCCTCCCCTTTTCTCTCTCTACCCCTTCTACTGTAAATCATTTCTTCCATTTGTATTATCTTGTCTTACCCCTCCTTGCCTCTTATATGTCATTTTGTATAACCCTGAGGATCGCCTTCCATTTCCATGCGATTTCCCTTCTCACTCCCTTTCCCTCCCACCTCTCATCCCTGTTTAATGTACATCTTCGGACGAAGAGCTTGAGGGACTCTTCTTGACAGGGTTTGGTCAGCTTGCTTTGCAGAATAAGACTGCCCCATCACAGTGTTGCTTCAAGTCAATAGAACAAAAGTACCAGTCTCCCTGAAAAGTCCTTTTAGGTATAGTCTGGCTATCAAATGTCAATACAGCTGACAAAGTGGCCAGCAAACTGCAAGTACTAGATATCACTTGGTGATTATAAAAATTTACAGCTGTCAGCTAAAATGAGAATGTCTCCCATGGGTGTGAAACTAAAATGTGAGGATTAGCTGAGAAAGCATTCTGCTCTGGCTCCTTCTTTCATGAACCAAGATCACAAAGATGTGAGAATGTCATCCACAAGGTTTAACAAAATGTTCACCAAGATTTAGAGCATAATACTGAATTTTTTGAAAACATCTTTCTTATACAAGACAAAAATGTTAAACTACTTTGAAAGACAGGATGAAGTTGTTAGTTGGCAGAGTAAACTCAGAAAAGACTAGAATGCACCTTTATTGGTAATGGACATTTTAAACAAAATTATTTCAAAGTGATTCTAATTGTTGCTTATGTATTACTGCGATATTAAGGAAACTCCTAAAATTGAAGATAAGTAGAGGGTAATCAGATTTGCCTAAGAAAGGCCTTGGGCCTTTCAGTAAAGTAGAACCATCACTAAATATTGACCTCATACTTGTACTTCTCTCAAAGGAAATTTTCATGTAGATAAACATATTAACTATTATCAAAAAATTCTAGATGAATTTAATACTTTGTTGCTAGAATTTTATCTGAATATAGATGAGGTGGTGTTTAATAAAGGGAAGTGGCTAATTCAATATGCTATTGAGATCATTAAAAAATACAGAAGCTTCCTAGAAGACAAGTAGACAAAAAAAAAAAAACATACCAATGACACATGAAGTATGTTTCTGTAGTTAATACATTTCTTTCCCTACCATCTTATTTCCACATATGTGAAATCAATCAATAGTCTCAGTTTATAATTCTTTGTTCCAATAATTATCCCTCTAATTCAACACTTTATTATCTATCTTGGATGTATGTTACCTGAATTTTTCTATTCATAATTTCTTCCCCTATCTTCTGCATTACCAGGTTAACTTTCTACAAAGTATGTTTCTAAGAATAATGTTTATGGACTCACAAACATCTTAAAGTTATTCCCTTCTGACTAAAAGACACACCTATTTAATTTAACATTCAAAGGTTTTGACTCTTTGGTCTCAATTTACCATTGTAGAATTACTTCCTACTCCTTCCCATCAGTTAATTAGTTATCTAATATAATTAGATTTGTCATGTATGCTACCCCTCTTACCAAAGCCTCTTTTCCATGAAATGTTCCCCACTGGCATATACCATTTTAATTTTAAATCCAGCTCATTAAATTAGAATTGTCATTAAACACTAGAGAAACTACTTCCTATAATAAATATGCTAGGAAAATGTGAAATATACTAGGACATTTGCAATGACTTCTTGAGAAAAGAAAATCTAGTAATAAATTTCATTAAAATTTGAAGAGAATCATATCAATTGGGTAGATTAATGGGCAGCAGGAATTGATGCTAAAATATGCATATTTCATAGCCTTGAATATGATCTTGAGGCCATGAGTGAGGAAGGTTAACTAAAGTTATAAAGTGATAGAATATATATTTTAAAATAGAGTACCTTTTGTATTAAATGTGGAAAGCATTCAGTATTTCTCATCTTGACCATAGTGCCTGGTATAAGATGACGAGAAATATCTACAGAATATATTTATTGAATAAAATCCATTTGAAACTGCATGTCAAAATAGTTTAAATCCAATATTGTGCAGTATTTTTCAACATTGCAATAGGAGAATGAAATCTAAGTAAACACTCATAACTCTAAAAGCAATAATACTGTGGTTTTAAAAGATTTTAAAGTATGAGATGAAAAGAGAATTTTTGTTTTAGACATTGAAATAAGCAAGTTCCGCAACTAAAGCATAAAATTTGATAGGAAATATCTCCAAAAATCTCATGGTAAATTAGGAAATGCTGCAATCATCCACCATCTGGTGGTTGTTGCAAAGATGAATTGTACAGGGATCTAGGCATTTCTATTGGGATTTAATGAGTTAGAAGGAATAAGAATGCACAAAGTATTCTTCACAAGAGTTATAGTTAGGTAATGTTCTAATTGCATGAAATCAATGTCATTGATGTTCAGATAAAATAATACCATACAATTCAACTTTCTTCAGCTTTGTAAGGTGTCTGACCACTATATAATTGATGCCAGATTTAATGTCTGTTCTTTCCCTTTCTTTTCTTTCTTTCTTTCTTTTTTTTTTTTTTCGTGTGTGTGTGTGTGTGTGTGTGTGTGTGTGTGTGTGTAAGAGAAAGAGAGTTGATTGAGCAGGTGGGATATGCAGGTAAATATTTAAAGACTATGAGATCCAGCTTTTAAAAATCATTGTAAATATTAAGCAATTATTCTCTAAATATAAGTAAATTTGTTGTGGGAAAAAGATAAAGATGAATTTTCAACATTGAAAATCTCTCTATGTTAGCACAGTGACCATTTAAGCAAATTTTCATTTATGAAGATTGATATTTTATTCATTTTCCTTTTCTGTGCTAGAAAACAATTCCCCATTTTCCCTTTTTAAATAATTAACAAGATAGCAGTAAATCTGACTGTTTGAGTAACCCGAGCCTCTTTAATTTTATGTTTTTTCAATTGTTAGAATCAGACACTACATTTACCCAGAGAATAACTGGCAAAATTAGCACTGCTTCCTTTCACTGCCTTTGTGAGTTTAGCAGTGATTAGATTGAAAAAAAAATTCATGAACTTTTTGAAAAATATCATGAGACATATTATGATAACTGGAATAAAATATATTGAGCTTTTACTCCAATCTTGAGTCAAATCATGCCAATTTTCATATTGTTTTACATTTTCCTGAGAAATAAAAGAAACTAGGGATATAGTTACAGCAAAGATGAAAAAAATTCCATTTTGCACATCTCTGCTTTAAACAACTTCAGCTTATTTTTAATAAATATATTTAGTTTTAAAGGAAAACAAGAAAATACATGAGTCATAAAAGAAAACAGTTTAATAAAAATAAAAATAATATATTAATAGTTATATTAATATTTGTCTATGGAAAAATAAATACTATTTTTAAATAAATGAAAATGGGAAAAATTAACTGTCAATATGTGTTTATGTTTTTATTTTATGACTTATGCCTCATGAGTATTTACTCCTTAAATATTAACACACAGCACAGGGAGCATTCTCTGTCACTTAGCATGTTCTTCCTTTTAAGTAAGTAGGAATGCAATGAACTGTGTTAGTAACCTGGAGGCAAAATATTGTAGTGAGGGTCTAGAATGAAGGTTTAAATTTGGAACAAAAAATGAAAATGCTAGGATAATTTATGTCATAATGAAAAATGTTATTAAGTTGATTTTTATTACCTTAGATGAATAATTGGTCAATAAAAATTATTTGGAGCCCGGCCTGGTGTCAAACGCATGTAATCCCAGCAGCTCAGGAGGCTGAGGAAGGAGAATCAGGAGTTCAAAGTCAGCCTCAGGAACTTAGTGACCTGAGTAATTTAGTGAGATCCTGTTTCTAAAATACAAAAAGTGGCTAGGGAGGTGGCTTAGTGGTTAAGTATCCCTGGGTTCAATCCTGGTACCAAAAGAGAAAAAAAATATATATATTTTCGAGATAATTTCCCTGTTCTCTCTTACAATGCATTGTTATTTCCTTATTATATGATCAAGGGTGTTGATGACATATGTTTAATTATGATACAAATTCATGTTTTATATTTAAATGGGGAAATCCTATTTCAATTTGTTCATTTTGTGAATTACATGGAGATGGAATAATCACATTTTACTTTGTATGAATCTTATGACTTACTGAGTATCAATATTTCTACTAATGTATACACACTCAAGACAAATTTCTCTACAATTGCACTTTTCTGATTTTAGACGTAAAGATGAACAGAGTCAGCATAAAGCAATTTTGTGAGATGATAGATAAAAATGGGCATCAACTCATATTTTCTTCTAAAACATATCATCTCTTTTTGCGAACTCTCTTTTTCCTTTCCATGTTCACCGTCATGGGGCAGGCTAAAATATTTATTTCAAATCTGGTAGTTTAATATTGAAGTAAAAAAAAACAATAGAATAACTCATAGAGAAACCCTTTCAGTTTCCTCTGTAGCCTAAGTTGCAGATTGTTTTATTAATCAATGCAATTGATAAGACTTACCTTGAGAATGAAAGGTCAGGAGAGTGACCTTTAAATTGTTGTTTAGTTTGTATGTATGCAAGAGATACTTATAAGGGTTTCCTAGATGTGGATTTTCCCTTTAATCCTCCTACAGATTTCTCTGTGTTGTAAAGTATGTTAACACTAGAACTTTATGATTATTACTATGTAAATTAAGTTTCAGTGATACAACTTTCTTTACCAAACAAATTCTGAGTGTGTGATGCTGATGACAGATGGCCCTAGAAACACTGTCAAAGTGTCTGTAATCTTACAACTATTCTTATAATAATACTAAGGAATTATTTGCTTTTTCTTCTGTGTTGACCTTAGCACTGATGTTATAAACAATGGTGGATAAAACTGCTGGTGATGTCATACAAGTCATAGTGACCCCAACTGTACTTGTCATGGTGTTATTCACTACCAGGCAATTGTTATTTCAAAAATTTACTGAAGCAACAAAGTTCTAGGTAAGATTGTACATAATGCAATTAAAAAAATAGTAATCAATTTCACTTTTAAATATTTTTTTTGGTATTCTGTAAGAAAAAATATACCTGAAAACATTTCTGATGCATCTGTAAAGAGGATGGCCATTTAGAAGAAAATTGCTTATATGGTTATGAGAGTTCTGAGCTGAATTTGCCATTTTAAGTGGAATAATATTTTTATTTGAGAAAATATATAGCAGACAAACTGATTATGTGGGTATTTGGCCAAAATTTTATTTTAAAATATTCATTGATCCCATTGATAAAAACAAATGGTAATAATTATTTTCAGAAATAAGATTCAAATTTTCAAAAGAATATAGACTTGGGAGAAACTTAATTTCCTTTAAGATTGGAAGACAGAACCTCATACAATGAAGACAAAATGTACAATCTTGAAAATAATGTGGACCACACAGTGAAGATGGTAACCATGAACAGAACATCCACAAATTATGGAATAACATCAAAAGATCAAATCAAAGATTTATTGGGATAGAGAAAGGCACAGAGATAGAACCAAAAGGATGCAAAATCCCTTCAATGAAATAATATCAGGAAATTTCCCAAACATGAAGAATAAATTGGAAAATCAAATACACAAGACTACTTACAAGACACCAAATGTACAAGCTTACAGCAGATCTACATCAAGGCATATTAAAATGAAATGTCTAGCATACAGAATAATGATATGATTTTGAAAGCTGCAAGAGAAAAGTTTTAGATTACATACAGGAAGAAACTAATTTGGTTCTTAGCAGATTTCCCAACCCATACCCTCAAAGGTAGGAGACCCTTAAATAACATATACCAAACTCTGAAAAAAAAATAGATGCCAACTAAGAATCTTATATTCATCAAAATTAAGCTTCAGATTTGATAACTAAATAAGAGCCTTCCATGATAAACAAAAGTTAAAAGAATATAAATCAAAAAAGCCCACACAATGTAACATGCTTGGCAAGATATCCCAAGAGAAGGAAATAAAAATCAACAATGAAAATAAGTACAGGGAGAAACTACACTAAAGGAAAAGCCAATCAAAGTAGAAACCAAGTCAAGCAAAAAAACAAAATGACCAGGAATACAAACCATATATCAAAAACACTCCTGAATGTGAATGCCCTAAACTCAGAAATCAAAAGACATAGACTGGCTGATTGGATATAAAAAATAAAAATTAAAAAAAAAAAAACAACGATATGCTGCCTTCAAGAGACTCATCTTATTGGAAAAGACATCCAGAGACTGAAGGTGAAAGGATGGGGAAAAACATGCTATTTAATTCACTTGGATTGCATAAATAGGCAGGGGTTTCCATCCTCATATCAGATAAAGTGGACTTCAAACCAAAGTCAGTCAGAAGGAATAAAGAAGGACATTTCATTCTGCTTAAGGGAATTATGCATCAACAAGACATAACAATTGTAAATATTTATGCCCCAAACAATGGAGCATTTATGTATATCAAACAAACACTTCTAAATTTCAAGAATCAAATAGACCACAAGACAATAATATTGAGTAACTTTAACACACCTCTCTCCCCACTAGATAGATCTTGCTAATAAAAACTAAACAAAGGAACTATAGAACTCAATAATACCATCAATAATTTATACTTAGACATATATAGAACATTTCATCCATTAACAAGCAAATACACCTTTTTTTCCTCAGCAGCACATGGATCTTTCTCTAAAATAGACAGGTAGACTAATGATACAGAATAGAAAATGGTATAGAGACAAACCCACATAAATACAGTTATCTCATACTTGACCAAGGTGCTGAAAACATACATTGGCCAAAAGGTAGCCTCTTCAACAAATTGTTCTGAGAAAACTGGAAATCCATATGCAACAAATTGTAATTAAACCATTATCTCTCTCCTTGAACAAAACTCAAGTTACAGTGGATCAAGGACCTATGAATTTGACCAGACACTCTGGGCTTAAATAGAAGACAAAGTAGGCCCAAATCTTCATCATGTTGGATTAGGTCCTGACTTTCTTAACAGAACTCCTAAAGCATAGGAAATAAAATTTTTAAAAAATTAATAAATGGGATGGATTCAAACTAAAAAGCTTCTTCTAAGCAGAGTAAATAATCAACAATGTGAAGAAAGAACCCATAGAGTGGGAAAACATTTTGCTTCACTCACATCATATCTATCCAGCACTAATTTCCAGGATATATAAAGAGCTCAAAAAACTCAAGACCAAAAGAATAAATTATCCAATTAATACATGGACTAAGGAAATGAAAAGACACTTCACAGAAGAAAGACATAATCAGTCAACAAATATACAAAAAAAATATTTACATTCAGTAGTAATTAGAGAAATGCAAATCAAAACTACTTTAAGACTCCATCCATCTCACTCCATTCAGAATGGCAATTATCAAGAATACAAGCAAAAATAAGTGTTGGCGAGAATGAGGGGGGAAAGGTACACTCATACATTGCTGGTGGCACTGCAAATTGGTGCAACCACTCTGAAAAGCAGAATGGAGATTCCTTAAAAAACTTAGAATAGACTCACCTTTTGACCCAGCTATCCTACTCCTCCATTAAAGGACTTATAATCGGCATACTATAGCAATACAGCCACATCAATGTTCATAGCAGCTCAATTCACAATAGCTAAACTGTGGAACCAAACTAGATGCCCTTCAATAAATGAATGGATAAAGAAACTGTGATATATATACATACACACACACACACAATGGAATATTACTCAGACTTAAAAGAGAATAAGATTTATGGCATTTACATGTAAATGGATGGAGTTGGGAAATTTGATTGGGCAAAGGGGGGACATGGGGGTAGGAAAGAGGGTGGAATGAGATGGACATCATTACCCTAGGTACATGTATGACTGCGCATATGGTGCAATTCTACATCATATACTACCAGAGAATTGAAAACTGTGCTCCATTTTGCACAATAAACCAAAATGCATTCTCTTGTCATGTATAACTAATTAGAACACCAAAAAAAAATGGGGGGGAACATGGATGAACCTAGAAGACCTTATTTAAGTAAAGAAGCCAGTCACCAGAGGACAATTGCTCTATAATTCCACATATATGAGGTATCTAAAATGACCAAATGCATAGTATTAGAGAATAGACTGGTATTTTGGGGGATCAGGGGAATTGTTGCTTATTAGGTATAAATATTCAGGTATACAAAATATTTAAGTCCTTAGGTGCAATATATCACTTCTAGTTAACAGTATAGCATTTTGTACTTGAATATATGCTGAGGATCTCATGTGTGTATATTTGTGCGTGTGTGCGTGCTTGCATGCGTGTTTAAATCTATTTCAGTTTTAGGGGCAGAGAGCGGTCAACGTGAAATCAAATGTATCACAAACTGGTAATATTGTAAGACTTCATTTGTGGATTTTTGTTGTTGTTGTTGTTGGTGGTGGTGGTGCTTTTTTTTTTGGTATCAGGGATTGAACTCAGGGGCACTCCAACACTGAGCCACATCCCCAGCCCTATTTTGTATTTTATTTAGAGACAGTGTCTCACTGAGGTGCTTAATGCCTCTGTTGCAGAGGATGGCTTTGAACTCACAATTCTCCTGTCTCAGCCTACCAAACTGTTGGGATTACAAGCATGTGCCACCATGCCAGGCTACTTCATTTGTTTTAATGATTAAAAAAAAAAAAAAAAAAAAAAAAAAGGTTACACATTAACCAGTTACTCTTTTTCTGTAATTCTCCCTAAAGGAGGATTAGAATAAATCACTGACAATTTGAAAAAAAGAAAGAAAGAAAGAACACAAAAAAGCAAAAAAAAAAAATAGTATTTAAAATATTATCATTCCTTAGATAATTTAAGGATAATAGAGAAATATAACTATGTTCAAAAAGAAGATCAGTAATTCAAATCAGTTATGGAAATATAAGTGTGCTAGGGAGATCTAACTTATAGAATAAAATTAAATAATTAAATAATACTGCATGTAAAATTTTCCAAATTTGAAGAACAAAAGTACAAAAATAACCTTGTCACAAGTATCAGGATGTCTCCTTATGTAGAAAATAAAATTAAACCATCTGCAAAATACATGTAGATCAAAAAAAATTTCATAAAGCATATTTCAAACCCTGTAAAATTTTCCTATCTAAAACTACATCGCAATCAAATCTATTGTAGTTTATCTTGAGTGCTCTAAATATAATTGTCTATCTTTGTTAAGATTTATTATAAAATTTCTTTTATGTCTATAGTTACATTAAGTGTCAACTCTAAGCCTAATACTCATTGAAAGACTTAGATCATCTGTAAAGCAAGCATATTTATATAATATATTCTGATTAACCTTGCTGCAACAAGTTCATGGGATTCTGGGAGCAAAGATGATGATAATGATGCACTGATATTTGCTGAGGGTCTGTTGTGCATGGACACAGTGGTGTCAAGTATTTCATGTATTATTTCCAAATTTACAACAGTTCTCTATTTATAAATTGAAATGACAAAACAGGGCACATCCTTTTCTGCAATTGTGGTTTCTGGAAGAAACTCTTCAAGGGGAAGATTATTAACTGCATGGTGTTCTAGTCTATGCCCAAGCCAAGCCAAGAGGCCATTTTGTAACATTT
Organism: Urocitellus parryii; assembly: GCF_045843805.1. Taxonomy (NCBI): domain Eukaryota; kingdom Metazoa; phylum Chordata; class Mammalia; order Rodentia; family Sciuridae; genus Urocitellus; species Urocitellus parryii. The sequence continues at coordinate 24,891,812 of NC_135537.1, read as the reverse complement.
GTACTATCTTGAAATTTATAATAACTTGACAAGCTTTATCCCAACAGCTGTATCTCTATCTGAAAACAGCCTTTTAACCACCCACAAGTAGATAAAAGGATGGGGAAAAAACACCTTATCAGGCTCCTCAGCTGGCTCCTGCCTCTTAAAATCTTAATTGGGCTAATCTTGTCTTTTAATATTTGTTATAGGTCACCTTCCTTTTTTTATCCAAAGTAAAACAAAACTCCCGGATAATAAATTTTGCAAAACCAGTAGAGAAAACATAATTTCTTATCTTTGAAAAATCTTTACCTCTATTTTCCTGAGTTCAGGCTCAGAGTTTTGACTCTGAAATCCATTTAGGTGGGAAAAATTAAAAGATACCAAAGTCCTTATGCAAATAATGTTCATTTAAGACAAAAGCAACCTTTGGAATTTAGAAAAAGAAAATGAGAAAGATGATAAGATATTTAGATTTTGTTTTGCTTTGTTTTCTATCTGGGTTCGCTCAGCTCACCAATTTAGGCAGCTAATATATGCCAGAGCAATGATATCAACAATTCATGTTTGATAGAGGCTCTTTTGATGTAGTACAAAGCTTCATGTACATTGTCTTTTTCTTTCTTTAAGGAGAATACAGTTTTCTCAACAGCAGATTCCATAATATAACTATTTCATGCATTTTTCTCCTATGAAACTAAATAGATTAATAGGAAAAGTAACAGATTAATAAATGATGTGGCTTCCAATTAAAATTAGAATTTCTGATGCCATTTAATTCAGAGTAAATAAGAAATAAATAATAAACCTTAGTATATATTAAGCACTATGCATAAAGGATACAAAAATAAAAGAACAGTTTTTATTTTTAAATTGTAAAGCTGAAGTCAACATGGAAGCAACCTTAATCTTTAAATTTTGCTTGACAATTAACTTGTAAACTCAAAAATAGTTACTATATCTTCACTTATATTTTATTAATCTCAACTATGTAATTTATAGGTATTGGGAATACAAGAATAAGAGCCAGTAACTAAAAAAGAGACACTGCATTGAACTAATTGCTTTTCACTGGGAAGTGTCCCACAGGAAAAGGTTTCTTAAAAAATTTGAAACTGTGTGTGTGTGTGTGTGTGTGTGTGTGTGTAATCTATTTCCTAAAGTGAAACTGGCCTCCCTACCAAACATGTGTTGCCAATTCTTGGGTGTTTTGTTCCACTATATGGCTATAGATTCTCAAGTGGATTTCTGAGCTCTTATGGAATTATTTTTGACTCATGGATAGCTGTCAAATTGTTGCTATTTTTGTGGGGAAGGAAGACTGAGATCTCTTGTTCTGACATTTTGCTGATATCATTCCTCAATTCATTGACTTTTCATTGTCATTAGAATCAGAAAATTCAAACATTCTCTGTCAATCACCTGACCCTGTACTTCTCAGATCATTGCTGACCTTTTCCACAGGTATAGCCACAGGCTTTCATTGGCTTGCTCACTCATAGAAAACTCTTCTCCACCTTTGATTGCAGTTGCTGGGACACTCTTCCCTCACTGCTTGTATCAGTTTCTTCCTTTATTCCTGTCTGATTGTAATAGTTGTCTCAAAAGTGAGGGATTCCCAGCTCAGCCAGTCTAGAAGGGCCTTCACTGAAGACTGATTAAATTTTCTTCATATCTTCTGCAATTATATTTATTTGTTTAACAGTTTGTATTCACCCGTCTGAAAATAAAAGAAATGACAATAATATCAACCATATAGGGCTATTGTTAAAAATAAGTTAATATAGACCACATGCATATATTAATGAAAAACATCTCAAGATCAGAAAATATGTCTCATTTTGATTCAGAATATATTTCACATACTTATGGTAGTGTGTTGACCATAGCTTATGGTAGTCAACAAATAAACAATTGTTGGATGATTGAGTGTGTTTGTAGGTTACAAGAAGATTTTTTTAATTTAATAATCTTTAACACAGATAATTTAGAGGTATAAAAAACAAGATCTCTATGAAAAAAAAAAGTTAATGGAATTTTAATTATTCAACCTAGAATAAAGAAGGCCAAAAGTAGTTGGGAAAGTTTATTTAAGTTGTGCACAAAGGCAAATAAAATTAAATATCACAAGGCAAATGATGGCTATTTCATTTAGTTTTTGCTTTTTAATACTTTGAGTTGATGTAGTTAAAACTGAGTTGATGGAGGTAACCAGTTCTATTTCCACTGAGAATGGAAGAAATAAAAATAAACTTAAGCTAAATCATAAAGAATAAAGGGTAGCTAGAAGGAAGACATTCCTTACTGTGAAAGTTATTACAACTACTCCAATGAGTTACTGAAAGGAGGATTCATAAAAACTTATTTGAAATTTTATTTATATTTGTGATGTCTGGGAGAACAGCTACATACCTTACTTAGATGGTAGGATCAAGCAGTTGCTTTCAACAACTTTGATGGTAATGTTTTTATCAAAATTTCAAATACTTAAGATTTTCAAATATATTAGTAATTAACATAAGGGTGGGATGCTTTTTTATAGGCAAATATAATTTAATTACCTCTACAAAATTTTTATTTTTAGAGTAATATATCAAACAATGCAAGCATTCCTGATGTTCAGTCTATTTTGTCCTTATAATTGCCATCTCTAAGTAATTTCCTAAATTGACTCATTTGTGCATAATGAAGTAGGTTTCATTAAAATTAGTTTTAAAATTATTTTATTAGTTCTTTTTAGTTAGACATGACAGTAGCACCCATTTGGATATAATAACAAAAGCATGGAATATATCATTTTAATCAGGACTCCATTCTTGTGAATGTACATGATGGTGGGATTCACTGTGGTGTATTCATATACATACATAGGAAAATTATCAGATTATTTCCACTGTCTCTTGTTTCATTGTCTCCCTTCATTTCCCTTCATTCCCCTTTGAATAATCTACTGAACTATTCTCCCCCTTTCCCCTCTTATTGTGGGTTAGCTTCCACATTTCAGAGAAAACATTCAACCTTTGGCTTTTGGGTACTGGCTTATTTTACGTAGCATAATAGTTTCCAGATCCATCCTTTTGCCAGCAAATGGCTGAGTAATGCTCCATTGTGTATATACACCACAGTGTCTTTATCCATTCATCTGTTGAGGGGCATCTAGGTTGGCTCCACAGTTTAGCTATTGTGAATTGTAAACATTGATGTGGTTGTGTCACTATAGTATGATGATTTAAAACCCTTTGGATATATACTGAGGAGCGGGATTGCCAGGCAAATGGTGGTTCATGCCTAGATTTTTGAGGAATCTCTACATTGCTTTCCAAAATTTGTATACTAGTTTACAGTCCCACCAAAAATGTGTGTTCCCTTTTCCCCCACATCCTAGACAAAATTTATTCTTACTTGTATTCTTGATAATTGCTATTCTGACTGGATTGAGATAAAAATTTCAGTGTAGTTTAAATTTGCATTTTTCTAATTGCTAGAGATATTGAACACTTTTTCATATATTTGTTGACAATCATATTTCTTTTGAGAACTGTCTGCTTAGTTCCTTTGCTCATACTGATTGAATTTTGTTGTTGTTGTTGTTGTTGTTGTTGTGTATGTGTGAATTTTCTTTAGAACCAAAGTATAATAGTGGTTGGTTAGGTTAACTGGCCAACTCAAAGTTAACACCAATGTATTCAAAGTACTAACATATATCAGACTTTGGTGAAAAATGAAAAGTTATCCACAAAACATGGTTTAGAAACATTAAGGATGAGATATACTGAGATTCTTTGATTCATTTTTTCAGTAAGAGCTTTGGTTCTACATTCAGAGCTTCTCACACTCCCAGTCTTCCCTTTCATAAAAGGTACAGATACTGAAATGAACAAAAGGATTAATTTTCAACCCCTGTTTTTTGTTGTCAGTTTTATTTATGTATCTTTGTTTCCTTCTCCTTGTTCTTGGGTCAAGGTAGGCTTTCAAAAAGTATGAGATGTTATTATAAAAGTATTGCAAGTTATGGTAACAGGAGATTTTATGACCAGTTAGTTTGCTTCTAGAACATTTAATACGTACATCAGTTTTGTGGCAAATTAATGAGTCACTTCCAATTCAGGTCCCTAAAAGGGATGCAATGCAGCCTGATATCCTCCAGATACATGGATAAACAATGTTGTGTCCCTTTTTAATCATACTTTTCTAAGGTACAAGTCTTTGTATTTTTCTAATGCAATGTTTTTCATCTGTAGAATTTTGTTTTAACAATTCCATGTGGACCTTTTTTGATGTCACCATTGTAGTGCAAATGGTTGTTACCAATTTCTAATGTGTAGAACTCAGGGATGCTGCTCATTATCCTACAATGCATGGGAAAGAACTGCATCATAAAAAATTGCCAGGTAAATGATGCCAACAATGCTGAGATTCTAAACACTCTCCTAGTGGACTGAGCTGTCTGTAGGAAGTTGAGGTGTTTCTTTGGACACATACAGAATCTAGCACGATATTCATTACGTTAATTGTTTTGGCATCTAAAAAAACCTGTTATTTACTGATGTTTTTGTCTTCAGACAATTTAGAAGGGGACTTTTCTGGCATATATGAAGGTCAAGAGATTATTCCCATTATACTCTAAAAACTCTAAATTAATTGCTTTATTCAAAATTCAAAAACCTGATTAAAACTCTTCAGTAGTTTCCTTTTTGCCTCAGATAAAGAATATTCTAAGATATACTCCCTCTTCCACTTCATCTTGTATTCATCTGTGTTAGTCTACCTACTCTTCTATTCTAATTTTTTCTCTGTTCTTCCAGTGCTCAAATTGAATCTAGAAGTAGTTTGTAAACATGCAACAATAGGCACTTTTTAATTAAGTCCTCTGTGAGGCAATATTCTAAATTCAGTAGCACATTTTTGAAAAGTCTCATTTACTAACTGAAACAATAATATGTTGGTACTGCTACTAACTTCATGCACAAAATGAGTAAACTGGAACCCAGACAATTTAAGTCACTTGGAGGATTCATACAACACATAAGTATAGAAGCTCTTGAAAAAGTGGGCACGGATAAGTACATTCCAGGTTGAGCAATCACATCAGAAAAGACAAGGCTAGTGGCACATGCCTGTAATTCCAGCAACTTGGAAGGGTGAGGCAGGAATACCCCAAGTTTGAGGCCAACCTCAGTAACTTAGCAAGAACCTATCTCAAAAAAAAAAAAAAAGAAAGAAAATGCTGGGGTGTAGCTCAGTGGTTTAGCATCCCTGGATTCAATACAAACAAATGTCAGAACACACACACACACAAAAACAAGATGGTTCAGGGAACATAGTCAAAATGACATAGCATTTGATTTACTATAGTTGAGTAAAACAGGGCCCATTGAATCATTACTCACTAATAATGCTGAAAATATGTATATTTTTACTTCATTATAGATTCTCCCTTCCAAATATTCATTTTCTTCTTCAAAACACAAATATCTAAAGCAATAACTATTTTAGATCTCTTTGTTTCCATTCTATATTTGTTTTATGTATATTTAATAATACTGTTCATATGATTTTCTTTACTTAAAAATTCATGTCCTAAAATATTTAAAGATTACAGAGAAGCCTTTTGCAAAAAATTCTAGAACCAAGAAAATGGAAAATTAATTCTTAGCCATCACTATTGTCCCTATTTCTAATGACTCTTTCAACTCTTAATAGTAATGCCAAATTTTTGCTTTGGGACCATTCTTTTATAAGTGAGATAATATTAAGAAATAAAAGCATCACTGATAACCTTTTTAAATATTTTGAGGATTAAGTTATTTATACATAAATGAATGTATCAGTAAGTGAAATTCAGTGTACAATTTAACTATGTAGTTATGATGAAAACACATTCTAAGAATTGTTCTAAAAATAGGCTTGGGTTATAAATTTTTTTTTTGTCAACAAGAAATGTTATTAATTAAGACAATAATGAATATAAATTAATGCAATAAAATTGGTAGTTTTCAGTATATGACTATAAGGACACACTGTGAAAAACAATTGTATATATGAAATGAATAATGATTCCCAAATAGTTCATTGCATAGAAGTATAAATAAAATCTACATACAGCAACTGAAAAATTTCAGGATATATATATAGACATGTTGAAATCTATATTTATATACATATCTATATATATATATTAAAAGTAGGAAATTAAGATACAGAGATATATAAATGTATGTATATATATATTTTTCAATAAAGTAATATTCATTTTGAGTGTGATGTTTCCCAGAACAAGGTAAATAAGACATCAAAGTTATGATAAATAGGTGATAGTTAAGTTTTCTAGCTGAAACCCTATACTGTCTTCTTGTTAACTACTCATATAAATTAGGATATCAATTTGATCAATTGATAAACTATTTTTGACATAAATTTTCCAATTTTTGAATCATAAAGATGGATAATATTCTGGCAAGAAGAATGCTTAGAAAAAGTTATTTTAGAAGACACCAGATGACTCTCTGAAAATAATGTATTCTCTCAAATTTGTTTTTCATCTTATCTGTAGTGACAACTGGTCAGTTACCTACTTGGTATCTTCCTCTCCTGCCTATGTTTATATAAAAGAATGCCAGTGCTTTCCTTGGTTTTTAATTCTTGCAGTATTGCCTCTGACCCAATTCCAGGGATATAGGTTGGTCAGTTTAAGCAAATTGGTAATTCAGCCTTAAGTGTCTCACTCGGTATGATTTACAGAGCCTTGCTCATGTGATATTTCTTTTTCTGTGTTTTCTGTGTATTGATGTGAAGGTTGAATGAAACTCTCTTGCCTATGAAGAAAAGAAGTTCAAAACAATTCAATACCAAAGACAGTAGAGAAGGTAGATGAGAAATGACTGGTCTTTGATGATTTACATTGTTGCTTCAACAAAACAAATAAATTTCTAAACTTTTCATTTTATTCTAGTTGATAACCATTCCCTATGAATGTATTTACAAAGGACAGTTTCATACATCATGACAAAACAATTCCTGGGACATCAGTATTTCCGTAGTTAATTTGTGGATAGTTTTGTTTTGGTTCCCTTGCAATCTAGAAAGACAGCACTCATAGGTAGAATCATTTTATGCACTAGATTCATGCAAGTTATATAGGAGTCAAGGTGTGACATTAAAAGTAGTAAATAAAGATACAGGGAGATAAATTCTACTTAGCCAATTAAAGATACTAATATAAAATGTAAAATAAAGCATTAAAAAGCAATTAATTCCTTGTATAGTTGTAGATTTAGTGATTAAATCAGTGGAACATACATAGTTCTGCATGCACAGATAAAGTAAACTTACATGTATGGGAAGTAGCTCAATAAATCTGTGCAACTTGAATTGATCCTGTTTTATGTTTAGTTAGTAGACAACTGAGACAACCAACCCAAATTTAAGTCAACAAGATCAGCATATAGAATAATGGTTTGTAAAAGTCTTTTTTATTGTATGTTAGGATGTGTAAGACTAATTCAAAATTATACTGGTATTATATTAGCCAGAAAATATAAAGCAAGACCATATGCTTTGTTTTCTAACCACTATTATTTCATTGCGTATGATCTTAATTAAATGGCACAAAACAAATTGGAAATAGCATGGTGCTTGAGACAATAATGCTAGAACTTAAATTTTCCTTAGGAAGTGTGAGAATTCAATGGCAATTTAACAGGTCAGAATTCAGAGATAAAGCATGTGACATGGATCCCTTAGGGAAGAAATGTATCACCTAAAAATAAATCAAATAGTATATATACCAGGATTTTCTGTGATTTTTCTATTCTTTTTGAGGACTCAAGCTTTATGCTTCAGTGATTTGAGCAAAAGTCAGCTTAGTCTTTCTTTTGTTTGTGTTTCTTCTTCTGAATAGAGAACAGTTTCATTAAAATCCCTCTTACTCCTTTCATTTATTCATTGCCAATTACAGGATTAGAGTATAATTAATATGTATGGCTCTATATATTTTGGAATACGAGGCCATAAATACATGTTTCAAGGGAAATTTGATTTTTATATCACAGAATCATAAATTCAATTATAAAAAAGGTAGCAGAGACAAGCACAAAGGAATTATATGGATTTTTCCATTGTGCATTTATGTTTGGGACATCAATCATATAAGAAGCTTCCATGTATATGTAATGTATGTATAAAATATGTTAATATATACACATACACATTTATATGCAATTTAATAAATAAAAATTATCCTATTGAAAGACTTATAATCAGGTTCTGATTCTGCTGTTCACTAATAGTATAATTTGTTACATCATTTAAACTCTCTTAGACAATGTTCAAATGGGATATTAAATATGGCTTTCCTTTTTCTGAATTTTTGACCCCAAACTCTTTTCAAAAAGTAGTGCAGAAATGATAAAACTGACTACAGTACTTTTAGTTCACTTCCAGAATTCCTAAGAATGGTCCAGGGAATTGATCTAGAGATGGCAGTCGTGAAGATTCCCTAGAAAGCTATATTCAATCCTTCTCTTGGGGGAAAAATGAGCATCATCTCCCATGTCCCAAAGTAAATAAGGCAGACTCTGAGGGAACTTTAAGACAGCCTGACATTAGTTTTCTCGAAGTTATGGGAGCCCACATAAATTAGTTTTTGCTCATACATGGAAAAGCCTAATGACCAAGGATTGGTTCAAGCTACATTTGATTTCAGAAGGGAGAAGGCAAGAATGGGAGAGCAGGGAATGATAGGGTTGGAAGGGAATTAAAACACTGAACTGAAAGTATATGTAGGATGGTTTCTCAAGTACTAGGGCATGAGTAAATAGGAATGGGCCGTGAGAATAATTAGTTATATGATCAAGTAATTAATGATGTAAATTTCCCAAAGATTGTGTCTTATTGGATCTTATCCACATTTTTTTGAGTGGAGGAAAAACTGTATTTGGAAAGTTACTATATGTGAGCTACTATATTCAAAAGCTAACCATGAGACTTTCCCCAACTTGCATACCTCCACATTTTTTGGCAGTGTTGAGGAGCCAGAAATAGCACCAGAAAGCAAGGGAAAGTGGCAAAGCCAAAAGTAATAATGTAAAAGTACCACCATTTCCTGTCCATCCCATATAATCTTTGGAGCCTGAGTTAGGCATCAACTTGAAAGGAGAAAAAAATAAAAATATATGAGCAATATATATTAGATTATACAAGACTTTTAGAACCTGAAAGTTATTAAGACCTTGCAGTTATGGGAAAATCATGCTTAGATATAATAAGAGATTGTGAAGAGAAACGTTACTTTCTGTTTAAAACCTAGTAAGTTTCATTAAACAAAATATCACAATGCTAGATGTAATAAAATAATTCAGTGTTTCTCCCACACATACTTTGATGATGAGAGATCCAATGTCTTGGTTTTGATAAAATAATATTAAAATACTAGTAATTGTTTTATTTTGCCTGTTACTCTAAGTGTTTTATTATACATGTGTTGATCTTTAGCAATCCTAAGAGTTTGTTATGATGAGAATCCCATTGACATTGGTACAAATGGAGACTTAGAATGATTAAACAATATCCCTAAAGGCAAGGATCTGATATGAGAGAATGCCTGCATGTTAACCAAGGTCCATCTGACTCCAAAATATCAAGGACTGTACTCTATGAGGTCATTTCTCAGTCTCATTTAATATACTCTCCCCAAATATACTATTAGCCAAACTTTACAACCAGAATAATTTACACTGTTCAGAACCTGACTCAAGGGTGAAATAAAAAGGGGACAGAGTCTTCCCAGCATCACTTTTATGCAGACCTTTCTCTAGGGCTGTTTTACAAGCTCATTATATGGAAGAGATGAGGGTGGGACACACTGAATGCCAGCAGAGCCCCTCCATATCAGGACAGCATAAAAATTCTACTGAGGAACTTATTTTAAAGCAGAGCCAGGAGGAAAACTGTCTAAATATTTACGTAAATGAGTCAAGGTTTAATAAATTTCAACTTGTGGTTGATTTGTTAAATTGTATTAGAGTCTGTTTCCACTTGATCTAATACTGCTCTAAATAAAACCTTAGTTTTTATGATTGAAACTTAGCAAATGATAATTAAGTTGTGAAGCAATTTTCTGTTTTTTTTTTTTTTAAGGGAGGTAATTCCCATTTCCAATATAAAGCCTGTGATGAAGTAAACACTCCACCTTTTAAAGCATTCTTGCCAAAGATGTCTTCAGACAGAACTAGGTTTTCATTTCAGTTTTAGAGGTAGTATTTTAAATGATGTAATCAGATGCTTCCCCCTAATTGTTATCACTGGTATCTGTCAGTGTGTAGTACAATCAAGTCATATTGTTACAACATAAAATGCTGAAAGAGAAATCACCAACAATTTAATATAAAAAGCCTGTATGGTACTTTATAAAATTTCTTTTTTAAAGATTTCAGGTGCAGAGAATTGGCTTAATTAAAATATCCTTTGAGAAAGATATCCTCATTTTCCATGAATGGTATAATTTTATTGTGTTTTATTTTACTTTTTTAAAAAAATAATAATATGAACACCTATGTACACTAACGCAGAATATAACCAATAACTAAAATACATATATGTGCTCAATTTTACTATATCTTTGCATATCCCTCAAAGTTATCATTAAGATAAACTTTTACTTTTTTAGTTTCTTGACTTTAAGATTTATATCATACACATGTGTATGCATAATAAATATGTGTGTGTGGGGGGGTAATTTTGAGTCTTTTTGAATTATCTACAATGCCTATAAATGTAAATATCTTCCAGGGGAGTTACATTTTAAAGAAACTTATTTTAAAAGAAAGTGCTATTTCTTGGTGCTTAAGATCATTTATTTTTACAGTTGTGCAATAGTTTGTTATGTATATGTGCCTATTTTTAAATTAAATCTCCAGTCAGTGAACAGTTGATTTTTTCTATTTATTAATTTTTACTATTGTAAAAGTAAATAATGAGAATGTTATTATATATGTCCCTTGATATATATTTTCAAAAATATATGTACCAAAAGTGAAATAATGTTTGTCAATTGTTTTTCAAAGTTTGTGATTTGACCCCACACTAATACTCTGTAAGAGATCTAACCAGACAATTGCTTCTAAACCCTTTAATATACTAAGACTTTTAATTTTTTCCTTTGTACCAATTGACTGGTTATAAAACATTATCTCATTTTAAACTTGATTTGAATATTTCCAATCACTGTTGGGGTCTAACATCTCTTTATATTTTGACTATCCCTATTTTCTTATATTTGCATGTGTTTTATTCATGTCATTAAATACTTACACTGAATTAGCCCCAAAATGGTAGAATTATTTTTGTTACCTAAATGCATATTGAGCATTAAAATTTAGAAAATTCAACAACTAAATATGAAATGGTTTTCAGATAAGGAAAATTGTTTTTAATTTTTTGGTTACTTGCTGGACCAATAAGATACTCCCATTACCTTCTGCAATCTTATTTGCTATTTAATATACTACATACTATCATTACTAAGATTAAGGTAATCCTGGAAGACATATGAATCAATAGAGTAGAATAGTGTAAGTCTAAAAATACATTTATATGGTAAGGGTTAGTTTCAGATAAAGCATTGCAAATACATAAATGAAGATTTATTAAGTTATGAGAGTTGGGAAGTCTTGTTTGAAATTTGAAAACACAAACTAGAGGATAAATATTCTATAACTAATACAAACTTTAATTTTGAGATTAAGTAAATTGCCATTTGAAAACTAATAGAACTACTAGTAAAAAAGGAAAATATTTAAAAATCATTAGATAATATGTGATCATTAGTTTAATACCTACATTTATGAAACATCATAATAAAAATTAACAAAATTTATTAATAGTTATTATTTGTATTTAATAAAGACTCATTTTAAAAGAAACTAATAAGTGCTTGGTTATGTAGGCAAAGGAGGTATATAGGAAACTTATAAAGAGGAAAAATAAAACTATTAGCAAACAATAAAGACATGATTATGTTTAAAGTTATCAAATAAAATTCAAACTAAAAATAGGATGTGACTTTTACTTATTTAGAGAAATGGATCATGAAACTCAATGCAAGCAGGTATTAGTCAAGCAGATGACTCCTGTGTTGTTCCTACTGGTATGTGTGGCCAACGCTGGAGGGAAAGCAGATTGCAATGTTAAATTGGGAAACCTAAGTGTTTCATAGGACCTTTTTCCTAGAAACTCTCTTAAAAAATAATTTAAAAAGGGAGGTACATTATAAAACTTATCATGATAGTCATTTAATCTTGAATAACTGGAAATAGCTCAGATATTCAAATATGAATGAGGGACTAAATAAATTATCCCTTTAGGCAAAAGCTCTTCATTCTTCAACTATGTGATTTCGGTAGTCAGCAGCAGCATCTAGTTTGGGAATAGGTGTCTAACACCATCAACCCTTCCTAACCATTGTATCCATTCCGATTTCTGTCTTTCCTATAAGGTCTCTTGGCATTCTGTAAATGACTTGTCTTCATTAAGGCCTTCATAGTATTTTCTCAGAAATTATGCACATCTAAAAGACTTTCTTTGTCTCTTAGATTGAGAAAGAATTTTCACTGCTTCAGTTATTCTCTCTCTGAAAATTTAAAGTCCTTTTCAGGATTTGCATAAGAGTTTAAATTCTCTGGTCAGCTCTGACCTATTGTTCCAAGTTAACAATTACCAATTGTTCCCCACACCAAAGAATCAAACTCATACAAAAACAGAAAAATATCAGGAAAATCCTATAAATGCCCACTCACCGTAATATATTTTTCAGAAGGGCTGTGAATTTCCACTACTGAAAAGAAAAATAATTTCAAATTGTACACAAGAAATTCCTATTCTGCCTTTCTGTCATTTCATCTTGTGTGAATTACCAGGAGCTCTTCCCTCAACTTAGTGTTCTCACTTTTAATATTTCACTTCTCTTCACATACTTATTGTTATCCCTTCCTTAAAAATTGTTTCTCTCATACAGATTTTCTCAAATCTAGCAGTTCTGCAATCTGCTTGTTTTCGCTTTGCCTTAGATCCTCACTTACCCAGTGGCATTGCATCTTTTGCCTCAATTAGTTTGTAAAGCCATTTTTTTTTTCTAAGCAGACAACAGTTTAAAAAGTGACATTCTACATATTTATAAATATATGCTTATTTTAAATTGCCTCATTTATTATGAAGTCTATGATTCAGAAAGCACCATTCTTTTAAGTTTGTATTCATGGGTCTAGCAAGAGTCCTATTATATAATAATAGGTTTCCAATAAGCATTCATAAATTATGAAAGAATGAGTACAGCTGACTTTTTCGTTTATTGACCTCCAGACTGATGGTATATACTCATTGTTATATAGAATAAATTAATATTAATACATGCTGATAAAATATACATGCTGTATAAAAGGCTGTGGAGAATTCATAGAGAAGCAAGTTTTAAAGAAAACAGGCATCTTCTTGTAAGTGACCCAGAGCATTGATACCGCCAGTTATTGGTGACAAGTTCTATTCTTTCACATGTAGAAGTACAACATTAGAGAAGCACACCAAGGCAAGCATTTAAAACAGGGCTTATTTATAAAGGGGTAACATAGACTTTTCCTGGAAAGGAGAAAGAGGCCATAGCTGGTATCCTGGTATCCCAAGAACTGAGGGTATTCGGCCTTTTTATATGTCCTAGGCTTCCTTTGTTCTCCTGCTCTCTTTCCCTTATCTCTTTCCTGCAAACTGACTAGTCCCAGGAGATGCTCTGTGGGATGGCCAAAAGGTGAGAAGCAGATGGGTTGGAAGGGCCAAGGTGGAGTGATCTGGGCAGGAAGGGGGCATAATTAACAACTCCCTGTGGAGAGGGACAATTCCTGGGATAGTTTACCTTAGCAACATGTTGGAGCAGAGGCAGGTTATCTTGATAAGAGTGAAGGAAGGGCTCTGAAGGCATCAGCATTTTAATCCTTCTCCAACATCCTGGGCTCACTCAAATGGGCCTCCTTGATCTGATCTGACTCGATTTACCTATCTAAACCAACTGCCTCTTTTAATTCTGGCTTCATCATTATTTAGTGATTCAATTCTCTGGTTTAAAAAAAAGTCTCAAAAATTAAATGGTAAATGTAGAATCACTTATATATGTGCATGTATCTGCTAAACACCACCAGACATCTGTCACTATTTTTGGAATTTTTCACTGAAACCAATTTTTTTTTTTTTTTTTGAGATTTAGTGTGACAGAAGGGAAAGGACATGAACCTACAACTAGAAAAAACTTGGATATTACTTCTGAGTAAAATGTATTTTGAATTAGTGTAGGTCAAGACTGTTTATGTTGGTCTGAATTTCTGTATTAAAACAACACAGCATTAGCATCATAAACAGAATTTAATGGAAACTGATTCAAGGGAATAATAGAGAAGGCTTGTTTTTTGAAATGAAATGAACTTAGATCATGGAAGGCTTCAACTTCTTCCAGAGAAAAATTGTCACAAGTATTAATGGATAGGTAGTTTAATATAAAGACATTGTACAGCTTTATGGAAAACTACACACTTAATGGAAGAGACATTCTAAAAATCATGTAAGCAAGGGTGGGAGGAAGCATACATGGCATCATTGTCTGTTATAATACAAAGGGCCTTCCCAGTTGGAGATGAGACCCCTCATCCTCTGAAACACAACTCAAAGGCTGTGGAAGCAATGGGAGTATTGCAGGATTTCAACTAGCTGTATGTCACCCTCATGGTTTATTTTACTGAAACTAGTGACTTTAGAAGACTGACAGTTTGCCTATTTTGAAAACTTCGCTTATTATCTACAGTGGATAAAATGGTGGGATTCTTCTTTTAGATGTGATTCTATAAAAGAAGAGTACTTGAGTGAGATAAAGTGGTTCCAGGAAGTTTAATCTCCAGGTTGGTTTTTAGCAGTAAATCATTGACATCAATCTAGGGAGCAAGCTTTTTAGGTCTAGTCTCTTCGTATTAAATGTCCTGGATTATATTATTTTTATTTTTTTCCCTCATGATAGAAAGTTATGGTTAATATATCTATTCATCTTTTTACATTTTTATCTCTTTGTATGATCTTGAAAAATGATGGTATTTGACAAAAATTTGTCTTGTCAATGAAAATTTGTAGCATTGATAATAACAAATAATTATTAATAAAATGATCTATAAAAACAAGAATACACACTCAAACACACATATATGTGTGTATCTATCTATCTATCTATATACCCACACACATATATATATATATGCAAAGGATATTTTGAATTGGAAATTATACACAGGTGTACCATCTAATATTTATTTTTGTATTGAATTTAATATAATTTCCTTATATATCATGCACAATATTTTACATACTATAAATTCTATTTTGAAGAATCATCCTATTATACATTCTAGAAAAAAATTTTTGTTTGCTTGCTATTTCTTTCAGACCTAAATATTTAAAGATATTTCTTATATAAAAATTTATTCAGGGGACATTGAATGACATACTGGACAATGTCATCAGTGACAGTTTTATAAAATAGATGCTACAAAAGTCTCCATTGGGTTGTTTCTTTTACAGTCTTAAAAAATAAGCAAAATGCATAATATTAAATACAGCTCACTACAAATGATACTGATGAGGAAAAAATGGCATCTGTTGAATGGTCATTAGGTGACAAGCATTCTACATTTATTATCTGAATTATTTCAAAATCATTGAAAACTAGAACATCTCAAGAAAAATGTGAAGAAAATCCTAGAAAATCTCAAAGGTAACAGAATTATATTGGCCAAGTTGGGATATAAATTCCGATCTACTTGTGAAAAGTGCCTAAATCTGCAGTTTTCTACCCAGTCCAAGTACATCCACTGACCTGGTATAAGCTATTTTTTTTTCCTATTTGCATCCTATTTGGTTAAACTGTATACTTAGAATTTCTGGAGGGGTACATGACTTTCTTCTATTATCTAAAATTTCAGAATCCTTCAGTGTTCATTAAACACTGAATTATTGGAATTTACTGGCAGAGTTCTAATTCAGTAAATATGGAGTGGTGTGCTTGAATTTTCATTTTTAAAAGTTCCTAGGTGTTGGTATCATTGCTGTTATGGGGAGAATACTGCCTTAAATTAATGCTCACCAGTGTAGTTGGTGGTTACCAAGAGAGCAACTTAGCATAATGGAAGAGTTGGATAATTGCTTAAAAATAGAGAACTCAGATAAATAATAATAATAATAATAATAATAATAATCAGCAGCAGCAAGGAAATTGTTCTTTCCTTTGTTAGAATATGTGGAGCAAGGATTATCTACTAATGAGCACAAACTGGGAACAGACATGAGACTCAGTGTTTTGCATTGAAGATGAAGGCTACAAAGTGTATAGGCATAGGAAATTAGTAGTTAAAACACAAGTGTAAACTTTTTGCCTATAATATATTCTTGTTTTTCTCTTACTCTTATTAACTACTATTTCACCTTTCTTGTATCTGACCTCTTATTCTCAAATGACTTTAACTTCTCTTGCTTTCCTAATCTTAATAAGTGCTATCTAGAATTTTATGTTCAGTGCCTTTTTCTTTTCTCAAAAAAGTTTAACCACTATTAATAGCTATAAAATATATCTTTCATTAGGTTTCATTTATTTATGCTTTTGTATTTTCTGTGTTCCTGAGATGTCCTTTATTCTTCTATCTATCCAATATATTGTTCTTTAGACCAATTGCCATCCCTTCTATAGTGCCCCTTGGAATGCCTTTAACGTTTTTCTATGTAATTCCAAATAGATTTGTATACATATTGAATATTGGTTTACAATGTAAATTATGTTTATTTATTTCTGCTTCTGTTTCTTTTGTATAATCCTAAAACACAACTCTATGCCTTATTAATCATTATGTCCTTCACTTTTGACCTCAGAATAAATGCTTGATATAATCTACAATAAATATACATTGCAACATGTTGAAAGACCTTAAAAGTGAATAATTGGCATATTGGAAGTGGTCACTTAGTTCACCATCCTAAATTAATTAATGTCAAACTGGTTGCTATCTGGAATATTCCTCTACATTACTTTGAATATTTCTAGACTAGGTTTGTTTTTGTTTTATTGTCATTTCCTTCCTATACTAGTGAAAAAGCCCTAGGAAGAACCATCTTTGTAGAAAATGTATGTATTATAAATGCAATGTACTTTATTCAGGACATTCTACTAAAATTTAGATAAAATCCAAATTTGAGATTTAGTGAGAATTACTAATGAAAACCCAGTAGGTCTAATTCAAGTTATTGAAGGTGTCCTGTGCACTAAGTCTACCATAGGTACATGAATTAGAAGCAGGGGAATATCACAGTAGGTAGCAGAAACTCTGATCTGAAATCATTTATTCTGTACTGTTGCTAAGAGTATTGATAATTAGAAAATAAAGGTTAAATCAAATATAAATTCATCTTGATTTAGTGGCTCATAAGAAAATTTTTCCTATCTAGTGCTAGCATTTGGCCTGGATTCATTGGGTAGAGATGATATTAAGCTTTTGAGTAATGGTCAGAAGGGAAAAATGTCAAAGACGTGGAAACATATTTTGGCATTCTTTCGCTACTATGCATGTAACACATGATTTTTAAGCCACAAGGATCCATATCTTCCTAATAATTGTTATAGCCTAGTGCACAGCACATGGAAGAGTCTCAATAAATATTGTTTGATGTTTCATCATCATCAACTTACTCTAAAATGACCACTTGTTCAATCCCAAATTTTATTTAGTTTTAATTTTATATTTTCATGATGACAGGAGTGCCTTAGAAAACTATTGCAGTATTTTCTGGTTTAGGGGCTTTGCGAGTTTCACTGGTCCATAATTTTTCCTACAGGCAATACTAACACTAAATAGACTTAAAGAAAATATGGAACAATCTCAGGATTGTGTAATAACATTGTTGTTTTACCTTCCAAAAGAGCATACTTCTTATTTTTATTTCTTTTTGGATAGGTGTTAAAGTTATTTTCAGTCATTTCAATTAATTACATATGTTTGGTATCACAATGTCATGATAACATGTCATTTTGTCTGACTTTATTTTCTTATAAACTTCAAGTAATTATTAAATATTCCATCTTGCAGAAATATAATTTTAATTAACATCAGCATTTTCTGGAAAACAGCACAATATCAGTGCTCCCAAGTGTTAATTCCTCATAAGGTTTGTTTCCAATTTACATTGATATTGATCACATTAAGCAAACATTTCCTCTGAAATCACAGTGTTACATATTTTTTAGTCAGTTTTCTATTTCTGTCATAAAATACCTGGGAAAAACAATTTTAAAAAGAGATTTATTTTGGTTCATGGTTTCAGAGGTTCAGTCCATGGTTTACTCAGTCTATTGTTTCTGGGTCAGAGGTGAAGCAATACATCATGGTGGGTGATGTAACAGAGAAAAGCACTCACCTCACAGTGGATGAGAAGCAGAAATAGGAAGGATCCAGGGACAAAAGGTATCCTTCAAAGTCACATCTCCAGTGACCCACTTCTTTAAACTATGCTCTACCTTCTCATTTTTACTTCCTCCCAATAGCACCACCAGTTAGGGATCAAACCCTTTAAACCTAAGTCTGTAGGAGACATTTCAGATCCAAAATATAACAAGATCCCTAATTCCATAGGAATAAGGCGACTCTGCAAAATATTTTGGCAGTAGTTTTTGAAATAAGTACAAAAAGAAATAGGTATCTTTCCCGATTATTCCTTTCATGGAAAACAGGATAAGATGTACATATGCTAGTATATAAAGAAATAGTACATAAATGGTATATAAACTTATCTCCAAAGAAATTGGGATATGTAAACAATTAATGCATTAAATATTATTTGTAGCTACATAGTTTTTAATAAGATATTTAAAGATTTTAGAGTATTGATTATTTTAAGTTAATAAATTTTCAATTACTTCAAAGTATTAACTCAAGGATCTTAGGAATACCAATAGAAGCAGAACCAAATTTCTGTCCTCCAGCAATCTTATGATTTATTTTGGAAACATAAATGTAGATAATTTTTAAATTAATATTATAAATAAATTAAAGTTAAGTACAAATTCCTAGGTCAACATAAGAATTCTTAAATTAGCCTAGTTTGGAATATGTTGATAGATGAAAGATCAGAATGTGTTTCATGGAAATTGATGAGCCACAGTTAAATGTTGAGTGAGGGATAAGTTATCCAAACAAAGATCAAAATTTTCTATCCACTTCTCCACATCTCCGTGTTGACTAACACCATTTCAACTCACATTATCTTATAGTAGTTAAAAAGCTCTTTGGATTTTAGCCTCCCTAAACCATTGCCCCTATGGCTGCAAAAAAATGATATTATTAAAAGTACATCAAGTCATGACACTCTCCTATGTGTTTTCTAATAACTTTATGAACCTTGAAATAAGAATCAATGTTCTAAAGTTTGCACAATGGCCTAAAGTATTCTAACACGTGTAATATCTGACTGCTAGCCTTCCTCGCTCACTGTTTCAGAAATCTGATTCCACCCCCCCTCATTTTCACAAAGTCAAACCTTGTTCCTAAAATTGGGCTTTTGAATGTATTCTCTATCACCATTAGTTAACACATTCCTTACGGCTAACTTTTAGAGGTTTTAAAATATGGATCTCAATATTTTTGGCATTTCTTTTTAGATAGATCTGGATCTTAACTCTTTGAAATAAGGGTATGATTCAACAATAGAGGGTGAAATGATGCTATTTGGCATCTAAGGTTGGATCACATTTTATATTTGGCTTCCATATTTTTGGCAGGGATATGCAAAATTACTTCTTGAAATATTATGTGAAAAGCACAACTATTGTAAAACAGCCTTGGTTGAGGAAGCCAAGACTCTTGGATTTTTAGTTGCTGTCATCAGCAGTAGAAGTCTTGGAGTTGTGCTTCCCCAGGTATTAGGTACATGTGTGTGATTGAATCTTTAAACTCTCACAGTTCCCAAGCAATTCTGCAGCCATCCCAATCTCCAGGTCTTTCAAGTCCAAGTCTCAAACATGTCAGCACAAGCCAATCCTCCCATTATTTCTTGTCTGGATTTTTAAACTATAGAAATCATGTGACAAGAATTGGTTATTTTAAGTTGAAGCATTCTTGGATAATTTGTTATGTAGTAACCATAATGATACACTATAAAAAGGTTCATTTCAAATAATACCTCCCCAGAAAAGACTTTCTGACCAGTTTATTTAAAATCAATCCCCATCATTAAATTTCATTAACCATGATATTCATCTGTTTATTATTCATTGACTTATTATAAACCAAACTTAGAAATGACCCAAATGATTATCTAAAGTCAAATGAATAAATAAATATTGATATATTTACAGATTGTAATATTATAGTACTTAGAATGAAAGATCTGTATCTACTTGCAAACTTATAAATGAATTATCCAGAGAAAATGGTGACTAAAAATATCATAAAAGAATATGTTCTGTGTAAATCTTTTTATATAAGTGAAAAAACATGTGAGTCACTCATTATTTATTGTTTATTGAAAAATGTCAGAAAGGTGGCTTCTGGGGTGCTGGTAATGGGTTCTGAGTGCTAGGTGCAACAATACACTGTATGTAGAGTTTACAGCAAGTTGGAATTATTGGCCTCAAGTTATTGCCCCTTTAAAATACTTACCTTTGTATTCACTTATAATTAAAACTTTTAGGAATTGTGCATTATTTATAAAATCATTCATTTATAACTGCATTGTTACATTACCAGGATTCAAGAAGAACAGGACCTAGTCTTTGCTGTTTATTGTGTATGTCCTTTGTTGATTGGATTGGATTAGTATCAAACTGTGTGATATTAATATTGTACAATCCTTTATAAATTTTATTTTAAACTTTGCTATCTTATCTGATTTCAATTAAAATAAAATTTAAGGATAATTACTATTTGGATTGAATCATGGTAGATTTTTGCAATTGAATATGAGAATATTTAACCTTTAAAATAAGAAAAACATATAACTTGAAACCACTGTGAAACTACTGTGTCATATTCTAATTAAATAAGCTAAATCACTATTTTGTGGCAAAATACCAAGTTTCCAGTGAAAGATATTAAACTAAAACATCTTCAGAGGAAAATAACTGGAAAATTAAACAACTGTAACTCCAAAATGTATCCTATGTGAAAAGACTGAAGGCTTCCAGCACTCCCTTGAAACTTCTCCTATTTTATACTTCCATGAATACTACTTGGCTTGAAACCCAAGGCAGACTTCTTAATTTCTTCTCACTAGGACATGTCTTGAGTTACTTAACAATTTATTAAAGACCAAATCTTCTCCAAATGCTTGGCACCTAAAATTTGATATCTGACACTTCATTTCAGCAAGAATTTTGGCAAGAATATGGTGCTCTGCTTGGTTTGCTTCACTCTACTCCATGTTATGGAAACTGCCTCCAGGTAGCAAATGGGGACAAAGATAGGACTTATTTTCCTTCTTTTAGGGACCAAAATCCTGTGGTACTTTCCAATATGTTAAAACAGGCTTCTTATTGTTTATAAGAGGAGAGTAAGTCTACTAGCCATTTGTTCATTGCGGGTGGCCACAGAAACATGAGCATAATTTTGATTTTTTTTTGTATTTACCTAATATCAGCCTCAATACTTATATTTCAGTTTATTTGACACTAGTGTTTTATGTATGTTCAAAAACAAAAACAAATTAACAAAAACATGGTTTATCCTGCACCTAGCACAATGTCTAAATAAGTGATATGTACAAAGTAAATACATGCTGAATGAATTAGTTGCTAAGATATATGTATGTATGTGTGTATATATACACTTAATAAAGACAACTTTATAACTTTTATTTTATTTGGTCACCACATGCATGTGCACTTTAAAAAGGATAAGTAATGCATTTAGATGTTCTACATATGTATATATTTATGTGCTAAGATTCACCATCCCTATAAAATAAAATAAATATTTTTTCTGCCACATTTGCAATTTTATTTAATCCTGTATATAACATAGTGTAGAAATTTAATTAAAGTGTGAGTCTCTGAATTTAAATAGTTTTTTTCCAAATTTATAGGTTTAATGCTTTGCAATTTCCATATGAACATATTAATCTCTCCATTTTAGTATAGAACCTAAGTCTCATAGTGTTATTGCTGTTTGGGTTTTCAAATAGTCCATTTATTGCTTTGTAGTTGTGCTTATCAGAATTTTAGTTGCTGTGACTAGAATATGTGAAAAGAACAACTTAGAGGAGGAAAAATTTTGTTTTGGCTCACGATTTCAGAAATTTAGTCTAGTTGACTCCATAGCTTTCAGCCTGAGGTGAAACAAAATATCATGGCAGAAGGCCATGGTAAAGAAAAGATGCTTAGCTCTTGGCAGACAGAAGAGAAAAAGGGGGGGGAGGAAGGGATGGAGGGAGGGGGAGAGAGAGAGAGAAAGGTGGGGGAGAAGAGCCATGGATAAGATATAGTACAAGACCACATCTCCTGTGATCCATTTCCTATAGCCATGGCCCACCAGCTTATTGTTACTATAAACTAGTCCATTTGAATTACTAATCTGTCAAATAGATTCATCCACCAATAAGATTATAGCTCTCGTAATCTAATCTGTTTACCTCTGCATATTCCCAAGTTGTCTAACACATTGGCTTTTTTAGGGACATTAAAGATGCAAACCATAATGTTAATTCCACCCCTGGCCCCAAATTCTGATGTTCATCTCTTGATGCCAAGTGCATTTAGCTCATACCCAAGTCCCCATAATCTTAACAGTTCCATCATAACCCAAATATCCAAATCCAAACTCTTCTCTGAGACTGAGGACAAACACTTTACTGTTGACCCCTGTAAAATTCAAGCAAGTTACATATACTTAATATAAAATGGCAGAGAGTAAATATTGTCGTTCCAAAATGAAGGAATGGGGACATAGAAGAAGGGATGGGACAAAATAAGAAACCTTGCTGGTAAAACAAGTCCTATAGCTTCATGTCCAGCTTCTGGGGCATATGGTATCAAGACATGATGTTCAAAGGGATTTTTCAATATTACCCGTATGGCCTTGCTAGTTGCAGCCCACATGATTTCTCTCTTGGCCTGGCTTTGCTCACTTCCTATAGACTTCCCGTCAGATGGTCCACTTCCTGGCATCTCTTAATTACTGGGTCTCACTGGTTGTTTTGGTTACATTCTCATAGCTCCACACATTACCCTTTCAGGGGCTGCCTGCAAGGATTCCAACCCTGGTTCACTCTGATGTTCTTCCAGTCCTTCCTTTGAAATTTCAGTGGAAAGCCATGACCTCTCAACTCCAGAATCCTATAGTTGGCCTCAATATTGTATGTTATATTTTCTGGTCAAACTGAAAAATTTTTGAATCTTTCCTTTCTGGTTTTTGCTTCTGATTTTCACAGTAAAACTGGCTAAAAGTAGCCAGCAATACTCACAGCATCACATGAATGCTGTGCTGCCTGGAAATTTTCTCTCTCAGATTTTTCTGTCCATCATCTTTAAATTTAGATTTACAGAAAGTCTCAGGAATTTATACAAAACATAGATAAGTTCTCTGTGGAAT
Source organism: Urocitellus parryii (assembly GCF_045843805.1). Taxonomy (NCBI): domain Eukaryota; kingdom Metazoa; phylum Chordata; class Mammalia; order Rodentia; family Sciuridae; genus Urocitellus; species Urocitellus parryii. The sequence continues at coordinate 24,868,182 of NC_135537.1, read as the reverse complement.
GTAGCACAAATGGCCCCTACTCCATTTTCCCAGTATATTCCTAGTTTTCATATGAAATTTTATGAGTAGTCTTTAACATACATATTCCTATTGGCATTCTGGTTTTCTGAGCTCCCCAAAAGAATTGATCATTAAGCTCTGCTTGCAACATTTTAAGGCATTCCCAACCTACATTGTCAAACTTCTTCAAACTTATCTTGCAATACAGTTCAAAATGCTTTTCAGCCATGTGATCAGGTAAAGTAACAGCAATAACTTCACTGCTTATCCCAATTTATACATTAGTCTGCTTTCTGATGCTGTGATCAAAATATCTCACAAGGACAACTTACAGGAGGAAAAGTTTATTTTCAATATATATGATTATTATATTATTTTTATGTATTTTATATATATATATATATATATATATATTTTTTTTTTTTTTTTAAACAATCATATAACATTAGTGTTTTAATCAGCTTTTGCATCACTGTGACCAAAAAGACCTGACAAAAACAACATAGAGGAGAAAAATTGTATTTTTGCTTATGATTTCCAAGGTTCAGTCCATGGTTCACTGACTCCATAGTGAGGCTGATGTGAGGAAGAACATCATGGCAGAAGACCATGGTGTGGGGAAAGCAGCTCAGGACATGGAAACTAGAGACAGCTCTGCTTACAAGGGCCAAATATAAATCCAAAGGCAAACTCCCAGTGACCTACTTTCTTTAACCTGTCTATTATCATCCCATTAATTCATATCAGTAGATTAATCTACAGATTAAGTTATACCTTTCAAGATATAATCATTTCACCTGTGAAAATTCTTGCATTGTCTCACATGTGAACTTTTACAGAACACCTAAAAATCTACAGCATAAGAATTAGGTTAAAACTTTGTGTCAATCACCCATTAATGCTCTATATACTTATGCAATGCACAATCAACTATATCTCTGGTTCTCATATCCACACACAACTGATGAAATTCCTCTACTCTCCTTTGAAAAATATTGGAATATTTGAGGTACTTACTCCAAAAAGACTAGTGATATATAATTTTTTAATGCAACCTATAGCCTTGTGTAGATGCTAGTGGTCCTAGGTTAAAGCATTTTTCTTTTTTACATTTTATTTTCAGTATGAGTTGAACCTAGAGGTGTTTTGAAATTGAGATACATCCCTAGTCCTATTTTTATTTTTGTTTAAATTTTGAGAGATGGTATCGCTTATTCACTCAGGTTAGCCTTAAACTTGAAATAGTCCTACTTCAGCTTCCTGCATTGCTTGGATTATATGTGTGTTTCACCCTGCCAAATCTCTTTCTTCTCTTGTAATCTAAACTTCTTTTGTATTTAACAAACTAAGATCTCTTCTACTAACATTTTATCCTAGTAATATTCAAGACAAATTCCTAACTCCCAAAGCCCCAAATACTATCTGATTTGTGTTCTTTTGTCACTCACCATTATTGATGCAAAATTCAGGCTGAACTAACCTTGTTTTCTAGATTTTCTCTACCAATATGATGCTTTGTTTTTATGTGTCTATCTTGGATTTTATTATTTGAATACTGGCTTTCTCTCCATTGAACTAAACACTTGGGAAAAGGCAATGTGAACAGTTTGGGTTCAAACTGTGCAATAAAGTGTCTTTAAAATGAATAGAATTATACATACCAATGTGCCATTCTTTATAATGCCCATCCCATACTCACATTCTGGTACTTAATTTTATCAATCACTAGACAAAATTGAGCAGAATGATGACAATAATTAAAAAGTTACAAGGATAGATGAAAGGAGCTCAGCTTGAATTTCTCTTTTTAATTAAAACATTTCCTTGTCTCTAAAGCAGAATTAGAAATATCATCTACAAGATTATTTCAAATTTGTTATATGACTTAGTTATGGTGAACTTCTAAGTGTGCACACTGATATTTTTGCATAATATGTTGATACAAAAATCTGTGTTTAGATTAACTGAATTCCTTCATGAATCTCTGCCCAAATGTACACAAGAGAATACTAAAACAAATTGCTTTATGTGATAATGCCATAAAATCTGGGGAGTATTCATAAATATTTATTGCAATATTAATTGAATCATTTGAAGTAAACACACACAGGACACATCTTTGGTGTCACTTGCTTAAACTATTTGTTGCCAGCCTGAGTTGGGAGGGTGGGGGTGGGCTTTGTAGACAATTACAAAGCAGCACAGTACAAGATGTAAGTATTTTGTAGCTCTTCTGGGCAAAATAAGAATAGATTTTCGTCATTATCTAGGCATGCATGAACTGATATCAAAAAGTCTGAGAAACTGTTTAAAAATATAGGTAAACTTTTAGGTTTAGATGGTAATTGTGTGTATTTTTCTGAAGAGAAATTTTATTGCTTTTAACTAGTTCTTCAAAAAAGTCATGGGTCCTTAATCTACTTCCTTAATTCAACCATAATCATATCCAAATTTTATTTTACACTTCTCAGTAATTTATATAGAGGCTTTACACATAATGGATCAAAAATGAAAAGGTTAAAAATGTTAACCAGATTTAGAAGTCAGAAAATAGAGAAAACACTTTTCCTTTATGAAATTTTGTTTCTTAATAATATATTTTTTAGTGTTTAGAAAGCCCTCATGACTGAATGCTGTGGCACCTGCCTGTAATCCCAGCAGCTTGGGAGGCTGAGTCAGGAAGATTCTGAGTTCAAAGCCAGCCTCAGCAATGGCAAGGTGCTTAGCAACTCAGTGAGATCCTGACTCAAAATAAAATACAAAGTAGGTCTGGGAATGTGGCTCAGTAGTTGAGTACCCCTGAGTTCAATCCCTGGTACTCCCACCCCCATAAAGAGGGCCTTCACATACAGATTGCTGATTTGGTATATATGATTTGGTATATATTAAAGATCATATGTTTTTTGCATACAAAATTATCAGGATCTGGGTAAGAAATAGTAAAAAACAAAAAATAATATTAATTTTATAAAATGAGGTTTATTGAAAACAGAAAACAGATCTATTGAAAATAAGACCTCACATAATTAGTAATAACAGAAAACAGAAGGAAAACTGTATTTCCTCAATCATTATATATTCATTGAAATTACCATTGCATACTTTTAAAATATAATAATACCAGTAAACTCTAGCATTACTAATAAAAAGAAGTAATTCAACAGTATCATCTAACACAAATTCATTCAGAGTGTTTTACTATTGAAATTTTAGGGAGAAGAACTTTCAGATTCAGAAACATTTACTTCCTCTCACACTCCAGCAACCCCACCTCAGGGGAGGAGTAGACATCCACTCTAGCCTACTCCAATAACACTGCTGAGAAGGGAAGCCAAGAATCTTCTAAAACAATTCTTTTAATTCTTTAACTTTTCATCAAAATCTTATTGTTTCCTCTGTTTAATTGTTACTTGAAAGGTTCACAAACACTTATACATATTTATATTTATTACTTTTATTTCATTTCTAGCAATTTTTGAAGGTAACTTTTTTTCATGGATTAGTATTTTGAGGAATAGGATATTTGATTAGTATATTTCAGTATTGTTTCTATTCTTTCCTTTTTATATTATTTTTTGTATATTTTTCTCTTGCCTGTTTCCCTTGAGTATTTTTCTCTTTTCTGCTGTGAAAAGCCAATTTCCATTGTTATTTTTTTCATCTTTTTTAAATTTTTATTTCTATTTTCTCTCTGCCTCTCTCATAATCATCACATTCAACATCACTTCTGTTATCTCCCTGTTCATGATTTGAAATTGTAAATCCTTTTATAAACATACTATTTTTATTATGGGAAATAATTGAGCACAGCATTTTGGCTTATTGTGACAATTTAAATTGTATGTGTCATGGCCAGGGCTGTTTGGTTTAATGCTGTATATTTTTTACTTAGGTTGTTGTTATTATTTGTTTCCTCCTAAAAAGTGAGGGACTGGAAACCTTCAGGGGCACTGTAAGTCCACAGAGTAAAAAAAAAAAAAAAAAAAAAAAAGATTGGCCTCAGATCCATACTGTTAGATGGGTAGACACACAAGCAACATGAACAAGCCAGATAACAAATCATGACAAACAATCAAAATACTTTAATAACAGGGTCCAGCACCACCACAGAGGAAGAAATGTCAGAGAAGGAGCTTAGAATGTTCATAGTTAAACAGATCTGAAAGGTAAAGGATAGTGCAAAAACTGAAATGAGAGATAATACAGAAAGTGAAAGATCACTTCAATAAAGAGATAGAGATTCTGATAAAAAGTAAGTAGAAATCTTCAAAATGTAAACATCTATAAACCATGTTAAAAATTCAATGGGAAGTATCGCTGGCAGACTAGACCACTTGGAAAACAGTTTCAGGCAAAGAAAACAAAATATGCAATCTTGGAAATAAAGTTGACCATGGAGAAAAGATGTTAAGTGAACATGAACTTCTCAAGAATATGGGATAACATGAAAAGAACAAATATAAGATTTATCAAAATAGATGAAGGATTAGAGATACAAACCAAAGAAATGCACAATATTTTCAATAAAATAATATCAAAAAATTTCCTGAACCTTAAGAATGAAATGGAAAACCAAATACAGGAGGATTATAGGACTCAAAGTATACAAAATTACAACAGATCCACACCAAGGCACATTATTATGAAAATGCCTAATACACAGAATAAGGATAGAATTTTAAAGGCTACCACAGAAAACCAGTAGATAACAGAGGAAAACTAATCCAGATTTCAGCTTATTTCTCAACCCAGATTCTCAAAGCAAGGAGGTCTTGGAGTAATATATATTTCAAGATCTGAAAGAAAGTGGATACCAGTGGATACTATTCCCAGAAAAATTAAGCCTCAGAATTGATGATGAAATAATAACCTTCCATGATAAACAAAAGTTAAAAGAAATCACAATTAGAAAGCCTGTACTAAAAACATACTCAATATATTTCATGAGGAAGAAATGAAAATAAATTGAAAACCAGCAAAAGAATAATCAGTACATTAAAAGAATAGTTAATAAAAGGAGAAACTAATTTAAGTTAAAAACCTGAAATAAAATATCAAGAATAAACAATTATTTCTAAATAATAACACTGAGTGTAAATGACCTAAACTCATCAATAAAAAGACTTAGACTAGCAGATTGGATTAAAAAGAAAGACCCAACAATACACTGTCTCCAAGAGACTCACCTTCTATACAATGACATCTACAGATTAAAGGTAAAAGGGTGGGGGAAAAACAAAAACATATCATTCACATGGATCTTGTAAACAAGCAGGGGTTTCTATCTTTATATCAGATAAAGTGGACAGCAAGCCAAAGTTAATCAGAAGGGACCAAGAATTTCATTTTATAATGCTTAAGGGAATTATATATGAACAAGACATAACAATAATAAACATTTATGCCTCAAACAATGAAGTATCTGCATATAACAAACCTTCTCAATTTCAAGAATAAAATTGAACACAACACAATAATATTTGGTGACTTTAATAGGCCTCTCTTAACACTGGATAGATTTTCCAAACAAAAACTAAACAAACATGATAATCTATCAAATCATAATGTAATGAAATTAGAAATTAATAATATGAAAAATATAATCTAACACCTATAGGTTAAATAGTACACTATTGAATGACAAATGGAGAGCAGAAAAAATAAGGGATGAAATTAAAAAATACTTAGATGTAAATTATACTTGCAACACAACATATCAAAATCTCTGGGACTTTGTGAAGATGGTTTTCAGAGGAATGTTCATTACATTGAGCTCATTTATTAAAAGAATAGAAAATCACCAAATAAATAACCTAGCATTACGTCTCGATGTTATAGAAAAAGAAAAACAAAGCAATGCCCAAAGCAGTAAAATATGAGAAATAATTAAAATCAGACCTGAAATCAATAAAATTGAAACAAAATAATCCAAAACATAAATTAAACAAAAAAGTTGGTTTATTTAAATTGGAAAATTTAAATAAATTTGATTAACCCTTAGACAAACTAGCTGAAAGAAAAGAGAAAAAACTTAAATTACTAAAATTCATGATGAAAAATGAAATATCACCTTGGGAACTACTAAAATGCAGATGATAATTGGAAACTATTTTGAAAATTTACAATCCGATAAAATAAAAAATCCTGAAGACATTGACAATTTTCTAGAGACATATGACATACCCAAATTGAATCAGGAGCACTTGGAAAATTTAAACAGATCAATTTCAAGCAATGAAATTGAAGACACCATAAAAAGCCTACAAAAAGAAAAGTCCAAGACCAAATGGAGTCTCACCTGAGTTCTATAAGACTTTCAAAGAAGAACTAACACCAGTCTTCCTCAAATTATTCCGTTAAATAGAAAAGGAGAAAACCCTTCCAAACTCATTTTGTGAAGCTAGTATCACCCTGATATCAAAACCAGACAAAGACACACCAAAGAAAGAAATTTTCAGACCAATATCCCTGATGAACATAGATGCAAAAATTTTTAACAGAATATTGGCAAATTGAATACAATAGCATATGAAAAATACAGTGCACTATGATCAAATGGAGTTCATCCCAGGGATGCAAGATTGGGAATTAATAAATATAATTCATCATATCAATAGACTTAAAGACAAAAATTACACGCTTACCTAAATAGATGCAGAAAAAGTATTTGACAAAATATAGTATCCATTCATGTTCAAAACACTAGAAAAAACTAAGAATAGTAGGAAGATACCTCAACATTATAAAAGCTATATATGCTAAAACCAAGGCCAACATGCTAAATAGAGAAAGACTGAAAGTATTGCCTCTAAACACTGGAATAAAACAGGGATGCCCTCCTTTGTCACTCATATTCAAAATAATCCTTAAAACTCTAGCCACAGCAATTAGACAAAGAAAGAAAGCAAAGGATACAAATAGGAAAAGAAAATCTCAAACTGTATTTATTTGCCAATGACTTGATTCTGTATTTAGAAGACTCAGAAAACTTCTAGAACTCAAAAATAAATTTGCCAAATTGGCAGGATATAAAATTAACACCCATACATCAATTGTGTTTTGATATACCAATGATGAATCAGCTGAAAGAGGAATCATGAAAACTATCCCATTCACGATAGCCTAAAAAAAAAAAAAATACACCTTGGGAATCAATCTAACAAAAGAGATGAAAGATTTCCACAATGAAAATTTTAGAACACTAAAGAAATTGAAGAAGACCTTAGAAGATGGAAAGTTCTCCCATGTTCTTGGATAGGCAGAATTAATATTGGAAAAATGGCCAGACTACCAAAACAGCCATACAGATTTAATACAATTGCTATTAAAATTCCAATTAATTTTCATAGAAATTGAAAAAACAATCAAGAAACTCATTTGGAAAAATAAGAGGCCCAGAATAGCCAAAGCATTCCTTAGCTAGAGGTGTTCCTCTAACAATGAACAAATGAGTAAGCATTTATTTGCTAAGTGAAAAATGTTAAGTGGAAACAGTTTCTTTAGTCAGAAAAGTTAATTTATGGCAAGGAAAGGCCTTTCACCAATCAGAAAAGAAAGTTATAGAAATAAAAGAGGAGATGGTGTCTAAATATAGTCACCATAGTACTCAAAAGGCCAGGATATATGGGGTCTCACCTGAGTTCTACAAGACCTTCAAAGAACTAATAGCAATCTAGGTTTTAACTCTTGTTCATGTCCAATGTATACATTTTTCCAAGGAATACTGAAGTGGAAAGTAAGACCAGGACATTTTTACAAACTTATCAGTATTTTTCTTAATGCTTTGTGATAATTCTTAAATTTTTCTTATTGTGAATATAGAAAGCATTATTCTGAAACCACATTTTATCTTCTTAGGACAGACCAAGAAGTCATCTTGATGTTACAAAAGACCAACAATATCTTTATTTCCTACCCCAACATTGGAGAATTGGGTTCTTAAAAATGAAGTTTACTTCAAACTCAATTGTTAGGGTGGTGGCGACTTAGTGGCAACTTATTACAAAGCAGCCCGCTCTGGAAAAGAACATCAATCAGATGCCAGTGGAAATGCCTGTCAATCGGCCAGATCTCCTGACTAATGCCTGTCAATCAGCAGGACCCCCTGGCCAATCTTGGATTTCAGCTAACTCCCCTGACCAACTCCAAGGGGGCAAGGGACCCTAGAGACACCTTCTCCTGTCCTAAGCCCTTCCCTTCCTGCTGTAAGCCCCATAAAAGTCCAGTCCGGTAGAGCTTCCACGTGGTTTCTCCTCAGAACCCTTCTCCTGTCCCCTCTGTGCTTCTGATGGAGTTCCACCCGGGAGTGATATCACAATAAAGCCTGTTCAGTGGCTCTTTTAAATCTGCCACCTTTGACCGCTGCCTGCCCAGCCTGATCTGACATCAATGACAACAGTCAACAGTTAATTTTTGGCTTTGATTCTTGAACTTTGTAGATGGGAAAAAAACAACTTAGCATAATAATCATCTAAAGAATTACATGTTACTTTCTGAGTCTGTGTTATGTCATGTACCTCATTTAATATGTTGTTGCCATATTTAATAGAGTATCAGTTGCAATAAATTGGCTCTGTGGATTCCAAAGCATACTACAACCATCAACTACTTCAAAAAGTATGTGTAATGTGTGTACATACTTTATATACAACCAGAGATATGAAAAATTATGCTGTATAGATGTAATAAGAATTGTAATGTATTCTGCTGTCATTTTTTTAAAAAAAGAATAAAAATATAAAAAGTGAAAAAAAAATAAAAGTTCATACTTTTGCTAAAAAATAAAAAGAAAAAGAAAGAAAGAAAAAAAGAAAAGAAATTTGCTCTCTAGATAGCCACAGCAAAAGCCACAATTTGGGAAACTACTGTAGCTTTAGACTGGGAAAAGATTGTGTTTGTGTTTGAGCAGCTCTGAGTAGGTTTTGATTATAAATCTAGTTTGAAAACCTTCTTGTTCTACTTTCAAATAGAATCCATTTAAAAAACAAAGCTTATCTGGGTTGTCTAAAGGTATTTCAAGAAGGTTAGAGATGGGGGAAATTCTTGACAGGCTCAAGTAGTACCTTCTACTGGAAGGGGAAAACGGTTGGCGGAATTTAGGATCTTATAGCCAAGAATGGATACATATATATAGGAGAGATGAGGAGAATTTTATAATCTGTCTAGGAGCAGGTAAATGTCTGGATGCCATGAAGAAGAAAGAAGTAATGTGAGGATCTTACGATCCTTTGTCAACAAGAAGAGGACTGAGGAGGTCTAGAGCAGACCTCTACTTGGACCTTCCAAGTCTTTCACATGGTCATAGAAAAGAATTTAAGGATGTCAGATTTTAGCAGAGAAAGGAAGAGGTCTATTGAAAGTGAAAGGCAAAGCCTTGCAATCTCAGAACAAGATGTACCTCCAGAGCCTGAGGACAAACTTTTATTAAGGTACATAATTCAGTGGAACACACATGTTACAAAGGGCTAGACTTTCTTAGGGGTTAGAAATATTCAGCAAGATCAGATTTCCGCATTAGAGGATCTGGTCTGATATGTTGGTCTTAAGTTGCATCAAAGTATCTAGAGGTCAGGTAGTCCACTGAGTAATCTGACCAGAGGGTCGTGGTCTAACTAAATGTTAGCCCCTAGCCTCATGATGTCAGTGACCTCCTTTTATTGATATCTGTTCCTGTTTTGCTACACTCTGAAAAACATATGACTGGAAAGTTATAAAAAAAATTGACTTATTTAGTGCATATTTACATTCTGGTCCTTTTCTGTCCTTTATTCTCTTTTGTCCAGTTCATGAGCTGTTTATTAGTTATTTGCTCTTTATTTTAACAAGGGTATTTTTGACTTAAAGATTCAGTATTCACTCTATCCCTAAATTTCTCCCTGGCAAACTGCTTCAGGTATACAAAAATCAGATATAGGCTACCGATAAGAGGATAATACACAAGGATCTCTGATTTTCACTGTCTTATTAAAGTAGGACCCCAATTTTTTTTACAATGTTTGATGTACAAATAGAAAGAAAGGTTCATACCAGTGAGAAATTTAAAACTAAGAAGATTTTTAAAGAATTTCTTGGTTTCTAAAGAACATAATATTTAATAACTCTGTTCAGGGTAAATTTTATGTGTGACAGTTTTTGTCAGGTTATATTTAGTGCTAGCCAGTTCCGAAAACTTACAAGTCCAGTGTTACCTATATCCTATGAGACTCAGCGAAACCTCTGAGGTATTTTTTGGCAATTAGCCTGGAAACATTAAGAATAAATTTCCAATCTATTAGTTAAAAGAATCCTTTCAGTACTTTTAAAAGAGAGAGGAAATAGAAGTTGTCCATTCTTCAAATCATCTAGGTTTTAAATGAGTATTGGCCAATTATAGCAAAGGAATAGCTATGCTAGTTGAGATCTTCAAGGGCTCCCCATCCTTTTATGTTCCATATTTATTTCTTTTGCCCAGATTCTATTGTGAGATTAAGATTTGAAATATTGGTAAGGGAGGAATCAGGTTGTAAATAATCAATTTGTGACTTTATTACATTATACTTTGGGGATTCTTTTCCTGGGAATTCTGAAAAGACACTTTGCTGTCTGTGTTTAATTGTACTAACCTGTTCATAGAATAGGTCTGTTTTAAAAAGATTCACCAGACAGTGAAGCACATCATATAATGGAGAAGCCCAGAGAAGCAGGAAGTGACTATTAGAAATGCCATCTGAGGGCCTTTTGGGATTCTTACCTCTGAAACCTGTTTGCTGCACTTAGGACAAATGGTAGAAAAGTAATAAAGTTTGTGGAAGAAGAAGTAGATAAAAATTAAATAGAAATAGAACATTTTGTATTTGTTATTGCATAGAGACGCTTCCTTTTTTTCATTAAGGGAAAGTGTGGGCTTACTAGAACAACTAATTCCTCAAAGGGGTATTATTTTGTCAAATAAAGTTTGTCCTGTGTCTATTTAGAGTGTCTTCAAGTGAATGTTGGATAATTGTTCTTTCAGTGAAGTTTTTCTGTATAATAACTATAGTTATTTATCTCTCTATATGTATTCTTGTACATAGGTTTTTATGCATTTAATCAGAAGAGCTGTTAATTAGAACCTACTTTTTTTTGTCTCTGAATCAAAGTATCTTTACCACACTTAGCAAACTCTTGTAGTTTAGACAAACATTAGACTGCCTCTTATTTTTTCTTTAATTTTCTACATACACCTACCATTTTAGCATCAAGACCATCAGCAAAGGAAGTAAACAGCAAGATTCTGCTTTCTCCCTGAATGAAAACTGAATACATTCCTAGCTAATTCCTCAATAATCAGAAATGTGATGGCCTCTAAAATCCAGGAGGTATTTTCCCCCATTAATGGCATTGGCTATTGATCAATAAATATCTTTATAGTATTCACATTCTCAATTTTGTTTTTAACTGACACATAACAATTGTTGCTATTTATGTGATACAGTATAACATCTTGATATTTGTATATGTTTTATAATACCTAAATCAAGGCATATGATTATACATGCAAATCATATATCATATATACTTAAAATTTCATTATCAGAACATTCAAAATTCATTCTTCTATTTTGAAATATTCAATAAATATTATTAATAGTAGTCCTCTTATTGTGCAATAGAACATCAGAACTTATGTTCCCTCTATACCCAGTAGTATCCATTGACTTATTTCTCCCTGTCTACTCTTTCTTCCCGCCCTCTTCAATCCCTGGTAACCAGTTTTCTACCTCTTACTTCAATGAGATCAGCTTTTTAAAATTCCTGAATAAGATAGTACAGTATTTGTCTTTCTGTACCCTATAGCAAATATCTCCAGGTCAGATTCTAGTGAACTTATCCTACTTTTATACTCTTTAAATACCTACCCATAATAAAATTTTGATACAGACATTTAATGTCATTTTGATTATTGATCTCTCCTGCCTTCTCTAATGAGCTTCTTTTCTATCTTCCATGATATATTCATTTCAATATTTTTTTCAGTTGTTAGAACAATCTTATGTTTCCCTGTGAGCATTTATCTTACTCATGAGGATATGAAAAATTCTTACCTAAATTATACAAATCCATTTTAATCAAGATTTAGTGTTTGAAGACAAGCAAAGTGGCTAATAGTCCTGAGTATAAGACATTGAGAGAAGATGGTGTAAGTGAAATGGTGTAGTGGAGGAGGGGGGACATGTGTGGTAAAAGTGCTTAAGGGGTAGGAGTTGTAAATCACTGTGTGGGCTACAGAATTCTAGATGACCCATGTGGTCTTTTTCTGCTGGTGTTACTTCTGTAAGGCGATATTTTACATGGCAATAGGAACATAAGGGAGATTGGGGACACTTGAAGCATGGGCAAGAATGATGTACCATTTATTGTTAGCTTAGAGATGGAAGGTGTCTTGGGAGAAGAATGTGGGTGGCCTCTAGAATCTAAGCATGGATTTCAGCCATCATAGACTGTGGAATCCTAAAACAGCAAGGAACTGAATCCTGCCAATACCTTAAATGAGCTTGAGAGTAGATTCCTCCCTAGGACTTTCAGATGAGTTCTGCCTAGAAAACTTTGACCTTGTGAGAATGTAGGCAGAGGAAGGACCCAGTAGTGCCCACCTAGAATGCTTGCCTACAAATTAGTGAGATAATAAGTAGATGTTTGAAGCTGATGAATTTGTAATTTATCACATCATGATTGAAAATTAATATGAAGTCAAGGTATAGGAGGTTTGGTAGGAAGGCAGTCTGGAGTGGATTCAAAACAGGGAAGGGGAAGTTTGATTTTGAATTTTAGATTCTTCAAAGTTTTTATTATCTCTTCAGAAGGAATCCTTCAGGAAATCAATTTTAGAATTTTTTTTTTTTGTCTTTCAAAAGACTATTCATTTAAAAATCACTATGCTGTCCATGGAATATGTGGATTCTTTGGATTTCTAATTATAAGGTGTTACCCAAGTGAATACTTTCATTGCCCTTCCAAAGTTGCTTAATGTGGCCACTGCTCATATACATTTTATTTTTAATTTCTAAAATCTGCTGAGTTTTAATATTTAGTACTGTGGTCCCATAATATTCTTAAAGGTAAGATCACTGTCAGCTTCATTAACTGACTATTGATTGCATATACTAAAATGAAGGGAACAAACCAGGAAAAAATAAGAAGATCTGTGATCTTCATCTTATCACTGGGAGTCTTGAAGAGTAAAAATAAATCAAAATGCTCTGACTAAAACCTCTACAGAAGAAGAGTAAAGGTTTAAGCTGTGTTAAATACTGGGGCAAATCAGTGGTCAGAAACAAAGTCAGAGAAATGAAGATAAACAGAGCACACATCCTATGCACTCCAACACTGCAGACAGGATGGTGGCTTCCATGCAACTGCTCTAGACCCCACAGTCATGACAGTACCACACTTGCACCTGTGAAAGAATATCAACTAGGACACCTGTAGGCATCAACTTTTTTCAGAATGTTATGGCCTGAATTTCACCTAGAAATATCAGTGTATCTTGGGGAAGAAAGAAAGACTTTTACCAAAGAGTTCAGACAAAGATCAGCCAGTTTCCATAATAGTTATCCAAATAGAGTTTTCAGAAGAGGGATGAATTGTTCTCAAAATTCAGCAACTGTTTGGCCAATTCAGGTTTAGAAAGAAAGATATAAGATGGAGACTAATTAATCCTGTGGCCTAAGGTTACACCAGAATTATAATGATTTTTCAGAAAATAAAATATCCTAGGAAGAAAATTATGTGAATTAATTTACAAGGTATATGTGTGTGTGTGTGTGTGTGTGTGTGTGTATGCATATAAACTTTGTGTGTATATGGATACTAAACAAAATAAACTTTTCCTACTCTAAATTGTTCTTTTCTAAGTCTTTTGGTCACACAAAAGACCTTTTGTTCTTGCATAATTCTAGTCCAAATAAAGGTGACTATAACACCCATAAAATAGTACAATTCTATAATCCATTCCTAGGAGCAATGGTAATATATTCATAGGTTTCCCTACAATGGTAATTGGAAGTCTTCTCTGATGTCCACAGGCATGAGAAATTAAAATATCTAAAAATAATGCATCTACTGCCATCTACTCAAATACTCAAATAAGAAACATGAAAGACATGAGTTTCATTATTCTCTAATAATGAGTGATTGGTGCCAATTCCACCTCAGCATTGCTCTGAATTCCTCTTTGTTCTTGTATAAATCTAGTCCAAACAACTATTTTCTTAATTCCATTATTTTCTTAAAGTCTACTCCTTTCCACTCAAGCCATGCCAAGTCTAAATCCCATGATTAAAGTAATATTCTTAAAAAGAATATTTTTAATTCTGCCTTTCAAAATCTTTTAATTTCTTCCTAATGTACTTCCCCTTAGGTTTCTTTGAATAAATTATTCATTCATATTCTTGCCTAATTATTTTTATGGTGCTTAGAATTAAACCCAAGGCCTTGTATATAGTAGCAAGTGCTTTACCACAAAGGTACTTTGTGGTAAGAAACTTTTTCTTACCTTTTTTCCCTCTCATACTTGCTGTATTTCTATTTCACTTTCCCTTGCTATGCATCATTCTCTAACTAAATTTTTGTATTGCTTAACCCATCTCATCCTTTGCTCTGGTTTTCTGGCTAACTCCTACTTTTGTGTGAGTTTTAGAGAGATACTAGTTGAATGCTGCCATCACCGCAACCACCAAATATACAGAATTATGATAAGGGTTCCTCATAATTTTTCATAGTATGTCATATTTTCCCCTCTGTAAGAACTCCTTCCCTTTCAGTGGTGTTAAGTTTATATCCCTAGAAAACATGTAAGTTCTATTAGAGAAATGCTTTCATTTGTCTGTTCTTATCCTTAGTCCTTGAATCGTCTACATGAAAAAAATTGGAACAAATCCTATATATTGAATGACTACTTAATGACTTAAAGGATGATGAATGACTGATTATTTATAGAAACATATTTAGAAAGTTGTCAATGTTATCAGTGGTTTTTTATTCTTGAAGAAAGGATTATTGATTTTTAAATGTCTTCTTTTAATTCATTTTTATAATTTATACAGGGAAATGCATTCTATTTTAAAGTAACAAGATATATAAATAATACATAAAGCAAAACTTAGGGTTTAAATTTCTTACACAGATTTTAGAAAAATGTTTAAAGCCACATGCTCCTGCTCATCATTTTATATTGCTCTGAACACTGATAGTTTGTATTTTTTAATCATACAGGATTTTTAAAACTTTAGAATAAAAAGGAGTGATGAAAAAACAGTTGTCTGAAAATTAATTAAAAGCAAAAGGCAGAAAATGTGGGAGAATTATGAAACTTTTAGAAATTAGTACAAGTGCTTAAAGATGAACAAAGCGTTATGAACCTGCTCTATTTTATAACACATGCACTTTAAGAAGCTATCATAATTTTACCAAATTTTTTTTCAATTTGTTTCTGTACATTGTAAAAATGAAAGCCAAAAAATGTTCAAACTTAATTGAACCTTAATAGACCTTTTAACATGTATATTTTGTCTATGAGTGGTAATTTCCTTCCTATACTTAGTATTTGATTATAATCTGATATCAGCAATCTTAGTATCCATATGAATTACTTAACACTAAACAAAAAAATATGTATACTCCAAATGAATTAAGAAATATGTGAATGATATCACATGCATCTTATCACTCAATGGTCATTTCCCTGTATACCGTATAAAACTGAATTAAAAGGAGATATTTAAAAATCAGTAATCCTTTCTTCAAGAATAAAACCATTGATAACATTGACAACTTTCTAAATATGTTTCTAAAAATAATCAGTCATTCATCACCCATTAAGTTATTAAGTAGTAAAATATTAACACATAAAATAGTAAAATATTAACACGTAAAATTAAGACAAAAATGAATTTCATTTCAGTTATATTACCTTTTAATTCTAGTAAATTGATCCACTTTCTCCCATATACTATATAAATTGTGTTAGATTCCACATTTATAATCTTTTATTTATACAATCAAATGCTTTCAAATTTTTCTAGTAATATAACTGATATTATTAAAGGTTTATAATTCCCCTAGTTTTTTATGTGAAAGTTTCATTTTCATGATTTCTATTCTTAAACTAGTTAATGTCAAAATAAGAAAGATTTTAATAAATGATTATGGAACATTTTGTTAAAAAAAGAAGTAGTGAGATCCTGAGTCATTTTTTCCTTCTATTATGAAAGAGCCCTTATCATCCCCATAAGTGGAACAGAGACTACCTCAGATAATCAAAAACTTGCTTAGTAAGAAATGACTAGGCTGCTGATTCTCTGGAGAGATCAAGATACGTGATGACAATTGGCATCAGGGATGCTTCACAGAATATTGTAGTTTAAAAGGGCTCCTGATGTGTTATCAATACTAACTGTGGAGTGTCAGAAGTAGGACATGTCACATATAACCTGTCTTTGCTGATAAATTTCAGGGATGGGAACAATTTGAACATTTGTACAAACAAATTAGTCCTAGGATCTGTTTCCATAACCAGCAGACTTTTGCATCTATATATTCTCTAAGGAAGCTGTATATATTTTTCACACATATTATAATCCTCCCAATATCTACTTTGATATAAACATAGAGCTAGAGAGACAACATATCATTCCATACTCCCCTCCCAAAGGCAGATTGACTTTGCAAAAGGACTAAGTCTAAAAAACTTGAACTCAGCTTACCTGTTTCTCAAAGTTCCTCTAATTGTTTGAAAATTACCCAAATCTCTTCACTGTTTTCAGTCTAGCCATGAGTCATACTGTGGCTGGCACACCAACGGTGGGGAGTTGCATAGATTTATCCCCCTTTCTTTTTTATTTTTGAAAGTGCTGTTCCTTAGCCACTTATTTCTTCTTAAGAATCTTAATTATAGTTATTTATATAAAACAACTTTTGTAAGTATACACATCTAAACAAGGCATTCAAAAGCATTCTCATGAAAAAATTGATATGCCATTCACATAAGCCCCTGTGTTATCTTCTGAATAAGCTTATGTGTTATCTTCTGAATCACTAACATTTTATAGAGGTATTTCTGTTTACCATAATGTTTTTTTCTAGACAGTAAAATTGTAAGCCATGGATGCTTCATTTACAGCTCAAAATACCCACCACCCACTCATCCTATCTCCCCCGAAAAACAGGCTTACTCACTTACTTTCCATGCTAGATTTCTAGTACAGAACTACTTCTGAAACTGGTCTTTGAATGTATAGATTTACATAGTAGTACCATGGGGTCTACTGTGGGTGTGGCTCTGAAGAAAGTTCTGGAAACCCTTTATATACAATACAGAAGTTTCACTTAAATCATAGAACTCTGAATGTGATTTGTTTTGGAAGGAGAGGAACTTCTGATATAATAAAATTTGGAAAATACTGATGAGACCTTATAAACTGAATAGGAAGACAAAATGATAAATTGAATATTATGTAAATTTCCTAAAACATGTGGACATCACTTCTACTTCTTTGTTTGTTATAGTTGAGTAGAAACGAAATATATCTGATGTAGAAAAATAGAGTAAAGAAAAAGGAGGAATCTGAGAGTTTCTCTCGATGCAAAGTCAATCAATCACATTTAGCAAGCTATTGGCTGTGTGCTGGGTGAGGATTGACTCTGATTGAGTTTCTAAAGAAAACTAAAAGGATCAATTTTTACTTAAACTGTATTATTCTTGTTCGAGCTAGCCTGTACATGGAGAAGAAGCAGTCAAGGAGAAAAAGCTAAATATACTGTGGGCTTAATAAAGACATGGAGGACAAGTTAGCCTGATCAAGTCAAGAGAGCCGATAAATGGATTATCCAAGGAAACAAGTTGAGGAACTCCTTAAGATGTCGGTTCTAACCTGAAAGGAAGAGGAAACCTGAGAAATCAAGAAATAAAATACTTCAGACCTCTTATAAGAATCGAGTAGACACTTTTTTATTTCAAATTATATTCCTAATGTTGTAATAAAGATTGTTATGTGAGAAAAAAAGGAAGGCATATTTTCAGTATTCTGTCATCAACTCACTAATTATTGTCACTGACTAATTCAGTATATTGGAAAAATCCATTAGCAAATATAAGTAAACAATTTGCCCAGTTATTGTTTCTTCTTCACTCTTTTCTTTTGTGATAATATTATCTTTAGAATCTAGTCAATTTTTGCATTTTGCATCAAAGGAGTTTTTTCTAATAATTAAATAAATGGGCATATTACAAAATATATTATTTTTCTTGTATCATCCATATCTTCCTCTACTTTCAATTTCTGTAATATAATAAAAATGTTCCTATGATATATTGCATTTCCTTATCCACGCCTATTACTGTATATAATACAGCAGAATTGTATGGAAGGGAATGTGAGAGTGAGTAACAGAATTTTAAAAAAATAATTTTAAGAAATATTTTCATTTTTCTGTCTTTCATAAAAATTAGTATTGTAAAATTTTGGTTGAGAGATAAAATTACATACAAACCCAAATAGTATTAAATAGAGAAAAATTGTTAGAATAATAAATTACTAAATAATAAATAAAGGGCATGTTAGAAATAAATGTGAGAATAAGAACAAAACAAATCAATTATGACATGATTACTAAAGAAGAAGGGAAGTGGGAAATTATGTTTATGAATTGCAGAATGTGTTTACTTTATAGAGAATAAAAGAAGAAAATAAATTAATATTCTTCAAAAATAAAATTGAAAAACATTTAAAATAATAACAGCAAAAATAAGCATTTTTAATTTAAATTAATTTTATAGAATTCTAATATTACCTGTGTCTCTTTTCACTGTTTTGCTGTTAATATAAATTTTATTTTGTTTGAAAATATTGCTATTGCATGGGAAATATCACTGTGGTTATAAATAGTAAAAGTTAATTATGACATCTTTGATATTCCCACACTGTTCTAATCATTTGATTTTAAATTACCATGTGAACAAGACCTGAATCTTGTGCAAACTGAAGAGAGATTGCCTTATCTTCTGTGCCCATTCTCTTCCTTTCTTCGGTTTCTCTAACTGGCTATTTATTTGACTTATTCAGATTAAATAATAAATAAATTGTTATGCTTAATCCAGTCTATTGGAATTTTTGTTTTTTATACTATTTTCCATTATTTCTTAATTCTAATAGATTTTTCCCCTAATCAATCCAAGTATTCCTCATTACATTTGAATGCTTTCCACAAAATGTATGCACACACAGTGTGATTTTATGGCAAATACTTTTATATATTTCTGTTCATCTGTATAATATAGTGGAAAATATTTTGATCATTTTAAATGGAAGAATTTCACCTGGGAATGAGTGTAACACTTCACTATAGGGAATGAAAAGGTCCTCTAAGAATACTGCCATCTTGTGGTTCCTGTCTTAAAATAACTGCTGTATTTCAGTGTAGTCTGCAAATTCTTGGGTGGGTCATTATCAGTAAACAACAACTTTCCATTCAAATGATGAAAAGTATTGGAATTTTTGAGTAAAATAGACCATAACTAATCAGGAATCTAATCACAGTGCTACAAGGGGTAGCAAAGATCAACAAAATACATATCCTTTGGGACTTAGCTCGTTATTTAAATATAGTACAAACAAGTATAATAGACCGGTATATGGGCTAAATATGAACATTAGTAGATTTGTGCCAAGCATGTGATTATAGTTATAACTAACATTTACTGATTTATTACTGTTTACAAGACTATTCTAAAGTCTTTATATATATAAACTCATGTACTATCTAACTATCTTAGTGATAAATTATTTCTCTTCCTCTCTATCATGCACATACACACACACGCACACAATTATGTCAATATAATATTATGTATTTTATGGATACATAAATATTAGAGGATAGGATTACAGTTTTTCTTCAAAAAGATATATATTTGTGTAAATAATTGAATATATTTGCATTTGCCTGATAACAAATTAAATAATGCCAAGATGGATGTTTCTCCCACCTTTGTTTTAAGCTTCCCTTCTCAAAAACTTATCTTACATTTTCTTGATATGCTTTCAGATATATTAATGTATATTCAGTTTACATACATGTGTGTTCATACATAGGTATACGTGTGTATATATATATATATGTGTGTGTGTTTGTATATATATATTTTCATTTATATATCTAGGAATAAATATACAGACATTTACTTGTTTTACTATACTGATATTGACTTTCTAGCTGTGTAATTCTGGGCTATGTATCTAATATTTCTTTATCTCATCTTCCTTCTATAAAAGAAGAGATTACTAGTGTTACTTACTCAATGAGATTATTGAAATGATTAAATGTCAAATTATTAAAAGGTAAAAAAATTTCTGGCATGTGATTGTCCTTAAATTAATAGATATATTATTGCTGATGTTGTCATTGTAAGCATTATCATCATTTATATTATTACTATTATCTATTACTAATACATATGATGATAGAAAAGGAATTTCCAGCAATTTTTCTGACATAAATTCCACCAGAGGAAACATATCATAGAACAATTTTATTAAAAGGATTTTGCAATTAGAAATCATATGAGTATTTTATGTATGTGAATTTCATATTCAGTATACTTATTAACGTATTACTTTTAGAAACTGAGATACACCAATGTTTGAACATCCTTAAATATTTTCTACAGTTATGTAGAGTTAAATACATTTATTTTGTATTGGTGACATAATAGATGTTTTATTTGAAAATTATTATGTATGTCTTAAATTACAAAAACTTGGGGTGCAAATCATCATTTTTAAAAATTGTAGTCCATTTAATTTTGATAATGACAATATCTTTCTAAAATTCATTTTTTAAAATGTTATAGAAAATTCTAGAAATTATGGTAATGCTCATCTCTTTATGAGTGTCTAATAGGTTGAAGGTAAATTACTGATTATACAAAATCATAAACTACATTCTGACAGTCTACATTACCATCTTCTTAACTATCTCTAATTTTTATGAGGTGTTTTTATTTCTGATGTCAGCAAATGTGTCATTGCACCTTCCCTAAAGTCTCACTAGGGATGCCAGAGCCTGCCAAGAGGAAACATTAATTTCCGGGAATCAAATCAAGGTCTTCCTAAGGTTATCAGGAATTGCTAACAACCAGAAAATGAGCAATGTCTGTATGTGTGTCTTGGCTTCAGATTTTAAATCATTATTTCAATCTGATTAAGTCAATCTTATTTAAACACCATGCTGACCCTTTTCTAATTGATCAACCACAAACAAGCTTCCAATTCTATAATGTAGCACATTCCCACTAGTCAAATTTCTAATGTGTGTAATTATTTTTCAACTTAGGCATAAAACAGGGATGCTTAAATTGTGAAATTTTCAAAATACATCTGAATAGTTAATATTAAGTATTTAATAGCATATCTTGGGATTGAAATCAGAAAACATAGGGCTTATTTAAAAAAAAAATTGAAAGATGATCATGGAATTAATTCACTTCCCTGAGCTTTAGCTTTCCCATCTGTGTCCTGTGCAGTGACTGCACACAAGCCCAGTGTCAAAGTGAAACATAAAGTATACACATACCATCTTATTCATACAAACAAATTGACACTTTTCAAACATGGTTTATGATAGACTATTTTTATCATTCCAAAACAGGAACTTCCTGAGTTAAGCTTATTTGTATTTCTGAAGAAAATTGATTTGTAGGTCAACATGATTTGATGCCACTTGTAAACACTGTCAAATTATTGTGAAAGATGATCTTGTTGGCACACTTCCCCCATCCAACCCATTTGTGAATATTTTTAACACAAAATTAGTATAAAATATAGTTTGTAAAAATTGGGACTTTCATGTATATATCCATATTTGGAGGATTCTATCTTAATAGCCTTATTCCAGAGGGTGATTATTTCTTGAATGACCATACACAAGCCATATGTTCTTTAGAATTTTGATAAATATCACACTTGATTACATGAGATCTCCTTGGAATGATTCAACAGCTATGTCAGAAAATTGTTTAACAAGTGGCTTTTACTGGTTATCAGAACTTTCTACCAAGTACCTCTGCAGAATATAAGAAATCCCATTTGTTCAAAAATAATTCAATGTGAAAAGCAAGGGATGTCTGCTCATATGGTTATGGAGTTGTGATATATATTTTAAAAATAACTCAAAACAACATATGTGAAAAAATTAAATGTTGCAGACATGTTTGGGCCACTGTGTACATAATCTTTATTCCTTTTATTTCTGATTACAATGTTTTATGGTGATTTAATCTTCATTCTCCAAGTGATTGAAAGTGATGAGTCCTGAAACTACTGTAACTTTTTTTAAGCTCTTAGACATTTTTTTTGTTAATAATTTCCTATATTCTTATTCTGGGTGAATATTTCAATGTATTAAAATTACTTATAAAGGAATCTATGAATAAAGTGGGGTAGTTAGTGATAAATATTTTGCATCTTAAGGATATTAATCATCTAATCTATTTACTCAACAAGATTCATCCAAGATTATCTCTTTTGCAGGGAACTTGACAGCATACAGTAATAGACATAAAACTTAACTCGTTTATATATATATATATATATATATATATTTTTTTTTTTTTTTCTTCACTCATCTGTAGGTTTAGTTTATAAAACAAGACTATTTGATACCAACTGTGTTGCATATATATTTAAAAAGGTTTACTTTTTTATAACATTAGTGAATGAATTATAATATGTACAAAAAGGACAAAAGAAGAAAGCTGGGTGATTTATAGGAAATATCTTGAAGTCAAAATCCAATCACAATGAGCCCAAAATTCCCTCAAATATTTTCCCCCATTTGTTAGTAATGATTCTTATTTGATGTACTACCCAAATGTCCTCTTTAATTAATAATCTACAGTGAATCATGTCCCTTATTCTACTGTGGTGACAGTTAAGAGAATGTTAAGCATTAGCTGTGATTTTCCAGTCAAAATAAGAACACCACATATCTTGGAATAGGTAAAGCTTTATATAACACTGTAACATAGTAATCTGATTCTCATTTAGTGAAAAAAGTATTCTGAAATACATATCATTAAAGTGTATCTATGCGTACATATTAACAATGAGCAAAATCAAGCTTCAAAACCCACTGTTTAAAAGAATTGTAGACAAATCTAAGAATCTTCCTTCTCATTGGTCTTTGATTCTTGTTTTCTGTACTTTGTGTCTCCTGTGTGTAGAAACACATACTTGACCTTGTCATGACACAAGGGAGGCTCACAGGCACAAGTGCATTCTTAAAATTTAAACCCCACCTTAATTTTCAGATAGGAAATAACTGGCCAAGAATTAGAAATCTGCTCACTCTTTGGAATATATTAAAATTACTTCAAATAGCTATAGCTAGCAGGTTCCTAAAATGCAATGCTATTTGGGCTATATCATTATATAATATTGAACAGTTTGTTGACAGCAGGATTTCTTTTAAGCATGAAAAGAAGAGGATTCTGTTGACTCACCCCAAAGCAAAATAACTCAGGTAAACACTAGTGCCAAAAATTGAATAATAGATTACAGACTAAACTCTTCAAATACAAAAAATCCAATATGATGCAATATTTTATCAATATTCATCTCACATTATGAACAGAAATATCCATTATTTGGTATGTTCATTTATCCAATATTAACATAGCATTTGATACTTGAAGAAATAATTTTATAAAATCACATGAACTATTTATTTTACTTTTTTCTTACAATTTATTTTTTCTATTGTTACTGCTTCTTAACAGTCAACTGATCTTTGACAAATGAGCAAAAGCAATTAATAAAGTGGTGTTATATTGAAAATGTTATCACTAACAGTCTTATATTTTTCAATTTTCATTTAGGTCTGTGATTCATTTTGAGTTAGTTTTTGTGAAACGTATAGGATCTGTATCTGGTCAGTAAAAGGACAATAGTAGTGTCTATTTCTGGAAACAAAATATATATATATATATATATATATATATATATATATATATATATATATATATTTCTGTGTCAAAATATCAACCACTCACAATTTAGATGATTTAATGTAGTTCATGTCCTCTAAATTATTTCTTTGATTCAATAATTAGTTTTTCAGTTAGTTACTGTGAGTAATAAGAACTACTAGAAGTTGAATCAGATTATTGTGCACACCAATTTAGAAATATCAATGATAATAAAATTAAGAGCTGTTGAATTATATACAAATGTCTCATTTGTTACAGTATATTTGGAAGCAAAATTGGATTGTTGAAATGTTCAAACAATTGAATTGATATGTAAATAACTCCAAGTAGCAAAGGACTTTGTATACATATGAGGCCTCCTGCATTCTTCTAATAAATAAACAATTCTTTGGAGACAAGGAAGGTGATTTAGATGTTCACTTTTATGGTTTGGTTCATGATATGTTATGGAGCAAGAAAAATTGATCCAAGGAAAACTGTCTATATAGTAGTGATATTTAACATATCAGTAGTGTTGGGAATAGAAAAGCAATACATTTTCAAAAGATTAGTAAGCTTAGAAACCTAAAGTTTTCAAGATGGTGGTGGTGTTGAATGAACAAAAAGACCAAGGAAATAAAATGGCAAGTCCAGAAATAGACCTGGGCTGATACAGTTAGCTGATCTTTGACAAATGAGCAAAAGCAATATAATGGAAAAAAAGATACCTTTTCTACAAATAGTGCTGGGACAACTGAACTCCACATGCAAAAAAATAAAATAAAATAAATGTAGGTTCAGATCCTATACCCTTCACAAAAATTAACTCAATATGAATCACAGACCTAAATGGAAATGGAGATGTATAAAACTGTTAGTAATGACATTTTAGATACAACACCACTTTAGTTATAATGCTTTGAAATTTTATTTTCAATACTATATGTTAAATCTAGATCCTTGCACATATTAAGCAAGTGCTCTGTATTGAGCCCATTTTTTTAAAAGGTTTGTTTTGAGGCAAGTTTGCTCAGGCTGTCCTCAAACATGCTATCCTGTTGCCTGGGCTTCCCAAGTCACTGGAATCAGATGTGTATGCTAACATGCTTGGCTGCATATAATATTTTAGATGAAAAAATAATTTACTGAACTTTATTAAAATTTAAACAATCCTCTTTACAATACCAAGACCAAGAGAATGAGAATACAAGCCACAGGTTAAGAAAAAATATTTACAAAATATATATCTGATAAAGAACTCATCCAAAATATTCAAGGAATTCTCAGGACTCAATAGGGAACCAACCATGTTAAAAAATGGGCCAAAGACATTAACAGGCACCTCACCAAAGTAGATATATAGATGGGAAATCTTCATATAAAAGCATACTCTTCATCATACATCATCAGGGAATTTCAGGTTAAAAAATTATGAATGCTATCTCAAACATATTAGAATGGCCATACTCCAAAATGCTGATGATTAATGCTGACCAGAATGTGGAAAAAGAGGAAATCTTAATCATTTCTGGTCTATATGTGAAGTGGTACAGTCACTTTGGAAAAAATTTTGGTGGTTTCTTAGAAAACTAAAGGTACACTTAACCTATGATCTAGCAGTTTCACTTTATTTTGATCTATTCAGTTTCCTATATTTTAGCCTAAATAGTTTTTTAATAATAGAAATTTGTCAATCATAGTTTTGGAGGCTGGGAAGTCTAAAATCAAGGGGCCAGTAGATGGCATTTCTGAGGACAGCCCATTCCTCATAGACAGCTTCTCTTGCTGCATCCTCACGTGGTGTAAGGAAAAAGTTAGTTCCCTTCAACTTCCTATAAGGGAACTACTCTCATTCATGACAGTGAAGCCTTTATAAGTCTTCCTTGTATTTACCCAAAGGATTTGCACATCCCTAAACAAAACCTGCAAACTATGTTTATAATAGCTTTACTCATAATTTCCAACACTTCAAAACAACAAATATGTTGAAGATGTCCTTCAGTAGGTGAAAGGATAAAGAAATTATAGTATATCCAGCCAGTAGAATACTTACACTGTGCTAAAAGGAATTGAATGATCAAGTCCTAAAAAGACATGTTGGAAACTTAAGTGCACACCACTAAATGAAAGGAGCTGATTTGATTCCAACAATATAGTCTGAGAAAGTTAAACTATGGAGACAGTTAAAATATCAGTAGCTTTCAGGGATTGAGAGAATAAAGGGATGAACATCAAGGGCAAAGAAGATTTTTAGGATAATGTAAAACTCTGTATGAAAATAATAATAATGAAGATGTTGTTTTACAGTTGTTCATTCCCAGAGAATCTACCAAAACAAGAGAAAAATCTAACGTAAACTATGGACTTTGTGTGATAATTATGTATCAGTTCACCAGTTGTAGAGAATGCAGCTCTTAAGTGGGGAATATTGATAAGTGGGAGATTAAATTTGTGAGGGGTAGGAAGTATATGGGATAATACTATATCTTCCCTTCAATTTTGTGGTGAAACTGAAACTATTCCAAATCTTTAAAAAAAGTAACTAGTGTAAAATATTTAAGTAGTTAAATAATAAACATCATAAATATTTGTACTGTGCTATTTAAATATCATTCAAAATATCTCATATAAACACTATTTTCATCTGAGTATCTGTGGAGATTATGTATACATATGTGTGTGTTTACACACAAGTATATGTATATGTAATTATGTGTGTTTGTATATAGTGTAGACTAATGGTCAAAAACAGAGAATATGATATATACAAAATACAGCTGCAAGATTTTAATAATCTTATTTATATGTGATTTCAAAGTCTTCTAGAACTTACATGTGAAATTCTTTTAAAATGAAGGGTGGGGAAATTGACAGATGGAGGCATTCACCAATGTGTGTTTTGTCAAATCAAAAGTTTCCTGAAAAAATATTAAGAGCAAAAATTTCTCTAGTATTTACTACATGCCAGGCTCATTTTGCAGCACTCCAAATCTTTTAGTTCATTAATCCTTATAGAAAATGATGTAGTAGTATATATCATCAGAATTTTACCAGTAAAAGGTGCAGATGATTTAAACAGCTGTCCATTCACTTGGCTAATATATGGCAGTAGTTGTATTAACTAAAAGTCCATCTTTAGTAAGCCCCAAGTTCACATATAAGTAAAAATTCTTCATTCATATGAATTTAATAAATGACATAAAAGGAGAGTTTATGTAAGTATAACTGTAATTATTATCCAATAACCACAAAATTAGAATGCACAGCATTTACAAACAGCTTATTAATGAAAAAAATAAATGAAAAGGGCCATAGTTGAAGTCATAATAATGTCAGTGTAGATGGATGATTGGTTTTGTGTTTTGCTATGTGATTCAGATCAAAGTCATGTTATTATGTCACATTACAATAGAAACATCCTTTGAGGCAGTAAATGTTAGAAAATGATCCAAATCACTATAATTCAACTATATATTTGACAATCTAAATACCATAGAATTTATAATCCATAATGATATGGAAACAAATTGTTTCCTGTAGGAGTATTATTAAGAGAATACTCTGAAAAAGTCATTGATTTTTTTCAGCCCAGTAATAAAACTTTCAGAAAATATTCAAATAATGAAAGTGATATGTAATGAAAATGTACATATATATACATAAGGAAGCAACTTATTTATTTGTCTGAACTCCTCTTATAGGACCAATTAAAAAACATAGCTGGTCTAGTATCCCCCATCTCAGTCATAAAAACTTCCGCCCATTTTCTGTACACATAGTTATGCATATTAACATCTTATTTTAAAGTTCCTGAATTATTTTAAAATGTGAATGGAGATCAAACTTCCTCATTCCAATGAAGAGCCTCAGTCTGCTGAAATTTTATCATTTTCAAACTGAAATGATCACTTGAATATGACCCTTGTTCAAAAACATGACCTAATACTTTTCATTAATATTCATATGTAATTGAGTATCAACATTAATATCAGCATTAATGTATAGCATAGGCTTTTCTTGTACCTAAGGATGTAGTGATCGATGAGATAAATTCTAAAAGCTCTAGATCCTAGGCTTCCCTAGGAGAGGGCAGCTAGATAAAATTAGAAATTATGGGTTTTGCAAGAATTTAAAGGGTGTTTTGAAAGTTAGAGGAGAAAGCTGAAGTTCTCTGGATAGTAGGAATATGGAAAACTTAGGACAAATATCTTTATTTGGTCTAAAGTAGAAGCATAATACCATCTGCATTCAAGGAATGGGAGCTTTTAAATCAGGTCACAGAATGTCAAAGGTAGTGATGTAAAAGTGTTGCCCATTTAAGGGAAAGCAAGATATTTTGTGCCATAGGACAGTGCATTCTATGATCTGCTTCAAGTTCTTTCAGCCTTCAACTCATCTCTTCTGTATCAGGATAACTCCTATCTTGTTTTGGATGTGTGTAAGTGAGATTTGTACCTATAGCATATGACCTAGATTTATACATATTAGTTATGCTTATTACCATTACATAAGTTCAGAGCTATAGTCTTCTGGAGAAGAAAGTGCAAATTAAGATAATTCTTAGACTGAATAAACTTAAATTCTGTTATAAACATCCTGATTATTTTTTGTTTATATAGATCTATGCAATAGTTGTGATATACATTGAACAAAATGTTCTTAAAGTTCTGCTCAGCTTCACCAATCATTTTTCTTGGAGAGTAGGGGCACTCGACCATTGAGCCACATCCCTCCCCTATTTTATATTTTATGTAGAGACAGGGTCTCACTGAGTCACTTAGCACCTTGATTTTGCTAAGGATGGCTTTGAACTCACAATTCTCCTGCCTCAGCCTCCTGAGCCACTGGATTACAGGTGTGTGCCACTTTACCTAGCCTGCTTCACCAATCTTTAGGCAACATTTTTCCTGACTTTTCTTTTGTTAGATCATAAATTCAAAAACTTTAAAATTGTTAATTTTTTCTCTGCCTCTTGAGATGCAAAATGTTCTGAAGTTGCTTGCCTGTCTCATATCCCAGGGATGGCTATGCGTTAATTTCATAGAGATAGTAGATATCTACTTTTCCTTCTGATAGGACCAATTAACAAACATAGATGACCTAGGATCCCCATCTCAAATCTTAAAAAAAAAAATCAGATCATTCTTTTAATACAGTTGAATTTAGACTGATTTCTGGTCCCTCTCTCATATTGCATAGCCTGCAATAGAGTCATTCATAGGTTTTAAGTTTTTCTTGGGCTAGTTTGTCCACGACAAAATGAATGGCGCATCATCATTTATGAACAAACACACATCATATAAAATTAGAAAATGAAAACTAGATGAGGATGCATGTTATTGATTTTATAGAAATAAATACTTAGAGAAACAGCTGGAGGTTTGAAATTGGTTATCATTAAGGATGGGAATAAAAAGGTAGACAAATTTAGAGCAAGAACCTGGAAACTTTTAATGTAAGTTTTGTACTACTGTATTTATAAGTAATGTACATATTTTATATTGAAATTTTCTTAAAGATACCACAGCAAAAATAAAATCAGTTAATTACAAACTTAGGATATTAGATTAAAATAACCTCATAAAATTTAGCATATATTAAATCAGAGAGAAATTTGCAGTTATGTTTACTTGCTTACTAGTGCCTCCCTAAATATACTTTCTGATTTATGCTGCTTTAAAAATTCTCAGTAATAACACAGCAACTATAATATTGTGTATTTTATATTGCTTTTCATTTTTCAAAATGTTTTTATATAAATGATCATTATAATTACAATGGTTTTCTCTTCCTCAAAACTTGAAGAATAAAAGCTTTTAAGAGAGAAAGGGAGGTAGACATTTCAACGACATATATTGAAAATCCCACATACACATTTTCCTCACTGTATTGCAGAGTCATTTGTGAAAAAACTCAGAGGTATGGATCTGTCCCCATATTCTTTTTGACTAGTCTATCTTGGCATTGGTACCATATCACCTGAGTGAGTATAGCTTTATAATAATGCTTGACATTCTGAACCTTCAACATTTTTTTAAAGTGTGTGTAATTTTTACACATTATGAATTAGATTTAGTTTGTCTGTTTAAAAAAATCTGAGATTTTTCTTGGGTTCCTCTTAATTTGAAATTAATTTGAACATTTAACATCTTTAAACATTGAGCCCACCAATCCCTACATGTGACATGCTTGAGTTTACTTATGTCATCTTTGTTTAAGTTGAGTGTTTGGACATTTATCATAGCTAAAAATAAACACTGTAAATTTTTGAAGGTTACGAATTTTGTAAATATTTTAAATCTGAAGATATGTGTTTTTAGTGTTGTATTACACTTTTTAAGATTTCTGTATATCTTCTGCTTAACTCTCTAGCTTCTTTCCTTAGTAAAATGTTAAGCAGTGCCAAAGAAAGCCGTTGCTTCCATTTTTCAGTATCACAGAAACATACTTCAATATGTGTGTGTGTGTGAATTACAACAGTAGAAATCAAAAGACATTGTACATATACAATAACCAAGGCTTATAAGTATTATACGTAGGTAAGTTCATATCAACACACATAAGTTGTATATACAAAGTGCTACGTGCAAAACCAAAGATCATTTAGAAAACAATGCTTTTCTAGATCATTGATCAAGTACTTTCAGTTTCTTCAATAACTCCCCACATTTGACAATGCTTTTCTATTATGGCCCCCCAAACAACTCTGACAAGGCGTCCTCTGGAAAACTAGCCCTATACTAGGAATTACCTACATCCTGTTTGGTCTTGTGCTCCATATATTTATCCTGATGCTAGGCAAATGCTAGCAAACCTTTCTATGTTTTCATCAGTCTTAAATAATCTTTTATCAACACTTTCCAGTCATGAATTCCCAAATGTTTATCAGTCATAGTTAAAACCTTCATTTTATCATAATGATTATAGTTAGTTCAAAAATATAGTTAGTTCAGTAGAAGATACCATACACATTTGGATATATGTTTGCCAACCCTATAAATAAGAAATGTAAAGTTTAAATAAGAAATGTAACCAATTTTTAAATTTTAGAACTGGAAAAAATTTAATCTACTCTTTGATGTCCAGTATCTTGGAGCATGGACCTTTTAAACGTAATTTCACCTAAGTATTTCTGAATTGGTTCTAAAAAACTATAATTTGTGAATAAAGCCGAACACTGTAATTTACAAGTAAAATGGACTTCAAATGTGTGCAGTAATATGCCTGAAGTCAAATAGTTAATAGTTTAGAAGGATAAAAATGGATAATATTCTGACTTACCTTCCTTTTTCATTTTGATACAACTGGAATATTTCAATAGAGTCTTAGTAGCATAAGTAATATAATGTTTGTTCTACTTTGTGTATTAATTGAACTTTAGGATCTTGAAAGCTCATAAACCACATACGGGCTTAGTCACCTACCTTGAAATTCACTCTTTATATACTATGTGAAATTCTGTGATAGACAATGTGTTTATAGCTGTCACTCACCCAGCAAGTAGTTACTAGGACTGGAGGCTGTATCTCTATGTATAATACATGAACTCCTAAGCTGTCGAACCCATGCATGTCAGAAATGTAGTCATACAAAGTTTTATGCTTTCAGAATATACTGCATAACTCACCTTCACCTTCAGGCATCCTTTAGATGGATTCACAAAGCTGGAAGACGAATTTGTTCATCCTAATAGTCAGCCATCCCACAAGTAATGTGCATCAGGAGATGAAGTTTTAAGTAGAAAGAGCTTATTCTCCTCTAGGCATATACAGAATTGCTTTCCCCCTATTTCAACCTCTGTTAAAGAGGCTTAGTGATGTTGGCATAAACTAGGTTGTAAACAGTTCATAGAAAATATAATAAACATGTCACTTTGTCACAATATGAACAACAAATAAAAGCTTCCAATATAAGAGAATTGATGCTTACTTTCTGCCTAATGACAGTATAGATTTTAGAGTTTACCAAAACATTTGCTGTTTGGCTTAGCAAAATGGTTAGGTACATCACAGTGCCTGGTTCTGAATCTTACTTCTGAGACTTAAAACTGTGTGACCTTGGAAAGTTCTTTGAAACTACTGTACCCTTCAATTTTCTCTTCAGAATGGAGCTGATTCTTGAATACTTGGAAGAAAATAATAGGGACTCCTTTTGAACTAACTTGCTTTAATAAGAGAAAGATGTGTGTATGTAGTATCTGTGTATGTGTGTGTGTGTGCATAATATATATATATAAGGTTGTTATTAGTATTGAGTTGTGGTGATTAGAACATTGCCAAGCATATGATAAATGTTCAGAGAATTATTCTTAGTTATTCTGAGGAACATTCAGTAAGCCTCTAACTCAAAACTTTGAAATATTAAAAACTAAGTCATAGCATTTTATACTCAAGGCAGATCTATCATTTGCCACTTGAATACATGGTCTTCTCAGAAAAACAAAGAAATACCTAATGTAATATATAAAAATAGAAAATAAAAATTATTTGATCAAAAGAAAGATAATTCCATGATTCAGAAGTAGTGCAGAAATAAGAGTAGGTAAGAGTGTCTAAAACTCAGGCCAGAGATCTGCATAAGAGACCAGAAAATAGAGAACTAGAATATGTACAAGATATGGGATACTGGAACCAGACACACTGACATAATCAAATGATTGTGGATTTCAGGAATGTTGGTGACAAATAACATTATCACCAATATAGAGACTTTGGATTCAGGATAATCTAGGACAGGAAAAAACATAGTCTGGAAAAGTCAACTTAGCAAAACTCCTACTAGTTTCATGATGATGAACAATAATTCTAAATATAAGACTTCCTTCTTGATTGAGGAATTGACAGGTGGATGACATAAAATAAGCAATAAAAGCAAACCAAAATGAACTTCCTACTCAAAATGAGTCTGTAAACCAAAATTAACAAAACACCTGAAGGAATAAAATGCAAAAAATGTATTCTGTAAGAATCAATAATGGAATTGGAATTGATTTTAGATTTATTTGTAGGTGGGAATCTGACAACTATTTAAAATACATATTTAGCAAGCTTAAAACAATATTGAAAACCATTAAAAATAAATTATGGAACTAATGGATTAGTCATAAAAAACAACAGATAGAAATGAAAATATAAACAATGAAATCAACACAGTAGAAAATATATTTTTCAGTCTAGTTACCTGTGAGAATATAAATATTGAATTTATCACAGAGAAATCATGATATAAAATATATTAATATATTACAGGCAAGATAAGAGGTACATAGAAAAGAATGGAGTGCCTGCATTTTTCAAATAAGAGTTCCAGAGAATGTAGGAAATTTCAGTGCTGCAATATTTAAAGAGATAATTACCAAGAGTTTAGCAGCATAATATAATTTTTAAAAGTTGGGAAATTAATTCCAAGGTAAATGTCTACCTTGAATATCAAGCAGGATAAATATAAATTCATGCCAATACACCATAGAAACACTGAGAAAAAAAGCAGAAGAAATTTTTAAAACTGTTGGAGAGAAAACAGATTATTTACAAAGGAATTGCAATTAGACTGCAGCCAACCTTTGAAAAGCAAATTTTCATTTATCCAGTATTCAAATGTTTACCAGATTCTTGCTATTTCTCTGACATTAATATGCATACTCTATAGAGGTCTGTGAACAAAAGAGACAGAAATCCTTGCACTCAGGGAGGGTAGGTATTACTTACTATTTTGAGAATAACAAAATAATGGAATATGTTAAAAGTATGAAATTCAGTTATTTGTTCATATGTAAAAATAAACCATTTCAAAATGATAGAAAAGTAAAGATTTATTATAAATATGAAAACAAAAAGGGCTTATATAAAAAATTATTACCAAGCAAAGTATAACTACAGTGCAAGATGGATTTCACTTTTGTAAAATCTATTGGAAAAAAAGAAAAAGGAATAAAGGGGAAACACTTCTTCTTAGTTTCAACAAAAGCAGATAATAAATTTCAATTCAATGTATCTTCATTATATTTAAAGTTTATTACATGTAGTTGGTTTTGCACGATGGTGAGAATGGATACTCTAGTGGGGACAACTGAAGCAATCTAAAAATTAAGCCAGGAGGCCATCAGAGAGACAGATGGAGGAGGCTGGATTAAGCAAGCTGAGGGACATTCATAGCTTTCCAGTAGATGAACATCATGGACCTGTTTTGCAGAATCTCATGATTCTCAGATCAACAGGCTGAAATAAATATGAGAATGCAGATAACTCTTCAAGATATCAGATTTTAGGAGACATTTCCCAATGCAGAAGAAGGAAAAACATTGGTTCTTTTGATTTTTTTTTTTTTGTTTCCACCTGGTCATAAATATGTTGTCTCCAGGTCACATAGGAATCAGTCCCCCTTTTAAACAGATATATGAATAAGAGAAGTTGAAAAATGTGTCTCAGAACAGAGTGCCAAAAAGAAACTAAAAATTTCCTTACCTCATATTACATGCACAAAAAGAAAGTCTACATTAGTAGAGATCTAAATGTGAGTAGTTCAACTTCGAGAGTATTAGATACAACATTGTTATGATCATTGCTGAGAATGTTTTCTTAAATTAAACAAAATAAGAAAACTGAATAAATCATGCACACATTTTTTACATTACAATTAAAGTTTACCTTTCATCCTTACTTCTTTAAAGATCTATTAGAAGAAATTTCTTAAATCCATCAAATGTCTAATGAATTATCTGTCAGAATATGTAAAATCCTGACATTAATAAGGTGATTAAAATTTCTTTTCTGGACATATACAAAGGAAATAAAATCAGATATCTTGAAGAGTTATCTGTATTCTCATGTTTATTTTAGCATTATTCACAATAGCCAATATAATGGATACAAACCTCAGTGTCCATCTATGAACATATAGACACAAAAAATTAAAACACACACACACACACACACACACACACACACATCCATACATTTGGTGAAATATTTTTCAGTCTTAACAAAGGAGATTCTAATATTTGCAACAACATGGATGAACGTGGAGGTCATTAGTTATGTGAAATAAACCAGGCACAGTAAGATAAAAACTATTTGATCTCACTCATATGTGGAGTCTAAAGAAGTAGAATTCATAGAAGCAGACAGTACCTTGATGATTACCTGACATAGGAGTGATGGAAATGGGTAAATAGATGTTATTCAAAATGTGCAGAGTGTAGGTTTTATAGGAAGAATAGATTTTAGAGATCTAATATGCAGCATGGTAACTATAGTTAATAATCCCATATTGTACACTTGAAATTCGCTTAGAGAGTAGATCTTAGGTGTACTTATTCTCCCCCAAAATAAAAGGTTAAAGAAAAATAAAGTTTAAGTTACTTCAAATATATTTGGACAAAATGATTAAAGGAAATCCAATGAACTAATAGCACATAAAACGTAATCATATTAATAAACAAAATAATTTCTTACTTATCAGCTTGGTTTTCTTAAATCTGAACACATAAATGTTGGTGAAAGTCCAGAGCAAAACAAATGCTCAGAAACTGCCAGGAGAAACACCAGAATAATTATTAATGAAGAATAATTTCTGATACATAGTAAAAGAAATTTCTAATTAAGGTTTTATAACAGTATACACTTTGCTACAGATTCACAATCATTAAATAGGGAGCCTGGATTTGAATTCAGCTTGTGATTTTAATTTTCTAAGCTGTACCCCATAGAACTATGATAATAAATAATTCAGGAATATTCACTGTAAAATACAGTAAATTGCAAAATCATCAATTATTAATTATTCAATAATTTTTGTTTACCAGAGTAAGAGATTACATAAGCACAGGTAGAATTATTTTTAATTGAAGCAATTCTCAGTTAACCAAAAAACACTCTGGTACACATACGACTAACCAAATTTTTCTTGTTTAATATAATTTTTAATAGTCTCTTAGACCTTGTATCATTTGAAATTAGACCATTTGACCTCTCCTTGATATTTTATACACATTCTCTGGTCAGATGCTATTACTCCCTTATTCTGTCCTTTAATAAAGCTTAAATCTTTTTCTAATTCTTCTTATTTTGGGGATTAGTCTTCTTAAAAGTTATACAATTCTGATGACTGGCAGTGTGTGTATGTATGTGTTGTACATATAAAATAAATAACTTGGTACAACTTAAATCTCCCTTACCTTGCTTTTCATATTGACAGCACATCTATATAGGATTCCTCCTTTACAGTTATTTATCATCATTGTCATACAGTATTTAGGTGAAGAAATTTAAGATCACAAGCTGAATTTGAATCCAGGTCCCCATTTAAATATTCTGACCCTTGAGCGAATAACCCTTTCCTAGCTAAAGATGCATACATACTCAAATAGGCTAAGAAGAGATATGACCCTTCATGACACATAGTTTCCTAGAAAGGTTTATGAGATTATTCTTTTCAGTGAATTGTTTCTGGTTTCAGCCACATCCTAGTTGCTGTGCCATGGTCTTAACATCAAACTAAGAAATAACTAAAAGAGAAGACTCTAAAACTCTAACAGGCCTACATTTTTTTTTTTAACAGGCATACTTTATATACCAGAAAATTAAGATAGTCTGTGTGACACAAGGCACTTCCCTTATCACTAATTCATTCTAGGCACAGTTAGGAGAATTTAGATGAGTCTCCTAAGTCCAAAGAGTAGCAATAAACATTCATAAAATATAATCTTGTTTTATATAAGGATAAGAACGTTATCCAATACATTTCTTAAGGGTATTTTTTCATCATTAATATTTATAGTTTTATATTCCACTCAAAGTTAGCCATTTGTTGCTTCTAATTACATTATGTGATAGCTTTAGAAAACCTTTAAGAAGCCTGATAAGAACACATGTTCATTGATTGTGTCATAACATATTTTCAGGTCATTGAAAACTATAGGTATGGCGTTAATCCACATGTCTTAAGACATTTTGTCATATAAGTGCTATAATTAAAAGAAACCTCAGAAAATAGTAACATTTCATGTTAAATTATAAATATATGCATTATTTAACGTGTTTCAGAAAATTGGCAAAACAAGTCATGTCTATTTGTAAATACTCACACATGCTCCTGATACAGTGGGGAAATAAACAAAATTACTAATTATGATCTATTGATTTGTAATTAATTAATTCAGGAACAAGTTATTCTGCCTTAGAAAATGAGCTAGAAGGTAACTCATTTTAAATGTGAATGCTTTGCCAAAGCAGAAAGTGCAAATTAGATTATTTAAATATTTTCCATGTATTAGAAAATATTGCTTTAATATTAAGTAGTAACTTCTTAATATAATTTGTTTTCATGTAGAGGACTACCATATATTGTTGATTTATACTTACATTAGAATATTCTAGTAAGTGTGGAAAGCATCATCATCCTATGCTATCTGCATGTCATGAATTTGGAAGTAAACTGACCTCTTCTAATATGAGATTGCTTCAGTGCCAGCAGGACTGTGTTCCCTGTGGTGAACATTTGGCTCATGACTTGTTTTCTGTGGATTCTTAGCAGGGTAGGAAGCAATGGGAACAGAACCAACCCAGCTGACAAGAAGCACACTTTATATAATTTGATATGCAGTAGAAAGATAAACTTCAGTTATTTTTTCTGACATTAAATTTAATTATGTTATACAATTTAGAGAAAGTGTTCTTCAGCCAAATCTTTGGTTATTACTAGTAAAATTTCTGAAGTCAGTAAGTGAAGGAAGAATAAATAAATTATTTGTCTACTTAGTAATATTTTTTAAAAAAATGATTAAATACATATTTCCATTGCAAAGTTCCAGTAGTCATTGAAAATAAACATATATTATGATGTCCAGTTTAGTGAAAAACTCCTGGGTGTATGCTTAGTTTTCTCTAAACATGATATTTAAAAGTAATAATCATTAATAAGAAAGCAGGATAAATGTTCAAGCTATGGAATCAAACTGAATTTAGTATAAATCTTAGATCTGCTGCTTCTTGAAGCTAGACATCACTCATCTGAAAAGAAATCAGCATTGTCAATATTAGCACCTTGTGGTTTTGTGAGATTCAAATGGGAGGATACATTTTTCAATACTTAGAATAGTGAAAAAAAACATTAATAGCGTTATTCTTAAATTTATTTTCAAATAGCAACAGATTCAGAATAAAACAGTCATGTATTTGTAGTGGATATTTGACCTCTAGCTGATATTTAAACTATAAATGTATGAAGGAACACATGATTCCATCCATATATATGATAAATATATGATTACATTCATATATATGATAAATATACATAATATACATATATGTTAACAGTTACAGTAAAAGTGATATGCATTGGGCTAGGGTTATGGCTCAGTGGTAGAGTGCTTGCCTAGCACATGTGAGGCCCTGGGTTCAATCCACAGTACCGCATAAAAATAAATAAAATAAAGGCATTGTCTTCATATACAGCTAAAAAGATTAATAATAAAAGACATGTATTAATTGCTTCATTAATAAGCTAACAAGACAGTAGATAAAACTTAAAAATTTAATTTTAGGCCTTCAGATTTTTACCATATGTTTTTAGTTTTTTTACATATATAGTATAGAATTTGTTAATGTACAATTTGAGACATTTGCATTTAGATAGCATTAAAAAGCTTTAGTAAGTATATATGTTGTGCTAAGTAGTTATTTAAATCTGGGATTTTTGTTTGTTCTGGCCTACTAAGGGGCTTTTTAAGAAGGTTTATTTGTGGCTTACTTTAAGATGTATATTCAGTCTTGAACTCCTAAGTGTTCCTTCTTCTCTAAATTGATTTTGTAGAATTTGAAATATTTTCTCATAGAAATAACATTCTAAATATACTTTAGTTCTCATAATTAACCCTCAAAAACCAGATAATTAATGATATCACTAAATAATAATAATCATCATCATCATCATCATCATCATCATCATCTGTTTTGCTTACTGAGCAAAGGTGATATTAAAAAAAAGAGAATTGTTCCTTTCCCTTTCTTTCTCACTGGTTCAACTGTAGAAAATAACTTCTCCTTTCTAGTCTCCTTCTTGTCTTTGACTACATTTCTCTTTCCTATTTAAACTCTATCTCTCCTAGTATCTTTGGAGAAGTTGGCAGTGAAGTAATACTCAGGCAGTGCCCTCATGCCTACCATACCAAACATACCATATGCCACAAAGTTCTTGAGTCTCTAAAATTATGTTTTTCATTTCCATCTAAGACCCAAACTCCCATTTCCACCAGACAGATCTAAAAATAGAAAGCTGTCTGTCCCTAATTATCATAAGGTAAAAAAAAATAACTTCCAGAACTATTTCCCCCTTAAAGGAGGACTCCTATTGATTTGATTGATTCTTTATTAGTTTTTCAGAGACTATGGTAGAAGTATTGAGACTATGGCCAAGGAGTCCTGGAGGAGTAAATTTTTGACATCAGAGCATCATAAGGCAGCCCAGGATTTTTTAATATTTATTCCTTTGGGGGTGTCCCTAAACTCTTCCTAGTTTCTATGGATTTATTTACTGTGTTTGGCAGAGGGAGCAAAAGAAGTTGATTATTCAGAGGTATAGAGATTCTTTTGGGATCAAAGAAATATTTAGGGCAGTCATTCAGGGAAATGATTGTAGGACCCAAGAGCAGATGATTGTAGGAGAACAAGTAGCAGATGGCATTAATTTTCATCCTGACTGGTGATTTGAGGAAAACCTGTTTACATATAAAATGTGAACTTCTTTAGGGAATTCAGGTTCTTTCACAAGCAGTTATTAAATGGTTATTTCACTTACTCATTCGGTAACTCGTTCAAAAATTATTATTTGTGTTCCTCCTTGTGTACTGTACACTGAGGACCCAGGGGTGATTGAAATACACACAGGTGGATTTTCACAGGCCTTAGAGTCCAAAGAGATGATAGATACCTCAAAGAGTTTTAAAAAATGAAATTATTATTCTTAAGTTTATATTTATAGGAACACGCAAACATAGTACAAAGAGTTCCCAAATTCCACACCTATTTTCTATTATTGACATTGTGCACTAATATGATGCCTTTGTCACAATTAATAAACCAACATTATACGTTATTATTAGGTAAGGTCCATACTTGATCTTTAACTTTTACTGATCTTCTATTACCTGTCTGGGATTATATTGAGGATAACATAGTACTTTGACTTTTGTGTCTCATTTTGCTCCACTTGGCTTTGAGAATTTCTCATACTTGTTCTTGGTGATTGAGACAGCTTTGAGGATCATAGCCAACTGTTTTGTAGAATCTTCTCATTGATATTTGTGTGTGTGTGTGTGTGTGTGTGTGTGTGTGTGTGTGTTTTACCTAAGTAATTATTCTGGTGTAATGGGTCTTTGTAAACAAGACCATAGAAATAAAATGCTCTTTTTCTGAATTTCTATGAAGGGAATGTACCATCAAAATGAATTCTTACTGCTGTTAACCTTGATCCCTCGACTGAGGTAGTGTTTGTCAACTTTCTCTACTATAAAGTGCTGTTTTTCCCTGTACACAATTGTTCTCTTTAGAGAAACTTGACTATAAACGTGTTTATAAAGTGAAAAGAGTGCTAACATGGGAAAGTTACAGGGTTTGGGGAAACAAACAAACAAACATGGAAGATTAAATACCATTGGCAAAGGGAACTCCCCTCTTAAATAATCATACTTAACTGATATCTGAAAGATAGAGATTAATCAGGCAAAAACAAGTGTGGAAATAGACTTATGGAAGTTCTATTATCTAAGGTAAACTTTAGCCCCAAATCTATCTAAATCGTTTTGTTCTATTTTATTTATTTATTTTTGTTGTTGTTAATTTTTACTGCTCTTTAGTATCTCATTTATGAATGGACAAAACATTTTATTCTATTAATGATGACTGTTTTTGTTATATGCAATTCTTATAAACAACACTGTCACATGCCCCTTGACACTCTGAACATGTAGGATTAATGAATCTTCATATTTACTCTTTGCCAATTTTTTAATTGCTTTATTTAAAAAAAAACATGATAGTGGAATGTATCACAATTCTTATTATATAGAGAGAACACAGTTTTTCATATCTCTATATAAAGTATGTTCACACCAATTCATGTCTTTATACATAAGGAAATCAATAAATGTAATTCATCACATCAATATACTCAAAGATAAGAATTATATAATCATCTCAATAGATGCAGAAAAAGCATTTGACAAAATAGAGCACCCCTTCATGTTCAAAACACTAGAAAAAGTAGGAATAACAGGAAGATATCTCAACATCATAAAGGCTATCTATGCTAAGCCTCAGGCCAACATCATTCTAAAAGGAGAAAAATTGAAGGCATTTCCTCTAAAAACTGGAACAAGACAGGGATGCCCTCTTCACCACTTCTATTTAACACAGTTCTTGAAACACTGGCCAGAGCAATTAGACAGATTAAACAAATTAAAGGGATACACATAAGGAAAGAATAACTTAAAATTAGCACTATTTGCTGACGATATGATTCTATACCTAGAAGACCCAAAAAGCTCCATAAAAAAATTTCTAAAACTAGTAAACAAATTCAGCCAAGTAGCAGGTTATAAAATCAACACCCATAAATCAAAGGCATTTTTGTATATCAGTGGTAAATCGTCTGAAAGGGAAATGAGGAAAACCACCCCATTTACAATAGCCTCAAAAAAATCATTTTATATTCTAAATAATTCTCATGCTGTTTACTTTGTATATAAATGAAATATGTACCATATGTTTGAATAAATAAATATTTGGATATAAATGTATGAAATATTTATATATTTGCTTTATACATTACATCTTCATACAATTTTTTAATAACTTTTACATACTAAACTATTGAAAGCCCAATCAAGTTAATACACATTATTAGCCCATGTTTCTACTCAGTTCTATCTATTCTTCACAATTTTTCAAAGGCAGGTATTAATCCTGTTGGTCTGAAAGAAAGGCCAACAACTATAAGGAAGGAAAACAATTCATGTGGTATAAATGAGGTAGGTGGTGGGAGGAAGGAATGAACTCAATCCATTATTCTAATCTGTTTTCACTCCCTGTGTCTTAGTCCTTTCAGACTACTCTAACAAAATGCCATACATCACATATCTTATAAACAAAAATTTATTGTTCAAGTTCAAGATCAAGGCACTAGTAGTAAATTTGATGTCTGGTGAGATCCCTTTTCCTTATCCACAGAAAATTCTCACTGTGTCTTGAGAATGAAGAAAGGACAGTCAGTTCTCTGGAGCTTTTTTTAGGGGCAAGCACCTCATTCCTGAGGGCTTCTCCCAAAGGCTCTATTTTCTAATGCATCACTTTGGTGATTAGATTTCAATGCATGAATTTTGGGGAACACATGCATTTAGACCATAAGGAATATATAAATTAGACAGATGAATACTACTACACAAGGGATAAAACAAAGGGAAGATTAATAAGGGTCAACACTACAACAAAGAAAAATTCATAAT
Source organism: Urocitellus parryii (assembly GCF_045843805.1). Taxonomy (NCBI): domain Eukaryota; kingdom Metazoa; phylum Chordata; class Mammalia; order Rodentia; family Sciuridae; genus Urocitellus; species Urocitellus parryii. The sequence goes on along the minus strand of NC_135537.1, from coordinate 24,825,703 downwards.
TGACAATATACACAACTGTTCAATTATTCAGGTGGTATACATTGAGAGCCTATTATGGGATAGGCAGAGCCTTATTTGTTGAAGTTAATCTGATGGGCATAATCAGGCATAACCTGTGGGACATTAATGATCTAAATACAAACTTACCTCATGACTCATGATGTGGTCTAGCCTTCCACTACTTGAATATCAATGTAGACGAAAATCAATAAGGCTAAACAGGGTCACTTCTCATGTATCTTTGAAGGATATATCATTTGAAAGCATAAAGAAGGGCTTGTGTAGAGCAGAAATAGTAATGGGATATGGCCTGTTTTTGTTTTTGCAGTACTAGTCATAGAATCCATGGGCTGTTTCCTCAAGAAATTCATGGTGAAGCAGGTTCACTGTGCACTGGTTACCAACTTGTCTAAATCTAGTGAAGTATAATGCTCATGAACACAGCAAGTCACATGAAGTGAGTTTATTACTCGCAAATATGCATCAAGTGACAAAGAAGCCTAAATTCACTGCAAATTTTCAACCTCAGGGAAGTTGCCTGGGTGGCTGGAGTCTCATCTGTGCATGCCCTGCTTGCAGCATAGCTGAAGGACCCAGAAAGTAGCCACCCTGGGTCTTACACAACAACTAACATGATTTGTTGGGCACAAGTATTAAAGCATGTCCTGTTTCTTGGCAATTCTGGAACAGAGGTTGAGCTGTTCTGATTAGTTCCTCCCTATCAGGATATTCCTTTTCAGCATATTCTATACCTAATATTGAGAACTGCAAGCAATAAAAAACAGGATAATTACACTGGTCCAAAATCACAAGGATACTCTCTTGTATTCACTCTCTAAAAATATTCAGCATTAGTTGGGCAGACATAGAGTATGGAAGATTAAAAGAGATAGAAACCATCACAGATCTAAAATCATAAATATTTCTGGGGTCTCCAGCTACAAAATTGGCATTTTGAACAAGTTCCTCAGATGTTCATGGATTCAATAAATTTTGATGTGTTTTAGACTGGATCCAAAATGTATCAGTAGTAATAAATAAATAAAATTGGAAAGAGAATGGGAAGAGTAGAAAAGTAGAGGAGAGTTTATTATTCATTATTGATAATTTCATTCACAGCTTCCAAATATATAAGGAATAGCCTCAAAATTAATGTAATATTTAACATGCTTATGGGTCCTAAGATGGTATAAGTGCATATTAAATCACAGTGTTTTTTATCAATCATTAGAAAAATGAAGATATTCAAGTTCAGTGTACAAAGGCAAGGTATGTTGGGAAATGGTGGAGAAAAGAACTTCAAGATGTATAGAAACTTTATTGTCTGAAACTTTAAGTGCAAACCACTGAATTAGAAATTAAAGTATATACAATTCTTTATTGAAAACTTAAAATATAATGCTTTTAAAGCTGGTGTCAACATGAAACCCTTAGTGGGCCAACAGTTAGTATGTGATTATCCAAGGAAACTTCTATTTATAATTTATTTATTCTTCATACTCAGGTTTCCACCTTTACCAAGGTCTTTTTTTCCTGAGACTCAGACTTTACTGAGCAAATTGGCTAAAGCTTTTGAAATAGTGTGCCATATTCCCACAGCTTATCCAGTGTCATGACTCTTGCTTTGTTCTTCCTCTTTCACTTTATTTTTCCCTTCAGAGGATCTGATCCATGGCACCCTTTCTGTCTTCCAAATGAGAACTCTTGCCCCTTGCCTGGAGGTTTGGTCTCAGCTGTTTATTTAAGAACATTCTTAACTTTTGTCAGGAAAAAAAAAATTACTGGATTCTGATTCTGAATCAATTCCAGGCTGCTCTCAACTGATGTTCTTATCCTTTCAACAAGCAATTATTAGTGTTAACTGTGGCAGGTTCTGAGCTTAGTGCTAAAAATGAAGACATCTAATTAAGAGCTGTACCTAGAAGAATAATTTAACTTTGATAAACCTCATATTCCTCATCAGCAAAACAGAGATAATAATGCCACATTGTAGAGTTTAGTGAGAATTACACAAAATAATAAATGTAATGTGAACAACTCAGTATGTAATACTAATAGGAGATCAAGAATTAACAAGGACTCCCACATGTTTACAATTCCAGTAACTCGGAAGGCTGAGACAGGAGAATTGTGAGTTCAAAATCAGCCTCAGCAAAAGCCCGATACTAAGCAACTCAACAAGATCCTGTCTCTGTATAAAATACAAAATAGGACTGGGGATGTGTCTCAGTGGCCAAGTGCCCCTGATTTTAGTATCCTGGTATCCCTTCCCCCCCCACAAAAAAAAAAAGAAAACAAAAACCAGAATTAACAGAGGTTATTAGTAATAGTAAAAAGTAAATGATTAGAGATTTGGAGTTCCCATGAAAGTCGTGTTAAGCTCTAACCAATCTGTTCTTACATCCTATTTCTTTGTCTTAAAAACTCATTCAGAACTCACGCTAATGCCTCACTTGATTATTTGATCAAACATCTGGGATTCAAGTCAAATTTAAGATTATATCTATATGACAAAACTGTGACATTTTCAATCATTATTATCCACATGGCTTATGGACAATCCATTTAGAATTAGCAGAGGTAGAAGTGTATGTTGACAAGGCAGATTCCTCTACCCACTCTGGAACTTCAGGTGAAATCTCTCAGACTGGAAAAACTTAGGAAAGTTTATCAGGACTATGCTGATGCTCTGTGAGATTCTGTTTTGCATGTCTTCCCATGTGTGTGGCAATTGCCTCAAACAAGGATTCACAAAACTGAAAAATGATTAGCAGAGATGCAAATAGAAGCTGTGCTTGTAGTGCCATTTTCCCCACTCCATGATACTTTCCAAGAGACAAGTTACTTTTGGTAGAGTTGTCTGAAGGTAGTTACATTTTAATTTTTTAGTAATATTACCACATAGATCCTGAGTGTTCCTTCTGAATTTTTTCATTCTGGACTGAACCAGGAATAGGATGAAGGGCATGAAGCACTTTCCTTAGATGAAAGATACAAAGGAGCACCAGAAAATCTCAGAAATTCAGATAAGTACATTTTAACATGATATTTTTGAAAAATAATGCAACAAATATATGATGAGAAAAATATCAAACCTGTAGGTAAAGACATGGCCAGTATTACTTATTTTTCCTTTTGAATTTATTCTTACATAGCTTGGCATGGTACTCATTCTAAAAATGCATATTAATTAAACGTTTTCAGTTACTGTAGGGACAGGTGAATACAAAGGCAGTCTCCTGATATGCCATATTAGTTATAACTAGAACAGAAAAAGAGAACAAAAATATGAATCTTGGAAACAATTTGTATATGTGTGTGTGTATGTATGTATATATATATAACTTTATGACAGAATAGGTTCTGATTTCAGTGTACAAATGATGGTAAATATTGTATTTTAGAAAATAATGTGTGTTCAAAGGGATCCTTAGGTTGTACCATGAATTAAAATGGACTTTACACAAATTAAAGACTTCAGTTAAAAGACAAGTCTAAAAATAAATGAAAGTGTGATTTTATTTTTTATTGGACCAGTTTAAGAGAAAGATTAAACACATGGAAATAAACCTACAAAATACACAGAAATAAATGGATCTAATAAAAATATTTTTCTTGTATTGGGACTTGAACCCTGGGGCACTAACCACTGAGAAACATGACAGTCCTTTTTACAATTTTATTTTGAAACAGGATCTTGCTAAGATGCTGAAGCTGGTCTTGAATTTTCAATCTTTCTGCCTCAGCCTCCCAGGTCACTGGGATTAGAGGCATGTGCCACCACACCCGATTTAATAATTATTATTTTTCAAATAGTTTAATAAAGATGGGGAAGAGAAAGCAGAAAAGAAACGTATTTGTAATAAATTCAAGTAACATAGTACAGTTTATTCTCAATATTTGCTGTGATATAATCTGTCGTCACCCTGAAAACTGAATTAACAAATTCTGAAACACTACTCCTAGGGAAAATTCTGGATTAGTTCCTGTAAGCTTCTGCTCACAAGTATTGTCAACAACTGATGAAAACAAGGCTTGCTTTATGTACCTTACTGTTTAATGACAACTTGTTTAATTCATATGGTTGATTCATTAACATTAAGTCATCACCAATACCACTAGAACTTGAGCCTGATCAAAGTTGTTTAAACACATGCACTTTCTCTGTCAGGCACATCACATTAATCTTGCACTTAGTAACACTAGACAGCCCTTCAGCACTTTGTTTATTGAGCATTTTGAGCAGTGAATTCACCAAGAGGAAACACAAACATGTGAAAAACATAGCACTAAATCAACCATGAAAAGGACATTGAAGTATAAGATCTCAAACAGGAGGCCAGCAAATTTCCCTCTTCTGCCCCATCTGGGATAGTGCATGTTCCAAGAGCAACTCAAATATTTTGCTGTCTCATTTGTGTCTGCTAATGAATACAAAAGCAGTACAATATTGGTTTTAGGGTTACAAATTAATTTAGGCAAGTAAGCAAGTTTGAAATCATAGAATCTGCAAATACTTGTGCAAATAACAAATAAAGATCAAATGGATTAGTATTTGTAGTATATAAAATATTCCCTTTGAACTAATTTTAAAAAGTAAAACTCCAGTAAATGTGTGCAAAACATGCAAAAATTTGACAAAGAGAAAAAAATTAACCATGAAATATGACTAAACTCATTAATGATCAAGAAATTGTTAGTCAGAAGCATGATTTGATATTCTTTCAGAATGATTATGTTGAAACATTACAAAGCTAAGAGTAAATAATAGTGGAAAGGATGTATAGTATAAAATCAATACAATAATTTTACTATTGGTAAAAATGCATTGAAATAAACATCTCATAGTAAAATTGAATATTTTCTATGATAAGCAACTCCCAACCAAGATATATGACAATAAACAAGTTTTTGAGCATATGCATCAAGGATCAGATACAAGAATATTTAAACCAGTATTCAGATAATAGCAAAATTCTGAAGACATCACAAATGTCCATCAACATTGGAGTGTATAAATAAATTATGCCATCTTCTTATGAAGGAATACAAGACAAAATACAGCAAGAATAATGATGAACTAATTCATAAACATGAGTAGATATGAAAAATAAAGGAATAAAATCAAGTGAAGGAAGAATATATATAAATGAATTCAGTCAAATATTTTCATAAAATAAATAAAAGAATAATTTAGAGGGTGACTAATATAAGCTTTAGATATGAATGATGGAGTGAAATATTAGTAACATGAGATTTCTACAAGAGCCTATACTATGATGGTAACATCCTGTTTCTTAGCTGAATATAGAGTTGGTAAATAGATTCCATTCTACTAGTATCCTAAGCAGTAAGTTTTATACTTTTTTGTGTTTATAATATATATATATATATCAAATAAATTCAGTAAAAAATGAAACTGAGAAATAAGAACATGACTCACCTCTTTAATTTGTAGAAGGTTTTAAATCTTGTTGATTATTTGCCCAATAAAACTGATATTGATGATAATAAAATCTATATATGGAAGTACTAGGGAATGAAATGAATGAATGAATCAAATTATGTTGTGTTCATTTAGAAATATGCTGCAGTGAATTCCACTATTATGTCTAATTATAATACACCAATAAAAATATAAAAATACTTAACAACCTATTTTTTATAAAAGCTATATGCATATGAAAATAGAATAGATGTTTTAGATAAACTCTGTAAAGAAATACAGTAATCAGTTCCCCATTATTAGAAGAAACTGCTTTGCATTGTTTTTTTTTAAACAAACAACTGAGAACATTCTCAGACTAGATCCCCTCAAAGTTTAAAGCTATAAAAACGTGCTTCCACATTATTCTTCATTTAAATATAAACCAGAAGATCAGGTGTCATGAATACCAAATAAAGTTTAGTTGTGCAAGCTCAGTCTAACTCCGACTTTGTTTCTTCCATACTTTAGTCTCAGCTTCTTCTGATTATCCAAGTTTCATTCTTAGAAAAATCTACCCTTGTTTCACATTAAATTAAAACTCTTACAGTGAAAGCAAAACACAAAGGAGATAAAATGTTGGTAAGCTCAGAAAAATCAATTCAGTAGCCACTTTGCTAAATAAATTTATAAATTACTATATCCTTTATTGGGTTCATAAATAAAATCCATATGGACCATAGTCAAATAATGAGTGGTAAATAAATAATAGATATTATTATCTGTAGTGAAAAGAATCCATAATTAGGCAAATTTATCCAACTTTTGGATAAATGATAAATTCTAAAATAACAAATTCTAGAAAGTGTGGATATTATTTAGTCTATAACAGTTCCTTAGAAAAAAATATGTATTTTACATTACTAGCTTACATAACTAATGCAAGCCATTATTACATGGCATAGTTGGAAATTCAATATAAAATAATTTTAGGGTTTTTTGTTGTTGTTGTTGATAGATCTTTCTTTTTATTTATTTATATGTGGTGCTGAGAATCGAACCCAGTGTCTCACACATGCCAAGCAAGTGTGCTACCACTGAGCCACAGCCCCAGCACAGATTTTTAGTTTTTAAATCCATGCTTGAACTGGGGGAAAAATAATTTCTTAGGTGAGCAGAAGCTATCCAGAGTTATAAATAAGTTAACTGAGATGTAGACTCAGTTCAGTGAGTTATAGACTCAGTGATTGCCTTTTAAGGTATGTTTCAATCCTTGGAGGCCCAAAAGCTTTATTTTAATTGGCCATACCAATTATTTCAGTTTTAATTGTTAAATTATGTTAGAGGGATATGAACAAAGTGAATGATAACATTAATTTTTGCTACAGAAAGCAAGTTGAGTAATTTTTATTTTCAAAATGTACATACTACATTTCTAAAGAACAATAGTTCATTGTGTGATTTCTTAGTTTTTATTTAATGAGTAAAGGAGTGTACTGATTCAAAAGGTTATTTAAAGAGTGAAAATTTCATTTATCATTGTTTTAACTTATCAAGAGGTTCACCAATCTTACGTTCTATATAGTTTGCGTAAGTCCTTGAATTATGTAATACTCCAATGAAGGAAGTAATCCAACTTTACCCAGAGTGCCATCTGATGGCACCATTATCTCAAATTAAACAGTCTAAAAAATGCTGCTTTTCATAACTGATTTCAACTTCAAATAAATAAAATGAATATTAGATACTATTTGGTTTTTTATACAGTATTCAGATAAAGTTAAAGAAGAACAACTACATTAAAAATAAGTGACAGAAATATTTAAAAGCACTTTGTATAGTAGGATATTGCCAAGCTGTGGATTTCTGTGACAGTATAGAAGTGAGCCCATTTGTGTGTATGAATGTGAACAGAAATTTCAAGTTGAAAAGCACAGGCAAGTTATGATAGACCTACATAGTAATTAGAGAGGAAACATGATAGAGAAAACAAATATTCTATTAATATTATAGCAGTTCTGATTGTAATTTAGCCTTTATCATTAATTAACTGTAAAACCTTTGGGAAATATCTGACTTGGCTTATCTGTGTCCTTGTGTACAATTATGATAATGATATTTTCTCTAACCTATTTTAGGGTTATTATAATAAAATAAAAGGAAAACAGTTTTCAATACAGTGTTATATAAATATAAAAGATTATTGTCAGATCAAAACATAAGAAAGTTACAGGGAAGTAATTAACCCATTGTACAGGGGACTTGAGACATTTAGTGTTTATGACATGTTACACCAAACTGTCTTTTAAAAACAGACCATACCTGGGCTCAGGCTGTGGATAAGTGGTAGAGCACTTGCCTAGCATGTGTGAAGCATGGGGTTTGATCTTCTGCACCACATAAAAATAAAGAAATAAAATTAAGATATTCTGTCCATCTACAACTACAAAAAAAATTATGCGGGGAGGGGGGGAACAGATCATATCTTGGGCTACAAGTGCTTTTTTTGCATTTCTTCCATTTTTAGGTATATTTGTTTATCTAGCTTTATCAGTCCTACAGTGTACCTTCATGGATACTAATCGTATCAGTATTAGTTGCTATGTATTCAAATTTAATATTATTTTATGAGAAATTAACTATTCTTGGCTTTAACAACATAACCTATGGTATAATATTTTAAATAGACATGAAACTCTTGCTTTTTTCCTTCACTTTCTTAAAATTTTAAACTAGGTTTTATAAGAGAAATGAATAAATTATATCACAATATATCAATTATTTGTAAACATATTTTAATATAGTTTGATGTTAATACTTTTAAATGAAAATATTTGTGTATCATATAATGCAAATAGTTTAATAAGTATTCATTTGTGCTGGACTCTCAGTTATCGATTTAAATCAGGGTACAAAATTCAGGCAGTCATTGACTAAGATAAATAAATCTAACCAAGAAACATCATTATCATCCATGTTTTTAAAATTTTGGTTTGATTTAAGAGATATTCTGATTTTTCCAATATATTATTTATGACTTCACAAAAATAAGAGAAGTCTCAAAAATAAGAAAGACTACTCTTCTATGTCTCTGTGCCTATAAAGATGTTAGTCTAATTGTTCTTAAGAACAATCTTGGTTGATATTCACTAAAACATTGGTTGTATTCTTAACTATATTTTAATAAACTTTTAGAAACTATAACTTACAATTTTTGTTTTAGGATTTTCAGTCTTATTTAAGAAAAAATGGCAAATAAGAAACTATCTTCAAGCATAATAAACTATTTAAGAAATCTAAGCAAATACTTATTTTGAAGCTTGAAAATATGTATTCAAATCTATATGCCTAATTTCCTGAACCAATAATTGGGACACATTCTTTGGGAAAGGATTTTTTTTCTTATGTGAAGTAAAACATGACAAGAACAATTCAATAATTCTACTTTCATTTTCCACAGGAAATTATCTCAATAAATAAATTAACGACCATGAAGATGCCAAGGTGAAATGTAGATTTTTTTTCCATATTTCCTAAAAGATAACTTTATCAGAAACTGTCTATGGGTTTACTCTAGTCTTAACCAACTATCTAATAATTATTTTGTAGTTAATACTCTAAGATAAAGTAGTTCCAAAGATGTTTAATAGCAAAAGTTTTATGCATAGTGTATAAAAGTAATAATATATCCATTTTATTTATATAATGTTAATAAAAATGGAAAATTGATTTTTCATATGCAAAAAGTTATGCTCAGTAATATTGGAGCATTTTTCGAAGACTGAGTGATGATACAGATGGTAGCTAGTTTATAGAAATATATCACAATTTGAAAACTATTTAAGTTAGAATGAAAATTACCTGGATAACAAGAATTCATATAGACATATATGTATAAAGAAAATTTACAAAAGGTGAAACAGAAGAAAAGCCCAATAGAGAGGCAGAGATGCAATTCAAAAGTGAGGAAATACCATCCGAAATGCAGGAAATGAATGACTGGATTGTAGATCAAGCACCATTCCATAAGGTAGCTAAGACACAATGTTCAGCATGCATAAATTCTGAGAACTCTGCTTTTATGATGGTAGGTAATGGAAAGGCCACTGTTTTATGATGATTCATAGAGCATTTTACAATGATAGAGTGGAAGAGTAGCTTAGCAATCCACCTCTCTTTTCACTAAGGAATTAATAAAAGGATAAATGACACTGAGAAGTCAACTGTTCCCTCATCACTTAGCAGGCCCACACATAAACTACTCTAGACAGAATTATTTGGCCCTGGAAATGGAAATAAAAATATGTAGTTTGATAAATATGGGCAATCTCATCTGACTTTTGGAGCAGAAACTTTTTTTTTTTTTTGCTTTTGTCCTTTTCCAAGTTTGAATGTCATAACAAATTAACATTACAACCAAAAGAGGAATGGAATGTAGGTACTTTAAAATGTGATTCATTTTAAAGGTAAAATTTAAAAAAGGTAAAAATCATCCAACTAATTTATATCAAATTATTCCTTGAATAAACAACTTCCCTATGAATTGTGTGCAGTGAACCAATTTTTTACAAAAAAAAAGAACATTATAGAATAATGATAATATTACCCTTACCAATAGTCCCTCAAAATGACAATCTATATCAGAAGAAATGAACGAAAGAAAGGAATAATATAAAAATCTGCAATCTGTATTTGGGGTAAAAATGGGAGTTCATAACCCACTTGATTCTAATATATGAAATATGAGATGTCAAGAACTTTGTAATGTTGTGAACAACCAATAAAAAAAACTGATGAATTAAAGTTAATATACAGTTTTCCCCAAATAATAGAACATTATTAGAAAAGTACTTGTCTTGATAGCAGAAGGTCTAAAATATTGTAGTGGCTATTTTAATGATTAGAAGATTGTCACTGGAAATATTAGATTAATTGGACAGAATGACCTTGTCTATAAATTAGTGTAACTGACTATGTATTTGTTCCTTGAGAAAAAAAAACTCTAATATGATTTGTATATGTAGCAGTGATTTTAGAGAGATTGGTATTACCAAAATTGCACTGAAAGAATGAGGAAAGAATTCATTTGTTAAATCTGAGCATTTTTGATTCATTGAAACCCCTGAAGTAAATTAATGAACATTAAACATGGAAACCAGAGTTTCAAGCAAGGACATATTAGCATGTGGATAAGAAAATATCATATTTCATGTTTCTAAAGTGTAAGTTAAAAGGTGTATCTTAATGTGAAGATAATTTGTGTTTGGTTATTTTTCATCCTCTAAAAAAAATGGAATACAACATTGAAGTGAAACTCAAGAATATAGAGTGAAAAATCTTGCCCAGGTAACTGACACCTGTTGGTCTTGGTGATGAGGGAAGAAAAAAATGTCAGAAGTCTCTCCACTATTCATTAGTAAGTGGTTTATGATCAATATAAACAATGGGATGAATGTCTGTTGTTGATCACTCAGATCATTAACTTTCTCACTGGCAGGAGTAAGTGACAAAACAGAGATCAAAACCATATTTCTATCTTATGTAAATAAAAGTCATGGGGATAAAGGAGTTCTTACAGTTGAACTTAAAGACCATACAAATTCATCCTGTTCTATCAGCCTAATGAGTGCATTATGTGAAAATATGCATAAAGACTGATATACTAAAATGAACTTAAATGATCAATTATTGTGGGTTTTTTAAATTTCAGGAATAGCAGATGATTAAATAATTAGAATGAGAACCAAAAGAAAAGTAGAAATACATGGGATAAAATATGATGGCGAAGAAAAGGTATGATGGATGCGGAAGATCAGGAATAAAAGATAGTCCATTATTTCATGGACATAGGCCCTATTTTTTATCTGTGATAATTTTTGTACTATAATAATAGTATGAAAATCATGGGGCATGCTTTTATCCTCTGGCCAAGATGGTGTAAATTAGAATATGATTTATATTTCTGCCTGGAATAACTTTTTTGAAAAGCTATTAAATTATGTATATTATTGTTTATAATTCAGTGAATTTAAGAAAATGAACAAATATGCTCCCTGAGAATGATAAAGAATGACATTGCTCAAGCTCACTGCATAGGAAGAATGATTAGGAATTAGGGCAAGGATAAAGAAAGATCACATAGGAAGAGCCTAAAGACTCTTTGAATTAAAGAAATAGAGCTCAATGTATAAGAGGGACAAAAGGACTCAAGTTTGCAGTCAGAGTATCCAAGTGTGAGAACACATCAGAAGGTTCTCCTTGAGTCTCAGACAAGGCAGAATTCTACAAAAGCCACCTGTTGTCAAATGAAGAATCACACAAAAAGACTAGAGAATAATTCCCATAGATGTTACAAATTAGATTCTATTTCTTTTTACCAGGACCTGAAGTGGAAAACCTCATCCTGTACAGAGCTTTGGATATAGTATCAAAAGTATTTTGCCTTAATGAAGGGGAACATAAAATTAGATTCAGGTGAAACAATTTTCTTGTTCTATTTAACAAGCACCAAATTGTTATCAAGTTATTTAGACAAAAATAAAAAAAAACCTCAATAATACTTATAAGAATACAAATAACTGCATCCCAAAGAAGATAAAGTTTATAATATCTAGCATTAAAATTACTAACATAAAAGTAATTATTGCAAAAGACACAGATAATAAGGTAAAACAATCAATAAAATCTTTCACAGAAATGACACAGAAACTATCCAATGACAAACAGGAAAAAAGATGGAAAAAAATAACACATAAATAGTTTTGTCTTGACTTCATTTAGTATCATATAAATTGGGTTGGAACACCAAAGGATGTGGAGTTAAAAAAATAAAAGATACACTTGAAGAAATAATGGCCAATGTTTTTTCATATTTTATGAAAATTATAAGCCCACAAGGCAAAAAACAAAGATCCATATGAACAAGATGCACACCACAGTCTTATCTAGGCATATAAAAAACTAATGCTTAAAACCAGTGTAAAAAGAAAAAGCAGCTAGAAGAAAGAGTTACATAATGCATAGAAGAACAAAGAGAAGTATAACAGAATTTTTATTGTAAAAAATATGAATAAGAAGTTTATAAATTATATAAAGGTCTGAAGAAAAAAATAACCTAGAATTTATACTCAGTGAAAATATTATTATAAATGTTAAATTAATATACTTCTGGTTTTTAAAAGTTGCAAAAAACTCATCACCAGATGAATTACATTAGAATTAATAAAGGACAAATATAAAGCAGGAAGAAAGTAATTCCAGAGGGATATACCAAATTATACTAAATGGTAAAGAACACAAAAAGTAGCAAATGCTACTAAGTCAGAAGCTCAGAGGATCACAGAAAGAAATATAAACTGTGATAAGAGAATCTAACTTTTAAAAATAACATATAATAACCACAGTAAAAGATTGGATAAAAGGCATTTATTTAAGTTATTCTGTGTTATAGTTTGGATATGAGGTGTCCTCTAAAAGGTCCTGTGTGAGTGCAGGAATATTCAGAGATGAAATGATTGGATTGTGAGAGATGTAACCTCATCTGTCCATCCTAGTTAGAATGAATTAACTGGGTGGTAACTGTAGGCAGAAGGGGTATGCGGTTGGGGTAGGTAGGTGACTGGTGGCATGCCCTGAAAAAATTCAACTTCCCTGGTTCCCTTTTCCTTTTCTCTCTCTGCTTCCTGGCTACCATGAGCAGAGCACTTCTCCACCAGTGCTGTCCACCATGATATTCTTCCTCCTCCTGGGATCAGAACAGTGGAGTCAGCCCACCATGGTCTAAACCTCTGAAACGGAGCCAAAATAAAATTTTCCTCCTCTAAGTTGTCCTTGTTGGGAATTTTCGTCAAAGTGACAAAAAGCTAAGCAACATACTCTGGAAACAAGGCTAAAGACAAAAGAACTTCACATAAACACTAGAATCTAGTTGATAAAGTTGCTTACCAGAGAAGTACAAATTAACAATTTCTGTACTGTTGTACACATACACTGAAATTGAACAGTACTATAAATGAATGGAGAATGATGGGAGCCATGTTTTTCCTTGGTAGCATAGTAATATATAGATAAATTAGAAGAGGAAGCTAGATGATTCATATGGTAGTAGATTATAGTTGGAAACATCACTATGAACTCAGCTTTAGTTGAGTATAGACATAGATGTTAAATATGGAAATATTTATAACTACATGTATCTCCACATGTTAATAAACATTGACATGTTATTGTTCTGACAGGACTAAGAAGCAATAACACCTCAGTCAGCAAGGAACAACACATAGCATCTAGATCTTGGTGTCTACTCTCATTTTCCAATAAAAGGAACTAGGGCCTTTTGGAGTGATGGCTAATTCCAGAAATAAGGTCAAAAATATAGATGGTGATCTAAAGGAGCATCTTGTAGTGATGATAGTCAATATGTACAGTTTTAAATCTTGGTAATAGTATATATGGTTGATAATGATGACATAAAAGTAACTCTTTACTTTTTGGTTTCTTTCTCTGAAAAAACTAAAAATCACACTAATGATAGAAAAACAAAAAATATATAAAATTCAAAATAGGACATTTAACAAGACACTTGAATACTTTATGAGTGGAACAGAATATACAGCAGAGAAAAAATAAAAGCATATAAATAAAAAGACTTTAATAATGTTTAATCAATATTTTCTTGTTAATTTAAACAAATGTACAATGTTGATAATAGGAGAAACTGTGTGATTTATATGGAAATTCTGCTAGCTTTGCATTTTTTTCTGTATGTGTGTAAGTATTCTAAAAGTGAAGATTTTTAAATACAAAAATAGAGTATTTACAATAGCATAAAATATTTTGTGCCTAGAAATAAATGACACAAAATGTACAAATTTCTATAATGAAATTGGTGAGAAATATTAAGGAAGATATAAAGGAATGAAGACATATGCTATTGTCACGTATGAAAAGACTCAATATTTACACAGGAAAAAAACCTAAAATTAATCTGTTCAATTCTAGGCAAAATTCTGGATTTTTTTCTTTTTAAATAATTTAACAAGCTGATTCTAAAATTCACATGGGAATGTAAGAATTTAGAAAAGACAAAATAATTTTGAAAACTAACAATTACAGAACTTACTTTACCTGACATATAGAATTATTATTAAGCCAACCTAGTGGAGAGATTGAGCTGCCTGAATAATAACAATGGAATAGAAAAGACAGCCTAGAAACAAATCTCTATTTAAATTTGATAAAGGTACAAAGATTATTCAGTGGTAAAACTAATCACTTCAGTGGGACATGCTGTAACTATTGGATATTCTAAAGTGAAAAATAAAAGGAAACTCATAATAATCGCCAGCCTCAACAATAATGATTATATAACTAAATGCTAATCCTTAAAAATACAGAATATCTAGAAAAATTATAGAAGAAAGTTCTTTGTCTCCTGAATTAGGCAGAGTTTGCAAATATACTATCAAAAGCATAACTCTGAAAGAAACAAGAGACAGCAAACTAGATTTTATAAAATGTAAGATCTTTTTCTCATAAAAGAGCATTGTTATGAAAAAACAAAACCAACCAGAGAATAGGAGAAATATTTACAAATATTTAAAAATTGCATACAATCTGTGGAAATACTGTGTATCACAGCCCATAACTAAAAAAAAAAATAATAAAGTAAGCATAGAAGTTCAAATCCTTTAAACAGAATGGTCTCAGATATCAAGGAGTTCAAAACAGACAAATACACAAGGGATTAGTAACCCTTCTTTCAATTTTCTACTCCAAAAACATGTAATTAGTTTAGAAGGCATATATCAACTGTCAGTAAGTATTCAAAACATTTATACATATGTATCTTATAACTAACATGAAGTTCTTTCATTTGTATTTGATTAGTCTAGATGCAGTGGCTATTAAATCACGTTACTACAGTTACCAAGTGTATGACTGGCAAACTAGGGTAGTCTAGGACATTTGAAATACTGATACACCCTGAGTTACAGAGTTCATCACAGGAGTCAAATATTCATCCAGTCACTAATTTAGGATTTTCCAATTTTGTGGACCTACTATAGGTTTAAGATGTGCAGAAAGAATTCTTTCACTAAATTTGTTCTCAGTTAATCATGAAGAAATAAGTTACCAGTAGTTGCCATTTATTTCATTATGCATAAAGCATTCTTCCTTAATGCAAAGAGTTCTGGGGCACTCAGACCTACATGTCAATTTACTTTATTTAGTGTGCACCTAATATCTTCTAAGATTTGTACTGGCTGAACTGAAAAAAAAAAAAAAAAGAAGAAGAAGAAAGACCTTTCAATGAGATCCAGTCATTAAATGAATGTATCAAAAGCAAATATATAAAAGGAAGGTAATTTCAATCAGGTTTTTATTAGCTTTAGTAAATTATAATTTAAAACCATGTGTAATATAAAAGTATAGAGCATAGCCTCTACCTATGTATGAATATAATAATTTATGAATATTAAGTTGGTCCTTCTTTGAATCTTTAAAGGGATTTATTAATACATACATGTATGACCAGTATTTTATATATAAATAAAATACATAATTAAATATACATATATAATTTGAAATTTACTAAATGCATACCTTATGATTTATGGGTAAATAAAAGATGAATATTTATTCCATCTAGTAATGGGTGGTCCTAAAAGGAGGGTGTGCAGTGTCTTATAGAGGGAAAACCTACTGATTATATTATCAATTATATTTGTCAAAGGGGAGACAAGGTTCCTATAACCCAGGGATAAACAATGAAAACAAACCTATTCTGTGATGTATTACTGTGATAAAACTGATGTACAGCAGTCCTAGTGAAAGCTTTATGTTTTCTCTTCAATTAAAAACATATTTGAGCATACACATAATCTACCATATGGATGAACCTGAATTCCATGAACAAAGATAGATTTACTAGCTGATATACTTATAGATTTGTGTTAAACTTTGAATTCACTCGTGAAGCTCTTTCCACATTGTAGAGTTTTGGGGAATTATTAGAGTGCTTCCACTGACAAAGGATGACAAAGTAGAGAGCTTAAATTTCTGATGGAGCTGAACTTTGTTACCATTACGATAAGATTTAGTGGCATATTAAATTGCTGAATTGGCATTCTGGACTTATATAGAATGACATAATCAAATTTATAGATCTTAAACTATTAGTAGATTTATTTCTCTTGTCTTTAATTTTGTGAGAACAGAGACTTTATGCTTCTTTCACATAAGCAATATTATGAGTTATACCAATTATTTTTAAGTTGAAATAATAGTGCCAGCTCCTAAGTTTACCATTATAACTAATTATTGGCTTCTGAAACAAAACACAGTGCATAAATGCAGGAGTATAAAGATGTAATCAAAGCAATGACAGATAATCAATGACATAGATCTGAACAAAATGGTTTGATTCCAAAGCAAGTCCAAAGATTATGGTAGTCTCTAAATTTGAGTTTTTAAACCATAAATTTATTTGAGAAACTTTTTCTGAAGAACATGTTTTAAAATAGGTGGCCCACTGTAGTTGGAGGGATACATTTCTCATAGTCTGCTTTTACTAAGAGTATCCAAACTGTTCCCTAGAACCATTTAGTGCATTTTGCTTTTATCATAAGCTAATTTGATAAATGTGTGATTTCATTTAAAAAACTATTTCAAAGCATAACCTTTCTTTACATGACAAGTGGTTAAGTGAGTTTGTAAAATGCATTACAGTGGTGCACAAACTTGACTGACTCACAATAAAGTTAATTACATCTTTCAACCTTGTGGAACTGATGTTACTTGTTTTATTTTCAACACCTGAATTTTAAAGCATCTCTTTTTTTTGTGAAGGGAGTATCGTTATATAATTGGAAGACTTACAATTATAAGCCAGTTTGCAATACTGTTAAAAGCACATTTGAAACAGTTTCAGCCTACCAATAGCTGTCATCATTTGGAAGTAATTGCAATATAAAATTAATTATGTTGTCATAGCTGAGCAGTGACTCCTTTCCCTTTAAAAGGAAGGTACGAATGAGAAATGGAGTGCATTTGTAAATGTGATACTTCTTTAGAGTAGATGTGGATCCCAAAATGAGTTTCAGGTTTCTTAGGAGTGATAATCTGATTTCATTCTATCATTTCAATATGAACATGCCATTCATTTTCTAAATTTTGCCATCTATTTCTCTCTTAATCATGACTTAAATAAAAATGAATAGGTGGGGTGGGTAGATATATTAACAAATCGGCATTTTACACCATTATAGAATGATAAACCATGCAGAATAATAATAGTAATTTCTGGTTTTTTTTAAGTAGTTTTAAACAAAAAGTAATTTTTTTTTTTTTTTTTTTATGTCTCGAGACTGGGTAAAGAGCATTTTAGTTCTACCCTATCAGCAGCTTTCAGTTCTTTGTGAATAATTTTATAATCCTTCTTGGTGCTGTGGCTTATATTTTAAGTGTCCCCAAAGACCCATGTGTTAGACACTTGGCCACTTCCCCAACTTGGCCCTATTGTGGAGTAGTGGAAACTTTAATAGGTAGGGGCTAATTGAAATCTTTGGAAAATTGGGGGAATACCTTGGATTGCGATCATTGGAGAACTCCAGTCTATTCCTATTCCTCTCTGTTTTGCTCCCTGGCTCACCAGGAGGTGAGAGGCCCTGCCCTCTCATGGTTGCTCACACAGTGAGGTGTTGAGACAGACCCAACAGCAACATTGCCAACTGACATGGACTTTAACCACTGAAACTATGAACCAAAATAAACCTTTCTCTTCATAAGTTGTTAATCACAGGTATTTGTTACAATAACGAGCAGTTGGCTGAGCTGGTAATTTTCATTAAAATTACCTTACTCTGGGATGCAATAGAAAAATTCAGAGTGGAATAAAATATGCTGATACTTTTTAAAAATAGTGTTCATAAATATGAGCTTTAGTATGTTGCTAGCTTTCTGTTATCGTTTCTTCCAGAAATTCTAGTCCATAGGGATTACTGTGATGCTAAGAAGTCAATATATACTAGACTCTCTTATATATATAATATGTGTACATGTTTAGCAATGCTGAGCTCTTTTAATTTTTTTCATAATAATACTCATGACTAAAACTGTAATGATAAGACACTAGTGGCAAATGGAATTGAATTTCTGACTTATGCAATGGACTTTGCCCAAACCGTGAAAAATAACCATTTAAAAGGTGAAGTTTTCAATAATATATACATACTTACCCTCAGTATAGTCAAAGTAGTTTCCTGTTTTAGAATCAAATTATTTCAAAATACATTGGAACTTAATCCAGTAAATCTTTTATTCCCATTCTAGCAAGACTCTAATTAGAGTTCTTACTCCTTAGAGGAAATAAAAATTAATAATTAACTATAATGTGTTATATAATCTAAAATTAGAAGAGAAGAATTTGATGTACACTGTACAAAGAAATGATAAAAGTTTAAGGTGAAGGATATGCTAATTATCCCAGGTTGATCACTGCATGATGTATACATGAATCAAACATCAGACTGAATCTCATAAATATGTACAAATATTGTCAATCAGATATAATAAAGAAATTTGTAAATCATTCCTTCTCCAATCAATCATATTAAAATTAGTAAGAAATAAAAGTAGTGATCTAATTTTCATTCTAGGGCTTCATGATAAATTTTAGTAATCACAGTGGTTCATCTTGAAATGTATTTTGAATAAAAAAATACAAAAAGATAAGTGAAGATAATTCCCTTTTACAGAAGTGAAACCTAGAAAATATTTTACTTACTATATAAATGAGTATAAAATTGTTTTTTTCAGAAACAAACTTATAATTTTACATTAAGTAGTTGTATGTGTGTATATATACATATATACATATATGTACATGTTAATATTATGTGTAATGTGTTGATTTAATAAATATTCAGTGACAATTTTAGTTTGAGCCATCTTAACGTTTTTCTCTGTCTTCCTTCAAATTTATGCCTTTTTAAAAAATACCACTTTCTCACAAACTGGGGATTAGATCTTTTATGTGACTCTTAAAAAATAATATTACCAAAAATTGTGATTATTTATTAATCATCATTATTATTTATTTCTTTTGTGTTTTGTAATCTAGAATAATTTAGCTTTATTTCCAAAAATATTCTATTCTAGCATATTTTTACAGAATATACCCTTAACATTAATAAAAAGCAAAAGTTGATTTTCAAGGTGTCTAATTTTATGTCATAAGAAACCTAATTTGGAATTGTCACCTATTACCACTTTTTTGTCTGTCTTTGAGGTAAATTACTTCCACGTGGACACAACACTTAAATCATATGGATATTCTAATAGAATCTTTTAGTATATAAATGATCCCAGTTATCAACAAAGATTAAATACCTTATTTTAAGATATACATGGATATTCTCAAGATTCCTTCCTGCAAGTAGCCCAACATTAATGGAAGATAATGCTTTCATTAAGGTGCACATCAAGTGTTTTATACTTTTGAAATTGTTCTATCACAGTAATGTCAAAATATGTTTATTTTTATCATCTTGTAAACATTTCTTGGCTGGGTCACATTTTTCTCCGACATATGAAGCAAAGTCTGCTTTGCTCTAAATTACTCTAAAACATGTTCTTTTGAGTATTTTGTTTTGTTTGTATGAAGTACTCTTCTGAAATTTCAAATAGTCACATGTATTTTTTGCAATGCAGTTTTCAGAAAATACTCATTGGGGAATTTAAGAAGTGCTTACTCCCACTCACTGTGCAGCTATGTGCTGCAGGCCAAACATAATTAAAATTATTGCAGTCATCTGAATGCTAGACTTTTTTTTTCCCCTAACAAATTAGCATTGAAATGCCAGAAAAAAATAAGCCAAGCTGACACTGCTGGATAAAAACCATTGGTAAGCTTATTTTTGCCTTAGCCATACCCTTTCAATTCTGATCTCCTAGTAGCTCATCACAATCTGTGAAGAAATGTTGACAAATTAGGTTGAATCATAAAATTTGGGCATTTTTAAAATTTCTCTAGGCTAATTTATGCACATATTCCATTGTTTCAGAAGCTCAATAATTTGTATCCTGCTCATACAAAGATAATTTCTTATTTTGAAATGTAATTATTATTTTACTTTCATAGATTTCCTTATTTCTTCTTATACCATTTTACTGGAATAGTATTTGACTTGTTTAATTATTCATCATATTTTTAATAAGTCTAGAGTTTATTTCAGGTGTAGTATGAAATACTAAGGATCTCAAAGCACAGGATACCCAAACCCATAGAGCAAAAAGCTGAATGTAGTCAATAAACAAGATAATATTCAAATAGCTAACTGAGAAATACATAATATACTTGTAGTTCCCCTTGTCATTGTTTTCTTTTCTACAACTCAATATAATTTTGGCATCTTGAAACTTTCCCTCACCCTGGTGTTCCTTCACCCCAGACCCCATTACAACCTGTGCTTTTCTTCTCCACCTGTAATCCTACCAAAACCTTAGGTCTTATTGAGAAAAAAACAGCAGCATTGTAATTAGATAAACTGGGATTTAGTTCTAGATGAATCATGTTCAATAAGACCTTAGTTGAGGAAAATTATTAAAAATTCCCTGAGAGTCTGTGTAGTCTTTTACTGTAAAACAATTGTTCTCAACCAATATGGTTTTACACAGCAGAGATATTTAGTAATATCTACAAATATTTTTGGTTGTCACTGAGGAATTGATACTGGTATCTAATATTTACAGAACAGGTATGTTGCTAAACATTTGACCATGAACAAGATTGCCTCTTGCAAAATAACGTTTCCTGGCCCCAAGTGTCAGTAGAGCCACAGTTAAAAAAAAAAAAACTTTTATATTATCTAGTGTTGACATAATGAAATACTGTAGACTGGGTGAATAAAACAATAATAATTATTTTTTTATAGTTCAGAAGGTTGGAAGTTACATAATATCTAATAAGGGAATGTAAAGTTGTATATTATTTAGTTGCATATTGGTTATATTGTTAAATATTTTAAATTATAATTTAAAACTTTAAGTATAATTGTATAATTAATTGCTTAAAATTATATGGTTTTATCATTTATATTAAAATATACTTCATTATCTGTGAAGGAAAGAAAATAGAATTATTACATGATTAAGTAGGTATATATGCAAAGTGCTTTCATTATGCCTTTCTAACATATGGAAGACAATAAATATTTACTTCCTTTCTTCTTTTAATCAATCTTTTTTCTTTGTTTTAATTTCTTGTACATGAGAGAAGAATGCATTTATGCTCTTTGATATATCATATATAGATGGGATATCATTTCTCATTTTTCTAAGTGTACAAGTTGTAGGATCATATTGGTCATAAAATCACATATATACATAAAGAAATAATGTCTGTTTTGTTCTATTATCTTTCCTATCCCCACATTCCCTCTCTTCCCCTTCCTTTACTTGCCTCTATCTAATCTAAGGTAATATTATTATTCTTTATGGCCTGCTTCTTATTGTGAATTAGCATCAGCATATTAGAGAAAATATTCAGCCTTTTTTTGGAGGGGGGGTTAGCTTATTTCACTTAGCAGGATATTCTCCAACTCCACTCATTTATTGGCAAATGCCATAATTTGATTTTTCTTTAAAGCTGAGTAATATGCCACTGGATATATATATATATATATATATATATATATATATATATATATATATATATATATACCACATTTTCTTTATCCATTAATTTATTGAAGGATACCTAGGATGACCTACCCAAACTGAATGAGGAGGTCACACATGATTTAAATCAATCATTTTCAAGTAATGAAATAGAAAATGCAACCAAAAGCCTACCAACTAAGAAAAGCCCAGGACCAGATGGATTATCAGCTGAGTTCTACAAGACTTTTAAAGAAGAGTTAACACCAATAGTCCTCAAAGTATTCCAAGAAATAGAAAAGGAGGCAACCCTTCCAAAGTCATTCTATGAGGCTAATATCACCCTGATACCAAAACCAAAGACACATCAACTAAAGAAAACCTCAGACCAATATCCCTGATTAACATAGATGCAAAAATTCTCAATAAAGTTCTGGCAAATTTCATACAAAAACATATTAAAAAGATAGTGCGGGGCTGGGGATGTGGCTCAAGCGGTAGCGCGCTCGCCTGGCATGCATGCGGCCCAGGTTTGATCCTCAGCACCACATACAAACAAAGATGTTGTGTCCGCCGAAAACTAAAAAATAAATATTTTTTTTTAAAAAAGATAGTGCACCATGATCAAGAGAGTTTCATCCCACGGATGAAGGGTTGGTGCAACTTATGGAAATAAAAAACATGTAATTCATCATATTAATACAATTAAAAACAAGAATTATATGATCATCTCAACAGATATAGAAAAAGCATTTGACAAAATACAGCACACCTTCATGTTCAAAACACTAGAAAAACTAAGGATAGTAGGAACATATCTCAATATTGTAAAAGCCTCATATGCTAAACCTAAGGGCAGCATCATTCTAACGGGAGAAAAATTAATCTTTTATGTACAAAATCTAAGAGCAACATTAGAAAATAAAGAAGAGAATCTCTAAGGGGTCAGTATTAGAAAAGACATAAAATCTCATTTGAGAGATTTTTTGATATTTAAGTTGAGATATAACAATACTATCCTTTAGACACAAATATAATGGAATTTGTCTTGAGGCATTAGTTTTATTTCTTTATGTAACTTTCTTATCACTAAATTGTGAGTTTCATGATAAGACTGTCATATCTTGTATCTCTAATTGTTAGCATAGCTTCTTGTACATAATAATGAAATGAATAAATATTTTATAGATAAATTTTGACTGAAGTAGGTCACAAACTATGCAAATTACTTAAGATGGATTAGCTCAATAATATGGTGATTAAACAAGGTGAGTTTGATATTATTGAATTTATTTTCCAGACTTTAAGGGGCACAATCTTGAAAAAGAGAGCAAAATTTCAAAGTGAGGTAATTTGACTACATATTTTGTTTTTAACTATTACAATATAAAATGAATTTAATGAATGTTGGAGAAAATGAATTAAAATATATAAAACCCTCACTTAAATCAAGAGATATGCTAGTCATAGTGTTACCAAAGTGACTTAGGAAGTATAATAAATGTTAAAGAGGATGAGAAATAATAGGAAATCATGTATGTCATTACTTATGAAGATAGTTTTGTTACCATTGCTATAATGATATTAATATTGAAAATTTTATTTTTCTTGCCAGTTAAGTAATCATTTGGATATGTGTATGTGTGTAGGTAAATTTTGAGAATATAGGATCAAAATAGACCTATACTTAGGTCTATTTTGGTTTATTTATTTGAAATAAATATTATTTAAACCAATAAGAGTTACTCAAAACAAGTTTTAATAATCAATCTAATCATTTAACATTTGTATATTTTAATGGCACTAAATAATTAATATTAGAAAAGTTGATAGATGATTTGTTGAAATTTGTTCTTCTCTCCCAATTATAGTAAATAATGTCTATAAAGTCCTTCAAGTTGTTAAGTCTAATATCATTTATCAGTTCCTATCCTACTTACTCCACAGACCACCTTTGAAATAGCAGATTCATTCTTCTGCTTGATACAGTTTCTTTCTTTGGCCTCCAGAAAATCAATTGCTCATGATTTTCAATGTACCACATTGGCTGTTCCTTAGATCATTTTGTTGTTGTTTTTTTTCCCTGTCTGAGAATTATTAGAGACTTTGGTATTCTCTATGTTTCATCTTGCAATCAATCTTTAGTAATGTTACACAGATTTGTGATTTTAACAACACCAACTATATGCCTGTTATTCAAAGAATTTATACTTCCCACTAGACTTGATATATATATTAAGTCTAATGTATATATATATATATATATATATATATATATATATATATATATATATTCTGTTATTAATAAAAGCAATATATGTAACAATAATAGAATACATTCTAAGAAATTTGTCATTATTTCTTTGTTGAGTGATCATCATGAGTACACATCACAGTGTACTTCCATTAAGATATCTATGACAGCACTACATGATACAACCTTCTGTGGCTAACATTACATACGTGGTCCATCATTGTTTCACTTTGACTATTATGAAATTTATTTTTGCCACTCTATCAGTTAGCTATTTTTCATAAATCACTATCTTGAACTATTTTCTGTGGCTATAAACAAATATCTAAGACTGGAGAATTAATAAAAATAAATAAAAGTTTATTCAGTTCATGATTATGGAGGTTAAGATATCTAAGGATGAAGATTCCATCTGGTGAGGACATTCTTGATAGTAGATACTCTGCAGAATCCTGACTGGGCATCACATGGTGAGAGGGTTGCAAGTGTGCTAGAAAGAGATCACTTGTATAACAATGTCACTCCCTTGATAACTCACTAGCCCATTAATCCATAAATGGGTAAATACATTCATGGAGAGTTCTTTTGACCCAGTCACCTCTCCCAAGCCCACTTAGCATATGACTTTGAAGATTAAGTTTACAACACATGAATTCTTCAGGGTAAACATCAAATCATAGCAATTACTAACTAATAATATTTATTTTTATCAATCTGGTTTTTAGTTGGTGTGATTCTGCTCTAAGCTATGATAACTAGGTATTGATAATCAAGGAGGGCTCAGCCTACTGATTCTATATGGCATGTTTCTCATTCTCCTGACACCTGTTTGCCAAGTAAAGAATTTTTTTTCAAATACAGACTGAATAAGCATACAAGAACAAAGGGGACCACACAAGATATTTAAGATGTAAGATCAGAACTGGCTTACTGAACTTTAAGAGGTGATGATTAAATATGACTTAGAAGGAATGGAGAATTTTAGGTAAACATTCAGCCTATTATAGCACTGAAAGGAGGACCATTCCCATAGTAACACTGGTCTAGATCACTAGAAAAGAATAAACCAACTCTGAAATGATCAATATAGCTTTCTGGATGAGAAGTAATTTTGTGCAGAAGACATCAGCCACAGACCCAATCCAGTGACTAGTGTATGTGAGGAAAGCTTTCTTGAACTTTCAAAGTGAATTTGGTTTTCTTTAGTAATAATTTTAAGTCCAAAATTACATGAGATGTCTATAACTCAAGTTAAAAATATACTGATGGATTGTTAATAATTTCTTTTGTTGTGTTTTCCCAATAACTCTATGGGAAAAGAAAGTTAGTAAGCATGCATATATGTGTATGTATTTATTATATAATAATTACAATCATCCACATATTAGTTCCCTAATCGGCTTCATTTAATTTCTCCATTAGAAAAGAATATAATCAGTTATAAATGAAAGATATTGGTTTTACATGTTAAAAATCCATCCTTATTCTCTTCTGCATTAAATAAATTAAGTGGTAGTATTACTTTCTAAGTGCTTAATTTTAGGTACTTGCTATGAACCTCAAGTGTAAAAAACTTGCGTTTTTAATAGTTTACACTAGTTATAGGAATATTTTCTACAGATTTAAATAGCAACATCCTTCTGAGGAAAATAAAAAAGTCTGCTTTATTACTGTTTGGATTCCAATGGCTTGTATGCCATTTTGGAGAACATACTGCTGACAGTCTTAATTTTCAGTCCATTATCAGTTTTACACAGCCCAGCATGTCAGAGTGCAGTGACTGTTTTATAAAGATGTAGCTCTATTCTTTAGAATAAATGATAATTATAAATTCTTACAATGTAAAGGGTTCCATAATCATTCTATCCCTAGTGTAACATTAATAGAGTTTGTTTAATAAATCAGGTTTATTGTCCATTAAAACCTACAATGCTGGGTTGCCTCATATTTGCAGTCATATCTGCATAGTACAGTTCTACCCCTTGATGGCTGCCACTTGCAAAGACATAAATAAAGATTAGGTAACAATGAACCCTAAAACATATGCCAGTTGCTTTAAAATTGCAATTTTATTGCCTTTAAATCAGCAATTTTTATATGGAAACTTTGTGGCAAGGAAAATCCAACGGTCTCCAAAATATAAGACTCGTATTTGTCATAAACTATTTATAATTACAGTTGTTTTAGAGAAGTAGTTTGCATTAAAAAGGTGCAATATTATTCTATCTATTTTGTCATTATGAAAAGGATTGGAACCCAGCATTTCATTGAGTCTGGGTGGCATGGCTCCAGAAGCCCCCAGTATGCACTGTTTTTTTTTTTTTTTTCCTATAGCAGCAGTGAGGTGTCCCAGAGAGAACTTCAGTTAACCATGGTCTGAATCTATCTAAAGTGGAATTCAGGATAGAATTGCTTATCCTGCATTTATCTGTTCTGTTTGCCTCAGAGGAAATACCTCCTCTTGTTGCAATTCTCTCTTTCTCTCTCAGGTGTGAGGAACTCTCAACACTGTCAGGATGCAGCCTTACCAAAGACCCTTCAAATTTCAAATAGCAAACTTTTTTTTCTCTCCCATCATTGAAATTCGGAAGAGATTTGGAAAATGAATTGAAACTCTAATTTATTTTAATCTGAATTAAACCAATTGGCAATTACACACACACACACACACACACACACACACACTCATGCACATATGCAAACATGCAAACAGGTGCACACAAGACAACTGTTTAAAAAAATCAACTTTTGTCTGGTGAACTTTTGCATAAATTATGCCAACTAGAAAATATTCACATGGATGTGCATTACAAATTCACTCTATATATTCAGCTCTTCTTGAGTAATATAATATTTATTTGGTACCAATTGGGTCAGGCACAGTAATCTGGTAGAATTCCCATCATTCTAAAAATTGGCTCCCTTCAGATATTTCTCAGAGAAACAGGAGGTGATACTGTTCAAGATATTGCAGTGTTCCTGTCTCAAGATATTGCAGTACCCAGACAGCACTATTGTGATGTGGGAAAGGACAGTATTAATGGCTCTAGAGGCATTGTCAGCCTATCCACAGTGTGAAACCCAGAAGCACATCAAAATGTATCCTCCAAACTCTTGTTGCTGTAGGATGGATTTGAATATTAAAAATATTGGCATTTATTCAAAATCTCTTGATTTGTTTTTTGGTACCTACAACAATCTCAAGTTCAAGTGACTATGTGGGCTTGTGTGGATGATTCCCTGGTGAACAGGTCATACATTTTGAGAAAATTAATAGATAATAAGAAGGAGAAGAATGGAAGGACAGCAATGATTATTGAATACCACCTATGTGTCAGGCACTTGATTAATGCATGTTACATACCCTATCATTATTTAAACTTCCTTTGAAACCTATGACAATTTTAATTTTTAAAAAGAAACTAAGACAAAACAAAGTTATTTCATGTATGAAATAAAAACAAGTGAGGATCTATGCTGAAAAATAATAAACCTAAGTTAAATAAATTTGGTCAGATTCAAAAAACAGGATTCCTGGGCAAAAGACAAGTATGAATTTTAAATACCTTGATAGTTGTGGAAAATTTCCTTAAAAGATATTTCCCTCTATCAATCACCCTAGAAGAAAGAGAGCCCTCCCTACATGTGGCCCTAGCCCACAATTTTGTAGACAAAACCTATATAACTGAAAAAATTCAGAAAATGAATAATTGGCTTTGTGGCAGATCTCTGGCTTGAATGCATATTAAGTTTTAGAAGTTTTCAACTTGTTATATTACATAGATAAACAAGTGAATTGCATGACACATTGTATAGATAGCTTGTAACTAGGAAAATCAGGAACATGATCCCATCCTCCAGAGAACTAGAGTTCTTGTTTAGGTTAACTATACAAATGATACTAATCACTCCAGCTCTAACAATACAGACCATCTAGCAAACCACATGACATTTATATTAGTTTTCTATTATTACTGTAATAAATTATCACTAATAAAGTAACTTAGGATACTGAAAATTTATTACATTTGTATTCAAGGAAGTAAAACAAAACAAAACAAATCAATCATCACAGCATTTTCAGGGCTTGTTCCTTATGAAAAGTCTTAGGAAATGTGTTTCTTTGTCTATTCAAACTTCTAGAAGATGCTTGCATTCCTTGGCTCCTGGCCTGTCTTTCCATTTTCAAAGGGCATTATTCCAACCTCTGCTTATTTTGTTCCATTTCATCTCTCTCTAACTTTTGCCCTCCTGCTTCTTCTTGCAAGGATTCTTGTGAACATTGAGTTCTTCTGATAATCCAGAGTAATTTCCCCATCTGCAGTTCTTTATCTCATCTACAAATCCCCCCTCTTTTTTTTATCTAGGGTAAACTATTCACAGATTCTAGAGGTTAGGACAAGGACATGTTTGGGACCTATTATTATCTACCATAAGTTTCCATGTTATATACATTAGGAAAGGAAAATAAGAAAGTTAGTGCAATTGAACTCTATGGTGTAACATATTCCTAATTTTTTTTAGTTTACAATATCTCAGTTCTTTATCCAGAAAAGCCATAATAAATATATTCTCCTGGATTTCTGTAGTTTGGCCATATTTTTCTTTTCCTTCTTTTTTGTTTTAATATTTTCTTAGTTATTGATAGAGCTTTATTTTATTTATGTATTTATATGTGGTGCTGAGAATTGAACCCAGTGCCTCACACATGCTAGGCAAGTGTGCTACCCCTGAGCCCCAGCCCCAGCTTTTCCTTCTGTTTTTTTAATTCTTCCAATACCCATACTCTCTCCTATCTCTAAGCTTTTGAAATTTTCATTTCTGAAGCCAAAATAACTTTAACTTCTCTGGTACATCTTTTGTATAATACATATCAAAACGTTCATTAAAATATATTTGTGTAATTAGTGTAACATCCATTGGTACAACTGAAGCATAAACTTTGATTGCAGGGATCAGGTCTTGTATTAGAGAGTAAATAAAACCATAATTTTTCAGTGAGTTAATAATTAATGTGTTTTTCACTTTGTATTATAAACTATAAGAATGACAAGAATCTCTCAAATTTTAAGATCCTCTATAAATTCATTCCATTTTCTACAGTAAAAAAGGACTGCCGATTTTTATTTTAACAGTGGAGACACTATAGAAATTAAGAAAATGCTGTGGTACACTCAGCAAAAGTTGAGTTCTGTTAATCTTCAAGCAGAAGGCCTTCAGATTGTCTCCCAAAGGCTTTTATAATGGTGTTTCTCATGACCTTCGTGGATTTGCCAGAGTCCTGAATCTGTCCTGATTTTGTCAGCACAAGAGAGTCAATTCATCTCTTAATTTACATTAAATAAGCATATAGGCTAGTTGTCAATTTATTAATTAACAATGAGATATAGAAGGGCAACACGTGCTGGAGTAGTGAAGTCTACATAAGCAGCCCATTTGTTCTCTCTCAGTCTAGTATGAAGGGTGATAATCCAGATTTTGCCTAGGGAGTGTAGATTTGAAATAAAGGAGTTAGTGTTTAAGCAATTTTGAGAAAAAAAAATAGATATATAAACCATTTAAAAGATTCATTACAGAGATTTTAGTCTCTACCTGATTTCAGATCTTATGAATCAGAATATATTTTGTAGGAGCTCAGATGCACATTGCTAATATGTGTTCTGTGACTTGCGTTTCTTGAAATTATCTAACTGAATGATATTTATGTTTTGATTATTCTTATAAAAGTTTACATATTATTCACTAATACTTAAATCCTTTTGGGCTTATGGAGCATTCTATCCCTCTAAAATAATTTTCAGGATTTTGTTTTAATTAATTAGTTTATTTTTTTGGTACTATCATTGTTTGATTTTTCTTGGTTAAAGTTTATCTTATGTATAGCATTTCTAAATCCTTCCAGGAAGACTTTGAAAACTGCACACCTTCACTGAAACGTTTAGTTTTAATACCATATTCATGATTACTGAGTATTTGTAAATACATTAAAAATAATTTCTCAACTACTAATGGTATCCTTTTTAAATTTTTTATTTGTTCTTTCTAGTTATACATGACAGTAGAATATATTTAGGCATATTATACATAAGTGGTTTTTAACTTCCCATTCTTGTGGTTGTAAATGATGTGAAGTTACACTGGTCATGTATTCATATATGAACATAGGGAATTAATGTCCAATTTATTTTACTCTCTTTCCCATTCCCATACCTCTCCCTTCCCTTCTCCTTTGTCTGACTGAAAGCACTATATTCTACCTCTCTTATTGTATGTTAGCATCCACATGTCTGAGAGAACATTTAGCCTTTAGTTTGGGGGGATTGGCTTATTTGACTTAGCATGAAGTCTCCAGATACATCAATTTACCAGCAAATGACATAATTTCATTCTTCATTGTGGCTGAGTTCTAATCTATTGTGTATATGTAAAACATTTTCTTTTACCATTCAACTTTTGAAGGGCACCTAGTTTGGCTCCATAGCTTATCCACTGTGAATTGAACTGCTAGGAACATTGATGTGGCTGCATCACTATAGTATGCTGATTATAAGTCCTTTAGGTATATATGAGGAATAGGATAACTGGGTCAAATGGTGGTTCCATTCCAAGTTTTTTGAAGAATCTCCATACTGCTTTCCATAGTGGTTACACAATTTGCATTTCTACCAGTAATGTGTGAGTTTACCTTTTTGCCCACATCCTAGCCATCATTTATTGTTACTTGTATTCTTGATAATTGCCATTCTGATTGGAGTGAGATGAAGTCTTAGTATAGTTTTGATTTGCATTTCTCTAATTGCTAGAGATGTTGAACTTTATATATATATATATATATATATATATATATATATATATATATATTTATTTATATTTGTTGACTGATTCTACTTCTTCTTCTTTGAAGTGTCTGTTCAGTTCCTTTGCCCATTTATTGATTGAGTTCTTTGTTTTCTTCTTTCTTTCTTTTTTTTCTTTTTGGTGTTAAGGTTTTTGAGATTTTTATATATCTTGGAGATTAATGTTCTGTCTGAAGTGCAAGTGGCAAAGATTTTCTCCCATTATGTAGGCTCTCTGTTCATGTTGATTGTTTCCTTTCCTATGAAGAAGCATTTTAGTTTGATATCATCTCATTTATTGATTTTTGATTTTACTTCTTGCCCTTGTTGAGAAATTCAGTTCCTAAATTATGATGGAGAGTTGGACCTACTTTTTCTTCTAGTAGATGCAGGGTCTCTGGTCTTACTGTAGGTATTCTTATTCTGAGAGCAACATGCATCAAGAGAATCATCAATTTTTTTTCCATTTACTTAAACTACATGAAATATCCTAATTTGACATGAATATTACTATCAGTTTCTAATAGTGTATGGCCTCCACTTAAAAAATTCATCTACAGCTCTTAACAGTGTTCAAACTGTGGAAAATAGAATAAACTTCTTTTTCATGAAGCTTACATTCTATTGGGAGAAGGCAGCAAATAAACATATAAACAAATATAGAGAGTAAAAATACCAGAGACATGAAATTTAACTGAGAGTCATCTTAAGAAAAGTACTTTATTTGTTCACTTAATAAAGTTTTCTCTGAAGAAATGATGTTTCAGACATTATTAAAATGATGGAACAGTAGCAGCAATGTGCCATCAAGGCTGAGAGAAGAGAACAACACAAGCCCCAAATGCAAAAGATCTAGGAATTATAATACAGCAGCAAGATTAGTGAGCAAGAGAAACAAGAGACCTGAAAGTTACGTGGTAAACAAATTCTATTAGATCTTCTAGATCATGGTCAGGATTTAGGTTTGTAGCCTTTATACGATGAGATATCTTTGGAAGCCTTCAGTATAGAATAGTGAAATCTCCTGATTTGTATTATTTTGATTATTTATTATTTTATTGCTTTCTTATTTCTTAATGCAGAGTCAATATTTTTGAATAAGGGTAGTAAGATGTCCAAAATACAACATTATGAAACATTCAAATAGTAAAATATGATGTGGAAAGAAGCTCTCATTCCTCCAAGCTATCTAGTAGAACCTAGGGATAGCAGCTTCTAGACTTTACTGTGTCATCTTGGTAAACTATGACTCAAAAGAACATGAGAACCACTATTCTCTGATCCAGAGGAACAGGAAGGAGTCTCAAATGCCAACCAACCATGATTTGTATTTTTAAAGGCTGGTTTTCCCTGCTGTCTGGAGAATGGATTGGGTGTGGAGATAAGATCTGGACTAATGAGACCTGTTTGGAGGTGACTGCTACTGTGCAAGTGACAGAAGATAATTCCTACAATTGCAGGAATAGTAGGAGTGGTGCCACTCAATCCTATTGGAAAGGTATTTTGGAGTTCAAATAGATAGGAGCATTTAGGAGCATTGGTGAGTTGCTGTGGAGCCTGAGAGCAAGAGGCAACAAGATTGATGTTTGAGTGATGTCCTTACAGTGTGCTCATGCTTTATGTCCACAGTGAGAGTGGCAGAGTCAGCTTGACATCTGAGGGATGGAACAATATAATTTTCTAAAAATCTAATACTGGGTGATTCATTCTGCCTAGAATGATGTTGATGTTCATTTCTGCCTACTCAGTCTTCAAAAATTAACACAAATTCTCTAAGTTAAACTTTTCTGAATCCTACTAATATGGAGGACACACCTTTCTCTTTAGAAGATCCAAGCACTTTATTTATTTATTTATTCATCTATTTATTGAGAGCATACCAGGAATTGAATCCAGGGGCTCTTTAACCATTGAGCCATCTCCCCAGTCCTTTTTTTTTTAATGTAGGGACTAGGTTTTCATAAAATACTAAGGGCCTGGATAAGTTGCTGAGGCTGGACTTGAATTTGAAATCCTCCTGCCTCAGCCTCCTTCATCAGTAGGATTATAGGCATGTTCCACTGAGTCCAGTCAAATACTTTGGTTTACAACAACACAAACTATTAACAGGATAGTCCATTATGGTTATTTGAATAGTCATCTATACTAACTACTCAAAATCATCAGCATTGCTTTGCACTCTTTTATGCTTTATTACTGTACTTTATAAAAACACTATATAGATAGATGCTCAGACAATGTAGGATAAGTAAAATAAAAATCCACAAAACCATTTCAACTTTAAACACATTGCTGCTATCAAAATTATAGTTTGAAATTTGATTAATAGCACATTGTATTTCATTATTTTGGATGATTACAGAAAATACAAAAAGGTTGTATATACAAGGTTTAGTTTTGCCTCTTTTTCATATTTTTAACTCAGTTATATTTGAATAGCCATCAGAAGAATTTGAGAATCAGGTACAGTTCACACCCAACTAATGAGAGGGACTAGGGAAGGCTACAATGGAATAAGACAGTCTGGCCCATGCACCTGAACTTGAGACAACTGTTGACAGGCCACCTACCACAGAGGTTTCTAATTTTTGCTGATTCCTTTTGGAAATTGCATCACTGTTCAATTTCTCTGTTCCATCCTGCATCCCATATGCTTTTATCTGTTTTAACTTATATGCTTGATCTGTCTCAGAGTCTCTGCCTAGGTTGCATAACTTCAGACACAAATAAGTCTACTAAAAATAAAAGATCAAAATTCTTTATGCAAAATACTTTTTAAAAATTGAATCATGTAGTTTCATAAAAAATTTGCATTCAGCCCAAATGACTTTAGAGCAGTGTTTCAATAAACCCTATTTTTTAAAAGACTATATATACAAAAGATTATATATATATATATATATATATATATATATATATATATATATATATATTTCAAGAATCACAAGTTCAAAGCCAGCCTTGCTAAACTGAGTGAGGCCCTTAGCAACTTAACAAAACCCTGTCTAAATATTTATGGTGGGAGGGGGGGTCTGAGTTGAGTATGTAGCTCAATGGTAAAATATATCTTAAATTTTCAGTACTAAAAATTTAAAAAATAAATAAAAAGAAAAAATATTTTATATATAAAATATTATATATATATATATATATATATATACATACATACATACACATACTTTGTCTTATTCTCTATCTCACTAAATTAGGATAGTCTCACTCACATTTATATGGTATTATTGTAACTGAACGCAAAGATTTCCCTACTTGATGATCAAGCTCATAAGAAAAAAAATGAATGAAGGGAAGTGTATTACTCATACTGAGTAAGAATATCACTGGAGTTATCTAAAAAGATCAGTGCTAAGCTTGCTCAATTTAGGCTAGACATTTCTGAGCATGCTCAGTTCAGTATCACAGTTTAAGAAGATAGTAGATACATTCCTAGATATTTCCAGCTTAAGGTCACAGAGCACATGGTAAAAGATTGAAATTATGGTCACAATCATTTGAAGATAGCAGACATAAATCTTCTGTATATGCCCAGTTCAGGATCAGAAAGATAGCAATTATGAACCCTTATGGGTTTGCTCATTTCAGTATTATAAAGAGCTAAAATATCAGGAACTTAAAGAAATGCTCCTGTGATTTTTGAGATCATGGTTCTGCATAAGTTTCTCCAAAAAGTTTTAACTGAAAGAAAAGATATTGATTGTGTATTAAATGTAAGAATTAGCCCCTAAACATAAATCAGTCCCTTAGTGGTTTAAACTATGAATGGTATCAAACAACTATATATGGATATTAATATTCAGGTAAAATACTGACAAATATTTATCTATTGTTTAAATAGATAAAGAACAAAACTGAAAGAGTATGTGCTTCAATTTAATGGAAAACTTCACTAATTCAAAGTTTGGTTTCATTAATATATTTCTATTTTAAGTTTATCTATAATAACATGTCATCAATTTCTCTCTGATGTGAATGAAGAAAATCCTCTAAGTACTATCAGAATAAGTCCAGGTTACCTGCTGCTCCAAGGCCAATATTCAGGAGATGAGAATTGGTAGGAAAGAATTAGGTTTTGCAAGGGCCAGTATCTTGGCATATGAAGGAACTCAACCTCTAAGTTCCATCTTGAGGGGTCACAGGGACCCAAAGATCTTTTATAGTGAAGAAAAGAAGCAGCAGGAAGGAAGGTTACCTGCTCAGCGGGATCTTCATTGTCATCCAGGGTAAAAGTCTCCTTTTTCTTCTCCAGAATATTGCAGTGGACCAGGACCCCCTGGGGGCTAGTTCTTTTAGAAAGACCTATTCATAGAACTAAGAAATGAGGAGAGAAGTTACAAAGGTCATCAAATGTTCTGGGTTATATAAATATAAAACAAGGTTTAGAAGTTAGGATCTTCATCACTGGGCAGGGCTTTTCTTTAGAATTTTGAACACTAGATAAAATGGAGGGGAGGTAAAAGAATTAAGGAGAGGTAACCACCTTGCAGAAGGGTGAAGAAGTAAATATGCCAAGGACAATTCCAAAGGAGTGGCCCTATTATAAAATATGGGAAATTTTTCAGCCTCTTGAGCTGTTTCATAAAATATTTTTATTTCATACTTAAAATGGAATAATCTTTCAACCATGAAGTGAAATGTTAAAAAAATATTTAATATCCTAAAATCTTTTCCTAAAATGCACTACGTAAGCAGGACACTATAAATTATAGAAATTATCTTGACTCTTATGTGTATCACAAAGAAATTTGCTTTTTAAAATTCTCATCTCTCTTTTCAAAAATTGGTGTGAGTACATTTCCACTGAACAGAGGAGAAACTGGATATATCCATACAGCACAGCCTTGAACTCTTTGCCCAGTAATAT
Organism: Urocitellus parryii; assembly: GCF_045843805.1. Taxonomy (NCBI): domain Eukaryota; kingdom Metazoa; phylum Chordata; class Mammalia; order Rodentia; family Sciuridae; genus Urocitellus; species Urocitellus parryii. The sequence goes on along the minus strand of NC_135537.1, from coordinate 24,789,650 downwards.
AATAATATTTTTTCATAAACCTAAAGCATTGCCCTTGATCTCAAGGCTTTGATCATATTCACAATTTTCAATAGAGCCTTCAGAGTGGTTTCTTCCATTCTCTGAATAAAATGATACTGGATTTTGTTATGGAAAATTCCATATCATCTTATCTCCTCAAGAGGTTAGAAGAGATCCCAGAGAGGGAGACTTCTACTCAGGTTAAATGGGTTGTGTTGAGAGCCACAGCCAAAGGGGCCCCAGCAAACTTCCAGCTGCCAGCAAACTTCCAGCTGCCGGCTGATGATTGGCTCACAGTGGCCCCAGCAACATCTAGCTGATTGGCTCCTCTGCGGTCATGTTCATTGGGCTGTTTCCCTGCCCTTCAGACTGCCAGCTGATGATTGGCTCACAGCGGCCCCAGCAACATCTAGCTGATTGGCTCCTCTGTGGTGATGTTCATTGGGCTGTTTCCCTGCCCTTCAGACTGCCAGTTGATGATTGGCTCACAGTGGCCCCAGCAACATCTAGCTGATTGGCTCCTCTGCGGTGATGTTCATTGGGCTGTTTCCCTGCCCTTCAGACTACGGAACTGCTCATTGGGGGACTTCTTTGGCTCCGCCCATGAGACCCAGCCAATCGGCCTCAAGAGCAGGAGGATTGTGGGAGGTGGTTTGGTGTGTGTGGAGAGAGGCTTGTGGAAGCCGGTGGTGGCAGTTGGGCTCTGAGGGTTTTTTCCTGAGGAGCTGTTTTGCTTGGCGTTTGTAGTTCTAAAAATAAAGTTAGTTTCTTTTGACAAGTGGCTCCTGAATTGTGCCCAGCCAGACTGCTGCAGGGTTGTTTGATAAATATCATAGAAATTAATTTAAGGAGGTATCAATTAGTGGTATAGAGATTTATTTAGAAAAGCAAGGGTGAATGCAGAGTAAGGACATATTCAAGGGCGAATGTGGGCCATCTTTAGAGTGAGAGATGTTTTTGAGGTTCTCAGAATTGTCCTTTAAAGGAGACTGGGTGAGGGGTGGGGATGGAAAGGTATGAGAGGATGATATCCGTCTGGTGATCATAGGAGTTTAAGGTGGTCTTTCATTTTCGGGATCCTTAGACTGATGTGGTCTCCTTTATCTAATCAATAGATGACATTGCAAAGTATCCTAGATTATAAACTTATTAAAATGTGTTTATCTTTACTTTATCCATTAAGTAGGGGGCTAATTAACAGTGCACAAGTTTATTTCCATAAGTGAGTAAAATTATGGTAACTTTAAAATTTATAGATTTCTCAGAAATTTGAGAGTAACCTGCTGGGAAGAAGAGTATGTGAAAAGCAAATAGATTAAGCCTGCATTCTACTTTCTTTTTCCTTTTCTCACCATTTTACCTACCTTTTTATTTCTGCTGTCCTACCTCAATCTCTAGTAGAATCCTTTATATTGAATGATGCATAGTGGTTCTGTGAACCCCATAGTGAATTAGTGAAGCTGAAATGAACAACAAAGTCCTCATATATGTTTTCAAACTTTAAGACTGTGGCAATCATTATTTAAAGTGATATTTCTGAAAATTGCAATTAATCTTATATTGAATATATTCAAAATTTATATGAAAATTTATATGAAAAATGTATTTCATTGTCCTCTTTTGCTGAAAATTCCAAGACCCAATTTCCATAATGGAAGAAAACTAGTTATGTGCAGAAACACTTAAAATGATGAAGGTTTGATGACATTAAAATAAGGCACCTAGCCTGGTGCGGTGGCATAGGCCTGTAATCCCAGCTGCTCTGCTGAGGTAAGAGGATCACAAGTTCAAATCCAGCCTCAGATAAAGCAAGTGCTAAGCAACTCAGTGAGATCCTGTCTCTAAATAAAATATAAAATAGGGCTGGGGATGTGGCTCAGTGGTCAAGTGCCCCCTCTTCCCCCAAAAAAAATAAAAAAATAAGGCACCAAGGAGATTATGTTAATAAAGTGATAATTATTTTTCATTAAACAGTTATGAAATATTACAATGAATGTTTAATATTTAGCATGTCTTATGGATTGGACCTGGAATGTCCCCCTAATTTTCATTTACTTAAAGGTTTGGTCCCCAATGCAGCAATGTTCAGAGGGGAGGGAGGCTTTTAGGACATGATTGGATCAAGAGTCCTCTAAGCTCATCAGTGGATTAATCCATTTGGTGTATTGTTAATTTAAATGGATTATTGGAAGGTGGTAGAAGTACAGGAAGCTGGATCTAGTAGAAGGGAGTGGGTATGAGGAGCATGCTCTCTGGGCATATATCTTGTCTCCAGCTCCTTCCTTTCTCTCTCTCTGCTTCTTGGCTGCTATGAGCTGTGTTTTCCTCTGCAATGCCCTTCTGCCATCACATTCTGCTTCACCTCAGACTCAAAGCATTGGAGTCATGAACTGAAGCCTTTCAAACTATAAATCAAAATAAATCTGTTCTCCTCTAAGACTTTTTCCCTCTTCAGGAGTTTATCCCTGTAATGAGAAGCTGACTAACACAATATGTTAAAGAGGTAGCATGGAAATTTCTGTTATCTCAAAAGAAAGACTTGCTGGTTTCAGAAAACACTGAAGATTAGGGGGAAACCTTAAAACTATGGAGAGCACATTATGGGACTAAACTAGGAACATGAAAATAAAATGTTTCCAGAAAAAGACATTTAAAATAGAGAGTATGACAGAGATAGACTAACAAAAAAGGGTTATTATTTTTTGCTTGCCTTTGTTTTCCTTAAAGTTCTATATATAACAAACAAAGGGTTTTACAGGCATTGTAATTTAGGGTTGTTTATGGTACATGCAAACTGTAGTTACCCAAATGACTTTCAGAGTTAGTGAAATAATCATTTGAACAATAAAACTAAAGTTTAAATATATAATGGACAAAAGTATGAGAGTAAATATTTGTTTTTAACATAGGAAATAATGTTCATACGTTAAAAACAAAATTTTTTAATTTGTTTTTATTTTATGAAATAAAAATGTAATGTAAGTTTGTCATGCTCACCAAGAAAGGAAGAAAAATGTGATTGTGGGAATTAGTTGCAGGTAGAGAGGTGTTAAGGCAGATGATGATGATGAGGATTGGGTGGTCAACTTTAAGTAGGCTCAGAATTGCAGTCAGATGTGCTTAATTTTTTTTTATATTGAAACCGACAAACTATAAACGAAACTTTGAGAACTGAAGTTATAAATCAAGTTTATACCAGGGGTGTGTGTGTGTGTGTATGTGTGTGTGCGTGTGTGTGTGTGATATTTTTGCAAAGCAATTACAGGGACTGTCTGGGGAAGCTGGAAATTCTCATGGCCAACTGTCAGAAATGGCAGACTGGAAATTCTCAGGCAAATGCTAAAGTTTCACTCCACAGGCAGAATTTCTTTCCAATTAGAATTGAGTTCCACTGTTATGGGTTTTCACTCTATTGGATAAGGCCTGCCAAGATCATTAAGGGCTTGAAGTCAACTGATAGTAGAGATTATTGGTGTCTGCAAAATGCTTTAATAGCAGCACCTATGTTTGATTAAATAACTAGGAACTATAGTTTAGTCATGTTGACATTTAAATCTGATGTTGTTGTGCAGAAATGTAATCCCAGCTATTTGGAGGGGAGGTTGAGGCAGGAGGATGGCAAGTTAGAGACCAGCCTGGGCAAGTAGGGAGACCCTGCCTCAAAAGAAAATAGAAAGGGCTAAAGATGTAGCTCGTGGCAGAGGCTTGCCTAGCACATGTGAAGCTCTAGGTTCAAGCCCCAGTCCAGCCAAAAAGGAAAAAAGAAAATGTTGACACCTAAAATTGACCATCAAAACCCAGGTGCAGTATGAAATACTTAATAGTTTCATAGCAAATAAGAGCAACAGAAAATGTTATATATTGATGCAATGTAAATACCCAAAATAAAATAATTTACATCTATCTAAATGTTGTGGAAAATTTACATTTTCTGCAAAATATTCTAGGATTATTCCTCATATGTCTAATAAATTGATGAATCTATCTTTGTCCCCAACAAAAACTTCAAAATAATATTTCTTTTTTCATGTTTGTTGCAAGGAAGATAAGTAATTCTGCTTGGAGGAAAGACAGTAGCAATAAAATTGCTAGAATGGACTGAAAAGCATAATTATTCAAGATCTGTTATGTTAAAGTCATGAATTCCACAGATTTTAGGCAAGGTACATCTACATGCTTATTTCCAAATTTGAAGGAAACTCATGGAATATTTTCTGTTACTAACTCAAACATAGGTTTCTAAAAGACCAGCTGGTTTGTTTATTTTCCCAAATCACAGTATGTAACAATGAATTTATTGCATTCTATTCTTATCATTGGTGATTTGAACTCAGCTGACACACTGATTTGGGAGGTAATAAGCTTTTTGTGGTTTTGTTTATTTTTGCTAGTAGGGAGTCATTTTGAGCATATATTGCTTATACAAAGTTATTACAATCAACATTCTTTCTAATTCATCTTAAGAAAGTTTGAAAGAAAAAATATTAAAAAGTAGCTATTTGTGCATGCTTATTGTTTCTAGAGAAGGTACTTCTTTGGGTTCTGTGTACTCAACACATATGTCTCATTTTATTGAAGCTCAAGGAAACCTATCATGGTATAACATTGACATAAATATAACCCAGTAATTTTAATTATTATATAATATGTCTTGAAAAATACACACACATACACACACACACACACACACACACACACACACACACACACACATATATATCTTGTGGGTATGAGTGGACTGTATACTATAAATTTCAGATTTACTGCCAAGCCAAGATATATGCAGAAACAAATATTCATTAATGCCTCAACATTTGAAAATTAAACTCTAGGAACATCAATGTATACTTTCTGAAGTTCTAATAAAAGCTGAAAAACACACAAGAATATATGTTTATCACATTTATATAATATTGTTTCTCATGTGATACTTAAAATAAAATTTTTACTTAATCAGAATGACTTTATCTTTTGCAATTTTATTTTTGCAGTTTTATTCCATTGGGCTACAGTAGACAACAGGTCAGAAAAATATGAAAATTTTGAGTAGGGTCTGTAACAGAAATTTGCAAAGGAGAAAGAAGCAAGGTAGTAGAGTAAGATGCAGCAGAGTAACTAATTAGACACATATTAGCCACCATTTGAATCAGGGCCAGGAGGCCTCTGCCTCTTAATAGTCCTTAAAGGCATCCCTTTCTTACCGCACTGCCCTAATTGATAGTCAGAGGAAAGCCCTGAGTTGAAAAAGAAATGTTAAATTATGCTCTGCACACTCTTATTAGGATGATTAACTAAATACATTGTAAGAAGATGGCAAACTAAATGGCAAATGTTTCCAAAAAATTCTATAATTATAAAAATGAGACTGCAGGAAAAGGGTTTTATATTTTGTAGTTTAATCATGCGATATTCTGGTTAGACAAATGGAATACTTCAAAAAATGCTCTCTGGAATTTTGTTTTTTCTTATCAAATACACCACTCTACCTCTCTCATCCCACAATTTCTTTGCCATTAAAAGTTCTAGACCCTAAGAAATGTCATGTCATGTATATGTTATGATACATATATATTAAAAGACATTATGGGGGGAAATGCAGAGGATACCTGAGTTTTCTTTTTAATGGCTACAGTTGTAAATGAGTCAACATGGTAAAAGAAAAGGGATATCATGACTAAAATTGCCCTTCGTATCATAAGCTCACTTTGAATTGTGGCATAGCTTACCAAAATTCATATTTTATACTTAAGTGTGTGAGGTCTGCCTTCTTTTTGTAATGCCACTGTTTATTACTGAATTTCCTACATTTTTTGCCTTCTGCTGAAATTGATTCCATAAGCAGTAGCAACAAGGTGATTTAAATAGTCACAAGAAGACCTTAAAAAAATGGAAGAGTATCAGAAGGTACAGATGCATTTGTAAAATACATGAAAATTTTTGTTTAGAAAATTACATATCCAGTTATTAAATAGAAAATGCTAAAATATTTAATATACCTAGTCATGGGCAAAATGTGCTTCTCTCTATGAGATATAGACTGACTTTTTCTCAGAGGACTTTGGGAACTATTTATCTTTGGCACTGTTCTGGCAGGTATTTCTTTAGCTGGCTATGTGACTAACTTCCCCAGAGATTACACAGACATGACATTCTTATCACATTGGCTTTCAATGGATTTAGTCACTTTCAAAGTGACTTGTGACCAGCAAAGTGTGGAGGTGGTCACTCCACAGGCTCTAAATCTTTGAAAGACTATTTTTAAAGCAAATCCTATAAAGTTGCTATAGTATGAACTCTTCTCTTTAGAATGATGGGGGAGAATAACTGAGAAAACCAAAAGGATCACCTTTCCAATAAACTAATAGAATACAGCTTATTCTCAGGCTGTGGGTAATGCACCAATTTGGTTAAGGATACAATTTTAATCTAAGAAATAAAGTACTAAGTGTTTTCATTCTTTTTAAATTGAAAACCACAATAAGAATTGAATGTCTAAAGCATTCTTTTTTTAAGACAAAATGTGCAAAGTACTGGGTTCATAACACACCTCTTAATTCTTAAGCTGTGTCTTGAGGTTAATGTATCTTTTGTGAATTTCCTTTGAAGCAGAGAAAAATAACTAGCACAAACAACTAACTATTCTCATATCAAGATCTAATTTATTCCTTAAAATTGTAAATAGAATATTTTAATTTCAGAAAAAAAAATGTGTGTTTTTTCCAACTACTTATGCAGGAAATGTTGATTTTTATCTTAATTCTGAGGATAAGAAGCTACTGGAATTTTGTTGTTGTTGTTGTTGTTGTTGTTGTTGTTTTGGAGGGGGGGACTGAAGATTGAACTCAGAGGCATTCAAGCACTGAGCAAAATCCTCAGCCCTGTTTTGTATTTTGTATGTAGAGACAGGGTCTCACTGAGTTGCTTAGCTGTTGCTGAGGCTGGCTTTGAACTCGTGATCCTCTTGCCTCTTCCTGAGCCACTGGGGTTACAGGCATGTGCCACCAAGCCTGGCTGGAAAATTTATTTAAAATTCCCTTTCCAATTACATATTGGCCTGTTTTAAGTTTGTTTTTCCTATTTTTATTTTTTTCTTTTTTTTAATAAAGTGAGAGGGAGAGAGAGAGAGAGAGAGAGAGAGAGAGAGAGAGAGAGAGAGGGAGGAAGAGAGAGAGAGAGGTTTTTTTTTTTTTTTTTTTTTAAAGAGAGAGTGAGAGAGGAGAGAGAGAGAGAATTTTTAATATTTATTTTTTAGTTCTCGGCGGACACAACATCTTTGTTGGTATGTGGTGCTGAGGATCGAACCCGGGCCTCACGCATGCCAGGCGAGCGCGCTACCGCTTGAGCCACATCCCCAGCCCTCTTTTTTTTTTTTTTCTAATGAAAATATTGCCTCGTATTTATTGGCACCCAGTAGAATTAGATGTTTATTCATATAAAAACCTGTGGAATATTTAGTGTGTACACCTTTTATTTCTAAGAAGGTGGTCCATATTTTCAAAAGAATTTTTAACTTGTTGATAAATTCCAATAAGTAGCAGAAATTTTCTTTTTCAACTTGTATTATGAGGTCTACTTTGCTTTCCACTCAGTTATACCTTAAAGTCATAATCCCCAGTACCTCAAAATGTGACTATAAAGACTTTTAAAGTAATAAATAAATTAAAGTCAAGCTTTTAGGATGTGTCCTCGTCCAATCTGACTGATGTCCTTATAAGAAGAGGAGATCAGTACAAAATCCACAAAGTGTGTGGCCTTTGTAAACACAGTAAAAGAAGACAGGCATTGTAAACCAAGGAGGGAGGACTTAAATAAAAACCAACTCTCCTGACCCTGGGTCTCAGACTTATGGACAGAATTGTGAGAAAATAAATTTGTTTTTCTGACAGTCCCAACAAATCTATATTGCCTGAATTTATGAAATTCTATTTTCTGATATAAGCGGTGGAAAATAATCTGTCAACAATCAAAAGGTACAATTTGCCCCTCTAATATGCCAAAACATAATGACAATGTAATGAGCTTGGTAACCAGGGTTTCTGCCTTCGTAGCACTTTCAGACAACTGGAATACTTATAGGAAGTGAAGGTTATGCTCCTGCAAATAGGAATTTTGAGAATGATAGTATCCTACTGTTCATAAAGAAATAGTGATAGTGATAATGGAATTAATATGTATAACATCAAAATTAGAGGGTCTACCTATTTGAGCTGGACTGGGTACAGCTTAGAGGTAGAACACTTGCCAACATGTGAATGCCCTGGGTATGATCCCCAGTACAATAAAGAAAAAAAATTAGCATGTGTGAATTCATAATACACTAAAAAATTTAGGAAGGATTCAGAGAGTGAGTACAGACAAAGCTGAATAGTGAGTAACATGGATAAGTGTAAAAGAAGAATTATTACAGTTCAGCTCACATGCTAAATATGGATTTATTACCATTACTTAATATTTCTATAGTCATCTCTCCTTGAAAGAAAAGTGAAATGAATATCAAATTCATTTATAAGAAACAATAACTTTGATAAAAGAGCAAAAGTTAATAAATTGTGTAGTAAATGCAAAAGATTTTAAATTCTAAAAATATTTTGTCTCTTAAGCAGATGAATCAAGTACTAGGGGAAAGAAATGAAACGAAGCAAATTATGTTATATGCTGCATGAATATGTAACAATAAGCCTCACTATTATGTATAATTATAATGTACTAATAAAAACATAATAATAAAAAATGATAGCAATTTATAGCAAATAAACTACGAGAAATACCTCTGATTCTAATTTCATCTAACCAAGATCACTTTAGGATGCAATAATAGTTTAACCAAAACAAAAATGAGAGGCCCACTTGTTTTAACTTAGATTCCTCAAATTGCAAGTAACTGAAAACAACAAAAGGCTTACATGAGTAAACCAGTTTGCTTATAGTCAGGTATAGTGGTTCACATCTGTAATCCAGAGACTGGAGAGCCTGAGGTGAAGAAATAGCATGTTCCAGGCCAACATCAGCAATGAAGGGAGAATTTTCCTCAAAATAAAACAAATAAAAGAAATGAGGATGTAGTGCAGTGGTAAAGTGCCTCTGCATTCAATCCCCATCACCACCCCCATCTGTGAGTTTATGATGAGGCTTGATATGTATTTCAAATGGCATAGTTGCAGAAAATTGCTCAATGAATAGGAAAGTTGATAACCAAATCTTAGAAAGCCATTAAGGCTTGCTGTCTCTTACCTCTATTTCTCTGTGATGTTTGCTTCATTTTTCTCTTTTCACAGACATGTTTTCATGTTCTCTAATTCCCAGAGTAGAACATTTCATCTTCTTTCTTCAAGGAACCAGGTCAACCGAGCCTAGGCTGTCTTAACTTCAACTCCCAATTCCTTACATATTGGCCTTTAGTGACCTAACCACATTGGGTGAAGAGTCACATCTGAAACAATAAAAACTCAGGGAAGTGAGGTGACAGGTACCCAGGTGCACTTGGAGAACATTCACCACAGTCTCATGTAGGTTCATACAAACTAGTATAAGTGTATGGTATGTATGGAGGGAGAAGGACAGTTACTAAGATGATAAAAGTGAGAAGAAACTCAACACTTGTCCAATAAAACATTTCCTGTGTGTATTGGTTATTTACTCCTTTGAAAATAAATTGGTTATTTATTTCTTTTAAATACTGAGATGTGCTTTTAAGACTTCAAAATTTCTACCTCAAATTATTGAGTTGCTCCTTTATGAGATTACACTTACTGCAATGCGCCTCAATTTTCATTGTGCTGACATTCTGATAAACCCATTCTAAACTGAGAATATCCCTTGTCAAAAATGCACTAACTTCTTCTTATCTACTGATTATAATAGGGTGGCAACACAGAGCACTGCAGAGGGCTAGCTTTTCACACCCCTGATCTCATGGCTGACTTGCATCTGAGATTCGCTGCTGATCTAAAAGATAGGCTCATAGATCACTAGCTTGAGAAAAGATCAAAATACAAAATAGTACACATAGTTTCTATTTGAATGTGTATCACTTTCACACCAAAATAAATTTGAAAAATCATAGATTCACTATTGTTTTCTTGGCACTGTCTGTTTCTCTTTGATATTGCAGAATACCTTGATGTTAAATACTATGATTTACATATTTATCTTCTTCCATTTTGGGCTCAGTAGTTTTTGTGCAGAATCTTGTAGTGTATTCTCACACACACACACACAGACACAAACACACACACACAGACACAAACACACACACACACAGACACAAACACACACACACACACACACCCCCCCCTTATCTCAAGCTGATCTTATTCTTTCCACTTATTTCTCTGTGTTTTGGCTAATAGACTTTCAAGCATCTTGAACTTATACTCACATTTGTTTGCCTTCTTTGATGCATTGTTACTGTATACTCAATTAGACCAGGCAATTTTAATAAGCTTTGGACACTAAAGTCTCATTACCATCTCCATGAACTGGAGCAGCTTATCTATTGAACCTGCTAAGGTCATCTTAATTTTTCTGAATGGAGACCATTATTTAATTTATAAAGTCTCTATATAAATTTAGTAAAATTAGAAAATATATAAAAACTCAATATTCTTTGTAGAAAAATAATTTTTCTTTTGAAAAATTTTTGCTAATTAATATCTTTTCAAGTACTATGTGTTAATAAATCCACTCAAAATATTAAGCAACCATCACTGCCATGGAGTAAAAAAATAGTGAGTAAACTCTGACATATCATTCATAAAACCTATGATCTAATGAGAAAGAATGACAATAACCAAACCAATAAATAAATAAACAAGAAAAACAAATTAGATTTTAGTCAAAGCTAAATTAAAATATTTTATGCAAAAGAAAGAAATTTTTTTAGGTAATTCCAGGGGCTTATATAAAATAAATAAAACATCAAGCCCCCCCCCAAAGTAAATTTCAAAAGTCAGTCATCTTACAAATCATATTTTCTAATCATAAATTAATAACTACAAATATGTTAATTTACTTTTTTACTCTACAAATATATATACATCTGTATGTACCTATATGTAAGTACTTAAACCAAGAAATTTACAGGTTTTTTTTCCTGTAACATATTTGCCTATTTTGATCTTACCTTTCATTATGGAAAATATCAAACATATTATATTAAAAATACTATAATTAACCTTTAGTAGCCATAAACTATGGCAAATATATCATAGCAATGAAAATACCAAAAGGTCTTCACTACCATGAGGTAAATTCCAGATATAAGAATATTTTCTGCATATATGTTTCAGTATGTGTCTCTAAATGAAAAAAATATTTTAAATGTAAGAAAAACATTATTACACTTTTAAAATCAATAATATTCCCTTAATAATGTCATTTATTTAATATATCATTTATCAAATGTGGGATATATATTCTCAATTCTCTCAGTTTTTCTTTTATTTTTTGACCAATATTCATTTCCCTCTTTTAGGATTCCCTTTTACTTCTCTGTACAGTTTTTTATCTTTGAAATTTATTTGTTTAAGAAATAGGGTTGTGGCTCAGAGCACTCAGAGCACTTGCCTTGCCTGTATGAGGCACTGGATTCAATTATCCACACCACATAAAAATAAAGAAAAATAAATAAAGATCCATCAACAATTTTAAAAATTAATTAAAAAATAAAATAAGGTAATTTTCCTATAGACTACCTCCTTTTTTCTTTTTTTTGTGATAGTGGGGATTGAACCCAACAGTGCTCTGCCAATTAACTTCCTCTCCAGCCTATTATATATTTTTTGAAACAGGGTACCTTTACAGTATTAGGGCACATGGACAGGACTTGCCTAGATTCATTGATCAGAATATATATATAATATATATGGTTATTATACAAACACACACACACACACACACACACACACACACATACACACACACACATATATATATATATATATATATATATATATATATATATATATATATATATAAATCATTATAAGTAAAATCTTTAGCATTCAATGAGATGCTTTCTCTAAAAGAAATTCCTGACCTCCAAATACATACTTTTTATTTTGAGATAGGGTCTTACCAAGTTGCTGAGGCTGACCTCAAATTTGGATCCTCTTATATCAGCTTCCCCAGTAACTGGGATCAGGGGCATGTGCCACTGCATTGGGCTAATAATTATAAATTGAAAATTGTTTCCATTCTATTTCTTCTTCTTCTTTTTTATTAGAACTTTATAGTTATACATAGTAGTTGAGTTCATCATTTTCTTATGAGAAACTTTCTCTAGTTTTCATTTAAAGCTAAATGCTTTGATATCTAGCTCCTTGATCCATTTTGAGTTAACTTTTGTGCATGGCGAGAGGAGGGGATTCAGTTTCATTTTGTTGCAAATGGATTTCCAGTTTTCCCAGCACCATTTGTTGAAGATGCTATCCTTCCTCCATTGCATGCTTTTAGCTCCTTTATCAAATATAAGATAGTTGTAGCTTTGTGGATTAGTCTCTGTGTCCTCTATTCTGTACCATTGGTCCACCCACCTGTTTTGGTACCAGTACCATGCTGTCTTTGTTACTATTGCTCTGTAATATAGTTTGAAATCTGGTATCGCTATACCGCCTGATTCACACTTCCTGCTTAGAATTGCTTTTGCTATTCTGGGTCTTTTATTTTTCCATATGAATTTCATGATTGCTTTATCTATTTCTACAAGAAATGCTGTTGGAATTTTGATTGGGATTGCATTAAACCTATAGAGAACTTTTGGTAATATCACCATTTTGATGATGTTAGTTCTGCCTATCCATGAACAGTTTATATTTTTCCATCTTCTAAGATCTTCTTCTACTTCTCTTTTTAGGGTTTTGTAGTTTTCATTGTATAAATCTTTCACCTCTTTTGTTAGGTTGGTTCCCAATATTGTATTTTTTTTGAGGATATTGTGAATGGAGTGTTTTTCCTCATTTCCATATCAGAAGTTTTGTCGCTGATATACAGAAATGCCTTTGATTTAATTCGTGTTGATTTTATATCCTGCCACTTTGCTGAATTCATTTATTAGTTCTAGTAGTTTTTTTGTAGACCCTTTTGGGTCTTCTAGATATAGGATCATATCATCCGCAAATAGTGATAATTTAAGTTCTTCTTTTCCTATTTTTATGCCTTTAATTTCTTTCATCTGTCTAATTGCTCTGGCCAGTGTTTCGAGAACTATTCAATAATAGAAGTGGTGATAGAGGGCATCCCTGTCTTGTTCCAGATTTTAGGGGGAATGCCTTCAATTTTTCTCCATTGAGAATGATGCTAGCCTGAGGCTTGGCATAAATAGCTTTTACAATGTCGAGGTAAGTTCCTGTTATCCCTAGTTTTTCTAGTGTTTTGAACATAAAGGGATGCTGTACTTTGTTGAATGCTTTTTCTGCGTCTATCGAGATGATCATATGGTTCTTATCTTTAAGTCTATTGATGTGGTGAATAACATTTATTGATTTCCATATATTGAACCATCCTTGCATCCCAGGGATGAATCCTACTTGATCATGGTGTACAATTTTTTTGATGTGCCTTTGTATCTGAGTCGCCAGAATTTTATTGAGGATTTTTGCATCTAGGTTCATCAGAGATATTGGTCTGTAGTTTTCTTTCTTTGAGGTGTCTTTGTCTGGTTTCGGAATCAGGGTGATGTTGGCCTCGTAGAATGAATTTGGCAGAGCTCCCTCTTTTTCTATTTCCTGAAATAACTTCAAAAGTATTGGTATTAATTCTTCTTTAAAGGTTTTGTAAAACTCCGCTGTATACCCATCCGGTCCTGGGCTTTTCTTGGTTGGAATTCTTTTGATTGCTTCTTCTATTTCATCTATTGATATTGGTCTGTTTAAGTTGTGGGTATCTTCCTGACTCAGTCTGGGCAAATCATATGACTTAAGGAATTTATCGATGTCTTCACTATCTTCTATTTTATTGGAATATAGGTTTTCAAAATAATTTCTAATTGTCTTCTGTATTTCTGTAACGTCTGTTGTAATATTGCCTTTTTCATCCCATATGTTAGTAATTTGAGTTCTCTCTCTTCTTATCTTCGTTAGCATGGCTAGGGGTCTGTCAATCTTATTTATTTTTTCAAAGAACCAACTTTTAGTTTTGTTAATTTTTTCAATAGTTTCTTTTGTTTCAATTTCGTTGATTTCCACTCTGATTTTAATTATTTCTTGCCTTCTGCTACATTTGCTGTTGTTTTGCTCTTCCTTAGCTTACTACAGGGATACTGCCACATCGATGTTCATAGAAGCACAATTCACAATTGCTAGACTGTGGAACCAACCCAGATGCCCTTCAATAGATGAATGGATAAAAAAAAAATGTGGCATTTATACACCATGGAATATTACGCAGCACTAAAAAATGACAAAATCATGGAATTTGCAGGGAAATGGATGGCACTAGAGCAGATTATGCTTAGTGAAGCTAGCCAATCCCTAAAAAACAAATACCAAATGTCTTCTTTCATATAATGAGAACAACTAAGAACAGAGCAGGGAGGGAAGAGCAGGAAGAAAAGATCAACATTAAACAGATACACTAGGTGGGAGCGAAAAGGAGAGAAAAGGGAAATTGCATGGTAATGGAGGGAGACCCTCATTGTTATACAAAATTACACATAAGAGGTTGTGAGGGAAATGGGAAAATAAACAAGGAGAGAAATGAAATACAGTAGATGGGGTAGAGAGAGAAGATGGGAGGGGAGGGGAGGGGGGATAGTAGAGGATAGGAAAGGTAGCAGAATACAACAGTTACTAATAGGGCATTATGTAAAAATGTGGACGTGTAACAGCTGTGATTCTACAATCTGTATTTGGGATAAAAATGGGAGTTTATAACCAACTTGAATCTAATGTATGAAACACGATATGTCAAGAGCTTTGTAATGTTTTGAACAACCAATAAAAAAAATTAAAAAAAATTAAAAAAAATAAAGCTAAATGCTTCCAGGAGGAGTAGGGTAAATTCTTGATTCTGTTTATTTACCCAATATTACAAAAAATAATGATTGGATCTCAAATCTTGAAAATAACATAGGAGTGTATATGTTTTCAAAAGAAGTTTTTTCTTCATTTTACTTTTTACTGGTGCATTATAATTATACATAACAGTGGAATTCATTGTTTAATATTCATACATGCACACAATATTGAAAAAAATATTTTATCTAATATAATCATGTAATATTTGATAACTTAATTTTAAACTCAGGTTTTCCTATAATTCCAACAACTCAGTTATTTTTACAATATCCTAAATAAATTTTGGTTAAATACAAATTTATATACTTTGTTATTAAGCGGACTAGATAAGAGATCACTGTAAGTAAAATCTTTAGCATTCAATGAGATGCTTTCTCTAAAAGAAATTCCTGACCTCCAAATACATTTATCTTGCAAAAAGGGGAAAACAAATGGCATAATGCAAAATGAACATAGATAATAAAAACATGTGCTCATTTCAGTAAAAAAAAAGGCAAAAAGGCAAAAAGAAGTGATTAAAATTTCAAAATATAAATCTTTTGAAAATACTAGGAACATGAACCAGTACCTGACAATATTAATAGGTATATAAATATAGGTTTAAAAAAATATTTGATTTAGAATAGGCACATAATTTAATCATTAGAAACTAGATAATAAGTTTTCCTACATATTCAATTATAGGTGATATTATCTTTATTTTGCATATGCACACCTCTCTCCCCCAACTTAGCAAGGCTCCATGGTATAACAGATAGTCTATTAATTGATGCATCATAAAATGAATTAAATTTGAATTAGAAATTTTAACAAACACCAAGTCTTAAGTTTCAATTATTTTTAAAGTATAATTGTTCCCCTTTACTTCATTACTTTCTGTTAACTTTTTTTCTCATTATCAAAAGGTCATTCCATTTTATAATAATTAACTGATTAAAACTATAAAAGTGGAAGTTTTCAAAATTTGGATTATCATTTTAAGAACAAAAGCCTCATAATTTAAATTTATAGTTACATGTTTTATGTTAAAAAAATAGAAGCAGTATGAGAATAAAGTAATCTGCAAGTCATCCCAAGTACCAACATTTAAAAATTATTAGTTTTAATATTAAGTGAATACTTTTTTAGGTTTCATCACAAAGATGGGACAGAATTCATAAAAAAATGATGGGAAAAGCAATTGTATCATAAGACTAAAATAAAATTCTATATAATGAATTTTGTTTTCTCACATTAAAAAGGAAAATAAGAATAAAACTGTGAATTACTTGTTAAATGTCTGTTTTTCTAAGAATACATTAATCTTAAAATATTCATTTATGTTATAGGGATAGCATTCCTGCTTTGAATTGCTACGTTGATTTACTTTTGCAATGAATAGATTTTCCTTCCTTAGTATCTCAACTGTTCAATAATAAATGATAGGTTTATCTTATATATTCACATCACTTTCACCTTAGAAATTTTCCTTGCTTATACCATTTTGTTTTAACATAGTTTGCAATATTTCTATCTGGTTTTCAGGCCATAACTGCATAACTACCTAAGTTGTTTGTTAAGATTTTAATATTTAGATTATTTGAGTACCATAATTCATTATAAAGTTTTGTCATAGCTGTTGGTTTTGGTTTCTTTTCTTTTTTTAAAAAAAAAATATTTTTTAGTTGTAAATGGACACAATACCTTAATTTATTTATTTCTTTATTTTTATGTGGTGCTGAGGACTGAACCCAGTGCCTCATACTTGCTAGGCAAGTGCTCTACCACTGAGTTACAATTGCAGCCCCTTGTTTATTGTCTTATTAATAATTTCTTTAAAAATACTGCCAAGTTAAATAAACGGGACTTACAACGTCAAGGGTCAAATGTTGTCTCCCCTATGAAGAAGCTAAAGCAAAATGAAGGAAAAATAGGGGATGGATTTCATGAAAATGGAAGGGAGATCAGTGCAACAGAGGAAGGGGATAGAACAGGAGGGAGGAGGTACAGGAAAAGAGTAGGACTGAAATAAAATTGAACACATAATGCTATGTACACATACGAATATACCACAGTGAATTTCACCACTATGTGTATCTATAAAGCACTAATGTCAACAACTAAAAATAAATAGGAGGAAGGCAGGGAGAGAAGAGGAAAGAGAACACGGCAGGGAGGGAGGGAGGAAAAGCGAGAGACTGAAGTGGAGCAAATTTGTTCCAGGTTTGTATGATTGTGTCAAAAGGAACCTCAGTAGTGTATATAACTACAATGCACTAGTAAGAACATTTTTAAATTCCTGGCATCCTTTGTCTGCTGGGATTTTTACAAAAAGTCTTGAAATTATCTTCAAATTAAATATCCTAGATCTAATTATTCTCTCAGAACAGATATTCTTCTGTTTTCTTCCTGCCTTTACTACTGACTCAGAGTCCCAGGCAACTTGATTTTTGAGGCTTTTAGTTGGTTACTTTCCCATTAAAGATTAGTTCCTCAATCCTTGATGTTCCATAATTTATAAGCATTTTTAATCAAGATTTTTTATCTCATTATGTATTATCATCTTAATGAATATGTATGAACATATTTTATATATGAATATATAAATAATGTTACTAAACAAATGAGAAAAATGTTAAGTAGGTTTCTCTCTTACATTTTCCTCTAAATAAATTTAATGGAATGTAAATTGTACATAGTAAGAGAAAGCATAAGTATAATATTGGACAGATAATGCTCTGGATTTATGTTCCCTAACTTGTAACACATTCCTGACCTTACAAACCTAGTCTATCATATCCTAGCCTCAGAATCCAAATTTATGTCTGAGAGAGTTACTTACAACCTGAGTTTTGGATTCTGCTTACATTAGAAGACTTCCAAATATTTTAAAATACCAATAAGGGAAAAATAATGCCTTTAACTGCAATTTTGTTACTAAGAGCTAGGGTTGTGGTTCAGAGGTACAGCTCTTGTCTACTGTGCGTGAGGTAATGGGTTCGATTCTCAGCACCACATAAAAACAAATTAAAGACATTGTATTCACCTATAACTAATATATATATATATTCGTTATTTTGATTAAAACCAATGTGTAGGACTTTAAATAAGCTACTTCTAAATTGTACATGTCCTTGAAATAGCAAGGACTAACTTCTCTATGCATGCAAGATAAGTAAATGTATTCAAGTGAATATGCAAGTGTATAGCTGCTAGTCACTAGGGCATAGAAATGAGTCAAAGTTTTGAATGTTGTTTAGAAGGGGAAGACTTATATATATACATATATACAAAAAAGAGCCTATTAGTAAATCACTTATAAATGCAGTGTTTTTCTGTGAATAATATCATGGAGGGTAACTGTGATAAAGAATGAATAATATGACCAAGAGGGAAATTAAGAATTTAAAATTGGAATAGCATGCAAAAGAAATTTCAAATCTACATGTTTCTGGAATAGAATTGAATTTTATATTTTTATAGGAAGAATATGTAGACTCATTCTAAACTTTCCATGTTAAATATTGCATTTCTATTTTTATTTAATGGTACTTGATAATATCTATACTTAAAATTTTATTTTCATTGATTTCAATAAAATTACAAGATAAAATGTAGATGAACATATTTTTAATTACTTTTTAAAGTAAAGCATGTTGTAGGATGCTTTATGATCTCAACAAATAAAAATATAAAAATATCTTTATTTTCTTTGATGGACTTTCAAATATATGTCCTTTATACTAGAACTCTTATGAATTGATTGCTTTACTTTAAGTTTTAACTGAAAAGGTAAGTTTGAACTAATTCCAGAAATATTAATTTTAAATATATTTTTTATTGGATCTAATAAATAAAAATCTATTGAAACAGGAAAAGAGTAGTAAGTATATCTTGTTATAAACATAGAAAATTAACTGTTCATTAGAGACTTGAAGAACAAATTCTCTTTCCTAGATATCTAAATTATTACTAAATATTAGAGTAGAATTTGGGTAGAGCTGAAATTAATCACTTAGCAAAAAATAAAATACCATGCTATCATAAGACTACCTAAGGTTTACAGATGTGTTACAATTTGGGGAGCAATCATTCACAATTTCAAAGTGACTGCTTAATCCTGACTTCATTATCAAGGATAAAAGAAGATGAGTAATAATAGAATATAGACTTAAAGTACAATGTTCAATATAATGCATCCTTCTATCAAAATTGTTTTTTCTCATGCCTTCAGTTTTACCTCATTCATCAAATGTCAAACTCAATTTCTAATTTATAAACTGAACCTTTAGGACCTATCTGCTTAGGTACATTTTGGGGTTAACATTTAAAATATATTTATTTTGAATTCAAAGAATCATTTTGCAACATAAGCACTTTTTTAATTTCTGCTTGGGGAAAATTTGAGAAAGAGCACATTTACATAGTCTAAGAGGAGTTTGCCTCTGTAAGAAGGTCATGCATTGAGTTATGTACTGCTGCACTAGTTAGTTCAAAGGGAATTTTCCAGAAACTTATGTACCATACTAGTAAGTAGAGGAAAAAATAAAGCATAAATGATCAGATGTGTTAAAAGTAAATTAATCAGCTTCTGGAGGGATGTAAGCACTTTCAAATCTGGTTTCTAAGCCATACTTGAATAACTGTCTGTGGTATTGTGAATAGTTTACTGAATTAATATTTCTGTTTTAGTGAAAGAGCTCTGCTTTCTCTCTCTCTCTCTCCATCCCCACCCTCATTAATAGATTTTATTTCTTAGAGCAGCTTAGATTTATGGAAAATTTGAATATATAGTTCCATGAGTTTTTATATACTAACTTCCCACCCCTTCACAGTTTTCCCCATTAACATCTTCAATCAGTATGAATCATTTACTAAAATTATATAACCAATATATTGAAAGATTTTTATTAACTAAAATTTGTGGTTTATATTTGGGCTCATTTCTATGAATTTTTCCAGATGTGCAATATCATTTAGTTTCAATTATAGTATCACTGAGATGTTTTCCTTTCCTAAAAAATCTCCTGAGCTCTACTTTTCTACCACTCCTTTCCAACCCCAATACCTAGCAACCACTAATCTTTTCACTGTCTCTATAATTTTGCAAAATAGGCCCCTCTTAGGATTCAGTGCTAGATTGCTTTTCAATTTAAATCCCACAAAGATTGTAAATACTCAGTCTAAGCAAAAAAGTATATATATGTGGGAGTAGATACCATGTTCCACTCAACAGTCTACTCACAGTATGGAGGGGAAAAAAAGGCTCAGGGGCTATAATACATGGGTTAAGAACTGTGACAAAATTTTTATAGCTGAGAAATTTTGAGGTATCCAGGATTGAAGATAAGAAGAACTTCTCCATAATTCCATTGAAATGCAAGGAATGGGGTGGGGGAGTCTAGTTAAAATAACTTTCTGAATCATCAATAATCATCACTAGAACTTACGGGGTTTGTCTATTATAGCCATGGAAATACTGATCATCATATATTCATAAGAAAATTTCAAGGTAGGATATTGTTATGGTTTAGATGTAGTGTCCCCCAGAAGCTCATGTGTGAGACAATGCAAGAAGGTTTGGAGCAGAAATGATTGGGTTATAGCCTGGGCCTAATCCATGAATTAATCCCTGATGGGATTAACTGAAGTGGTAGGGTGTGGCTGGAGGAGATGGGAATTGTGGCAATGCTTTGGGGGATATATTTTTATCTGGCAAGTGGAGTCTCTGCTTCCTCATGATGTGAGATGCTTCTCTCTGGGACACTCTTCCACTATGATGTTCTGCCCCACTTCGAGCCCTGAGGAATGGAGTTGGCCTTCTCTGGACTAAGACCTCTGAAACCTTGTGCCCTCAACTAACCTTTTCCCCCCTCTAGAATTGTTCTAATAAGTCCTTTAGTTAAATCAGCAAAAAAAAAAAAAAGCTGAATAAAACAGACATAAATTGAAATGTTTTAAAAACAGAAGGTCAGGAGAACATCTAATTTAAAAGGAAGCTATAATAGTAAATAAAACTTTTAAGCATTTACTTATACAATTAAATTATGTTTTTATAAGTAATGAATTTATAACATGTATTTTCATTTCTGTCAAAAACTTTAAAAGAGATAAAGTCTAAGAGTTGTTCTACTGATTAAGTCTACATCCTACTTCTTATATTTTCCAAATTCCCAGATTCTTTTCTGCATTTATTCTGTATTTGTTTTTTCTGTCTTCATCAGAGTTGGATCATTGCTATCTGATAGCAGGACCTTTTTATCTCCCCACTTCCACAATACATATTATTGAAAGCAGTGGTTGTGTTTTTGAAAATGAAAGCTGATATCAACTTAGAGTCATCATGACCTAATCTCCAGGAAGGTGATTTGGATTTTTCCTGCCTATTTCTACAGCCATTGTGAGCTTCTTTCAGTTGTTTCTTCCAACTACTAATCATACACATTTTAGCATTACAGTGTACTTGCATCTTTATTATTAATTTCCTATTGCCAAGGGATTTACAGCAACTCTTGAGTACCACACCTTTTCTCCTGTCTTGACCAGCGAAAAATCTTTCTCTTCAGCTAAGAGTAGGAGGCTCTTCTTGGTTTCACTTTAAGGTCCAGTAGTGAAGCATTTGCCTCTATTAACATCATAAACCATGCTATACACTAGAGCACAAGTTTAATGTGAGGTAGAGAGGGCCTGGTAAACCATACACAATCAACTCAGCATAGTGCACTATCTGGGGATATTTGCATGTGAAATATTAATGCTCAGAAATATACCATAGTTATATTTAAGGAAAATTTGTTGGAAAAGAGTAACTTTAACATGCTTTTGTTCTATGTTGTATATAGCATTAATGGGAATAAATCTGATTTTAGATTTGCTCAAAAAATCCAAAGTATAGGAATAACATGTCAAATACTAAATTTGCTTCTCTCCAAAATAGTCATAAAGGCCTGCCACTTACTACACTGCTGTGAAGCCTCTTATTTTTTGTGTGGTGTTATGGATAACTTCCAGTCCTTCTGGCTGTAGTTTTCAGGAACTTACAAACTGAAATCCATATAAATTCCCATGTAAAACACAACATTATAAGATTAATTATTCTTTTCATTTTATTCCTGATTAGGAAAATGAGAATCCTTCTAACTTGTGGGTGGAGATTTACATATTTAAAACATTTGATCATGTTGTATGATCAGGGGAAAAATGGATCAACAGAGATCAGCATAGATCTTCTAAGAAACAATAATAATGATGATTATAACAACTATAATAATAGCAATAATAAAAACTCATAATTACATACAGTAAATCAACTTTTGCTGAGTGACAGGCTCTACTTTGTAATGTCATTTAGTTCTCACATTATTCCTTTGAAGCTTGACATATTTATCACCAATAAAAAAGAGAGAATGTTGAGGCTTGAAGCATAACACATTTAAATATCTCATATTTACACCAAATTGGAAAGTTGAATAAGTATATTTTGTCATATTTTTTCATTATAACTTATGCCACTTATTCTTGAACAAGAAGTGAGACATTCTGTTAAATGTTTATGCAAACTCAAGCAATTTTTTGGTTTCTATGTTTGAATTATATTTTAACTTTATAACTTAAAAATAATAGTGTAACATAACATTTATTTTTAATATTTACTAGCAAATGGTAATCTATCCTTTATAATATCAATTGTCTCCTCTTAGTGAATTTATTTTAGATGTCACAGATTAGATTTTGTACAAAATAATTTTTTTTCTTTTTAAAATTTCTTCATTATATATTTAGTGTCTGCCTTAGCCACAGGTTTGTTTTCAGTCTTTCCTTTTCCCATTTATCTCTCATTTCATTTCATCCTATGATGTTTTAAATACATCTTTTATTTTTTAATAACATTCTGCTACAGTTTCCATTTTTTAAATCCCCATTTTTCTTTCTATTAAGGATAATAGATAGTTCTTGACTTTTCTTACCTTTGATTTGAGAAAAGTTTATTAATTTCTGCTCTAAATTTGATGTTAAGCTTTATTCCTTGGATTGCATGGTATTCTTTTATGGTTTCCTTTATTTCTGTTAAGTTATCACAAAATGCATTGAATTCTGTTTAGTGATTGATAGTAGACATGTGGATAATTTTCTTCTGTCTTGTTGTCTACTTATTATGCGTTGAACCTTTCGCCTCTTACCTGAATATCACTAATGTGTAAAAATTTTAGCCCAACATGAAATGCCTGAATTTATTTCATTTGGCTCTGCTAAACGTAGAAGGTATATCTTCTATCACTGTTACTTGAATCTGTTGGGGAAAAAAATCAAGAACATAAATCTTTTGTGATCCCCAGTTTTTTTTCTATCATAACTCTTTCTCCAAGTCTGCATTTATGTTTTAATTATGGGAATTTTAGTAACATGTGTAATAGTTTAGGGTTAGTGGCCATTTTTTTTTTTTTTTTTTTTTTTTTTTGCTAAACTCTCATTATTTTTGTATTAACTGTCGGCTACATATTTTGTCTTTCAGCCTGTTATATCCAAGGGAGTTTTGACTGCAAGGAGAGTATGTGTTATCATAGCTGCATAAAATTACAGCACCTAATCTAGAAAAATAAAAGTCTATAAAATGTTTCTAATAGGGCTATAGAAAGTGAAAGAAGACAAATGGTTCTCCTAATGGACTTCCATGCCAGGATTTTTTCTTCATCCAGCGCTATAGCACAATGAGCTTTCAATTGCTTCTTTCAGTCAAGTTCTTCTTTTAGTAAATAAATTTCCTCCCAGACAGATGCATGGGGTTGATGTATCTCAACCAAAGATTTTGTTATGAGCTTTCCCCTTTTGGTTTGATTTCAGAGATGCTGTTAAAAGTCAGATAGGCTATATTGGAATCTATTTTTAAAACAAATTATTAGTTTCTAAGTGTAATTTCAACATTCCTGGAAAAGACTTGTTCTTTCCTTGAGAAAAGATCTAAAGAAAATATAGGTTGTCTGTCTATTTATAAATTATGGGATTGTGATAGACCTACATTTAAAATATCATGATTCCTTTTAGGCATTTAAAAATAAAAGTAAGTTGTAGCCTTCGTACTTTCTGTGGCTTTTTATCTTCTTCAAGGAAAACATACCATATAATATGAATATAAACTTAATTTTGCAAATAGCATCTTTGAAAGTTAGAACAAACAATGAAATATGCATTGTGTTTACTCTGTTTATGTGATGGGTTTTGACAATGGAGGAAGTTCTGCACTTAAAAATTTGAAAATAATTCCCCTAGTGCCAGCTCCAAATACACAATCCTGATTTGCACATCTATCCTCATTTTCAGAATTTTGACCTCTGAGATGGAGGATGATACTCACCATTGCTATATCTATAGAGGAATCCACAAATACAATTTTTAAATATTTAAAGTGAAGAGACTGAAAATTGATCTATTTCTTGTAATTATCTTAAGGAAGACAGCTGAATAGAATAAGAATGCAGGTAATTTAAAGTGAGTAATGATGTAACCATGTAAATAGGGAGGAAAACAAACAAACAAAACAACAACAACACACTACCACCAACAACATGACTGCTTTGCAAGGCTTTTATGAGTATAAGGTTGTTGAATAGGGGAACAATAATCTGTGATATTTGTGTATAAGATTTCATCAATCAATGCCAACTATGTCTAGTCAAAGAATTTCTAATCCCAAATCAAGTCACTTCACTTAGGGCTGCTCTAGACAAAAATTGTGCTTTGAATAACTGCAGGCCAAAGCTCTCCTTGTACAAGTTAAGGTTATTTAAAATTGTTTATATAATAGAAAATAAAGTGTCTGCGGACTTGCATCTTAACCCTGGGAATATTGCAAATTATCAACCTTATCCATGGTAAGAATATTGACATTTTAGTCTCAATCTCAGTTCTAACTTTTCAAGTGGGAATGGAGCCAAGCATCTTGAATCAAGCCTGAGTGCCTACATCATTAACAGTGACACAGAATATTTGACCACTGACCTGAAACAGAGCTGTAAGAGATCTGCTTGCTTTTGGTTGAGATAAGAAGCACATATGTCAATGATTAAAAAAAAAAATGTGAAGAATATTTTCTGACACCTTGATGCAATACTTGCTGTTGAGCTGGGAACATTGGGTGACTGTGCTAATTTAGTGTGAAAACATCTTTAAAGGAATTCTTGCAATTAGAGAGAAGCTAGCCTGTAGAATATGATTATACAGGGTATATGTAAAGGAGATGGAATTGGTAACAGAAATGAAGAAGGGACCCTCAAAGAGAAAAAAGATTCTGGTCTCCTAAGATGTCAAAATGAATATAATAAAGAGAAAATTACATCCCTTTGATTTAACTACTTGGAGGCCATTAATAATTTTGGTGGTAGAAGCTCTACTTGTACATTCAGAATTTAGGAGGAGATTAAAGAGCAAATGTAAAATAAAAATGTACAATCATTACAAATACAAAACATTCAGAGGGGTAGATGGAATAGGCCAATTTATCAAATAACAGAGTCATTAAGAATTAAATGATTTTTTTTTTTCTGATATAAGCTATTACACTGTTTCCATGCTGACTGGAAGTATTTACAAAAGAGTAAAATGAATAACAAGAGGATAACAGGAGGACCTTAATTCTTTAGGAAAAAAAAAATGTTGTTTTTGTATTGCAGATTGAATACAGGGACTTGGGCAGACTAGGTAAGCACTCTACTACTAAAGTACACTGGTAGTCTTTTTTATTTTTTATGTTAAGACAGGATCTTGTTAAGGCCTGCCTTAAACTTGCAATTCTCCTGCCTCGGCCTTCTGTGTAGCTAAAATTTACAGATGTGTACCAATATGCCCAGCCATCTGTGTATCTCTCTGCCTACTCCTGAGTTAAGGACCAAGGGGGAAACTGCTGAAAGAAAGTGCAAATGTACTTGAGGTAACATTTTAGATGTTGATCTGAGCACTCACAAGTTTTTCACTTTCCTTTGTGTGTGTGCGTGTATGTATGGTAATGGTGATTGAACACAGGGACATTCTACTACTGAGCTACATCCCCAGCCCTTTTTTTTTTTTTTTTTTTTTTTTTTTTTGGGACAGGACTTCACCAAGTTCCGCAGGCTGGCATTGAGCTGAGGATCCTCTGTTTCAGGCTCCCGAGTCACTGAGATTGCAGGTGTATACCACCACACCAGGCTTGAGAAAATCTAAAGAGAATAAGAGAATGATTTCACAGAGAAAAAAAAGGATTCTTCTGAACTCAAACATGAAAAATGAGAATAGGCTGTAGACAAATAGGTATTTTTAGAGGACTCAATAGAAATATCTATGCTAGTCTGGACACTCAGGAAAAACCAATTATGCTCTTTTGAAAGGAACAATATGAGAATGTTTAGAGATATTCAAAGAATGAAAACAGAAGAGAATGAACATATGGGTTTAAATGATCATCATTTTGAGATTGGGGAATTATATTGTTAAAGAAAAATTACTCAATGGTATCTGTTAAAGCAGAGTGAGGAAGACTTAACTCTGGGCCATTGTGATTAGGTGCAGGGATCCCAGCAGTGAGATTCTGCAGTGGAAGAGAGAATGTTCAACTACTAAGGCATCTCAGGCAAGTAGAAGTGTGCACTCAAGAGGAAGAGTGGGGTCAATGGATTAAAAATCACTAAGAAACATTAAAGATAGGAAGATTAGGTCTAAAATGATCTAAGATAAGTGCTGAAGATGGATGAGGTGATCAGAAGTGCATCAATAGGCCTAGGAGAAGGCTCAGGAGACTGGTTAAAGTTTGGTCAGGCAAATAATCTTTGTTAATTGCTCCTCTTATTCAAGGAAATAACAGATATTCTAGTCTTCTTGGAATAATAAAATTCCATTTTCTCATTCTGTTAACGTTTGTTTATTACAGATCAACTGAATCAACTTGGGCTTAAAAGTAGAGAATATTGCTAGATGGTGCTAGTGGCCAGCCATTTAATGAGAGATTTTTTTTATGCAAATAAGGAAAAAAAAAAAGAAAGATTAACACTTGCAGAGGTCAGAGTGCAGGCCATGTAGCAAGAAGTACAAATGTTGTCTACACATGATCTGTCATAACGATTTTCCAAATTTTATATCAAGCCATTCAGTTTCAAGCTTGCAGAGATTCAGGAAAAGGGCTGTGGTTTTAGTAATTCCAAGTTAGGAGGGTGTAGAAAATGTTTAAAATGTTAATTGGAGATGAACATTACCCTAGGTACACATATGAGTATACATTTCGTGTGACTACATCATGTACAACCAGAGAAATGAAAAGTTGTGTTCCATTTGTGCACATTGAATTGAAATGCATCTGCTATCATATATAACCAATTAGAACAAATTTAAAAAATAAATTAATTAAAAAGTTAATTAGAGAATTGTAGCCAGATAATCCAGTTATCAGAGAACAAAACCTTAAATTTAATGAATGGACTAGAATTTATTACCTACAAGATAATTTTGTAGTTTTCCTCTGAAACAAATTTTCATCTATAATAACCCATGTTTCTTTCAAATATAATCTAAGTAAAACTAATTGGTTTGCAAATTATGTCTAATTTTATCAAAATTGCCCTGATTATTTACCTAAATGCCATATGAATAGTTATTGACTGCCTAGACCTTTTTTTTCAGTTTGCTTTGCTGGAATGTTTCATAGATCTTTTTTGTTTAGTTTGCTTGGCTGGCATGTTTCATAAAATATTTCAGGTTAGACTTTTAAATTCCTCTGGAGACTAAGAACCTAAACTCATGACTTCCCATCAGGCTTTGCCTGCAAAACTTATATATTGGAGTAAATTCCTCTCTTCTTAAGGTTCTAAAACATCCCAAAGTCCATAGGTCTAACAAGAAGGAATTTTATTTCAGACACCTGTAAAACCAAGAACCTGTTAAAGCCAGGTACAAGGCAAAATTCTCTATAGAGCAGGATTTATAAACATTGCCTCCTTCAAGTTCCTGAAGATTGTTAGATCTAATTTTATACATCCTTCTCAAATATGACATTCTGGTCACATACTTGATACTATAATTAAGTTCCGTTACAAGAACAATAAATTCTTATTGGACATGTATACTATACTGCCATGAAAATCAGAATGTTCACTAATGATTTCCAACTCATGGAGGGGTCAGAAAAGGGAAAGAAAAGTAATTGTTTCCTCTGTTCATAAATAATTTCTACTGAATTGTTGTATGTTTTAAGTATTTGAAAAGTAAAGGAGAAAATTTTTCTTAAATCTTGAAAACAAAACATCAAAGAACCAGCAGTGTTTTAAAAAAACTGTTTCATCCTCATAAGTCCACCATTAGCTCTTATTCTGCTCCATCTTGGGATAACAAATTTATAATACATCAATTTCTTCATTAGAATTCTATAAATTCTTACTTAGTACAATGGTATAATCCCTTCAGAAATCTATATTCCATTACACATGTCAAAGTCTTTTTTATGAATTCCTTTGAAAAAGAAGCAATTTTGAACTATAGCTGATCATAAACACTTTCTCAAGAAAGATAACAGTAAAATAATAATTGTCTATAAATAACAGCAAACTTAGCAATAATAATGATGGATTTAAGAGAATGATGGATAAGGAAGTATAAAACATTTGTACTAAGAAAGCCAGAATTTATTGTCACTGACAGGTAATCTATTATTAAATCTTACTCAGAAATTTGAAAACAACTTATAGAATCTCACATAATAAAATATCTTCATCAGGCATGGTGGCACACGCCTGTAATCCCAGTGGCTTGTGGCACATGCCTGTAATCCCAGTGGTTTGGGATGCTGAGGCAGAAGGATAGCAAGTTCAAGGACATTCTCAGCAACTTAGTGAGGCCCTAAACAACTTAGTGAGACCCTGTCTCAAAAATAAAAGAGGTGTTCATGCTGGGCATGTTTCTCACTAGTTAAGCTTCCCTGGGTTCTATTCCAGGAAGGAAGGAAGGAAGGAAGGAAGGAAGGAAGGAAGGAAGGAAGGAAGGAAGGAAGGAAGGAAGGGAGGAAGGAGAAAAAAAGAAAGAGGAAGGAAAAAGAAAGAGAGAGAGAGAGAGACAGAGAGACAGAGAGACAGAGAAAGGAAGAAAGAAAGGGAGGGAGGGAGGGAGGGAGAGAGGGAAAATATCTGCAATTGTGTAACTAGCTGAAAGCCTGTTAGTCTGTTACCAGAATAAGATAACTTTAACTCTCCCAAAACTCCAGTTTCAATAAGAGCAAAGGGCTTGTCTACTTTGAATTTCTACTGAATAAATAAAATACAGTTGAATAAATGTAAAAATTGTCAATAAATATATCCTCATCATTTTAAAGCAACAGAAAATAGTTGTATGATCACAAAACCATTTCTCATTATTATTTATTTCCTTTATTTTGAAATTCAATTTTTCTTCTAAAAAGGTGTTACAAATAAACCAAAATTACTCAGAATTTATAAGCTAGTCCTTGCAAAAACATTCATATCTTGAAAAACATGCCTGAATTAAGCTAAGCATGGTGGTGCATGCCTGTAATCCCAGCGAATCAGGAGCCTGAGTCAAGAAGATCACAAGTTCAAAGCCAGCCTTGCAAAAGCAAGACACTAAGCAACTCGGTGAGACTCTGTCTCTAAGTAAAATACAAAATAGAGCTGGGGATATGACTCAGTGGTTGCATACCCCTGTGTTCAATCCCCAGCACCAAAAGAAAAAAAAAAAAGCCAGAATTATTTTTCTTTGCAGGTTTCATGTCAATCATTAAATATTCAAACTTTCAGAATCTCAGCAATGTGAGATTCCTCAGTCATTCCAGACATACCAGCTTTTTTGTATCTTTATTCTAAAAGTTCATTCTAACTGATCAATTTCATGCTTCATAAATTAATGTCAAAAGAAGTACACTTCTAGTGTTTCAAAATATTAAGGCAAAATAGTTGAAAGGTTGTAATTTCTTTTGCTTTGACATTTTAAAAGTATTTAATAAATGTAAAATATGACCATTGGTCTGAGTGCTCTAGCAGCAGGTATCTCTTTCTCTCTCTCTCTCTCTCTCTCTCTCTCTCTCTCTCTCTCTCTCTCTCTCTCACACACACACACACACACAGAATGTGTGTGCATTATTAACCAAATAAACAAAGAATGGAAAGTTGAACTCATTGCCTAATATATTCTATATACTTTTGCTTCTTTTATTCTTTCAAAGGAGAAGATTCAGGGTCATATCATATTTAATTGCATTGTATTTTCTTCAACATAATGTGAATAAAAGTTTCAGACTTATCTCAGTCATTCAAAAACTACTGAATTATTGCATTATTCTGTCACAATAGAGTACTTGAATAAAAATAATAAATGACCAAAATTTATCTTGTAATAATACAGGAAAATATGTAAAATAGTGCATTATTATTCCATTTTTCATCAAAGGTTAATGTAGCCAATTCAAAGAATAATATGATTTTAATATTTTAGTTCTCTAGAAAAATAAATGATTTAGTTTAAATGATCAAAATACTTAGACATGCTAAAGAAATTTCAGCAAAATGTCATGAAGACTGGCAAATTCATTGAATGTGTCTTTGAGTTGTTACAGTAAGATGGATGGTGCATAAAAATTAATGCTGGTACTTTGTACTAAATATTCCTTGGAAGCTGAGATAGAGTATTGAAAAGTTAGTGTGAGTTCTGGATCCCCTTGGTTTCTGTACCAGCCATGTGTAAACCAACTCATGACTCTGGACAAAATAAATATTTGTATTTTTATATTCTTTTTTTAAAATGAAGATAAAAATCTCCTTTCAGTGTTTTTGTTGGTTTGTTTGGTTGGTTTTAGTTTTTTTAAATATGTTACTGAAGACTGAACTCAGGGCCTAGCACATGTTAGACAAGCTCTTTACCATTAAGAGACAAACCCAGCCCAGCTCCACCCTTCAGTGATTTTATAAGAAATGAGATATAATAAATATAATCACAATTATAAAATGTGAAGTGTTAGTATAATAAAGGTTTATTTTATCTGGTATATGTATTAATTTTCCATCTACACCTATTTTGATTTGTTACCAGGTTATATTAACCTCTTAAATCCTTCCATCTTGGAAGGATTTGCATAGTGATTAAAAATGACCATTTCTTATAATGAGACGGATATGGCATTTAAAAACCATATTTCCAGTTTGCTCAGTCACAAAATTTAATGAACAAATGGAACTTTACTACTTTAATATTAAATTAATCTACCTTAAGTAAACCAATCAAGTTAACTATAGTTTCTATGATAATTTTCCCTGTATAAATATTTTGAAAATTTCTATTTGATAATTATAAAGATACTATAGTACTTTAAACTGATTTGTGTTCACTATTACTATCATGCATCACTTAATACACTTAAGGAAATAAGAAATTGGAGAAGCACAGAAAATTACAATTTTAGCTCAGAAGAAAGGTAAAAATGAAAAACTATATATGTATACTGTCAAATTAAATCCTGAACTATGAAAGAGAAAAAATTATATTCCTGTTATCTACAGTCCAATAGTTGAGCTATATGGTTGTTTTTTGTTCTATTGAACTGTAATTTTAAGGAAATGAAATTGGATTTATATACCATTGACATTATGTGAGAAAAAATAAAACCAAAAAAAAAAAAAAAACACATTGCTCCTATCAAATTGTAGCTCTATTCTTCTTTGCCAGTTACAATATGGGTAATTCATTCCATATACCATCTTTCCATATAGAATTCTGCTTAAAACTTCTGTCTCCTTCAAAGCCTGTTTGTTATGTATTTTCCTTTCATTAACTAGAGGTTAAGTTGAAATATGAGATGCTATTATGGCATTGCAAAAATGAATTTGAAGTTTATATAAAAAGGTTTAAACACTGCATCACCAATCTCAGTCTAATTGAAGTGATAATGACTTTTTCAAGTCCTAATTTGGAGTGCTTTATGCAAATTCCCGCTCTTTATAAGAGATATGACATGTGAAGATATATCTGAATATATGCTACATATTACACTTATCTCCAGTATGTCCTTGCCAAAATGTTCATGTCAAAATAATGTCTTTATTCAAAAAAAGTTTGGTATTATATTCCATAGAGAAAAGAAGTGGTCAAGGGAATGTTCACAAATTAACAGAAAACATTTCCACTGGCACATCTTATCAGTTTTGAAACAATACAATTGTAATAACTTGCTAGAGCAAAATAATTTTCATATTAATATATCAGCATTTCTGACCATGGAGACCATCATTTCTGTTTCAAAGGGTGGGCATTAACAGAATACAATATACACAATGGAAATAACATAACAATAATCATCATGATTGTAGTAGTTTTATTTCTTTGTAGTAGAAGATTTAGATTTTTATAAGAGCTGCCTTTCTCCAGATTTCATTTTGTACTTGGAAAAGAATATTAACCTAGTGGGCCCATTTAAGAAATATTAAATTGTTCTACCTATAAAGTACTGTGCATGGTCATTGAATCATTTATTTAGTGTACTAACTTATTAAATAGTGTTTTAGTAATATAAAATAACTAATGTTATTTCCAAATAGCTTGCCTAACAACTCAGATCTAAATCAGAAAAACAGCAAATATGTTTTTCAAATTCATCACGGTTTTTTTACAGTACAGTGTTATTTTAGATGACATTCAGAATGGCCTTGACAGAATATGAAAATTGATTTGTATTCTAAAAGAGTATTATCCCCATGATACTTCATTTTCTCTTCCCATTAGGAGAACATAGCTCACCCACTCAGGAAATTTTGAAAATGCTTTGTGGTTGGGCTCCTGGCTTTAATAAATGTCACTGGAGTCCTCCACGTGTCCCCTATTGATGTTTATTTAAATTCGGGCTTTCATATCTGGAGAGGTAAGCTGTGGAGACCTGGGACTGTTTGATTACCAACCATTGAGCGCCTACCTCCCAAAGCAGGAGGCACACTTTGCCCCCACTCCCAAGGCAATGGCTCTGTTTTCCAAAGGGAGAAGCAGACTATAGAACAGAGAGCTCCAATCCCTCCTTTAAGGAACTGATTTCACACTAGAGATGTAGCTCAATGGTGGAGCATTTACTTGCCTTGCATATGCAAGCCCCTGGGGGTTCAATCCCCAGTGCCTCTGCCAAATATTTCATTTGTAAAAGAGACTGGGAAGTTCAACCTACAGTTTTCCTCAAATACAGTGAAAGTTGTAGTGAAAAGCAATTTGTAAGTGAAAGATTCACTGGAAGTATAGTCTAAACCCTGGGGCCCGCTAATTTGCAAAGGCATCTGGGAAGAACCCTCCTGGGGTCAAAAAAAAAAAAAAAAAAAAAAAAGGAAAAATCCATAACACTGACATCAGGGACTAACCCTTCCAAGGAGCCTTCATTTAGGGGAAAGAATAATGTTTCTCTGATGGGGCTGGGAAAACAGGATCAATACCTACAAAAGAGGGAAACTAGTCTCTTGACTAAACAGCACATAGAAAAGTTAACTTAGAACTGATCAAGACAACACATAAGTGCTAAAATTATAAATGTCATAGAATATTAGTATGTAAGTGCTAAAATTATAAAAGTCTTAGAAGACAACACAGCAGTAAATCTGCATGACTTTTAAATTGGCAATAAATCATTTTATATGATACCAAAAGCACAAACAGCAAATGACAATAAATCTAACTTCTCCAAATTTAAAAATACCTATGTGTCAAATGACACTATCAGGAAAGTGAAAAGACAGTTCACAAAATGGGAGAAGATATAAGATATTCACAAATCATACATTTGATAATGAGAATTTTATCTAGAATACATAAATAATTAGTTAACTAAGCCCTCTTTCAACTCAGTAATAAAAAGACTTTTTTTATTTTCCACCACACATTCCCATCTGGGCCAGACGTTAGTACTTTGTTCTGTATCTGTGCCAGGTGAAACATGCTTTTCTCCAAGATTATCATAGTGCAGGAAACAAACTAGACAACATATAAATTTTTAAGGGTCACGTCTATAAGTGGCTTCATTATTTTCTCTAATAAATCATTCATCAGAAAGTACTCACATAGCCTCAATAAACCTAAAAGGTAGTTTAGTAAACGAAGAAGAGCTAATCTATATTTTAAGGCAGTTTGACAATATTTGCCACATCCTATCAGATTTAAAAAAAAATTCTTTGAGAATCATGAATCATCTACAATTATTATGTCCCCAAACAGAAGATAATAAACAAAAAGAAACATAAAACTTTGTTTTAATTACAAAGTTCTAATTAATTGCAGCTCACAATTTTTGTTCTCCAAATTTTCCATCTCAATTTGAAACAGAAAGGAATATTTATAGGCATAGGTAGAATCTAAAGGCTCTTTGATCAGCAATTAAAAGCTGTGCTGTAGGGATTCAGCTAATGGCAGCCATCTCTAGTCTTACCTCTATGATTGCCCAGAGTAACCCTGGGCTTTCCCTGGCTCTTGAATAGTTTCCCACATATTATAGAAAAAACCGTTCAAGTATTATGTGGAGTTTTACAGCCAGACCCTGATGCCTTCAGTGCTAGGAAGATGCCTGATGGATTCTTGCTTTTTGGTATTTTTTTGTACAGGGATTGAACCCAGGGATACTTAACCACTGAGCCATATCCCAGTCCTTTTTTATATTTTATTTAGAGACAGGGTCTTGCTGACTTGCTTAGGGTCTCACTAAGTTGCTGACACTGGCTTTGAATACAGTCCTCCTAACTTGGCCTATTGAGCAACTGGGATTACAGGCACATGCCACCCACCCTTGGCTGCATGATGTTTTTGATATTACCTCAAGAAACCTGGTACATTTTGGCTTGGATAAATGATACTGCCAGTTATCAGTAAGGAGCCCTGCTTCCTCACATGTTGAAGTATAACATTAGAGAAGCAAGCTGAAGCAAGCATATAAAGCAGGGTTTATCTAAAAAAAGGGTAACATAGTGAAAGACCCTAGCCCAGTTAGCCCAGTTACCTAAGGCCAAGATATGAAACCAAGATATCAGGCAGGCCATAAACAGGCTCAGGCGCAGGATGTGCTTTCCATATAACCGGTTGAGAAAGGACAGAGCACCCACATCCTGAGGCATGAATGAATAAACAGGAACAGATAAGCAGGAACAGAAAGAATAGAATGCAGACCTGTGGTTTTTGGAATGCAGACCTGTACCCCCTAGGTGGCCTATATGCTAGATTTAAACAAACCAATAAGAAACCTGTCCCAAACCCTATAAAAATCTCTGTATCCCCAAGCCCGGTGTGCCAGTTCACCAAAGCTCCGGCTGAGGTTCTGCTGGGCACCCGCAGGCACCTGTGTCCCAATAAACCACCTCGTGCTTTTGCAGCCAGTGTTTCGTGTGATTCTCCTTGGACAGGGAAACGGGGGTCTTTCATAAACGGGGTGCTTTTCAATAGACTCTCCTAAGAGGGAGAAGGGGGCCATAGCTGGTATCCTGGCATCTCAAGAAGTGAAGGTATTCTGACTTTTTAAGATGTTTTAGGCTTTCTTTGTTCTCCTGCTCTCTTCCTTCCTATGTAAGTGTCTAGGGCCCAGGGGATGCTCAAGTGGTATGGTCAAACAGGGAGAAGGGCCAAATGGAGCAACCACAACCAAGGACACATTAATTAACAACTCTTACCCCATAGGGAGGGGCAATTCCTGGGGCAGTTTACCTGAACAACAGTTTGGAGCAGGGCAGGTTATCTTGATTAGAGTGGAGGAAGGGCTTTTAAGGAATTAGCATTTTAATCCCTCAAGGGATTAAAAATTGGGAGTTTCCCACTTCCTGGACCCAAATTGGCCTTCTTGATAGACTCTGACTCCACTTACCTATCTATATTGACTGCCTGTCTAATTCTGGCTTCAGAAAGATACTATATCCTGAACCCATTATAAGATCCCTGCCTCTGACCCAAATCATGGAATGTACCCATTTTATACCACTCAGGACCACACTTCTGTCAGTAAGACCAACTGAATTGCATTCTGTTCAATCTTGAATCTGTCTGCCTCTTTATTTGCTCTCACAGCATTTTGTGACCTAAAATAGTAGACAACTACTATTTTAGATAAGAAAATTACAGCACAGAGAAATTAAGTAAATTATTCAGTTTCACATTACTCACAAGATGATATATTTTACTTTAAACCCAATCAGTCTAACTAGCTGTAGAAAACTCTTTTTTACAAAGCCTAAATGTTTACTATTGCCAATAAAATTATAATGTCATGGTTAGGAGCTATTTGAAGGAAGATTTATAGTACAGAACTACTTTCGAGTGCAAATGTATATAAGCACAAATTCAAGAACAGGTAGAGAAATCCATTTCCATTCATCTTTAAGTCAATAAATCTGTGGTGGCTTCTCCAACTGAATATTTCCCATTTGTCCCAAATGTAATCTGTCTAAATGCAGCTAATTAAATTCACCTCTAAGTATGCCCTTCATGTTATATTCTTTCTTTC
This sequence comes from Urocitellus parryii, assembly GCF_045843805.1. Classification (NCBI taxonomy): domain Eukaryota; kingdom Metazoa; phylum Chordata; class Mammalia; order Rodentia; family Sciuridae; genus Urocitellus; species Urocitellus parryii. Next base: position 24,753,185 of record NC_135537.1, on the reverse strand, counting down.
TGTGAATGCCATCATTATACAACTGGCTGGCTGCCCAAGTCAAAATCCTGGGTGATGTTGTTGAATGTTGTCTCTAATTCACAAGAACACTGTCCAATCAAAGGGTCCTGCCACTAATATTTGTTTCTTATACAATCCTTCTTTTATAAATTTCTTGCAAAACACATACTCCTTTCTGAGAAATTTTAAAGTTTCCCACCCAGTTTTCTTAAGCCTCTAAAATTCATCCTCCAACCTTCTGCTTAAAATCTGATCATATTTATCAGTAGTCAAATCTAGTAACCTCCAAAATATTTACTATAACACACACAGCACAATTCTATAAATTTGTACCAATACAAAAGTATTTTCCCAAACTGACCTTCCAAGAGAGAAAGAAAATAACGTCTAACCTCTAAGCCTTTCTTTCAGCAATCTTTCTAGCTTCATCTTAAAGTTCTCTCACATACATGCACATTTTGGCCCATACCTCAAAGCATACCCTCAATGTGTCATATACATATTTATAAATTGTTTCTTGAGTTTCTCTAACTTTGAAGTATTTTTTCTGCTTCCCGAATATTTCCTTAAACTTAATACTGAATTCAAAGACCCTCTCCTTTTCTAAGGATGCCTCAGTGCTCCTTGGTGATGAAATATTCTCTTCTGTTTCACTCACAAAATAATATTTTGCATTCAGTATTGTTCTATATGACTCTACTAGACATCTAGATTTTACCCTTCATATTCATGAACCATATATCATTTTCAATATGCCAAGCTAACCCACATACATAACACATAATAGTCTTTAATTAAAATGAACAGTTTTAAGAATTTATTATAAAGTTTGTTAATTATTTCCTTATTCATGAATAATTAGGTATAAAGAAAATTTAGTTCTTTTTGTGGTTAGACTCATTTCATTCTAAATTAGACATGAGAGAAATGTTATAATTAGAAATTAATTTTCATTTTATCTTGATATTCATTTCTTTGTCCTTGCCTAATGCTTTCTCTGAAGTTTCTTTGAATATAAAAAATACATTTCGATTGGTGGGATTATTTTTTTTAATTCTCAGCTAAAATGATTATGCATCTCTACTACCAGTGTATAATATTATTTTGTCTAATCTGGCTAGATGCCTATATATATGTATAGGATTAATAAATTAATACAAGTGTCTTTGTTTTCTGTATCACTGGACTCATCATGTCCTCTGTATTTTCTAATGCTGCTATAAAAAATGTCTTCATATTTAGCAGTGTGGACTTTGCAAATTGTTATATATATATTTTAATTCTAAGAAAGGTATCCTGTATCTGATGTTTTAACTACCACTTACTCCTTATTATTAATATCAAAATTAATTGTCATTGACACTGATGACCTTTAAGTTCCTTCTGTAGGAATGAAAAAAATTGTCTTGTCAATAATGTCCAAAGTATTTTTCTCATATGAGAAAGAAATTGTATTTCTTTCCAAATATATCAGAGTAATCTTGCATGATATGAAAGCAAGTCATGAAACTTAACACATAGCTGATAATATTTCCTAAAAAAATAATATGTATGGCAGACAAAAATTCTTCCCTACCTCTTTGTACCACTGATATCTGCCTTTTTCTCCTGATTTATTCTCTATTTACTTTATAACAATTTTTGGTGATAGAATAACATTGAGATGATCTTTCAGCTCACCAAACAGCTTAACATTTAATAAATATATTTGTTATAAGTACTATTTTTACGATTTTAAATATTATTAAGTCAGAGACATTTTATAAAAATGATGGATGTGTCATATAAAAATGCATGTAAGGGACTGGGGTTGTGGCTCAGCTGTAGAGTGCTCACCTAGAACAGGAGGCCCTGGGTTTGATCCTCAGCACCACATAAAAATAAATAAAAAAAGGAATTGTATCCAAATACAACTAAATAAATAAATAAATATTTTTAAAATGCATATAAGTTTTGGTGTTGTAGCTCAGTGGTATAATGCTTGCCTTGCATATTTGTGGAACTAGGTTCAATCCTCAGTCCTACATAAAGCTAAATCAATAAGATGAAGGTAGGGTGTCCATCTGCAACTAAAAATAGTTTTAAAAATGCATATAAGTGATATGTGGACTTGTCACATGACAATTTATGACTGTATTATTTGTTTATATCTACTCTATTGTTTTCTATAAGTATGATATTAAGAACATCATCCAGATGATATACATCAGAAATGGTGCAGTTGAGATTATTTTAGCTAAGGACAAACAAAAAAAATTAGCATTATTTTAGAATAGATTTATTTTAGCATTTTTATGAGTACCATGAAATAATGTTCACACTTATATCAAAGAACTTTCAAATAATTTGTGAGAAAAAAATGTATTTAAGATTGGAATAAGTTAAATGCATTTTTATTTTGGAATATGTTTTGTTAGATTGCACCAAAGTCTATGGTAGTTACAAAATTGAAAATAGTATTATATTAAAATATCAATTTAGGGAGTCTTTGGAAAATTAATTGAAGCTTTATTTCTCTTTTAATTTGTATAATTCTTTATATAAAATCCCTTATAAATCTCTTACATAGAAGGCAAACCAATAGTAATACATTTATCAAATGAAATTATCTTTGCTGCTATTTTATGTGAATAGTAAATCATTTATTGCAATTCTTTTAACATATACATTTAATGATCTTTAACCTGTGTAAATTCAAGTTGTCCTAGTTGCTGTTACCAGAACATCTTTCCATTCATTAATTCTTCCTTTTACTACTTCTTTTTAAAATAACAGTACAGAAAAAAAAAACATTAAGAAAAGTATTATCCTATAATCAGAATTTTCTCTAAAATATATAGTCTCCAATAAAATAATATTTCATTTCATAAAAAATTGATATGCAAACTGGAAAGAAATAAAATTTGTCTCTATTTATTAGGTAAACATAATTTTTAAACAGATCTCAGAGAAAATTTAATCTTTGGTATAGAAAAATTAGCTAGATATATTGATAGATAAAAAGCATGCCTGGTCGAAAAAATAGGTAAGCAGAAGGGAAAGAAAATTAGTGAATCAGTAGCTTAAGAAAGAGAAAATATGCTCATCCAGGGCTAAACAAATAGAACTGGGATGCCCTATAGCAACAGGAAATTGCAAAGCAAAGTGAGAAATAAAGTAACATGTACACGTGGTGCAGAATCAGGGGAGTGATTCTGAGTTTCTTTATGTAGAGTCTACATTTTATGTACCGAGTTTGAAAAATATATCAAATGAACTGTGTATTTACATTAGTACAAGTATGTTAGTGGTACCTTGGTGAGTGTTTATGAAGATTTTCTCAACAGTAACATTTTTATAACTTTCTGAGTTGTATGAAAGAAAGAATCTTATATATTTAAAGTCCCTGCCAGAAAAAATGCATAATCTTACTGAGATGACATTTTTTACACAGAAACAGAAATATTGAAAGGAGCACATACATGGTCAAATTCTAAATTATGCATCTCAGATTAAAGAATTATAACTTCAATATGAGAATTGGAAAAGCTCTGAACAGCTTTTGCAGTTTCAATGTTGGGAACAGACATAAAGGAAAAAGACATCACAGGTAGAATGAATAACTTAAGACATGTGTCTTTGTTTTCTGTATCACTGGACTTATCATGTCCTCGGTATTTTCTAATACTGCTATAAAAATATCTTTATATTTAGCAGCTTGGACTTTGCAAATTGTTTTAATTTTCATCAATCATTCTAAGTGTGTTTTCTGCTTCATCTGTTTCACATCTGTAAAGGCCCAAGTCAGGGCATTGGACTGCCTAAAATCGCTTCTGGAAGCTCTGAGAGAAAATCAACAACTCCAAGTACTTTAAGAAGATTCTTGACTGAATTCAGTCATTGTGGTTATAGAGCTGATAATCCCCATTGGTTGGTGACTGCTGCCCAGAAATTGTCTCAGCAATTGAGTATCTCCTGCATTCCTTGGCTATGGATCAGTTCACCTTCCAAACCATCAATTGTAGATCAAGTTATCTCACTTAAATCTAACTCCCATTCAGACACCAGCCACTCTTATCATAATGGTATAAAATGATTATATTAGGTCCAACTAAATAATCCAGGATAACCTCTCAATTTTAATCTACATAACCTTCACTACTTCTGCAAAGTCCCCTTTGCCAATGACCTAACTTAACCTATGCATAGGCAACAAAGATTAGGGCAAGGACATTTTAGGAGGCCTATCATTATCATTTGAGAAAGTGTTGCTGGGACTATCAGTATCTTCACTGGTTTGCCTGAGGTGATTTTCTATGTGCCAGAATCTGTTAACCTGGTGTGTAATGTGGCCAAGAGGGTCACGAATGAGCACTCCAGAGCAGCAGTCCTCAAAAGAAGTTGGTGTCCAAAAACAGCAACCTTATACCTGAGGCTGAAACTTCTAACATCTGTTTTACATGGTTTCCCAGAGTTCTCCAGCAAAAGCTTCAGTTATCAGTAGAAATACCTTGCTTGAAAGTGCATTTTTTCTTGCCTGTCTTTTTGTTTCACATCCCTCTTCCTTACATGTTTCCTAGGAAACAACTGTTTCCTGTTTTATTGTTCAGGATGTTCTTTAACATACAAAATAGTAACTAAATATAGCAACATATTTTAATAATTTAGAAAGATCTCCTCATTCCCATTTCTTTAGTTAATGCTTTTAACACCTCTGTGAGATGGAAAAGTTAGCATAGCCATTTTATAAATAAATAAATTTGGACTGCAGAGGTTCAGTGGCAAAGGAAGTTCTGATTATAAATGATGTATGAGAATCCTTACTCAGATCTGTTGACATAAAATCTTGTGCTTTTCTCCAATACCATGTACATTGAGGTAGGCATTGTAAATATTTCCAGTTTTAACATGTTTCTCACATGAAAATGTCTATACAAAGCCTTATATAATGTGGTTAGGGTTTCATTTTCTTAGTAAGGAACATAATAAGGTTTATAAATCTTGCATTCTTAATCCTGATAGTCTTCTTTCTCTTATATTAAAGACAATGATTTTTAAATAGACCGAGGTCAATTTGTTGAAGGTCCTGAGTATCAGCCAAAAGGCTTTGAAAGTATTCCCTTTGGTAATTAATGCTTCCATTCCATGGGAGGCCTTTGGAAAGTAAAATAATAAAATGGTTATTTTATATCAAGATTACTTTATTACTTTTGGCCAACCTTTTGGAAAATAGTGCTTTAATACAATTATTTTGCCTAAGGCATGCAAGATAATTTTGGAGGAATATGAAATTGTATGCAGAACATCTAATAGAGAGTTCATTTTTGTAATCCATGCATTGAGTGATAAGGAACTGAAATAAGATAATGGCAGGAACCACAAATGGGTAAATATCAGAGACAGTTATGGACAAATTGGTAGAAGGAAAAGATGGATTACATGAAAGACTACACCATATTATCCTGCCAGTATGTCTATTATTTTCTCTTGAAAATATGGACACTAATTTGTTTGCATATGAAGATGACAATGATGTGTGTGTTTGTATTTGTAATCTATGATAAAAAACAAGAATGAGATTCTACTCAAGTAATGGAAATCACCCACTGTCCCATCACCCAGTGATTTTTCTTCCAAGTATAGGCCGAGAGGTGCATTTGGCAAGGAGAAGAGCATTATAAGGAAGTCTTTGTTCAAAAAGTTTGTCTTTGATAATTCATATAGTAAAATACTTATATGCATTAGTTATACATCTAGATCAAGAAAAGAAAACACAAAGTTGTATGGTATTATGGTTGTATATGAGTTATTCCCCAATAGCAGGAGTATTTGGAGGTAAAATAATGGGATTGTGAGAGCTGTATCACAATCCTAGTTTGAATGGACTGACTGGGTGATAACTGTAAGCAGGAGGATGTGGGTAGAGAGTGGGTCATTGGGGGACTGGCCTGGACAGGTGCATCTTCTCTGTGGCTACCCCCTGCTTTCTGGCCACCATGAGGTAAAGTGCTTTCCTCCTCTGAGTCCTTCCTTCATGATGTTTGGCCTGCCTTGGGCTTAGAACAAAAGGGTTGGCAGTCTTAAGAACTAAGACCTCTGATATTGTCCTAAATAAACTTTTCCTCCTCTAAGTTGTTCTTGCTTGTTAAGTGTTTTGATTACAGGTTCAGAAGTGACTAAAACATAGGGTACAGCCTGGTGCCCTGGTACAAGCCTGTAATTCCAGTGACTCCTGAGGCTGAGATAGGAAGTTCACAAGTTCTAGACCAGCTTTAGCAATTTAGCAAGGCCCTAAGCAACTTAGTGAGACATATATATATTTATCTGCATGTGGATATAGACATTAAAATATCACTCATTATATCTTATCATAAATATTATGGTTATATTTACATAATCAAAGAAAGGAAATAACCTGTAAAATTCACCTGCAATGCACTATCATAGGTATTCTGGATGCTGTAATAGAATTCCATAGGATATCTCAGTCTCCTTTTTACCTATCTCTCTTTCCCCCTTTCATAGTCCACTATCAATTTATAACAGCTAGAGAGAATTTTAAAATAAAATTAACTTGCTTCACATAATTTTTCAACTTAAAATACTCCAATGGCCACTCTTTACAATTACAATGAATTGCAAATTCTTATCTTGGTGAAAGACTCTTCCTTATGCCCTGATGTGAACCCACATGTCTGACTTTGTCTGCCACTCTTTCATCAAGTGTTAGCTACACTGGCATTTTTCTGTCCCTTTTGAGGTTGTTTCACCAATTTTTACTTTTAAAAAATTTATATTACTTTCAATCAGCAGTCATGATTACATTACAATTATGGAGTAGAATATATTGGCTTAAACCATTCTTTCCTAAGGGCTCTGCATGGCTTCAATTCCAATCTGAAAATCACAATACTTCTTCAGCAAGGCCATCCTTCACCACTTGATGTATTGTACCTTTGCATAACATTTACACACACACACACACACACACACACACACATGAATGCATATATTTATATGCATGCAAGAAAGTCCAGTATTGTTTCATTTGTTGCTGTTGTTTTCTTTTCATTATTAGAATGTAATTAGGACCACACCATACTGTGGTCCTAATATTTCCAAGAAAATAGGAAGCATTCAATAAATAACTGTCAAATTAGTTGATTGGTTGATTACTTGCAAGCACTAAATAATAAATGTCCTTTAAAAATGCAAATTTTGCAATAAACATATTTTAATATTTGCAGAATTCAAGAATAGATTATATCTAATATTTATATGAACATCAATACAAGCTGGCATTCTAAAGTTTGTGGGATAATCAGCTCAATGACAAATTTTTTTACCATAATTCTTAAGACTGTGGACCTGGTATAATTATTACAGAAATTTAGAATTATTCATGTTTGTATATATTCTGTAACATATATTTATAGATACGAGAAAATAGAATAAATATTAAAATATTAATATTTATGTTAAGCAATGTAGTTTTCAAATTATTGTAAATTTATATGAGAAAATAATGAAGGAAAGAGACAAAAGAAAGGAGAGAGAGAAGAGTAAGAGCAGAGAGGTAGAGGAAGAGAAAAGGGAGAGGGAAAGACAGAGGAGGGGGAACAGGATCTTTAAATACAAAACAAGAGCATTCTAACCTACCTTTCTTGCTTTTAAAGAAAACAACCACTGATTTAAAGGCAGCATTAATCAGTATAGTTTAGTCAATTTCAGCACAAATTATTCTGGAATAGTACTATTAAGATCTATTAAAAGATAAATATGAAATGAACACAAAAAGTTCTTGTTTTATTGGAAGTGAGTAACTGAAATGAATTGTGATAGCAATCCTTGGGTTAGAGTGGTCCACAGTGGTGTTATAAAAAGGTCAGTTCACTTGTCTGCCTATTAGCAGTATTACTTGCTAGACTGTCTAGATCTGGTCTGAGCCTTAGCATATGATGCAGCTCTTTTGTTTTCTCTACAAACATCTGGCACATGTTGGAAGATAACACATCATATGTTTTCATATGTTATGAGCACCTTATGAAATTATTTTAGATTTTCTAAAACGTCTATTAACATTATGCATGCATTTATATGTAAGAAACCCAAAGAAAAACACTCTGCTAAATGGTTAAAATACATAACAGATTTGTTGGTAATTTATGTGATGAATTAATATTCTAGATTGTTTTAAAGATATACTTATTTCCAGATTCTACAATCTGATTATAACTAATAGCAAAATTTATATTGTTTATTTTTTTCTACATTTACACATCAAATTAAAGAATAGAATATGTGGGAATGAACATAAAGGAGCCCATTGTTGATATTTTGTTTAAATTATATTTTTCTGAAAATTGTTTTTCATAAAACTAATTTCATGTTTTGTCTCCATTATTGTTTCAATACCAGTTTTAAAAATATCATCTGAGAACATGTTTATTAAGAGCATTCATACATTTCATGTCTGGGAATATTTATGAAATAACTTTATTCTGAAGTTTTTTATATGAATATAAAGTAGTTAGGTTTCAAATTCATTTATAAATTAATAAGTTAATTCATACACTGAATTAAAAGGATAATAGAGCACTTGTCTGTCCAGTGCATGGATGGGAAATGTTGTGGTAACATAATGAAAAGAGATTGTCCATCCGGTCACTTACTCCACCCTGTAGGACCAAGAAGCATGAGCATTCAATAAACCAAACTATGAGATGGTTATGGTGGCATAAAGTTGATATGAAATAAACACATCATAGATTTTATGATTTGCAGAAACACTGCTTTTTTTCAGAGAACCCTTTCTAGAATTTCTGAAGTTAAGGTGAGACCTGCAATCAGATATTTAGAGAAGTAGAACTGGCACTGAGGACAGTATGGGACCTAAAAGGCAAAGATAGTACCAGAGGATTAAGAAAATAGGCATTCCGAATGATTACGAATAAATATTCAGAAGTGGACAGGAAAGGGAAATCATAAAGCAAGTGAAGAACATAGGGGGACAGCTTAAATAGGATTTAGTCAGCTTGGTTACGTTGTCTGGATTTTATCTCAAATTTAATGGCAAAATCATTGAAAAGTGTATTCAATGAATACTAACTCATTGTGATAGGAATCATTTGGGTTGTAGTGCCACATGAATAGAAGTATTGAAAAAAATTCATGTGTATTCTATTTTCTGGATGGATCTCTGAGAGTGGGGGAAATAAGCCCCAGAGCCTTGGCTTGAAAGCATCCCCTACAGAATTCAGGTGTTGAACCCCACTGGCTCATGTGACAGTATTAAGAGTTGAGGCATTTAAGAAGTAATTAAGCCATGTCAGTCCTCTCTTTGGTTAATAAAATTAAGACATTTATGAAAAAGCTTTCACAGAGCATTCAGCTTTCCTGCCTGTCTGTCTCCTGTCATGGGAGGTCAGATTTCTTCCCTCTGAAAGGAAGATGCAATGAGTCACTATTTTGAAAGCAGAGAGCCCTCACAAAACAATTAAACCTGCTGGTACCTTACTCTTGAACTTCCAGTCTCCCTAATTGTGACAAATTTCTATCCTTTGTAAATTACCAATCTGTGTTTTGTTATAGCAGCATAATGAACTGAGACACAATGTGACCTATGGAAAAGTGCTATAGGTACTCAGTCAGGAGATGATAGTGATGTAGGAGTACAGATGAGGAAGTCAAAGACAATAACCATCTCTTACCACTAAAAGATAGACCATAAATCTTGCTTAGAATCTGAGATGAAGAAGAAATTCAAAATGGCATAAAATTAAGAGTTCATATAATATAATATAATATTTTCAAAGGTAATCTGAATGTATTTCAATTATCTATGTTAAAAGTGCAGGGTAATTTCCTTCAAGGTAGTAATTTTTAAGTTTGGACTATTAATAGCATCAGCATCATCTGAGTACTTCATAGAAATAAAAATTCTTGGACCTGAGCCCAGTACCACTAATTCAGGATACTCTGAGATTGACGATTTGTGATCTGGTTTGGACAAACTCTACATGATATTCCAATATATGCTAAACTTTAAAATGGTTGCTATATTCAAACCTGCATTTCCTGTTCTGTTTGATTTTTTTAAAAATTCACTTCATTCTTAATAGATACTTTAAAAAAAAACATCAAAATCCCTATTCACAAAGTGAAAAATTTTCAAGAAAATAAAAAAGGACATAGAATATGGTATGCAAATTATATGAGACAAAGATCACAGGAGCACAAACACTTGATAGTATATAATATGCTTTATAAATTAACTAAAATATCTGATAATAAATAGATGCTACAGAAATTGATATCTGAATAGATTTCAAGGAGTAATATCCTCAGGCAAACAATCTATTTATATTTATATTAGTTTCCTAGGACTTCCACAACAAAGTAACAAAACTTGTTGGCCTGAAACACCAGAAATTTAATTTATACTCTCATAGTTCTTGAGCTTGAAGTCTAAAATAAGGTGCTAGCAGGGTTTGCTCTTGCCAGAAGCTCCATGGGAGAAACTGCTTAAGCTTCTCACAGTTCATATTTTGTCATTGGAATCACTAGTGGTAATAGTAAGAAGTGCTGTAGTCATTTCCACCCCTGGGGTCTAGTGAATCCAGGCAATGGGAAAAACAACCATATTGGATGCTGATTTACAATACATACAACATCTTCCAGAAGTCCTGCAAAATATTGTCATTTTGTACTATATGGGCACTGTAATTGTGTCTCCAAAAACCTATTCCACTCTTCTATCAAAACAGTTGTTTCAAGATAATGGAAAACCTGGTGAGACCAGTGAACTCCATGAACACGAGTACCCTGTCTATTTCGTTTGCAATGAGTAAGTTTTCCTAGCAGAAACAATGTGGTGTGGGATACCATGATAGAGCACAAGACATTTAATAAGACTGTGGATTTTCATTTTTCCAGAAGGCTTGTTTACAAGAGAAAATTGTATACAAGAAGAAATTTCAAATCCAGAGTATTATTCCAGTACAAACCAAACACTGTCTTTTTCCTGATAGAAGTGGTGTATTGTGGTTTGAAATCTAGAATGTCTCTCAAAAGCTCATGTGTTGAAAGCATAATCCCCAATGCAGTGAAGTTCAGAGGTGGGAATTTTACGGCTCTGACATCATTAGGGAATTAATCTGCCAAATGGATTAATTCATTGATAGCTGGATGGACTATACTAGGATGTGGGACTAGTTGGAAAAAGTAGATTTCTGGGGATGGTGGCCTGAAATGCTTTATCTGGTCCCCAGACCCTTCTTATTCTCTCTGCTTTCTGTCTGCCATGAGTTGAAAGATTTCTTTGCCCTGCCCTTCTACCATAATTTTTCTAAGTGTCAGTCATTATGGACTGAATTCTCTGAAACTATGAACCAACATAAGTCTTTCTTTCTGTAAGTTGCTCTTGTCATATATTTTGGTCACAGTCACAAAGAACTAACACATGATTCAAAATAACAATCTATTACTGGGTAGCTCACAGATCACTTAGGGAAATGGTACCACATCAGGAACTCTGCGGCTTTCTATTCCTGGCAGATTGGGTACTCATTCATGGCTCTATTCATGCCTATTATAAAAGTCCATGTTGTAGAGCCCATGCATGACCGCAGACCCTGCTGCTATCACCATTTTGTCAATGAGTCCACTGGGCAATGATAGGAGATGCAAAAGAGAGACATGACAGAACAATGTATACTATCCACTAAATTACTGAAAACTGGGCAGGTAAATCCCTAAGTCTCCTTATCACCAATTTTTCAATCATGTTTCCTTCCAAGGCCCTGACTATCCAGCTAAACCACTGGATAAAATTCATGAATTAGTATATAAATCTGGTTATTTCTACTTCATAAAAGAAAGGATCTGTGTAAACTGATTGGAATTTGGCTCACTGGGAGTATTTCCCCTCATGATTATTCTTCAAGGATTTCCCAGAAAGTGCATGCTGCAGCTCTTCACTTTCAGGTTGTTTCTGAATATGGAGCAAAATAATCTATAAACCAGGCCAGATCTGTCTCTTCACATCAAACTGTATACCAGTTGACATCAGAAGCATTCATTTGCCCACATGATAAAATTACTTAAACAGAAGGTACATATGAATTCATCACTTGATTAAGTTTAAAATATTCCATTCTCATTCTCCAAAATTTATTGTTTTCCACACAAGCTAAATAAGCAAGGTGAAGGATGGTGACACTAATCTCTATAGACCTTCCAGCAATATGACATTGCTTTTGGTTGGTTAGTGTTCCTCGTGAGAGACAGTTCTAGTTATTTCACTTTTTTACCACAATAGACTTTGCTGCACAAGTCAAGGAACCAATGTAGAAAAAATATCTGAATATATCCACTCCAATTATGCATTGTATAACCTAGGGAATATCACAGGATGCCTTCAGGAACTCACTTTGCCTAAAGTCCAGAATGGTTTAAATAATAGCTCATGTTCATATGATCTTGAATCTTTCTGGGGGCATGAAGAAATCAGGTAAAATTATATGTTCTATAGTACTTACCAATTTTTATTATGTTCAAATGCAAATTAAACATTCTTCTGAATGAATGTTAAGCCCATGAACACAGAAATAGTGATGGATGAAATTTTTGAAGCACTGATGAAACATTGTAATTTTAATAGATGTTCTTAAAATATTGTAGTATCTTTCTTTTTAGATTTACACACTCACCACTAAAGTATTATATCAAGAACTAGGTGCATTGTTACAGTACAATTATATATATATTTTTAAAAAGTATATTGTATCTGTTAAAATCATCACAGTAATTCACTATTTGTCAGAGGGAAGCCAGCAAGTAGAATAAATCATAATTAAATGGAAGTAAGCAATATTGTGGAAAATTTACTTCATCAAAAAAACTGATGAATACAATTAACAATATTAAATACATAGTGATTACAGTTGGATTGTATTATGAGACATTATGCTTTTTATGTACTATTGTGTTACATATGAATCTGTGAGTTGTCTTTTTTGTCTCCAATCAAGTTTAAGGATTGAGAAAGTAGGCCCTTCCTTCTTTACCTTTTCATTTCTTTTTCTCTCTCCTTCTCCCTTCCTTCCCACCCTTCCTGAATCTTTGTTTTTCCTTTTTAACTTTATTGTTTTGCTCTCAGTATATAGAACATGGTATGTAACCTGTTCCTTGATAAATATTTGTTAGTAATAAGTAGCCTAGATTATTCCTGAAGCTGTACTGGTTTTAATATTTTTTAACTGAAAATGTAATAATAAATATTTCAACAAACAGGGGCACATGTAGAAGTCATCAGACAAGGTGGCAAATAGCTTTTAGCTGTTGTAGCTTTGTTTTGAAAGGAACCAACAATTTGGACTGTGTTCCACTGAATGCTGAATCAATCAGCATATTGCAGGCCATTAGGCCAGGTTGACATTTCCTTCATTGGGTATTAAACTTTATGTGTGTTCTCTTTTTACTGGCTATATGCCTTCAGTGTTGGAAAGCATTTCTTTAGATACTGTTATAATTTTTTTTACATAGCTTCAAAATATGCTCTATAACATGACATTATATCATTCATCTGACAAATAAAACAAGTAAACATCAAATGCTAGGTAGTATTAAAATATGTGTCATGAAGCTGTTCACTAGAAATTTCATAGATTGTCTTAAACAATCAAGATATTTTGACCATGAAGTGAGAATTGCAGGTTATTTATAATTCTAAAAATGCTATTTAGATGTAAAGTGTAAGAAAAGGAAATTCCTGATCACTTCAGTATTCTGTCTTTTTCTGTGTCATGAAGTATACTTTGCATTTCTTGTTTTTGAAACTCAGGAATCCCATTCTACTAAAAATTTAATATACTTATTTTTTTTTACTTCATTTTAATTTTTATATCAAACACACCAGAAAGACTCGGTGATTATGAAGTGGTCACATTCATTTTATTTCTTTTTCCTTTTGTTTTTTTAAATTGAAGATGAGGCTAGAATGTTGTATTCAGTCAAATGTTTTTCTGTGACTAAGACAAACATTTTAGCATTTTAGGACAGCTCACTACTTTCTGTGTATAGACAGAAGACTGAAAACTCTAAACCTCCTTATCGTTTAAATCATGGTGCACAATGGAACACTTAAGTAAGCAAAAATCTCTTTTCTGACTATCATCGAATTTAGGAAAAAGAGAAAAATGTCTAAGCATATAAGAACTATTCCTATGCCAACGGCTGATTTATACTAAGTCAGTGTTTTTATCCAAATGCAAATTAAACAATTTCTGGCATGCATATATAATAATAATTGCTTTTCCACATCAGATGTATTAATATTATATGAAGTCTAACTATCACTTGATGGAGAATTTTGCCAACAGCTTACTCTGCTTTATCTATGAGAATAATATTTTCATTAATATTACATATGATTTTACTAACTCCTTAGAAGTAGTTTGACTTGGACATGTTTTTTGCTACAAGAGGGACAACATTGAATGATGTTTCTGTTCTGGGGCTTACTCTTGCCTTTAGCAACAAAACTAATCAATTTTGTATGGGTGAACAATATTTTATTTTTATTTTGGAAAAATGCACTATATTCTGTTGTATACTCTTTGTTTCAATTGAAAGGAAACTCACATCTTTGATTGTCATGATGTTATTTGAAGATTCATAAAAGACAACCCACTGGATAATAGAGTAGTGTAAGTCCAATAAATTTAATGTCAGATATTCATCACACTTCCAATACTCCCTTTTGTTGCTATTTGGCTGCTTGTTCAAGCACAACACTTCTCCAGATACCTTTCTCTTATTACTAACAATAAAACATTCTATACTGTGGTTTAGTTTACCCTTCATTTGATAATATAACATTTAATTGTATTAAAATTTTTTCATCATTTACCCTTTTAAAAAATTTATAGAATGGTGATCTTAAGGAACAGAAAATAAAATGGAAAATTAAAAAAAAAACTTAAACCTAGAATAAGTAGAAACACATGCAATCCAAAGTACAAAATAAAGCATAACCCCAAAAACATGCTTACAAGCAAACTAATCATATTGTGTATGAGTAAGTTTACATTCATGTGTAATAAGGTGAATTGTGGCATTTTAATAAAAGACATAATTCAAGATATATTTTAAATTTATGAAATGTTTATTAATAAAATTATTCAATCGCCTTTTTGTCTTTTGAAACAAACACTATGAGATTTATTCTATAGACAGAGCAACAAGTTGTTGGTTCTTAGACAAAATTTTTCGGTGGCTGCCCTACTCATGAATACTTTGTTCTTTTTTTTTTTTTTTTAAAGAGAGAGTGGGAGAGAGAGAGAGAGAGAGAGAGAGAGAGAGAGAGAGAGAATTTTTTTAATATTTATTTTTTAGTTATCGGCAGACACAACATCTTTGTTTGTATGTGGTGCTGAGGATCGAACCCGGGCCGCACGCGTGCTAGGCGAGCGCGCTACCACTTGAGCCACATCCCCAGCCCTGAATACTTTGTTCTTAATAGATTGGTGCAATTTAATAAGCTAAAGATATCTGGTGGGTCACATTTATACTAAGCATTGCATGTTAATCTTGCAGTGTGAGGGTAAATAAATGTGTCTACCAGTTAAACATGGTGATATAATTACTTACCTTTATTTCCATGCCCTTTTACAACCCACCAAATTGATTGTAAATGGATAAAAAAGAGGTTATATTTATAATGAAAAACAGTATAGGAGAGAATGCAATGCCAATTAGAGTTTGGATTATAGAATATAAATGACTAGAAGATACAAATTAAGGGGTTCTATAAACTGATATAAATGCTAATAGTTAGAAAAGTAAGAAGTACAGGAAGGCTTGGGGGGTGGAGATAAATTGAATATCCAAAAGGGGAGATATACTTGAAACTAAAAAGAAATTGTTTAAAAAATCTATACAAAAAGTAATTAAGCTATAAGATATCATTCTTCCTGCCAAACAGAAAATTTCCCCTTTATCTCTAAGTTTCTAAAATGGTTGAGACTCTGGAGTTGGAGATACCGAACACGACTGTGGGCAAGAACACAATAATAGAGAAACACCTCAGTCACCCATGTTCTTTCATTAAACCCATGGATTATGGATGATTATTAATACATCAACCATAGGGATCAGAAAATATCCCTCAGAAAAATTCAGCCATAAAAGCTATAATGATGACCAAAATAACATAGTTCTGATAGATCCATTAGGATTAATCATTCATGGTCCAGACATCCCAACTGAAACATTAGAACTCCATGAACATGAGCATCTTGTCTATTTCATTTGCAATGAGTGAGTTTCCTAGCCAGAAACAATATGGTGTGGGATACCATCTATCTAATTCTAATAAAAACTTTAAAAATTCAATGAAAAAATATATTTGAATAAAAATAGAATAAAATAAAAAATTATATAAGAGAACAGTAAAATAATCCAGATTTTAAAAGAAACTATATAGTTAGGAAAAATTCCTGTTAGGATACTAATTTTTTGAGGGTGTTCTAACATCACTACATAAACTTTAGGAAAAAAAAATCTCTGGAGATAAAAATATGTCCAATAACTTAATTGTAACAGAGAGTAAAGCTCTAGTGTATTTATAGAAGTACAAAAATATTCAGGAAAAAAATAAAATTTACAATATTGGGCATGTACTAAAAAATAGCCAGACCTGCAATGGAGCATGCAAATTCTTCCAATAATGAGAAGAAAAACATCAATCAATAGAAAGAGACCAAGATGTGTCAAAGAATGTGAAATAATTATGCATCAAAAACATTGAAAATGCTATCATAACTGTAATGTAAGTACATTAGCAAAGCTTTGTTATATTATTTCAAGTGTTTCATGGAATTAATGATTAGCATGATAGAGAAAGCCTCTAGAGTAAAAATATGCAATACTGGAGATAAAATATATAGTACTGGGGATGAAAGATGTTAAATTAGATACTGCAGCCTTTGAATCATTTCTTCAAAAGTCCCCTGTTCCTGCTGATGGGCAGAATCATAACCCTTAGGACAGGAGTCCCTATGTTTCTCCTTTGAAAGGATAGTAAACTTGGACATAGCAACAGGTGCTCTTCAAAACAAAACAAAACGAGGGGGAAAAAATGAGTGGATTGTCATTAGCTGTAGGACAACCTCCATCTATGTAATGTTCCTGGAGTCCTGTTGGCAAGGAATAAGTTGCTGAAAGCTAGGTTCTTGACCCCAGTGCCAATCTAATAAGGAGAACAGGGTTTTGAGACAAAAGGAAAAAAGAAGGTTTATTGTTTTGCTAGCAAAGGAGAAACACAGGGGTCTCCTGTCTTGAGGGTTATGATTCTGTCCATTAGCAGAAACAGGGGATTTTTAAAGAAGTGATTCAAAGGCTACATTCCATATGTTCTCTGGAGTTGTAATTCACTTGTTAATTTGGGAGACTGGCATTTCTGAGATCTTCTGGTACCATCCCCAAAGTCTGGATTACTTTGTTCCTATGGTGAGTTTGTATGCAAGAACAGATATCTTTGCCTAAAAGTGAGGAAGAAAGATAATCCTGTTTCTCTTGAGATTAGGGAGGGGGAAAGAGATTAGGGAGGAGCAGGGGGAGATGAAGAGAAAGAAACATGTCCATTTTAAAAATAAATTGAAGTGGCAGAGCATCAAGAGCTGTATTCAAAGCATAAAGTGGACCACAGTTACATATTTGATGAAACCATGGCTAAAAATATTCCAGTATTAACTGACTACATCCAAGTATATCAATGATCCTCTTTCATAGAAAAAAAAAGAAAATTACATCAATTTTGTTAATAAAGTACTTACAACTAATTATAAAAAACCAGAGAGATGTGATGCGAAGGAGAGAGAAAAAAAGACATGTTAAAATAAAGATGGCAGGCTGAACTGCAGTCAGAAACAATTCAGGACAAAGGATTATGAAATATCTTTAAATTACTGAGGAAAAAATAATCTCATTCGTCTACAGTTAAAAACCTAGAAAAATATCCTTCAAAAACAAAGATGAAATAATGACTTTCTCAGGCTACAAAAATAAAAAATCTTTCAATGAATCCATAGCAGATCAGCACTATGAGATGTTAAAACAGAAAAAAAAAATATACCAGGTAAAATATTGTATCTACACAAGAGAATGGAGATCACTGGAAATGTTTGCTTTTCTGTCAATTAAACCTCAATATGGATGCATTTACACAAAACTTTAAAGTATTTAAGCACCATAAATGTATATTAAGTATGTTTACCACAATAATTCATCTTCAAAAGTGGAAATGGGGCCTGGGGTTGTAGCTCAGTTGGTAGAGCACTTGCCTATCATGCATAAGGCACTGGGTTAAATCCTCAGCACCACATAAAAATTGAACAAATAAAATAAAGGTATGTGTCCACCTACAACTAAAAAAGTATTTTTTAAAAAGTGGAAATATGCCTATGTACATCAGCAGTAAATTGGATAAATAACTTTAAATAATAAAATTAAGCTAACTTTAATCACATGTATGAATCTTACAAACAAATTTATAAACAAATGATACTATGGATATAACATGTCTACACTTTCTTTTGAATAAAGCCCAAAACTATAAAACCCTTTTCTTTCTTCGAAAGTCAAAATAATAGTTACCTTTGAGGTATTTGAAGGGTAGTGATATGGTGCTTCTAGAATGTTAGATAATCTATTTCATAACTTGGGTTATAAAGTGAAGTCACTGTGTCTGTGTTATGTAAATTTAATATTTATATCAAGTAGTTTAAAGTATTCTTTTGAAATTACCTGAAGAAGATTCAGAAGGATGAATCTATATTATACTGGGAAAAATAATACAGTAAATACTTATTTTCATAATAGAACTAAAATAGGTAGTATTTGAAACAAATATACATCTATACTTATATATTTTCCAGTTTTGGGCGCATTATAGTTATACATAATTGTGGGATGTTGTTATATATTCATACATGCACACAATAAAACAATATAATTTGACTAATCATTCCCCAGTATTTCTCTATTTCCTCTCACCTACCCCTGCTCTCTGGTCCATTTCCGCTACTCTACTGATCTCCCATTGATTTTCATGAGACCATTTGTCCCTATCTTTCTTTTCTTTTTTCCTCTCTAGTTTCCACCTTAAGAGACAAAAATATGATTATTGACCTTCTGAGTTAACACAATAGTCTCAAATTCCATCCATTTTCCTGCAAATAACATATAATAATTTCACTTTTCTTTATGGTTGAACAAAACTCCATAGTGTATACACACTACACTTTTTTTTTACTCACTCTTTTGTTAATGGACACATAGGCTGATTCCATAGTTTGGCTATTGTTAATTGTGCCTCTATAAACATAGGTATGCACATATCTCTATAGTATGACGACTTTCATTCTTTAGGATAAAAATCTGGGATTGGCACGGCTGGGTTTCATGGAAGTTCCATGACTGGTCTTTTGAGGAATCTACAACTAATATATTTTAAAGAAATAAATGCTAATTTTTAGAAATGTACGTGTAAATATCTTAGAAAATAGTTAAAAATTGCAATAGAGCAGGGGCATCATTGAGCATGGGACTCAAATACAGGTATAATCTAATATTTCCTTTTACTTTATAGAAGATGAGATTATACATATTTAAAAGCAAGTGTTTAGTTCTCAAGGACCTCAAATATATAATGTATGGGGGAATTAATATGCTTACATATTTTTATAATAATTTTTATTTTATTGTATGCTCATTAATTTTTAGAGTAGAGTATAAATAAGAGTAGATGAGAATCTCTATATTGTTATTTTGCTTTATAAGAAAACTCAGAATGACATCTGGCATATGGTAACACTCAATAATTGTGGGATATTAAATAAATAAATACATTAATTGTAGCCATTACATATAAATTCAGGAAATATTTGTGTCAAGGCAACGTAGGGAAATATGGATTAAAGTAATTGACATAAAAACTAAATTCAGAGATTTAAGTAGAATATCAACAATGTGGAGCATTCTGAATGAATCTGATAAAAGAATCAATGACCTCAGAGTTATAAGTATCTTTATCCATCTTAAGAAACTTTAACAACATTGACCAAATTCACTACTCGGTGGGGTTTTGCAAATTTTTTCATCTCTCTACTTATTCCATTATATAGGTACTTAATTTCTCAGACTTAATCTGGCCAAGGGGTTTTAAGATATCATACATAACTTTCAGTTGAATACCACTGACAACAATAGATCATATACAACAACATATTTTTCTTGATTATTTAAAATTGCTTATCATTTTAATCCCTCTACCACTTTTACATTTGCAGAAGTAATGTGAATGAGCTATGGTTATTGTGCTTAAATCACAACTTCATTAAATTTATATTCTCTTTAATAATGCAAATTTTTCATTAACACTACCTGTGAATTACACTAACATTTCAGATTATATAAAATAATAATTAAAATATTAACATAGTCATAGATAACCATATCCATTAATTAACAAATTCAAATAGTAAATGATTAAAGCTACTAAGCTACTAAGAAATGTTTCTTAGATTATATCTCCAGGGTCTATTCATTATTCTTGGATTTAATTATAGATAAAAATCTGATATGAGGAAACTAGGCATCAAGAGAATAGCTATTTTGAAATGTGATATTTTTGTTACTGAGCATTCTGGTCAGTTAAATACCAAACTATGCTTTGAAATTTTAACTTCACTTTGAAATTATACCATCATATATGAAGATAATCAATGAAAAATATCACGTTATAGAATATTTTATAAAATGTTACATGATAATATTTTATAAAAATTATGTGATACTCATCCTAATAATTTCTAATTATAGATTCATGTTACCACACTTTATAAAAATAGTTTATTTTATTTTTTTTAATTCTAATTAGTTATACTTGATAGTATAATGCTTCATGACACATCATACATAAATGGAGAATAACTTCTCATTCTTCTGGTTGTACATGTTGTAGAATCACCCAGGTCATGTAATGATATATGTACAAAAGGGTAATAATGTCCTATTCATTCTACTATCCTTTCTACCCCCATACCTCTCCCTTCCCTTCACTTCCCTCTACCTAATACCAAGGTACTAGAACAAAGATCCTGAACCTACTAGAAGAAAAAGTAGATCAAAATCTTCACCATGTCAGCCTAGGATTTGACTTGCTTAACAAGACTCATAAAGTGCAAAAAATAAAATCAAAAATAAATACATAGGATGGATTCAAACTAGGAAGCTTCTTCTCAGCAAAGGAAACAATCAAGTACATGAAGAGAAAGGCTACAGAATGGGAGAAAATCTTTACCATGCTCACCTCAGATAGAGAATTATTCTCCAGGATGTATAAAGAACTCAAAAAACTTAACACCATACCCCCCAAAAAAGAAAGAAAAAACAAACAACCCAATCAATAAATGGGCTAATGAACTGAGTAGACACTTCACAGAAGAAGAAATACAATCAATCAAATATGTGAAAAAAATGTTCAACATCTCTAGCAATTAGATAAATGAAAATCAAAACTACTCTTAAGATTTTATCTCATTCCAGTCAGAATGGCAATTATCAAGAATACCAGCAATAGTAAATATTGGCAAGGATGTTGGGAAAAATACACTTATACATTGCTGGTGGGACTGCAAATTAGTGTGATCATTATGGAAAGCAGTATGGAGATTCCTCAGAAAACTTGGAATAGAACCACCATTTGACTCAACTACTCCACTCCTCAGTTTATACCCAAAGAACTTAAAATAAGCATATAACAGTGACACAGCCACATTAATGTTTAAAGCAGCTCAACTCACAAAAGCTAAACTATGGAGCCATCCTAGACACCCTTCAGTAGATGAATGGATAAAGAAATATACACTGTAGAATATTACTCAGAATTAAAGAAGAATGAAATTATGGTGTTTGCCGGTAAATGGATGGAACTGGAGAATATCATGCTAAGCAAAATGAGTCAATCCCAAAAAAACAAACACCAAATATTTTTTCTGATACACAGAATCTAATTCACAATAAGGGAGGGGTGGTCTACAGAAAAATAGAGGTATTATGAAAAGTAGTGAACAGGAAAATTTGGAATAGAATTTATAAGATTTTTAAGTTTGAATAATTCCATTTAATCATTTATCTCTTCCTTTTTAAATATTATATCTATTTAATGCAATGAGACTATAAAATCATTCATAGCAGTGAAATAATTCAATGCTTTGTTAATATGGTTTACCTATATTTTAAAACTAAAGCAAAAGGACAACCTGAAATTATTATTAATGAATGAAGTTCTAGAAAATATCACTTATAATATTTATATATATATGTGTGTATTAATGGTTACACTAGAATTTGAAATAAACAAATGAAAAAGAACTAGACCCACAGTAAAGATGAATTTGATGCCAGATAGGGACTAACCTTAAAAATTACATTCCTGAATTAATTTCCATATGATTAGGAGGTCAATTTGGTCTAATAACTGATTCCTTTTTTTTTCCCTCTCATTAAACTTTTATTTTAATGGTTTTCAAAATTATGTGACAGATTATTGGTCAAGTTGTTTCCATTAAAAAGTACTGATTTAAAAAACTAATAACTTAAAACTGCCACACACAAAAACAAAATGGTCCACAAGACATTTTCCTTTTCATCTGAAGGTTTTATGATGTATTGTTATAATTAACCAGTCTTTTACTATCAAACTTAAATGGTCAATTGAGACAAACAATTCTGAGACAATTCTTCCGTCACTGATTAAGACTGGGGTGGCAGATGTGAGGGGCAATATTCATTTAGTCTTCTGAGTTTTTTGGGCAGATTTGGTGACTTTGCCAGCTCCAGTGGCCTACTTGTCCACTGCTTTGATGACATCCACAGCAACTGTCTGCCTCATATCACGAATAGCAAAACCACCCAGAGGAGGTTGGACAGAGAGGCTCTCAACACACATGGACTTTCCTGGAAACATATCAATGATGGCAGCATCACCAGATTTCAAGGATTTAGGACCCAGATTTCAAGAATTTAGGACCATCTTCCAGCTTTTTACCAGAAGGGTGATTAATCTTTTCTTTCAGCTCTGCAAATTTACAAGCAATGTGAGCTGTGTGACAATCCAGTGGTACGGGGGCATAGCCAGCCTATTTGACCTGGAATGTTCAGGATAATCACCTGAATAGTGAAACCAGCTGCTTCCATTGGTGGGTCATTTTTGCTGTCACCAGCAACATTGCCATAATGAACAACTTTGACAGACATATTCTTGACATTAAAGCCCATATTGTCCCCAGGAAGAGCTTCACTCAAAGCTTCATGGTGTATTTCAACTGACTTTACTTCAGTTGTAAGATTGACGGGATCAAATGTGACCACCATGGCAGGCAGTGGAGAACATTAGTCTCCATTCAGCCCACAGGGACCATACCACCAATTTTGTAGACATCCTGGAGAGGCAGATGTAAAAGCTTGTCAGTTGGATGAGTCCATGACAGAATGTAATTTCAAGCTTCAAGCAGTGTGGTTCCACTGGCACTGCCATCTTTACAGGTGACTTTCCATCCCTTGAACCAAGGCATATTAGCACTTAGCTCTAACATGTTTTCACCATTTCAACTAGAAATTGGCACAAATGCTATTGTGTCAGGGTTGTAGCCAATTTTCTTAAAGTAGGTGCTGACTTCTTTAACAGATTTCCTCCTAATCTCTCCTGACAGCAGGATGGCTCAGTGGAATGCATTTTGTTAACACTAATGATTAGTTGTTTCTCACCCAGTGTGTAGGACAAAAGGGCATGCTGACAGGTCTTCCCATTGTTGGAGATACCAGCTTCAAATTCACCAACACCAGTGGCAATAACCAGTCAGCCTGAGATGTGCCTCTCAACATGTTTTTGATAAAGTCTCTGTGTCCTGGGGCATCAAAGATAGTCACATAATACTTTCTGCTCTCAAATTTTCACAGGGAAGTGTCAGTGGTGATACCATACTCATGTTTCAGTTTATCCAAGACCCAGGCATACTTGAAGCAGCCTTCCTTCTCAATTTTTCAATGGTTCTTTTGTCAAGCCCACCACATTTATAGATCAGATGGACAGTAGTCATAGACTTGCCCGAATCTACATGTCCAGTGACAATGATGTTGATGTGAATCTTTTCCTTTCCCATTTTGGCTTTGATTTCAGGAACGTTTTCATGAAACCTGTGTTCTGACAGCAAACCTGTTGTGGGGGGAAAAAAAAAAAGAAACAACTGATTCTTATTAAAAAATTATAAGATACATGATTTACTTAATATATATCAATCATTAGAAACAAAGAAAAATAAATGAGTGAAAATCTTTTTTTCTCCATTTTCAATTTTTCTATTTGTTTGATCAGTATTGTTAGTTTAATTAATTTTATTTTTATTTCACTCTTTTATCTTCTGTCATATAACACATTTTCATAAAAATGGTAATTGCCTAGCAACTTGTTCTGTTTTATAACTATCTTTCTGAAACTTTAAAAATAAAATTTAATTTTATCTTAAATACTGATGAGAGTTCTTTTAGAACAATGACCTGCTAAGAAATTCTACTAAAATTTAAGAATTATATTAATTGGGGCCTGGGGTTGTGGCTCAGTGGTAGAGCGCTTGCCTAGAGCATGTGAAGCACTGGGTTTGATCCTTAGCATCACATAAAAATAATTAAATAAAATAAAGGTATTATGTCTATCTACAAATTAAAAAATATTTTAAAAAAGAATTATATTTACTGAATTTTTAAAAAGTTAATTTTTTCTGTACTTATTAGGTTTATTTTTTTCAATTTTAGCTTACGTTTCAATGATGATTTGCCTTATAGAATTTTTTTTCATAGTAATATCTAAATGAACTACCCAAGTGACATATGTCTTATGTGGTTAGTTCCCACAGCCTTCTCATCTTAAATTTATCTAAATATAAAATGGATCTAAAACATGGATGTCTTCATAGTAATAGATTTTGCCAAAATTAAATATAGGTCATTATCCTGTATTACAGTCAGCAATGTATAAGTCATCCTATACAGATTTTAGTTTTCCAACAATTTCACCTGAGTATTTCTCACTGAGCATACTATCTTGATATTCCCTTTCAAATCCCCGTGCTTTCACTATGATTAAAATTTTATGCCTTTTATTTTTTTTATCAAATTTCCTTTCCTGAATATATTTTTCTTATCTTTTTAAGATGCACCAATATGTCATAAAATATTTCTTAACTACTCAGGTTATACATGATTTTTCCCCCTAAGAGTCAGTTTGTAACTAATAACATCACTTTTATTAAAACATTTATATTTGATAATATTGTATGTCTGTACATTTTAGCTATGGATTCCTTGAAGACAATCTGGTTTTATTACTTAATAAATATCAATGTATCACTTAATCATTTTATCCCTTTGACCTTTTCTCCAAATTTTTCTCAAATTATTCTAAGACAGATCTCTCATGCCATTTCTGTACCAAAGCACTCTGCATAACATTTTCTTTATATTTCATATGTATTTTTCACTTACTATTTGTAAATTATTTTTCAGATAATAGATTTAGGATCATTCAACTTCCTTCTCATTAGTGCTGCTATTTCATACAGTATTTGCTCTCTTGACCTTAGCTTCTGCCTTTGCACGTTCCTGAGTGAGCACCTCATCTTTTTCTTACAGGTTTCTATTTCCATTCAGAGGTTGGTCACCAACTTATATCACCTAAACCTCAGAAGGTCAAATACCTTATGAAAACTGTGAATGATTATCACACAAACTAATAATCCACATCTGACGTATAAACAAATTTCACCTTCTCTCTGTTTGGCTCCCTTTCTCTGTTCTGTTGCTTGATAAGATTATTGTATGTTGTTTCACTCTGACTGAAGAATTGATATTTTACCTTCCCACATGTATTAGGACTTCAAGTAGAGGCAATCTCATAGGCATCTCTCAAATCATTTCACATCTCCATTCGCTATCCATGACCTTAGCACAACCCCCCAATTTTTCTCACTGATTTGAAGCTACCAGTTCACTACTTGTTCATTTAGCTTCCAGGTTTATTTTGCCTAGTTATTATTCTTTTTTTTTTTTTTTTTGAACTGGAGATTGAACCCAGGGCTTTGCAAATACAAGGCAGATACTTTGCCAGTGAGCCACATCCCAGCCCTTGCCTAGTTATTTTTGAATTCTGATTTTTTAATTATTTTATATTTAAACAGAAGTTACAAAGGCGGTGCAGATTATTTTTATATCTTCACTCAGTTGCCCAAAATATTAACATTGTATATAATCAAGGAGCATAATTTTTTACCTAAAACTTAAAAATTAAAATTGATATATTGCTATTGCTATACAAATTTCATTAGTGTTTCCACAATTTTTTTTCCATCAATGCCATCTTTTAGTCTAGTAGCCCCAAGCAAGAGAGCACACTGAGTTTTCTATCAAGAAAATTGAACTATTATTTCCTTGTGTCTACTGGTTGTGACAAAGTTTCAGATGGTATTTCCTTATTTTCATGATGTTTATAGTTTACAAAATACTTAGTTTTTTTAGAATGCCTATCAATTTTTAATATTTTGTCATGTTTCAGCTTTGGTTTGTTTATAGATGTGAGTATGTATTTTGGAACACTATAGCAGAGATAAAGTTTTTCTATTGTTAACATTTCACAGGACAATGATAGCAGCATGAATTTTCACTAGAGTATTCTTGATCACTTGATTAAGGTTATATATGCCAGGAGTTTTCTTTGTTCTTGGAAACAAGTCGCTAAGTTTATCCCATTCTCAATAGGAAAAGAATCATGTTCCATCTCCTGGAGGGGAGATCAAAACATATATTATTTGGAATTTTGGAATGCTGTGAAGAAGATGGCTCCTTTCTAATATTCTTCTTTTAACCAGCTATTGACTCTGTATGTTCTAAGTCTGAAATACAAGCACATCAGCAAGCTATCAAAAGTCTTTTTTAAATGAGGCACTTGCTTGATTGACCTGAAACTTCATTATTTAATCTAGAAATTAAGTCAAAATTAATTGAATCCAGAAACTCATTTCTTTCTTAACTTGTGAGGACCAATTACAGTTTTGTGTGAGTGTGTCATGTTATTCCAAATTATTTTTCTTATTATATTCATCTTGGAACAACTTGTCCAATTATGAATACATCCTGAGACCTTTCTTATCTCCTATTTTCTGAGCATTTTCAGAGAAAATTGAACCATTATTTCCTTTTGTTATTGTTCTAGTATTGGATCTTGCAACCAGTGCCTTTATCAAATTTCTTTCTTTTTCTCTCATTCTCTCTCTTGCTCTTTTTTTCTTCATTCCAAAACAATATTTAAGCCTGTAAATTTATTGGACATTGAAGCCATTTCTATTCATAGTTCCATTATCAGAGTTTTTACTTCCTTCCATAATTTTATGCAATAAATATTTGCTTCATGAGTAAGCAATCTCATGTTAAGAATCTTAAGGTTTTCAAATGTGATTTGCCTGTATTGTTACACGCTCCTGGAAAAACTGTGCAGCATCTGTTACAAGATGAAAATAACAATGAAGAAGAAGGAAGGAGAAGGAGAGGAGAAGAGAAAAGGAAGGGAGAAATAAAGGCAGAAGTAAAGAGGTAGAAAGGGAAGAAGTATTTTAAAAAGATGAAGGGCGACAGAGAAGAAAAATACAGGCAAAGAAAAACAACTGCAAATTCTTTCTTATTCTTTCTTATAAAAACCTAAAACCTCCAAACAACTCTCCTTTTTACCTCAGCTTTCTGTGTTATTTTCTATCTACTACTCTACCCTATGCAAGAATTCCGAATACAAAAGCTACCTTTGCCAAAATGGCACTTACAATTGAATAAGTCAACTGCAGAGGACTGAGCCCAGAGCATTTTTCATTAGCATTTATGTTGGAGGATATTTGTGACTTTCACTTTCAAGGCATTTCTGGCCCATGCTTGCCCTGTGTCAGCATTTTCCCTTGTTTCTCCACAGTGTGCATATCTCTGATTATTAACCTGAGAAAAACATTTTATTGGGCTCTTTGTATTCAAATAATTCACTCTTTTAATGCTATGAGAAATGTCACTGCCATTAACTCTCCCTCCCGTGGATTTTACATTTGTTAGGTTGCATATAAATATATCTATTCTCAATATTTCTATAGTAGTATTTGTAAGACTTGATGAAATGCAGTTTGCTTGTGAAAATATTATGTGTGTTTATTACCAAACAGTGTCCTTCTATACAGCTTTACAGTTCGTTCGCTTGAAGGGCATTAAAAGGTAAATCTTTCATAATACATTTCTCTAGCTCCTTATGTATCATACTAATTGATCATTTTGTTTAAAAAATATTTTAATTATTTTGAAAACTGATTGATATATTGATTGGTTTATTTTATTTCTTCACTAAAAATAATAACACATGAATATTGATTTGGCAATGATTGCAATAAAAGCAAAATGTGTATAACGTGTGTTTTAAAAGAAAATTTATAAACATAAATATAAATCAAAATGTTCAAAAGTGCTGATTCTAACAATGCTTCTCATTAGTCCATCCGTCTTTCCACAAATTGTGTGAGCTATAGCTAATTTTGCAGATCCCATAAGTAAATGTCTTAAAGTTATTCTGTAATTATGCATGGATTAATACATGATTTAAATCATTTTTGATGATAATCTTTTGCAATTTTAACAATTAATCTTAGAATGAGGTTAAAGTATTATATGACATTTCTCTAAGAACTATTTTTTATTCTTAGATATTTATTTGTGACTATTTCTCAACATTTTAACCTATAAAAAACAAACATAGTAATAGAGAAACCATTTCTTTCTAATATTAAGTAAAATCTATCCAGGAGTAGACATAATTATTTATAATGAAAGAAGGGGCCCATCTAAGTTATTAGACTACCTAGTTCCAATTAAATATTTATTATTTATACCTAAAAGTTACCAGTAAAGTGCAATATATTTATTTATGTTGTTTTGATCCCTGATATTATACTGAAAATCATGATTATTCAATCTAAAATATAATTATGTTAATTAAATTGTAGAGTTGCAGAATAATTTTAAAATTGTTTTTAGTTATATGCTTTTTTAAATTGATTTTTTAAAAAAATTAATGACAGTGGAATGCATTACAAATCTTATTACACATATACAGCACAATTTTTCATATCTCTGGTTATATATAAAGTACGTTGACTATTCGTGTTTCCATACGTGTACTTTGGATAATGATGTCTATCCATTTTTTATTGCAGACAAGTATGAAAAGTTGAGCAATTGAAGACTTTTTTAGCATAAAATTTATTCCAGTAAGAAAAAAAATATGAAAGAATTTAAATGGACATCTCAGATTAAGATAGAAATAAAATAATCTAAAATTCTATCCATTAAGAAGAGCTTTTTCATATATTTTTAAAAGGATTAAACTTACTTTGTGCCAGGAAGTTTTCTAAGTGCTTTATTCTAAGTGCTTTATTTGTATTATTCATTTTAATTCTCACACAACTCTGTAAGACATGTTCCAATATTATCCTCATTTGAAGAACAGGACACCACAGCACAGAGGATTTGCCTTGCTTGCCTGTAGTCACACAAGTAATTATCAGAACAAATAATTAACAGAAGAGTTAAGTGTAGATGCAGACATTCTGGACCCATAATCTTTGCTCATAAACACTGTACTAAATACAGTGTAAAATTTATATGAACTTTACATTATTTTAAAGAATTAGAATTGTTATAGTGTTATGGTTTTATTTTTCATGTTCAATATTTGCAGCTGTTCCCACAGTATCACTGATTTTCGGAAATTCAAAATCATGAAAAATTTAAATTATCACCCATCTTTGTTTTGGGCTACTATAAAAGGATATCTGAGAGTGGGTAATTTATAAAGTAGGGATTTATTTCTAACAGTTCTGGAGACTTAGAATCCCAAGGCTGTGCTGTCAGCATTTGGCAAAGATCTTCTTTTTGCCATCCCAAAGTAGAAGGAGAAGACAGTAGGTATAAAGGAAACTGAAGCTCAGGAGGCTGAACTCATCTTTCAATCAGGATCCCACTCCCAAGATAAATGCTTCCTGTGATAAGGACATTTATCCTTTTACAAGGGCAGAGCCCTGATGACCTAACCAATTTTGAAAGTCCCTCCAGGTAATAATGTTGGGTTAGAGATTAAATTTCAGAAGTGTGAATTTTTGCAGGGACATATTCAAACCATAACATCATCCTAAATATATCTAAAGGAGTACTTTTTAAAATAAATTATTTATGGCATAGGCAGAAGAAGTATTTGAATTATGTCATTTTTGCATTGTGGTTAAGCATGCATGATCAAAAGTCAGGCTGAAAAAATAGGAGTTGTCGCAAGTTTATCTGTTTTCTAGCTACTTGAGTCTTTTGGTAATGTCAATGTCTTATATAGATATACCCAATTTGAGAGAAGCATATCCCAATATATAATGTCACTAATGCATTTGGAGACATGGACCTGAAATTTTGTTGACTAATTCCTTTCATTAGAATTCAGATATCATGTTTGAAGATTCTTCTCTCTGCCAATTTTAGAATTAGTTTTATTATTATCAATAGATACCTGAAAGCTTGCAGAGAGGAAGAGAGATAAGAAATGCTAAAACCTCTACCAATTTATATTTGGTACTGGTGCTAATATTAGTTAAATGATTTGGTATTGAATATTCTGAATTCAAGAATTTTATGAAATTCTTTGATTTGAATTTCTTTTAGTGAAAAGAGCTTGCAATTACAAATTCTAAAATCCTAAATTGATTAAAAAAAATTAAAAACTACCAGTATTTAGTTCCCCCCCCCAACAGGTCTTTGTGTGCTGATTGTATTCATGTGCAAAACAGTAAATTGAAGGTTTAGCCATATTTCTTTTACAAGTGTATACAGATACGCACTGCATCCTTTTAGCCAAAATTAAATAATTGAGGGAAGATTATCTTGCATTAGAATTGCTGTTTAGGCCCCCCTCCCTGCAGTGTCTATAAAAGTGCAAATGCAATAGCAAGAAGTGATAAAACATAAATATTTAGCATACTATCTACATTTTCTCAGGAAGATTCCTGTTTAAATCAGAATAAGTTACAGTAATTTATGCTCCAGTGAACAATACTCTTTTACTCTGTTGTTGCATGTTGAATTGTTTTGTACCAGGTTTGATTCCTACCAGGGTTCTTGAATGTGAGTATGTGTGTGTGTGTGTGTGTGTGAGAGAGAGAGAGAGAGAGAGAGAGAGAGAGAGTGTTAGAGTTCTCAATATTTCCTTCTCTCTCTCACTGTCTCCATATATGTATGGGTAGACAGAGATACAGGTATATAATTTTGGTGATAATTTTTTTTCATAAATATAGATACAATAATGCTTGTTAAATTTTATTATTTATAAATATTGTTTTTACTAGCCCAGATTTCTTTTGAAATATATGGTAAATATTAAGGGACATAGATGAAACTTTTTTTTTCTTTCTTTCATTTTTTTCTCCTCTTTTCAGTGCTGGGATTGAACCTAGGAGCTCATACAGGTTAGGCAAGTGCTCTATAACTGAGTCACAATCCCAGTCCCATTTTTTTTCTCACATAGAACAAAGAAGGCTTAAGTTCCTGAAGTTTTATAATAATAATAGTGTAATAATAATAGTATAATAATAATAGATTACACTGGTACAGTGTAATCTCTTTTAAGTTAGGGACATTAATTTGGAATTTATCATAATTTACATAGGTTGTAAGTTAAACTTAATTTAAAATAAATAATACTATCAAAAGATGAATAAGTTTCTATAACTTTTAACTGGCTGAATCTACCAAAATACAGAGTTAGTTTTTTTCCTAAAAAAATCAAAGTTGTAAAATATTGGTATATGTAATTAAACTACATATAAAAATTAACTTGAACACTACGTTTTTATAATGATAGTATTTTATGTTGGTTGGGCAGATATTTGTCAGACATTATACCTAATGCTTTATGGGATACTCTATTTACTCCTCCCCTAATGGACTATCTTTCACCTACCAGACAGCTCACTGCATGGGGATCAGGACTATGTCTTTATTCATGATTGCTCCATCTAAGCTTAGCACATAAATTTTCATTGAATAAAACATTATTCCTTTTAATACCTCTATATGGTGACTATCTGAGACTAAAAAATTATAAAATTGTCAAAGATCATGCTGTTAATTAAAGTGAAAATTTGGATTTATCCCAAACAATCTGATCAAAGAACCTGAACTCCTAACTACTTAGGTCTAACAAAATACTGACACATCTAAGTGCTTACTAATTTATTTCCCAACATAATTCCTTTTTAACCAAACTCTTTAGGGGAGGAAGTGATCTTGGGAATTATCATTTTTTATTTTCTTGCTCGTCCTGCGATTATACTATTACTAGTTACATGTGCAATACAATAGGAGAAACCTTAAAAAATTATTCATATTCAGATCTTCCAAAATATGTATGTGCATAGACAGTTGACTGTAAGCAACACTATTTGTCTTGAGAGATAATATCCAATTTTAAAATATTTCCCTCAAACTATCTGGATAATCTATTCTACATAACTTGTCTTTCAGAGGGAAGATTTCTTCTTCTACCTTTGGTAGCTGTGCATGCTCTAAACTCTAGGAAAATACATCTGTTAGGAAAAAGTTACCAAAACATGGAAAGCAAATAAAGAATATAGGCATCGTTTCAATTTTATCTTAAAAAACTCTGTTTAGCAACTTCACTGAAGACAGTTTTTATTTTAAGAAAATTTATGTGTAACTGGTTTTGTGATTTGACATTTGAACAAGCTGTATATTGCATGATACCTTGTAAATTTCTGCTGCTGATAGAAAAGATACCACCAAAGACGTTGCTTGGCTTATTTCATTTGGTTCTGTAGGTGCAATTTTGTGTTTAACTATTGTTCTCTATTTTCGTTTGTTTGTTTGTTTTTTTGTTTGAAATGAATATAAGGAGTCAATTCTTCAAATGATTCCTTTTTAAGAGGCTTCATCATCTCCTACTTCCCCTGTGAATGAATGCATTGAATAAAATCTTTGACATATGTTTATTCATATTTGCATGAATATATTTAACTTTTTAATTATTATTCTTTGATAGATATGTAAAATGTGCCTCTGCTCTTTAGTAATGACTATCAGGTATATTCCTTTAGTTGAGTAAGTTTGATGAGTATTCATTGTAATAAGGAGAAGGCACCCCTTGGGTAGATGTAAAGTACAAGGTGAGAATAGTAGAAAGGATTTATAGGAGTTAGGCTTTTGCTAGGTGAAT
Source organism: Urocitellus parryii (assembly GCF_045843805.1). Taxonomy (NCBI): domain Eukaryota; kingdom Metazoa; phylum Chordata; class Mammalia; order Rodentia; family Sciuridae; genus Urocitellus; species Urocitellus parryii. The sequence goes on along the minus strand of NC_135537.1, from coordinate 24,719,794 downwards.
ATGGAAGCAGGGCTTTGTCCTGGAATGGATAGTTTGAGGAAGCAGGGATAATTTATACTTGAATATCTGAATGAATCTCATCTAGGAAGAGAGAAAAGTAGAGTGAGGATAAACTATAATTGGAAAAGAAGCAGTAATTATATTAGCCAGGATGGGACATATTTGGAATTTTGTTTATACTGTACAGTGACCTTGTTTTTTGTCTGTGCTTAGAAAGATTACAAAGTGTTTATCCAGGTCATGGTGTGACTTTCTTTGATGTTTTTCTGTGAAACTGCTTTTGTTAAATTGGAAAATTCTATGACCTGAGTAGCAGATCGACAGGAAGCTATTCTGGTTTCTAGATGTCAAGGACTACTTTTCCCCTTTCAAAAGAGCAACAATCATTCATCAGTACAATGTCATCATCATCCACTTCTTTCTGACACAGGAGTTTGTGGAAAGAGAAAGAAAATGGAACAAAGTGAAGATTTAAGAAATGTTTCCCATTTTTCCTCTGGGGGAACTAGCATACTTAGCAGAGACCAGAAGTTCTCATCTTGTTATGCTATTGGTGTATCCAAATGATAATTGGTTGAAAAGTTTACAAGCCTGGAATTACCATTGGATGGCAAGAGTATCTGCACTGAATACTGGGAAGTAGTGCACCAAAGTTATCAGTGAGATATGTGGTGAGATGGTATTAGTCAGGGACTGTTAACAGGTTCTGAGCAAACCAAAGACTAGATCAAAAAGCTCTTTGGCCACAGATCCAAATTGTACACACCGATGTCAGCAGGGCATGCAATCCCACATAGAGAAAAGTCAGGATTCTGAAAACTAAGAGGTGGAGGACATCTTAGACCAGGACACAAGTGTCCCTTCCTACCACAAAACTGTGTATTCATATTACGCACGCATGCACATGCAAGAATATTAATGTGCATGCACACACAGCATTTAAGCCTTTGGTTCACAGGATACAGGTACTATGTGAATGAACTGATCTCGTTATCAGACTAGGCTACATAAACAATTCAAGTCAACATTGTGTTGTTAATCTCTTTACAAAAGGATAAAGATTAGGGGAAAGCAAATATGGTAAACATAAATAAATGCATTGCATAAAACATATATGCTGTAAATTGTACTGTGATGTAAAATGTTTACCCAGAAAATGGATTTATAATACTCAGTACAAATTAGTTATCTGTACATTATTATATATATTAATGACTTGTTAAATACACATTCATAGTATTAGTCAATCACTATTCTGAAAATAATTTTATTGAATTAAGATTATAAAAAACAACTCTGTCATTTGTTTTTATACCAAATTGAATATTTAAAGAAAACTTTAAATTTTATGAAATCAAATTTATTCTAGATATATAACAGAATATTACTAAGCATTTTTTAAAAATCATTAAACATTGATTATGAATAGGTTATAGCATATATTGCATGTTATCATTTATTGTTATTTTGGGTACTGGAGATTAAACTACTCAGCCTTTGAGCCACATTCTTAGTCCTATTTTGTATTTTATTTAGAGACAGGGTCTGACCTTGCTTTTGCTAAGGCTGGTTTTTAATTCTCAATCCTCTTGCTTTAGCCCCCCCGAGCTGCTGGGATTACAGGAGTGCATGACTGCATCCAGCCCATTTATTGTTTTTACTGCAATAATTTTATATTGCTGTAAATACTTGAGAAAAAATGTTAAAAATATATAAGATAAAATTTCTAAATCCATAAGCAGCTAAAAAAATAAAATAAACTGGAAACACAGTATTATGTGTTATTATAAGACCCTGACACTTTGCTAAATATCCATCATCAAATATTTTGGTCCATAATTTTCTTTCATCAACATAATATTTTTTTTTAATTTATACATATTGATTCATGAATCTCTGGCTAATTTTTTGAAATTAAAATACAGTATTTTTTTTCATAATGATTAATGTTTATGCATTCTCTTCCTAATGGAAATTTAAATTACTCCTATAATCAGCAACAGAAACATTTAGTTTATCAAAAACAATTAGTGATATAAGCTTTCTTAGGCATATCTCTGTGTAGTCAAGTAAACAACTTTTTTGTCTTTCTGTCTGTGTTTGTATATGTATATATGTATTTATATATAAAATATAAATACATGTGTGCATATATGTGTAAACATGTTTGTGTATGGGTTATACTGAATGCATGCATAACTTCAAACTTACTACAAATGGCCAATTATTTTCCAAATTCCTTTACAATTTTAAAACACATCTCTTTATTATAGTTTTTATTTATAGGCTTCACATGATATATGTTTAAATTTTCTTTAAATCTGATTTATCTTAGTGTATTTTTCTTCTCCATTTAAAAATTGCAGAAAAAAGTTTTCTTTTTGCAAATCATAAAAAGGGATACATCTCATATGGGCTCAAGGCAGATGCTTCCTAAGACACTTTTTTCGTAGGTTGATCTCAAGCTAAATTACTTTTCCCCAAGATTAGAAGCCCATGGCCACTCTCTGAAGCATACTTTATAGCTAAATACAAAGAGAACAATAATTTTATTTTTATTTTTACTTTTTTGAAAGAGTTGTATTTTCACCCCCAAAGAAATGAATGTGCAACAAATAAAGTTTATAAAAATGTTATGGAAGCCTCAGATGGGCAAAATAAAACCACTGCTCCAAGGAGGAAAATGTTTAAAACACCTTTTAGCAGATTTTTACATTTTCTCTGAGTGATTATCTATAATTTCTCATTGCTAAAATAATGAAAATTACGATATTAAATTCAGTTCCATTTGTTGTACAATAATGTTTTAAAGTACCTTATTAAAAAAGTTTTTTTTTTCTTGTTTTTCCCTTAGAAAACATAAACTATTACTGGATAGGAATGAAAGCAAAATATAACGAATTTGAAGGATGATTACAAGATTGTCTTCTTATGTTATTCATTTACTTTTCCTTTGAGCCAAAGTTTTTGTGAAAAGGAAAAAAAAACAGAAGTTTCTCAATTGAAGTAAATTATGCTAAATGACATCCATAGTTTTATGGTGTTTGGATTTTTAAAAACTGTAAGTACTTTTTTATATAATGTAGTTGATCCAAATTCCTTGGCATAGCCTTTAGAATTCCAGTTGATATGGGCCTCTGACTACTTCTCAGACCACAGCTCACAGATTTTTCTCCTACTCATAAAATCCTGCTATCTCAGTTCACATTTTTAAACTGTTTTCTATTTCTCAACTGTAACAATGTCTCTCCCATGTAGATGTTTTGCACATATTGTACATATCTTCCACTCATTTTTTGCATAAGAAACATTTTGCTGGGAGGACCTTTGGAAAAATATTACTTCTTCACTGAGATTTTTCCCCCTGTCTCCTCCAGTCAATAAACAATCACTTTTTAACAAGCACCTTAGGTTACCTTTGTGGTGATATGATGTATTTCATTGATTCTAGATGTCAATGATTTAAATGAAATCATTTTATGAAATACTGAGAAAGAAAAACAGTACTGTCACAATGCTATTTTAGCACTTAGATTTTTTTGAAATAGTTTCTTTAGAATTGATTAGATATAGGTTTTTTACCTATAATCCTTGTCCCATTTGTAGACCTTGAATGAAATAAAATTTACACTAAATATGTGTAATATCAGCAAAGTACATTAGCTCAATGAAATAACACACACTATGACCAAGCCCTACATATGTGAAATATGACAATCAAATTACAATTGCTGCCTGAAAAAATAGAGTTTTGAAGACAGATTCTCTTATGATACACATTCTAAGTTCAGAGAAGAGAAAATATAGTATAAAATGTAAATGTATAAAATATTGTATATCATTATTGGATTTTTTGTTACTTCTATATTGTCTTTCTCTAATACATAATCCAGTCAATGGGAATATATTGTTTTTTGTTGTAGTTTCATTGCCTGAAAGATCTAAAAGATGTTTGAAGCATAGTGCAAAATTTGTAAGTATATTTAAATGACCTGATATAAGCATTGTTTTATTACACTGAAACACTTCTTATGTTTATCTTGGAAAATATCCACCAAAAGTTAATTTTCCCATACATGTTCATTTGTAAGTTCGTTACATTTACAATAACAATTGACAAAAGACTATTAGAAGAATAAAATGCATGCAATCAACTCCTTAAAAGATTTACCCATGTGCTTCTCAACTATACATAATCTTACAAAGAAAACAATACATTTATATAATAGGAAATGCTATAGTACCTAAATTTTGAACTATCTTTGGCTTAGGAAAATACAAATTTTATTTTTCTTTCACATAAGGCTTAATTGGTGGCCTCAGTGAGAAGGAAGGTGGTGTACAGACTGTTGGAGGCTTTGACATCAACAGTGTAGACTCTGAGATGCCTTTGAATGTCAACAGCCATCCAAATCACTGAGAAATGAAAAGAACTGCCCAGGATATTGTAGGAACCAGACTTAGAAAAGCTATTGATCTGTTCTCTTAAATTCTAAATGCTGGCACTCATCACATGACCCCACCTCTACGCAAAGTGGATAGAAAAACACAATCCCTGGATGTGTTTCATTTATTCCTCTACTCTGGAATAACTCAGAAAGGTGAATACAAATATTTGGGGAGGAGCTAGAACTATGATAAATGGTAATAGATTTCATTGGATTGTTTTATAATTTCTTGTAGTGGAACAAGAACTAATTTATGTAAAAGTGTTCCTTGTGAGTACTCCATTATTATCAAACTTTACTAGTTAAATTTAGGTGAATGTTTTAAAAATAACTGAACATTACAAAATGTTGCTTACTTATTTCATTTGTTAATTCACCATATAAAGTGCAATATGGATTATCCTATTATATGAAAGAAATTGTCTGCAGTCTGATTTTATTATAAGGAGTGAAGCATTTTATCTTTACCATGTCTGAAAGGGAAGACAAAGTGACACAGAGAGTGATTGTCTGAAAGAATCATTCTTTTCAGTCAGGCATATTTCAGCTTCCTGACAGAGCAGATAGAGAAGAACTCTTTAATTTCTCCAAAAACTCATAACTGAGTACAAGATATATCTAGCTGATTCCAAAACTGCATGCTTTTGCACTATTGTAACTTTCTGGAGGAATTTTCTTCCTCTTTGTTCTTAAGTTATATATATATATATATATATATACCCTGTGTGTGTGTATGTGTGTGTGCATGTGCACGTGTATGCGCACATGTTAGAGTGTGATTTAACTGATGAAATTTCCTGTTTTACTCTGATTAGATGCAATTTGAAATTAAATATGTTTACAGGGGTATGCTTGATTTCTTCCTTCCTTCTTTTTTTCTCTGATGCTTCCCCCTCCCTCTTTCTTTCTTTTCTACCTTTCATTTTTCTGTTCTATTTTTTAATGTTCTTTCAGTAATTTTATTGAATACCTAATACTGAATGTTAGGTATATTTCCTTGTGTTGAGAAAATACAGTCTGGCCTATAAAGCACACATGAAAGTGATGGTCTTAGAAAAAATACTGTCCTATCCTAATCACCTAGTCATCCTGTGATGATTTACACACTCTCCCCCACTTGACTCTTTGGTGTAGGCACCCATCATAAAGCCTGAGTCTTCTCCTTGTTCTTTACCATCATGGGTGATTTCAACATTGAATTTTGTAATGTTTTGTGTGGCGGGAGCTTGCTGCTGTAGTTCTTTAATTGCCTCAATTGCAATCTCTTTTCATTAGCTATACTTCAGCAACTTAATCTTTGAAGCAATGTTGTGAGTATTGTTACTGATTTAATTTTATGTTCTAGAATTCCCTAGTTCATAGAAATTGTGATTGTTATTGATTAAAGAAGTCTAACATCTGCAATTTTGGATGGATGGACTCGGTCTTCCTTTTCTTACTAATATATCCTATATTTTGACCCTTATTTCTATGGCAATGGAATTCTGTCTCGTATTTTATTCAATGTGCAACATTAGAAAACACTAGAATCAGGATCCATGTCTCTATGAATGGTAAACTGTGTCTATCATAATAAGATGAGGGAAGATTAGTGTTTGGGCTATATAGAGAGAAGGTGAGTGGTCCAAGAGGCAAAGGGAGAAGAGCTTCAGGAAAAAAAAAGCCATAGGTATTACAGTTAAAGGTTTTGTGAAGCTGTGTTTTTTGTCTTATAAGTAGGACTAGAGATTTTTGTAAATGCTGTCTTGTGCCAGTTTTGGAGTCCTGGCTAGAGGCTGGTCAGTTTTTTTCTTGTGCAGCTGATTAGGACTACAACCCTGCCCACTTCCCTCACTCCACTCCACCATACCTCTGTCCTCATCACTCTCACATCAGGTACCAGGAAGCACTTTGTCTCAGAGCCTACTGAAATGGTTCCTACTAGCCAATCCTGGACCTGCTTCCTTTGCCTTGCCTGTTTCTTCCCTCAGAAACCAAAATAAAATCTCTGGCCCACATTTTGCCCTCTCGCCCTTTGCCTCAAGACTTACCCTGATACTTTCCTAGTGGCAATGCTGTGTATTCCCTACTGAAGTGTGAATTACAACAACTTGTGAGCTTTTTTTCCAATTTCTCCCTATTTATGTGTATCTGGGCTTATCACATCTCATCCAAGATAATAATATATTTAAAATAATGCTGTAATTCTTATCCAATCTCTAATTGAAGTATATTTGGTCATGTCAATAGATTACCATCATGATGGATAAACTGCTATGATTAAGAATTCTCTATGAACACACACAGTCATTACTCTTGGAGAAATAGGAGTAGAATCGCTAGGTCATAAGCAAACTTTAAGCTTAACTGAAGCAACTTCTAGTTCTCTTGAGACGGAACGTTCCAATCACTCCTCTTCCCCAGTTCTGGTGGTTCCATGTTGTCTCCAACATTGGGTTTGTCAGAGTTTTTAATCTGAAAATTCTGTAGTTTTATGTAATGGTATAACCTTGTGGCATTAATTAATATTTGTACAGCTGATGATGGTGAGTTCTATTTCTTGTGCTTTTGGACAACCTAATGATCTTCAAGACTTTGGACCATTGTTTGTGTCTTAAATCATTTAATTCTTATAATTCTGGAAACAAGTTTTTTGACATATATGTATTAAGAATATGTTTTCTCATTCTGTGCCTTGCCTTGTCATTTCTTTTACCATGTCTTTAGATTAACCCATTATCATGAAGATAATGTCTTACAGTGTATACTTGAATTTTTAAAAATTTTAGTTATTATCACCAGGTCTAAGATACAATATATTCTAGAGTTATTTTTGAAGATAAGTGATATTTGAATTAGAGATCACATTTTTTTTCCACATGGAGAGAATATTCTTCCAACACAGTTATGAAAATAAATTATCTCATGTTGAAATGCTATGACTTTTTTGGTTGCAAATAAATTGAGATTATATGTGTGTAAGCATTTGTGAATTCCTTTATGGTCAATAGACTTATACACATACCTTTATGTGAATATTAAGCTATCTTGATTACTGCCCTTTTAAATAAAATATTGTAATCAAGTAAATTATACCTCCAAATTTGTTTTATTCTTCCCCAAGTTTGTCTTGGATTTTTCAGACTAATTTCTTGCCATTTTAGAAGCAACAAGTCAACTTCTACAACAACAACAAAAAATAACCAGAACAATAATACAAATTTGCCCACAAGATAGCAACAACAACAAAAGAGCAATTTCTGAAAAAATAACATGTTAACAATATTGGAATTTCTAAAACATAGACCTATTTATTTAAGTCTTTTAAAAGTTTCTCCCTGGATTTTTATGCTAGTTGATGAATAAATATTGTACAGCTTCTTTTCACATAACCACATCCTTTAAATTTCTCTTCAGATGGGAGTATCTCATTGAAACTTATCTATATGACACTGTAGTTAATTGTAGTTCCATTATACTTTTCTTAACCACCTATATCCCTGCTAATTCTACAGCTTATAATCTTAGTACAATAAATGGTGAACATTTGAAAGAAAGACAATGAATTTCATGACTCTTGGGAACATGCAATCACCTGAAATATATATTAAGATTCACTGCAGACTGAATAATTTCTCACATGAAGGTTGGGAACCATTCATGACAAATAAAGGTTGAAAAAAGATGATATATATTATGTAATATAGATAGATAGATTACATATATATTTATTAGATCCAGTATCATAACTGAGTAAAAACATATTTAAGTGATTTTTATCCATTCCTTCAAGTGTTTAAAGAACTGTGCTCTAGAGAAATATATGAAAATTCGTATGAAATTCCTACCAGGTTTCAGGTACTGTGCTGTCAAAGCAATGATCAAAAGTAAAATTCCTATTTACAAAATTATTATCTAATAGAGGATTATTATCTAATAGAGGATTATTATCTAATAGAGCTATCATTAGATAGCTTCTTTATATTTGATGTACATGTTTTCTTTAAAAAACTGCATACATAGCAGCAGGAGTAGATTTACATCAGATTTTGGATAAGAATATTAGTATTACTATTCTGGTTATATGACTTACAGTTGACTCCACATATGTTACTTGATGATATCCATCCTTTTATGTTTACTAGTGAAGATTAAAAAGAGTACATATTCAATTTTCAGGTGAATAAGTGGAGCTGGAGAATATAATGCTAAGTGAAATTAGCCAATCCAAAAAAACCCAATGCTGAATTATTTCTCTGATTTAAGGATGCTGATCCATAATATGCTGTGGGGGGTAGGGCGTGAGTGATGGGAGGATTAAATGAACTCTAGATAGGGCAAAGGAGAAAAGGAGAAGGGAGGGGGCATAGAGGTAGGAAGGATGATGAAATATGATGGTCAGCATTACACTAAGTACCTGTATGAAGACATGAAGAATGTGACTCTACTTTGTGTACAATCTAGAAATATGAAAAATTGTGCTATATATGTATAATATGAATTGTAATGCATCCTATTGTCATATATAACAAATTAAAATTTATAAAACAGAAAAAAATTCAGTTTTTGCACCTTGTACAAACAAAATGCAAGCCCTTGATAAAGGTTCCAGTACTGATTATTTTATTGCTTGTGAACTTGAGGGGTTCAAATACTTCAAAACTCAATCTCAAACCATTTCACAGCATAGACATTTAAACAAAATATAAATTTGACTTGTAACTTACATTGTACGTGAATGTTTGTGTATGCTTTTGTGTACGTGTGTGGGGAAAGACATACATAAAATTACATTCCACATATTTAATTACTAAACTTTTAAAGCATGGTTTAGTTGGTGACTATTTATGTTATTGTTTTGGCTGGTTTAATGTACACAAAAACCTGACATACCTAATAAATTGCTTCTCAGTTCTGAAAAAAAGTACATATTCAATGCACTTAGAGTAGCGCTAAATTGTATTATATGTTCTGTTAATATTTTCAATAATTTGACACAAAAACAAAATATTCACAAATTATTTTTTATATATAAAATACTTTGTTATGTTTTGCAATGAAGACATCGTATTTGAAGATTTTTTACTTAAATGAATTTGAAAATGATCCTTTGGCAGTAACTTCAAGATCGCCACCTAGTGGCAACTATTTGTGAATTGCAGACACATGGTCCCTGTAAAACTATAAAGCCTCCTAGCAATACCAAGCTCAGTCATTGTATATTTTAAATTCAAGGACTACATTTGATATACATAACTTAAAACTAAAAACCAAAGCTTTGTTTAAAGTAGATCCATTAGGAATCATGAGTTACTAATTATTTATAGCACAACCATTCCAATCACAAAGGGAACACTTCATAAAGGTTTGTCAAAATTACTTTTGTGTAACAGATGTGATTCTGCAATCTGTATTTGGGGTAAAAATGGGAGTTCATAACCAACTTGAATCTAATGTATGAAACATATGTCAAGAGCTTTGTAATGTTTTGAACAACCAATAAAAAAAATAAAAAAGATAAATACATACTACAGAATATTTAAGGGAGAAATAGGAAGTGGTCTTTATAATGAAGTTACACTCAATTTGGAGTAAAGATAGGGCACACAGGGTCTGATTTTAACAGATTCTTTATAAATTCTATCTTTGTAGTTCTAATTGTGGGGCCATTAGACAAGTCACTTAATTAGTTATTTAAATTAATACTCAGCTTCATTTATTTTGAAGTAAACACTGCTATGAGTATAACTTGTGATAAGGCTTGCCATATTTTTAGCAGCAAACAGAAAGCACCCAATACTAGTATTTCTTCTTATTTCAATATCATTACAAATAATGCAATCACAATAATATGAGTATTTGTTGCCAAATGATAAGGAATACATCTGATCTTTCACTCAAAATTTTAAAAAAGTAATGTAAGCAATATGATAATTTTATTAAAAATTAGTATATTATTTAGTATTTATTATTAGTTAAAGTATTTACTGCAACAATTATTTAAGATTTGATTATTCAATAATGTTAATGTCAAATTTATTTAAGGATTACAATGGCAATGTAAATCAAATAAGATTTACACAAGAAATTAAATAGAGTATATTTTAATTCAATAATTTATATCTACCAGCAGAAACATATTTGCATAATAAAATTTTATATATTTATATAAAATATATGGTTGATTCACAGTTTTCAGCTGTTCTGTAAGAAAGATAAATTTTAATTTTTCTTCTTTTTAAAAGGCATTTTGTTTTTATATTTAGAAATTAGCACTAACTTAATATATCTAAAAAAGCACTATGAGGTTTGTTGGAAATAGTGATATTGATTTTTACAAATAGAAAACATATGTTGTAAGTAATAATATCCAATGAATTGTCTAGGTTGACTCTTCCACATAGGGTGGATATGTGATATGAAGGAGTCTAGCATTCAAAGATGGAACTGTCTTATTTTCCTGATCATAGTTCTGCATGTTTTTGTTTAATTGAGCAGATCAGATTGAAATCATGATTCTTTTTTCATCATGAGAGATCTTTTTCTAAATTGTGTTCATTATAAACTAGTCTAAGTAAACTATAAATGTGCCATTAAGTATCTTATGTTCTCTCTAGATTGCTATTTTCAAAAATCTGTCCTATCAAAAATCTACTTCAGGTGGTAGGAACAATAAACTGTTTTGATTTTAAAAGACAGATTCTTTCTTTAAGTGATATATACTCCTGGGTATAATTATGGGAAAGGAAACTCAAAGTTTAACATCAAAGTATATATAATATAATATTAGAGATGAGTGTGGTTGAGAAAATTTGTAAATCTGAAAGCAATGGTTTTTCTGGTTTTCTTAAAGCACCTGTTATCCTAGCAACACATTTGCCATGGAAAAGCTAGTTTTTATCCTAGAAATTATTTTTCAAAGCATAATACCAGAAGGTAGGAGACTCAGTTTTAGTTCCAGTTCTAATATTAAATGACTATTTGACTTCAGATAAATGAATCAATCTTGATAAAATCACTTAATCTTGTACTAGCATGTATTAGAGATATTCTGAATTATTTATTAATTATAAAGTTTTATAAATTATTATTATACAACAGATTCTTTCTTTAATTTAACTGAATGTAATTAAAACAACAACAACAAAAAACTCCGAAGATGTTTTATCATGTACACATATGCAGATAAATGTTCAAGTGAATATTGTGGTTTGCACAGATCTACAATTTACATTTGAAACTTCCTTTAAATTTGTATTACTTCAAGTCTTTGCAGCTCCTGAGGCAGGTGGCATGCAGGTTAACCCAATTACTTAAATTTCATTTCAATTTAGTACCTGTGAACAAAATTCATTATTTCAGTGATCTCCCACATGGCTGTGGAGTTAGAAAGAATTTATTTCAGCTTACAGAAGGTAAAAAAAAAAAAATAGACACAGCTAAGCATTTTTTAAAATATGTAAAAGTTTTTACATTGCATCTAAATATTTTGGGTCTGGTAGAATCTTGTACTGGTATCATGATAGTCTGGGTATATCAGTATATTTGTTCTTATGTCACAACTTTATGTTTATAAGTCTAAGTCTTTCTTATAGTGCTATGGCTTTAATATATGTGGTACTCAAAAATTCATATTAGAATGTAAACTCCAAGGTATTGAGAGTTGGTGCCTTTGGAACGCGATTAGGCCATGAGGGCATTGCCTTCCTGAATGTCCTTCTAAAAGAACCAACAGGAAAAAATTCACCCCTCCTGACCTTGTCTATGACAACAAAGCAACAAGGTACCATCTCTGAAGTAGAGCACTGTAACCAGATGTAAAATCACCAATGTCATGATCTTAAACTTCCCAGACTCCAGAACTGTGAGAAATAAATTTGTCATTTACAAATTGCCCATTCTGAAGCATTTTTGTTATAGCAGCAAAAATAAACTATGACACTCATCCTACAAGATTGAAATTTTTTGAAAACAGAATCTTTCTTCTGAAGAAACAAACCAGTATTTGGAGCACAATTAATATTAAATGCTAATTGTTTTACTAAATAAATTGACAGGTGAATGGATTAATTTTATTTCAGTGTTAAATTACAATAATACAAATCTTCATCAATTTATTCACTATTGTATGGATCTGGCACATTTGGAACAATATAAATTTTTAACACTCATTATAGTATTTATTATCTGTGGATATATACACCCATACATATATGTATGTGTATATATACACACACACACACAAAAAAAAAAAATATCTTTGGGGCAATGCACAGCAACTTTAACATAATTCTTAGTTATATATGTGAATGAAGTAAAGAAGAGATGTGTTAGGCATTAGCAAATTTTGATAAATTTCAAGATCATGTTATTAAGAATAAATGTTAATTATTACCTGTCTCTTCATATCATAAAAATATTTTGGAAAACTTAAATAGCATATTAAATAGTATCTTACTTTTCTTTTTATAAATATTCTTTTGCAAACAGAGCCATTCTGAATAGGCCCATTGATGATTCATTTCAGAAATAGGCATTATTGCATCAAAATTACTAAAGATTTTAGGTTTGAAGATTAGACAGGAGAGGCTATACTGAATCTGCTCCTCTGATTGATTTTCTTGTCTTCCTTCTAATCCACTTCTCCATAACATTCAAGAGAAATTTAATAAGAAAGATTTAACAATTTGAAGCTCAAGAAGAGTGGAACACAGGAAATTTTGAGAGATAACCCAAAAGCTTTGCTTAATTGACTTTAAGAAATGCTTTACCTTCTTTCTAAGGGCCATCAGAACCCATAAGTTCTTCACAATTCAGTGATGGCACAATTTATTATAGCCCTCCCCACTACTATGAATGACTTTCAAGGTCCATACATGAGAATTCTTCTTGCCAATCCATCAGAAGTATAGATGTGATTTTAAAAAGTAAGTTATTGGTATTACTTTTTAAAATACAGTTTGAGTACACTAAAATTCTATCACAGACATTTTTCCTAATGGGAAAGTAATAATTTTAGTTACTACCTAATAACTTAAATATTAAAAGATATTATATATTTTAGTTTGAATCTCAGTATTATCTGTGCTTGATACTAACTTATGAACAATTGTCTCTCTAATTTTATAGCTTTATTCCATGACAAAACCTGCCTTACATCACGATTGTCCTCTGATCAAGGTAGGAGGAAAGTACTTGAACATCTTTACATACACATGTAGGTATTATTTTAGCATTTTAGATTTCCTCTTAGCTCAGATCCCCTAAAATTTTGTAGATTTGTGCTAAAGCCCTTTCCTGTGCTTTCAGCATATGCACTGTATAAAGGTTTGAAGATCCAGAGGAGTCTGACTTCTTGCTTGGCTTAATTTGCAAAAAAAAAAAAAAATAATAATAATAATAATAATAAATAAATAAAAATGTCCTGGCACTGATACAAGTTAGCCTGCAGGAAAGTATGAGATTTTGAAATGTATGTGTCTTCTTATAATTTGAACAAAGGTTTCTTTGTATATTCAGGAATTAATGAGTAGCAGAACTGGACAGTAATGAGCAGTCTGATAGACTGATAGTCTGTTAGACAAATAGCAGAAAATAGCATAAGAGAGGTTGGCTGGAGCGAGGTTATATTGAATGCCTAGTTAGTAGGACGCTGTCTCATTTAATACTTAGCTTAGAGCATCAGAACAATAATTACCAATGGAATTAATACCATTCCCAATAAATTACTGTTTTTTTTAACTTTTAAAATGTGTATATTTGTATGAAAAACATCCTCTTCATCAAAATTTCTAATTGTTGCTAAGCTATAAGGAGATGAGTTTAACCACGGAGCTAGGCTTTCAATTCCCATGTGCCTGAGCATTTAAATCTTTACTTGATTTTGAACTTCAAGGATAATTAAATTTTCTATTAATTTTCAAATAAATGCAAAAGTTTATAGGTAAGAAATTTTTCTATTAAGCATTCTAAATATGTATTTAAGTACGTTTAATATAGTAAATACTAAACACTTAGAATGCACAGCTACTAAAATGCATCTAATGTTTTTTATTGTATCTTATGTGTAAGGGATGATTGTTAAAATTCTTACTCTAGGTTTGAGATAACTAGTGGTTATCTAGGCTACAGAATCAACCCACTGAAAGAAACACAATAAGAACTGTTTCTATTGACTTTAGAAACCAACCTGAAAATAGGACATAAGAAATCAGCATCGAAAGCCATGAGCAATGTGCCTTCTGTCTGATCAAGTAGTAGCACAGGGTCACATTGTGACAGGTCAGCTGCAGCATGCTGATCTGTGATCATCGAAAAGTACGGGGCAACGTGGATGTGTTTATCCACACTGATTCTGATTTAGAGCTACCAGATGTTGCTGGCACCTTTCACCAAGAGATTTGGTTCATTTAGTCAGAACGATTAGTAGAAAAGCACATGCTAGAATGAATCTCCTCTCCTGTAAGCAAAGCTGAGGCAATGATGGAGCAAAATAGCTTATCCACAGTAAGTCAGCGGGAAGTTTTATTCTGTCACCTTTCTTCATTAATCTGTACACATGGCTGCTTGGAGAGACAGTGAGTTGATTAGGTCTGCAGCACCATCAGCATGCAGACACTCATCACTACTTCTCATTTTCATATGACCCAGATGGTGTAGCTGCTTGACTGCAATTTTCCTTTATATGTGTTTTTAATAGGTTCCTTTTTTAGATATTGACTTTGCACCCTCTTATGGATATTTAAACCAAACTATTCACTTTTCTTTCAGTAAAAACTTGCAGTAACCACATATTTTTTTAAAAAAATGAATATAATACAGAACTGATTGTTTGCTGATTATCTTGTAACTTAAAGAAGATTCATGAGTCAAAAAATATTAGTTAACTGTTCTCTGTGAGGTTTTAAGGAAGGATAGCTGACATACATTCCCAGAATGGAGTTGATAGAATGGAGGCAAACAGCTACTTCAAGGAAGAGTCAAAGATATAGAATTTATATGCAGGATATTACTATTAATCTAAGCAAATTAAACCAGTCATTAAGTGAGAACACAGAAGTGATTAGAATTTAAATTTTGTTACAGAATTACACATAGAGTGAATGAAATCCTACAGTTATATTTCTCCTTTACCTTATTCCCCAAAATATATGATAATATATCCTTTATGTCCTCTGGAGCCTGCTATCTTTTGAGACATATCTATAATGAACTTGAATCCACTTTATGCGGAAAATCTATTGCCTTATCTCCATAAAATCTGTAAAGTCCCAAAGGTCTCTCTTACAGTATGTATGTGCAAGTATTATAATTAACTTATGTGATCCCTAATTATATAACCAACTTAATTAAAACAGTGTCACAAAATTCATAGTTCCATCTGAGTTATAATGATTTATAACTCAGTCTATGGTGAATATAGACTATAGATAAAGGATGGCTGGAAAAAAATGGTATATATTTCTTACCATACAGTAAGCACAGTGCACATGAAAAATGTTCATACTGTGCAGGCATCTTTTTTATTTCCTATACATGTATGGAAAACATCTCTTCATGTTCTTATTTTTAAATGTGCCCTTCTGGATTAACTTAATTTCTCCCATTACAAGAGATAGAGAGCAATACTATTACGATGCACAATGCCATGACTCTTTGGCATTTATTTCTATTGGAACAAGGTAGAAACATTTGCCTTTGCAGTTCCCTAATCTCATCTATTTAGTAGCAGTTACATGATTACAATGATGTTATTCTACCCATAAATGCTCACATTCAAGGACCCTCTCAAAGGTTTGTTACCATGTATATTAAATATTACAGAAAATTTAAGAAAATGTAAAAAAATGCTTTCTAATCATGTTGAAATACTATTTTTTTCCTACTACAGATTTAGAATGACACATCTTTTAACAATACTTTACATGAAATATTTAAGATATAATTTTAATTTCTAGAATTGAATCTCTTACTGTTGGTGGAATACCGGGCAAATATCAAAACAAACAAACAAAATAAAACATCCTTACAATGGAGCTTACTTTCTAGTAGGAGACAGATAATGAGCTAAAATGCATAATATGGTGGATGGTGATAGGACTCTTTATAAGAGAAAAATAAAGAGAATTATAAAATGGGAACTTCTGGAGGTAAGGAAAATGCAAAATTAAGCAGGACAGTCAAAAAAGGTCTTGTTGAGAAGGTCATAGCATAGACTGGTTCGTGGGCCCTCAACAGTAATAAATTTGCCATATTCAGGGATTAGTGAGAAATTCAAGTGGTTGGAAGAAAGTATTTGAGAGGAAGAGGAAAACAGGATGAGTAAGGAGGGCTTTGTGGGTAGGCAACCTCTTTAGTTACCTGAGCTCTATGCTCAAAAAGACCTCATGCTTGCTTTAATGGATCCTCTCAAAGGTTTGTTACCATGTTCATTAAAGATTACAGTAACATTTAAGAAAATGTAAAAATTTGCTTTCTAATCATGTTGAAATACTATTTTTTTTATACTGCTGTTTTTTTTTTTTTACTGTTGCCATTTCAAAATTTTTAACAATATTCTTGTTACATTTGTGTTTTGTAAATGGAACCAGATAGGAAAATGGAACATGCATGTGATCAGAGGAAATGTACATAATTCATAAGTATTTCCACATTTATTTTCACCACATGCACAATACTTCCTGGATACAGAGCACTGAAAACAATGACACAGAAAGGTAAAGAAAAATAAAACAATAAGTAGTTCCTTTTGCTTTCAGTCTTTCCTTTCTTAATAACTTGAAGGTAAAGAGTGGTAGAATGAAAGAAAATCAACAGTTCAGTTAGTTTTCTTTCATGTTTCTACTCTTCAATTAAGAATGAAAATACATACCTGTGTACAAGCTGTAAATATGAATTATGGTATTTCAGTGTTTTTGAACATGTTTTAATACTTTCAGATTTGAATTAAAAGTGCTATTGCACATATTAAGATGGACAGCCAAATTTATGCATAATTAAAATTTTAAATTATTACTTAGAGTGACATTAATTAACAGCAAAACATGTCAATTGCATTATTTTAGTGTTTCTGCACATGATTTAATACCTTTAGATTTGAATTAAAATTGTCATTGCACAACATAAAGACGGACAATAAAATATATGCAATAATTTAAAATTTTAATTATAACACAGAATGACACTAATTAACAAATTTAAAACATGACAAATTGAGACATTGGCTGAGAAAGAAAGATAAGGCTTTATATTTAAGTATTTTTAAAAATGTTTTTCCTGATTTTGAAAGAAGACATCTCATATTTTCATTTTGCATTGAGCCCTACAAATTAAATAGCTGGCCTTGGTGCAAAGATTTTGTTTACATTAGTTCAAAGCAATTGCATCAAATTTCACTTTGTTCTGAGATCATTGGTAACATTAGAGGGTTTAGAAAATTTACAAAAACTTTTAAATGTTTTTTTTTTTTTTTTTTTTTTAATCCTCAGAACCAATCAAGAATGGGAGCAGGGTGAACCACTAGGGGTCTCCCATAGAAATTTGCACAAGGAATAAAGGTGACCGCAATTAGGTGAAATGAGAAGTGATAAGAGATCCTCAAAATCTCATTATGTATTGTAGATAGACAATATTATTGGCTACCTGGTAGGATAAATTTCTCAAAGAATCTATAAAAGTTCAAGGATTTTTGCTCTTAGCAACCAGAACCATGCAGTTTTTTTTTTTGTTTTTTTTTTTTTTTTTGAAAACTAAAAGACTGCGAGAGATGTGGGTTTATTTTTGTACTTTGTGAGGAGTGGACATTAGCTACTATTTTGTAAACACATTAAGTTTCCCAAGAAACCCTAGGGGAAATTAGTAAACAAGTAAATACTGATCCTAGATTTGGCAGTAAAGGTCTGAACAGAAATGTACATTTGTGAACTATTAGGTCACACACAGTGTTTAATGCCACAGAATAGAAAATATTACCACGGGGTGAGTGTGTGTACAGAAAACAAAAGGTCTAAGGACTAAGTCTGAATCACTGTAGGTTTTAAAGGCCATACAGGTAAAGAACAAATAGCTAGGAGAGCATAAAGAAAACTAACATTGTTGATGCCTCTTTGTATGTACCATGTGTTGTCATTTGTGTATATTCTCACAAAGTGCTTATAAATTATTTGTGTTCATGTATTTTTAACTTGAACAACATTATGTAAATGATAAACTATGTATTTCATTTCTTACTTTTCTTTTTCCCCAGTAAACTTTGTGCTTTGAAGACATAGCTATCTTAAAGTTACATCTTGCCCATTGTTCCTAACTACTGCATAAATTCTCCCCAGGGTGCATCACCAAAGAAAAATTGCACCAGCAAAAACAAAACAAGCAAAATGGATGGAAGAAAGGCAGGGAGATTTGAACGCTATGATGAATTGCTGAAAATGTAATGATGGATATTATAGAAAAAAACTGGTCAGTGTGATTAGGGTACCCAAGTTTGCTAGCTGACATTTATCTAAATTGGACTCCTATCCTCCCACAGAAGCTAGGAAATAGGGACACTATCTCCCTTGATAATCCCACTTCAGATCAATTACTCCCAGGATTGCTTCCAGTTCCTTGAGAAGAACATTCCTGGATTGTAAGACACTATAGCAAGAGTTCAGGAGAAGATTCTCTGTGAAAGTAGCAGAGAAAGAATTCAAAATTACAAGTTCCTAAAACTAATAATCTAAGCAAAGAGAAGTAAAGAACTACAGTCATATACATTTGTTCATGTTAGGAGGAACATGAAAGCTGTTTTGTTCAGAATATACCATATTTCTATCCATAGAATAGCACCTAGCTTTTTTCAAATTTTCTGTTACCACAGCAATGCTGTGATATACCCCTCCTGAATTCCTCGTGCTCCCCCTCTACCAGAGCATGAAAATTCTCAACTTTACTTCTTTAATACTTTCTGTTACAGAGTTTCCTATTTTAAAAGTGATATCTCTTTAGTTTTAGAATTTTATATTTAACTGATAACTAATATCTTTAGCATATTTTGGTGTGTGTAAGCTATTTCTATTTTCTTTAAGTCATCTGCCATAATTTTTGCTGTTTTGTTTTCTACTGGGGTTATTTTATTGTTGCTTTGGTAAATTTGTAGTTTCTTTTGTCATCTCTAATTTGCACATTGGTATTTAGAAATAACCATTATCTTCTATATCCTTTTTAGTATTTTTTTTACTAAGAAATTCTTTTACACAGAAATTCTTTACTTTGCCAAAAATCAATCACAAGTAATATATTCACTTTGATGTATTCTCAGGGTTTTATACAAAGTCCTTCCCTACATGAGGTTCACAGAAATATTTTTTCCACATTATCTTCTATTAGTTTTATAAGATCCTTATTCACAAATAAGGATCTTATAAAACTAATAGAAGATAATGTGGAAAAACTATTTATAATATGAATATAATAATGTGATAATGTGAATATAATTATTTATGGTATTCTATAGAAGAATCTAGATTTACTTTTCTTCTCATAGTATGCCACTTATTCCATATCATTACTAAATCAAACATTCTATTCCCTTTGTTTTGTGTTTTATTATAGATCAGGGTCATACATTTTCATGGATTTTACTTTTAGCTCTGAAGATTTTTACAGTTGTTCTCTTGGTTAAGTTTCCTATTTGTAGTATAAAAATTTCCTCCTGTAGTAATATCTAGTAGAGCACAATTCCTCTTTATTCAGTTTCTAAAGATGAACTTGGCTAATATTTGACCTTACATACTTTATATAATTTTCAATTTATAAAATCTCTCAAAAATTTACTCAGCTTGTTTTTCATGACCTGACACTTTTCAAAAGGTACTGTTCAATTATTTTTTCAAAATAATTGAACTGTATTTATCCAGTGGATAAATTAGGAATTAGGTTTTGCATTTTTAACAAGAATATCACAGAGATGATGCTGTGTTCTTAGTGAAATATCTTAAGTGTTATGATATTGTCTTATTAGTAGTGAGATTTACCTTGATCAGTTGGTTGATTTGCTTTCTGTCAGATTACTGCACTGTAAATTTACTTTCTCTTTATAATTGATAATTATCTTTGGGGAAATACTTGAAGACAGTATTATTTCTGTTTCTCTGCAGTCTTTTAGCCACTAAATTTAGCATCCACTGTTAGATCTTATCAACCACATTTATTAGTGGGAAATCTTTCTAATGATAACTTCTTCTTTGGGGCAAGAGTTCTATAATTATGTACATTTTTAATGTAAGAAAGTGAGATTGCAACTTTTGTGTAAACTTAAAATTAGTTTTAAAATTAAAACAATACGTATGAAATAAAAGAAACTGGGCTTTTATTTGGAATCATACTGAATTTATAGGTTAATTGTTAGCCAAAGACAATATCTTACAATTTAGTTGCCAACTAACAACTTAGATATTTGGGTATTCCAGCCAATAGCACGACCTAGCCATCTTTGATGAGTAAAGTGTTTCGTGACTATGAAAAGGATGAACTGTGTCAAATTCTATTTCTGTGTCAAAACAGGTAAGAATTTAGTTTTGAGAGATTTGTTTCATTAATATTGGCAGCCCCTTTGAGCAACTAATAAAAAAATATTGGCAGCCTTTCTAAAATTTTTTGCTGGATTAATATGGTTGAAACATGATGGGAATTCAGTAAACAGAGAACAGGGGAAGAAGAATTGAAGGCAATGCACATAAGCAATAATTCCAAGAGCATTTGATATAAAAGAAAAAAAAAGTTGTAGATCAGAAACTGAAAGGATAAAGGCACTTCAGGTTTTTGCTTTTTAATTTTTAGTGCAGAAAACAAAACACAGCATGCTTGTAATCAGATGATGATAAACAGTAGTTGCTGATTAGCAAGCAGAGAGGAACAATTTGATATGAGATGTAAATGGCAGAATCAGAGAAAAAATTAAAAGGTGTACAAAATATGAAAATGTTCAAATTCTTGGGGGTTAATTATTTTATAATTAAGTTGGTCACTGCAAAATGTAGCCTGGAGGGCAAAAAATAAAGTTCATGAAAGCACTTGGGGTAGTGAAAATGGGTTGAGATCAATGGTCCTTGTAACCCTGTCAAGTCCAGGATGTGGCAGTTGGAATATTAGAAAGGAGGAGTTTTAGCTGTCACTTGGTTTTATTCATAGAGATTCAATGCCCTAGGGCATGGTGGTGTATGCCTGTAGTCCCAGCAGCTTGGGAGGCTGAGGCAGGAGGATTGTGAGTTCTAAGCTTGTCTCAGCAAATGTGAGGCACTAAGCAACTCAGTGAGACCCTGTCTCTAAATAAAATGTCCCAGTTCTATGAACAAAGCCACAACCCAGGAGTGTAGAACTAAATATAATTAGTTTTAGTTTTAAACAACAATTTCTTTTCAAGATATATTGTTCATATATTTCTTTTACAAAGCCAGCCTCATCAACAGACATATTATAGATAAGAAGATGATAAATAGATAAATAGATTACTAGCCACAATTTTAAAAGATAAGTATTATTACACATATTTAAAATCTTATAGGAAAAACCTACTTGTTCTTAACCTTCAATTTATATCTATATACTCTTTTATAATACCTTGTCATTACGAATTATCATTATTTGGCCAAGTTTTCTTTCTCATACTTCCCAGAATAAAAATAAAACTTAATTAATATGCACACACACATACACCTTATAAGACTGTTTCTCAAATGAAAATGTAACTGGAAATTTTTCTAAAACAGCTGCTTTCACTGTGTGCTATCATAATATTTTCACATCTCTTGCAAAAATTATGTATAATGGACAAATACTTATATGAATTGTATGAAAAAGTAAAAAAAAACCCAAAAAGCATCTTGAAGAAATATACTAAATATGAACAAAAATATTTAGTTGTAGAACATTAAAATAAATGGAATAATGATGACCTTCTGTTTTACTAAATTAGTTTTATTAAAGCCACAGGTAGTATAGTTTTATGATAGCCTTTATGATCTCTGCTAAGTGTTTTGTTATTTATGAAAGCATCAAATTGGCAACTGTAGAGGTGTTAGGCACATAACAACTTGAAAAAAAAAAAAGATTTTTGCTTCACAAAGTACATAATAATGACCAGCAATGTTTAAATAACATATTGAATTCTGTTCTGTAGTAGAATCATTTTTGGACTCTAATAAAACCTTGTATTACTTAATTACTAAAGTGAGATAATGTTTTTTTAAACTTTAATTGAATTGCTATGAAAATTTATAATCTCGCTTTCACAATCTAAAGATTTTTTTCTTCAAAAAAAGCCAAAAATTATATATAATTTGCTGAGTCTGGCTTTGAACTCTCAATCTTCCTACTTCAGCCTCTCAAACCAATGGGATTACAGATATGTGTCCCGGTGTAGAACAGTTATATTGGTTTATTAGGAAACACTATAAACTCTAAGATCATGGAGATTTGGAGAGAAAGTTATAGTTTCATATCTCCAACTGGCTACTTATCATTATGTACTTGAACAAATGCGCAAAAGTTTTGAAAACTCAATCTTTAGTTTGGGAGTGGGTTTAGGAAATGAAAGATTGAGCCACAGAGTCAAAGTAAATACATTATATATAATACTATATATATATATATATATATATAAAATGGATGCCTAAGTAGGATACAATCTTAGAGCTAACATAGATTTGAAAAAACTAGTTTCTCCAGGACATATTGAAAATCCCAAATGGTTCGTCATTTAGCTCTTATCTTAAGGACATATGTAATGGAGAAACAACAAAATAAGACCAATTTGAAGAAACTAAAAGCCTATAAGTTTCTAACAGATTTCATACATATATACAATCTGGAAAAACATGATTATACATACCAATTACTTTTTATTGCTAGTTTACTATGAGCAAGTATGTAATATATCTCACCGTTCATTTCAACTATGTGAGTAGGAATATTTTATTATACTATATAAATAAGGAAATTGTAACTTATAAAATGTTAAATCAGGTTTAATTGGCACCTGTGGAGGAGAAGAGCTGATTGTAAAATATTTTAAGAATTTAGTCAGCTGGTGATTAAGTAAACCATGGAGGAAGCATTTACACCTAGGAAGTTTGCAAATACTTTGACTCTGACTCAGTCTTTCATTCCCTAAACCCACTCCCAAACTAAAGACGGAGTTTTGAAACTTTTACTCATTTGTTCAAGTACATAATGTTATGTAGCCAACTGGAGATATGAAACTATAACTTTCTCTCCAAACCTCCATGAACTTAGAATTTTTAGTATTTCCTAATAAACCAATACAACTGTCCTGCACCAGGACACATGCCTGTAATCCCAGTTGTTTGGGAGGCTGAAGCAGGAGGATCGAGAGTTCAAAGCCAGCCTCAGTAACTATGAGGCATTAAACAGCTCAGTGAGACCCTGTCTCTAAATAAAATACAAAATAAGGTTGGGGATGCAGGTCATTGGTCTAGTGATGCTGAATTTAGTCTCCAAAAGGAAAAGAAAGAAAAAACAGTATAACTGTGTTTGGTTATAAGTAAGAAAAGAGAAGTTCAGAGTTCTTTAAAAGCCAAATCAAAACAATAGAATGTTTGAATCAAAAGATAATGATTTGTACAATGTTCTCATTTTAAGCATGACAAAGTTGAAAAGAGTTGAAATGTAGGATCAAAGTCTTTATTTTGGTTTAGAATTTCTTCTTTCAAATAATAATGATCTCCTTATATAAATATCCACATGACCCCCTGTCACAATCTTTGGAATTCTTTCAAATTTTCACATGTTGAATTATTAGATGCTTTTTAAGTACATAAACAATATTTCATCTTAAACTTTTCTTAATCTGGAAGTTCAAAGCTTACACCCTTATCTATCTATCTATCTATCTATCTATCTATCTATCTATCTATTTATTTATATTAGGTTCTGGCTCAAATCTTACCTTCTAGCAGCAAGATCACACCATTACTGACATATTGATGCTGTTGACTACTTAAAATGATTATCATCATTTTACCATTATTTACCATCATTTTAAAAGTCCCATTAATCTTTTAAGCTGTGGCTGAGATATAAATTTCTCAGAAATGTTCTCTGCTTTTACATTGAGCTGCTCTCCTGAAATTTTGGCTTATATTTTCATGATTACTGCTTGGCATGTATACTATTCATTGACACCTCTCCCTAAGCTCTTCCTACCCTTATTAATGCTATAACCACATCTGATTGTTATAATCACAGCATTTGGACTGGGTTGGGCATGTGACAGGCACTGAATACACATTTGATAGACTAGTAAAGTAATGCATGAATGAAAAGGATGATTTAAAAAATATCTGTGCAAAAACTTTAAAAATAATGCCTTATATTTGTAAAGTTGTAGCACATTTTCACCTAATGACCTATCGCTTGCCTACAGTTGGGTTTTTTGAGTGAAGTAAAACAATCAACTTTACAGTTTCTTGCAGATCTAAAATTTGGGGATGGAAATGGGCTATAAGTTAATAGTAAAATGAAAAAAAAAAGCTAAGGGGGAGAATTTAAAAATCACTTGTATCTTTGAGCCTAGAAAAGTAAATTCTAGGATAAGAAAGATTTATTTTCCTTGCATATATTCAGGTGCTTCTTTGTCATTAGATGAAGAGATCAAAGGGCCAGCAAATAGAGCAACAACCAAAATAATCTCTGTGAACAGAGGATCATTTAGGAATATGAAATTTTTAAAAAGAACAACAGGGAAGAGTTATGAAACCCAGAGTAAAGAAAATAAGTTGTTTTAATAGCCCAAAGCTGCAACCATTTAAAGTGACTCCTCAAGGGAAAAGCTTATCAGTTCAGGAACTTTCTTCTTCCAGCCACTCCCATGAAACCACCTACTACATAGCTCACGAAGCAACACAGGAGAAAAGACTACTGGATCAGATTTAGATTCCTGTCATGTGAATTAAACCCAGGTCTTTGTTCCTGGGCTCTCTTGCAAAATTAATTCATAGCAAAAGAGTAGAGGTGAATGTTAAATTCAGGGCTAACTTTTCATTGATTTTCTGAAAATACTAATACATTTTAGTAAACATTTTCATTGTATACTGTCAATGCAAGACATGATGAGAAGTAATATGTTATTCAAATTATTTTAAATTCACAGTTGTTTATATCAATACATGCTTTCACCCAGTGATTGTGGTAAGGTGAGGCAATGGCTATGATAGATGAATAATCAATAAAGGCTGTGATACAAGTGTAGTCAAGGTCTACGAAAGGAATCTTCTTTCAGACAGGGAGAATTTTGATAAAGATAGATCAAATAATAGACTAATCTTCAGCCAACACTAGACACTATTCTGAATAACACAGCTGACATAGAAATAATAATACCAGCATAGAATTATCTTCTTAATTATTATTTTATCCAAATTAGACAAGTTTTGTCTTATTTATACAATGCCAATAACTCATATTCTGACTTGTGATCTTTGTATTTAATTCTGCAGTTTTCTGAAATACTTTCCCTAAATAATAGAATGGAACTATTATTTCATTCAGATCTCTGCTCAAATGTCAGAGGACCTTTTTAACTGCTCTAAACTCTTCAAAAAGTGATTTGCAAATTATATGTGTTTTCCTAAATATCACTGACAATATCCACAATATCTATTGCTTTAGAGCTGCAATTATTTTAATATCCTGTTTGATTTTAAAATTCTTTCTTTCGTTGTAGACACATTACTTCTCTCTTTGAGAATCTTAAAGTCTCTAATTCTAAGTTAGCACTTCACTAATGTGTGCACGAATTATTTTCCCATAACTATATGAAACTACCTAATTTTGAATTTCCATACTTCTTAGCACATTGCTTTCTATATAACTATTGTGTTACCTATTTAAGCTCACCAGCAACACATTTTGAATTGTTGTTTTTCTTTGTGATTTAGGCATCCCTTAAGTTCAGTTTATTTAAATTTTACAATAAAAATTGGTTTAAAATGGCCTGGTATGGTGGCACACACCTGTAGTCCCAGCAACTCTTGTGGCTGAAGTAGGAGGATTGCAAATTCAAAGCCAGTCTCAACAACTTAGTGAGGCAATAAGTAACTTAGCAAGAACTTGTCCCCAAATAAAAATAAAAAGGTCTAGGGATGTGCCTCAGTGGTTAAATGCCCCTTGGTTTAATCCCTGGTTAAAAATAATAACTCAAAAAATCAGAAAATATTGTTTTAGTACATATATATGCAAATATGTATACAGTATATACAATGTTCTATACTATATGCATATATTGTGTATATATTACATTAAATAATGTGTAATATTAAATGCAAGCAATATTATACATATATGTGTATAATGTAACATTGTGCATTTAATATAGTATGTTTCTCTATGAAACATTTCTTGAATGGTCTTAGTTGAAGCTTTTGGCATCATTACTTTCTTTTCTTTCTCCATGTCAACTAGTCATTTTTAGTCCTCACATGATAATATTTTATAACCTTCAGTCTTCATGAATACTTCAGTATTATTCTTTACGTCTGAGTGATTTACGGTTAAACAAAGTTTAAACATTATTAAAGATACATGAGTTCAATCACTCAACTTTCACTCACTTCTGCTATCATAACTAACAACCCCCAGATCTTGGTAACTTACCTCTACACAGTTCATTTCTAATTGGCATATCATGGTGGCTGTGTCTTCTTAAACCTGTGATGGAGGGAGAGCTTGAGACAAAATTGAAGAAGCATCTGAGTTTCTTAAGCTTCTGCTTAGAAGTGGTGCAAATCATTTTTGTTCTTTTTTTTTTTTTTTTTGTCCAAGTTAGTCTCATGGTAAAGTCTGATATTAATGAGTCACCATAAAATCTTCTTAAAGGGTTATATAGCCAATATATATAAACATTAAAATCCATAACAACATTATATAAAATTTAAAATATAAATACAAATGATTGTCCTACATCTAATAAATAAAAATTAATCAAGCTTAGCATCTCATTTACATCTTAAATCAAAAGATTTTTTATTAGAATGAATCACATCATCTCTTTGGTTGTATAAAAATAGAAAATTTACAAAAGATTTAAACCTATTATGCTCTTAAAAGTCTCATAAATTATAAAATTATTCTCAATAATAAAATGCCCTATAAAATATCTTGAAAATGTAGATAACCATAAACACTTAAAGAATAATCATAACTTTGGAAATGATTCATAATCCTTTTTATATTTAATTTAGCAATTGTTTTACTTTAAACTTACATTTTCTTTTTCATATCCCTCAAAATGCTTTCTCAAATTTTGAATTTATTTAAATTAATTTGTTATTCATTTATTCTACTTTTCCAAATCACACGTATGGTGTTCATCTGATAATATATTTAATTCTGTGTTTAAACACTTAAGTTTAATGACAGCAGTTGAACTCTTACAGAGGACTACTTTCCAAATTCTTCAGAGAAAAGAAACTATTTACAGTAAAAATCAAATCCAAAAGGGATCACAGTAAATGTTTTCTATTTGCACCTTGAGATCTACTCCTTTCTGCTCCAGAAGCCAGGCTCAGAATCACTGAGCCGATGGGTTTTTATGCCTTCTAATTTTTTGTTGGAGATAGTCAGTGAGGAACACCATCAACAAAAAGACCAGAAGTGAGACTGTTTTTTGTGCATATTTGTGTTTTGGTTTTCTGGGGTCTCTTCCTGTTATGTCCCTGGAGAGTGGCTGTCTTTTCTGTCAAAGTTCCCAATTCCTGAGAGGCTGTCTTCTCTAAACTGATCTTTTTTGCCTCCTAGAAACCACTCTACTCTTGCCAACTTGGGCATAGTGGTGATAATGCTTCCCAGCTGTGATTGCTCTGGGGCCCTCCTTGATCTCATGCTAGTGGTTCCCCTTACCCTCTCTGTATTTTTATAGTGATCCCTTACTAAATTTTTCTCACTCACTGCTTTTGACTGAGCCTTCTGTTATAGTCAGGACCCATAGAGATGAATCATTCATTAACAATTGAGCAATTCATTGCTTTTTTTTATAAAACAGTTATACATAAATATGACAAGAAGAAAAACAATCTATTATTGAAAATTTACTATATATTTTCTTTATTTCTATATTTTATTCCAGTTTTACCCATTATTGGGGGGAAATGAAAAGTGAAATTATTAAGAAGAAAAAGATATTCATGGTGTATATCATACATGTCAGGAACCATGCTTGAAAATTTTCAAACACTGTTTTATTAGTCCAAACTTCTCAAGGGGAAATCTTTATTCAGCTAGTGCAACCTACTTCTGAAAGTGAGTGAAGATTCAAAGAAAAAGAATTAATTTGTTTATTGATTTCACTTAGAGTAATAAAAAGAGCTTCAAACCTTGTGGGATATTCTTGTTGAAGCTATACTAGAAATGGGCCATCAGGCACAATTATTGCTCTTATTCCTATTGACATGCACCATCTAGAAGAGTAATTTAGGACACCTTCAAGGTCACTGGGAGAGAGAATGATTTCATTAAAGCTATCAAACTTATCTTAACCATTGTGTTTCTCATTATACTCTAGCATACCCTTTAACAGAAATAAAACTGAAATTTGAATTAACTCTAAATGTGCTTATCAGCAGGCACTTCTAGGAATGCAGCCTATACACAATAATTTTCCAAATACACAGTACTTAATGTGTGAAAGGCTAGTACAGCTAGAAAAATGAATCAAATTAAACTAGGTTGATAACATGGATCATATAAAATTTGTCATTTTTTGAAAATTCATTTGAAAAACTGAGGCTAAATGCAACATATACTTGTAATGATTTGAAGAGGGTGGTCGGTTATCAAAAATGGATTTCTCAATTGAACTTAAGTGAAACTGGTTGAAACTGTAAAAGATCAATAAAATAAATGGTAAAAGTACTCAATAATTTGTGCATATGTTCCTTTCATAGATGTTTTCAATTTTTAAATATAGCATTTTATTTTATTTTAATATCTGTTAAAATACACATGACATAATTGCAAAATTCAAAGAAAAGAAATCCATATAACTAATTTATACAGGGAATCCTTGGAAGAAGCTTGGCCAGTTAGGTGGTATGTAAATCACAGAGATAGAATGAAAGGCTAAATGAGAATAAACTCTGAAGGCACAGATCTGTAGTGACCTGATGATGTTTATAACTCAAACTTGAAGCCTTCAGAACAGGCTCATCTGTATCCATAAAGGGAAACAGAGGTTGTTTGAAAAGAGAGGCAGTAATTGCTGAGCTTCCATGGTAACACTGCATTTAATGATGATCTAAGACTTTGAGGAACTTATACCTTTTAAAAGACATTTCATAGTTGAAAATTCTCTAAATGTAGCAAATAAATTTTTGTTTACATAAATTCTTAGGTTTTATTTTGTGACCCTGACTGCCATATTCAACATGTATAACATAGATAGTTGCATTTTTATGGTATATTATGAAAGTAAAGACAACGCCTAGAAATTTCAATTTAAGGTTATGTCAGTTTATTTTAAATATAATTTATTCAAATTATAATAATAAATATTAAAAATAGAGAAATTATAAAAACAATTTAAAGTATTTTTAAAACAATAATAGAAATGTTTTGGGCCTATATTTGAAATTTCCATTAATTTCTTAAAATTAGTTAATAAAATTGCCATCTTAAAGATAATTTAAAAATGTACCTGGATGATTTAAGTAAATATTATAGGAAAAGTATTTATGGGATAGTACAACTAGAATTGACATATCATTAAGTTAAAAATACCACATTCATGTTAAAAAGTAAATTAGTGATATAAAGCATAAACATGAAATAATCTGCTTCCAATACAGGGTTGAGTACAATATTATTTTACAATGATAATAGCAATAATAGAAGAAATAATATGTGGAATTTGGTGAATATGTACATTTTATAGAAGATATGATAAGTAAAAGAAAGAAGGAAGCAGAGAAATTGAAAGCAAAATTCCTAAGTCAAATTTTCTAAGCAAAAATCCAAGTCATGTATTTTACAATACATGGTTAAGTAAACCTTGAGGAATATGTAAAACCTTGACATATGCAGGTGAAATTACTGCATCTCATGAACAAAGATAGAATCTTGAATATTCAAAGAAGACATGCAAGCAGAAATCAGATTATCTGTGAATGTCTCAAGCAATGAGGGAGAGCAGCTAGGAAAGTAAACTCTACAATCCAGTACAGATACAGCCAGGTGTGGGTCTGAGTGGTTTATGTAATACCACCTCACTTCATCCCTACTGTGGATTGGTGAGGTCAGTTTTTAATGATAGAGTTTCTGAGACCTAACAATCTTAAGAAATTTTCCAGGATTTGAAAATAGGCAGTAGCAGAATTGCTGCTTTCTACTATTCATCTATACCTTTTACTGATTGGAGAAGTGATTGGAAATTAAGAGGTGTATAAACAGTTGAGTAGGGCTTCCAGACAAGAAACAGAAAAATATAATTTGCATCATGGAAGATCTCAGAGTATGTGTATATTTCAGTGACCTTGTACCAAAATTACATATTCAAAGATGCACATCAATCCTTTGAAAAAATGATGTGAACAAAAAAATGTGGAAATATAGGAATGTAGTGAACATTAAAAAAATCAAAAAATCAGAGAAAGTATGTATGTCTTAAAATAATGAAACTATCAAGGTATCTTAAAGCTACAGAGTATAAAAATTAATATTATTATAGGAGTTTTTAGACATGTAATTACTACAACTATTACTACTACTATTTATATTACTATTATTCTACACTCTAGAATATAGCAGAAAAAGCAATAGTGTTGATCAAAGGAGGGTTCTTAAGGTGACTCAACCACATTTTCGTAAAAGAAAAGGAATAGACAACATTTTTCTTAATTTAGTGATTAAAAGAATGTATAAATAAGGGTGTATTTAGGTCCATAGATATGGTTGGACCTATTGTGATAAAAGCTAAAAAAATGATATAAAACATTGCTTGAAACTTATATTTCAAGTGACTTAGAAACAAAATTTTAAAGCATAGTATATATGAAAGATATTTTAAAAGATTTTTATAGGAAATAATGTTGGATTAACATGATAGTGTCACTTTTCAATTTAATTTATTTATAGGAATAATTAATATTAATATAAAGCAATAATTTAGTAAAACAGCACAAATTCTAAAACTAAAAAATAGAAAAACAGCCTACATGTAATATGATTATGAAATAATAATACCATACACTAATTTTAATTTTGACATATTACTTTATAAAAATATTCTCACTCTAGATGAAAATGAAATCTAAACATCATGGAAAATGGTAGTGTGAGTTTGGTGTATATAGCATAATTATTTCCCTGGTTCCATTGAAAATGTAAATTATTAGCAAAACATAAATTGCTAAGTTATTTATAAAATATTGTTCAGGATTGCTTCAATCTATGGAGTTCTGCTAGATAGATAAATAAAAGAGGGGATAATCATAAAAGTTCAACTTAAGTTTTTATCTCCATGGAAAGAAGACTTCTTAGTAAGTGGTGAGGTTAAAGTGAGTGGGAGGGGAATATACTCAAAATAGCCTAAATGTTCCTGGATACTGAAGATAAACAGATTACTGTGGTAAAGAACAATTTAAATAACTTTACTAAAAATTTACTGTAGCAGCAAAAACAGTTGAATAGAAGAGATTAAAAATGACAGCTATGGAACTATGATCCAGTTTAACCTTTCTAAGTACTACAGGGATCATATAAGGACATACTGGAAGAGAGTAGTGCTTAAAGAATAAGTACCTCAATGTGAAAGAAAAAATTTCATTTGAGACAAAGAAAAAATTAAAATAATTTAGTAGTATCTTAAATATTAACAGTGGAATCATAGTTGATTACATCAGTTTCAAGCACAGTAAAGCTCTAATTAAACCAACAGAGTTTGAGCTGATTTCTGATCTTTCTATGAGGAGTAATATGTCTTTCAACAAAGATGAGTTTATTGAAATAGATGATTACCTTTGTAGAGTAAAAATAAAATATCAGAAAAATCTGAATAGATGCAAAATGAACTTGACCCGCTTCAGATTTTCTGTTTTTTTTTTTGTGTGTGTGTGTGTTTGCAAATCAAATATTGAAGGATATCTCATTATTATGTCAAAGTATATTAATTTTTCAAAGTGATAGTTCCATTAACTTTTTAGTTTGTAAAATTATAGTGATTTCTTTTTATATTTTCTATAGTTAGGTTTAAAATATGTTTTATTAATTTTAGCTTTATTCAATTCTAGTCAGGTATTACATGTTTGCTTTCTATGCTTTATTTATTTTATTTATGGTTAGAAACTTGAATAACTCAATATTATTATGTAGTTTTTTATTTTATTTTATTTTCAAAAATAATTGTTTATATTGCTTTGTTGTATGATTGTATCTCCAGAACTTCCTTGGAGAATATTGATAGCCTTGTTATATACATAATTCTGCTAATGTTTATTCCCATTTATCCACTTTTATGTAGGTTATTTTTTGTAAAATTTAAATTTATTTATCTTGTCTTTCAAGTGACACTTATTTTGTCACACTGTGGAAAGCATTATGTAATGATAAACCACAAGATTCTATATTTTGTCATATTTTAAAATATGGGTCCACTTGATAAGTGAGAAAATGTTATAACCCCCTTGATTTTCACTAACCTCTATTGTTAAGGTGTAATAACTATTTGAAGGACTTTATTTAAATATTGGACTTTTGACTAATTTATTAAGAATGTTTATATATCTATATTAAAGCACAGGCACACTTTGTATACATAGGACATTAAATCCCAGCTACCTTATGAAATAACTATACAAAAATTAGCAATATACTTGTTTCTCCTCTTCTATTAAGTGAGCTTTGAGATTTGAATATGATAATTTAGATTATACTAAAAGAAATTTTAGTATAAAATTTGTAGTATAAAATAGTATCCTATTTGTAGTAAACCTTCCACTTTACATAGTTTTAAACCATTGATTTTAACACATTTTGAAAATTTAAATCATTTTTTTCAGACTTTCAAGTTTGTTTATGGTATGTATAAAGTATAGCATTTTTATATTTACTATTTAAAAGTTGAATCATATGTATGTGTTTGTAGCTTCTTCACATCTAAGAGAATGTTCAAGAAGCACGCTGGTATCCCCAGTCTCACAAAAGAATATGCAATGTGCCCAGAAAACTATACAGAGAAAAAACTGAAATATTGAAAGAAAAATACTATAGCAAGCCCATAATGTGGCACATGACTTGTAATTTCAGTGACTTGGGAGACCCAGGCTGGAGGACTGCAAGTTTAACACCAACTCAGGAACTTATTGAGACAATGTCTTAAAATGGAAAAATAAAATTTATTTTTTAAAAAAGCTGGGAATGTCATTCACTGATATAGTACCCCCAAGTTCAATTTCCAGTGCCCCCCAACACACACACACACACAAAAGTAAGAAAGAAAGAAAAATTTTTAAGTAAGAAGAAAATTTTAAGGAAATTAAAAATAATGGATTTAACATTTTCTATTGATTTTCATACATAAATGATTTCATACATAAATGATTTTCATACATAAAAAGTCAACTAAATTTTTGAGAGTTTTGTCACAATGCTATAGAAACCTAAATCCTAGATTCAAGTTGTTACTTGGATAAAGAAATAGGAGTTCTTCTCAGTTCTAATAATTGAGGACCCTAGAAACATCTTCCTAGTAGAATTGGAGAATTGTTGTGTATTGGTGCGCTGCCTGTTTATTTCTTTCATTTAGTCCCTTTCCAAGTGGGAAATTTGTTGAAGTTATCCTTCACCATTACTTATTTGGGCTTAGCTGATGTGGAGAAGTTCACAGGCTCCAGAATACAAGGAGTCACATCCAGGTGCAATTTAGAGATAATGAGATCCTGGATATGCTTTTACTTTTAGCATTGTATGGTTTCCTTCCTTCAGGAGTGGCTAAGCTTCTTTTACATGTGGAATGAAAAGAAATGAATATCTGTGATGTGGCTGGGGACAGCTGTGATTATTTTATTCATTCAAAACATTTAATGAACCATATAATCATCAGAATTGATGAACAGTGTCTCTTATGGGAGAGGAATCCTAATACTCTGTCCATCTTAAGGAATACATAGTCACAGGACTTGCTTTGACCTTTAACACTTAAATAGAAGTACTTGTCACTTGCAAGAAGAGATTGAAAAAGTCAGTTTGTAGTTCCACCCTGATGTCTCTTTACTATGCTATAGGTGAGCAATATCCTCAGGGGGGTTGGTCATTTAGTTTGAATCCATGCAGTATGAAAACATACTGAAGTGTTACTTTGAACCTCCAATAAATATGTGGCATGAATCAAATCCTTTTCTGTAAGCCACGGACACATTGATCATTTTTCCCATAGCATAGCTAAGCCTATGCTGATCAATACCATGTGAGTAGTCACTAAAATTGTTTCTTAGAACTATAAAGAGATTTTAAATCCAGAAATCAACTCCATACAAATGCCAATACTTTTTTTCCTTCTCTAAGATATAAAAACAATACTGGAATATATTATTGCTTTGTTTACATATAAATATTTATTTAACCATTCACCGCAAAATTCATAAACTTGAAAAAAAAGAAGTCATTTGCCACAAATCAATTTTTATAAGATAATTCAAAATCAGATATTTTCCAAATAATGTATCTTTACCAATTTTAAGTCTTGTTAAATTTGAAGAAAAAAGAATACAGTAATATTTCAATGCCTTTCTGGTCTTTAAGTAGCCAGAAAATATTTAATACTGTTGAAGTTATTTTGTAGCAAAAATAGCAAGGCTGTCTGAGTAAAATAATGCCTATACTTTTCAGTGCCTCTGGCAATAATAAAATCAATTCAAACCTTCAATGTTTGACACTGAAGCTTATAGCCACATTTTCAAATTATTAGATACATCAAAATTTTTGTAGATATTGCCTGACACCATTTTTTACCTTCAATAGAGACAAAAGGGAATGATCCATTTTGATTTTCTAAACATTGATTATTCCCTTTGATATCCAGGCTGAATATCAGTGGAGTTAATACAGTACCACTTGTAATTGCAATCATAAAGCAACTTTAACTTTAAAATGATTGTTTAGATTTGAACTTCCTAAAATTTTGGAAAGTTTGAGGGTTTCTATGGACTATAATTGAAATGCAGCTTAATAATATTAGTTATTCCTGTATCCCTCCCCCAATTTCACTTAGTGACAGTATATATTTGTGGTTCATACATAAATGATAAAGTGAGATGACAGTAGTAAAGTTATAATTTGTATATTATTCAAAATGTTTAATGTCCTGAAAAAGTTATTTTTAACAATGTCATTAAAGTATCTAATCTTTTTTCCTAGGTGAGAAAGTAAATTTCATTTTATGGGCTGTCACCTTCTCTGAATAATTTTTACAAAACATAAAAGTACAAATAAGACTTTTGATTTTTTTGTGAAGAAAATATGCAATTCTGTATGTGTCCCTATATTCAGTCCCCAAGCTGATAACATCATAATAAAATGTTTACAGCTAAAATGTTTTGAAGGTTCTTGGAAATACTTTTTGCATTCATAATTGACATTGTCATGTCTTCTGAGCAGCCTTCCATGGTGTATTCCAAATGATAGTTGCTCCTCTCTCATGTAAATTAAATGTTGTAAAAGACCACTCAAAAATATACTAAAATTGTATCTTAATAATAATCTTGATCCATCATAGTATTTATCCCTTTAAATACAATGACTGGATGTCAAAGAAATATTCAATGTTTACAAAATCATAATGGATCATCCCTTTTGTCTCTTTTGAAAATAATAAATAGAGATGGGTAACAGCCACAAAAACAAGAACAATCAGAACTCTTCCTTGGGACTCTTGATTTTGAGACAGTAAAGCACAGGCTTTACTCTCCTTTGTGATTATGGAAGCCTCAAACCAGGTTTATCATAAATTCAAGAAATTAATCTAGTAGAACAGAGTCCAACTTTCAGGAAGGAACCACAAGCAGAGAAAAGAGAGTATTGCCTAATTTAAATATCTAATTAGAGGTTGCCTGAGACAAGAATTAATTTTATATTTAATTATTTTTACATGAAATTGGAATAGTGGCTTTTGTATTTAAAAACTGAAGTATAAAAAATAAAGAAAAAAACTTTTATAATTTGATTAATATAAATTATTTATATAAGGTGTTTAGTAAAAATGAGATTTATGCTGAAAAAGACTAAAATTTTTGTTAAATCTTGTGTTTGACATTAATTAACAAATTTTCAATTGATGTATTACTCCTTGTAATGTACTATTTTTGCTTTATATATTTGTGGATTTAAAAAAATACTTACATATTTACAAGTGATATATTTTCCTCATGAATTTTCTTCTTACAATTTTGGAATGAGTCTGTATATTCCCTGCAAACATATATTTTGATTTGAAGTTTATTTTGACCCATGTAAAAAGTGTCTACAAGTTATTTGACTTATATTCTTTACATTTTGCCTTAATTATTTTTTCTTCATATAATATGTAATTTTATTTTCTTGATTTATATTTTAAAAATACCATTTATCAGTCTTTTAAAATGTTGACTATTCTAAACCTTGACGCTATAGATACAAAGATTATTTCCCTCATTTTATTTCTTACATTCCAACAGATTCTATAACTTTTTAAAAATCTCTTATTTATCTTATTTATAAGTTATTACTTTTTTCTAAGTTTTGTTAGGAACTCATTCAGTAATCAACATTTTATAGAGTATCTGTTAGACAACACTGTTTTCTTTTGTTGTTGTTTTGGGTACTGGGGATTGAATTCAGGGGCACTCAATCACTGAGCTATATCCCCAGCCCTATTTTGTATTTTATTTAGAGACAAGGTCACACTGAGTTGCTCAGCACCTGCCCAATGCTGAGGCTGGCTTTGAACTTGCAATTGATTCTCCTGACTCAGCCTCCAGAGCTGCTGGGATTACAGGTGTGTGCCACCACACCGGGCTTGTTGGACAACACTGTTTTGACAGTATACTCTGATAAGACAAAAACAAAATCCATGCATCATTGTATACCTTAAGAAATATATTAAATATAGGAAAGAATGTATTAAAACAGATGTAAGGAATCTTTACCATAATCCAGATATCCAAGATTATTATCTTTCCTGGACTATGTTAGAAGCAGTTGACAGGATCAGGTTTAAGATTGATTTAGAAATTAAAATTGATGGATTGATTACTAATTTTGAGAGAGAGAAAGAAATCAAAGCGGTCTCATGTTTTTTATGTTCCATCTGTGAATAATACACTTTATTGTAAAATTTAATGTTTCAAACTTGTTAAATTTGAGAAACCCACATTTGATCCAATTATTGACATCAAAGAGGTATTTGTGTATATGGGACTACTGTTCAGGAAAGTTATCAAGAATTGAGCTATATTTCTTAGAACCAATGGTATACAAAAGATCTCTAAAGTCAATGGATTGACAGAGATCAGGGAATATAGAAGAGAATTTTAAGAAGTCATGGAGATTATAAGAAACTGAGAAAAAGTAATAAATAATCCAATAAAACCAAGAAGGCATCTTCAGAGTCAAGTTACAAAGTCAAGATGGAGGCTTGATCAAGTGTGTCAAAGCCTTTGTGAGGTCACTAGAATAAAAAAGTGTAATTGACCTTTGAACTTGCCTATGTAGGCATCATTAAATGAATTAGTGAGAGGAGGAAAGATGACTGCATTCTTGGGAAATTTATCAAAGGAACCAAAAAATAACAAGGGATTGTGGAAAGAGGGAAAGAAGTTCAAGAGAATATGCATAGATTGTCAAAATAAATATATCTTGTGGAGATTAGTGATTTGATCATGGTCTTCTTGACACCATCATGTCTGTGTTTGTGCTGGGAACTACCTGTGCAAAAATACAGGTAGAGATGGCTCAGTTGATATGGTGATGCCAGCCCAAGGAAACTCTGTGCAAAGGCTCAGAGTTATCAGTCAAGACTTGAGCTCAGGAACCAGCTCCCAGGGATAGAGAATTCTGAGCATAACAAGATAACCCTAATGTCTCACCAGTCCTGTGTCCTTCAGATTGCTTGCTTTGCTGAAACTTTCCCACAAATAACCTTGTGATAATGAAACTTATATAATAAACAACAATTGAGCTTGTTCTGGTCCATCAGATTTCACTGCCCTCTTGGCCCCAGCTTTTTCTCTTTTTATGTGCGTTTGTCTTTTTCATCCCCTATCACTCCTAATCTGGTATCTCCTTAATTAATGGCTGCGGCTGAGAGTAGAGATGAGAGGGTGTTGTCAATATATAATAAGAACATTTAACACTTTTTACAATAATGATGAAAATATTAGTGATAATAATAATAATAAATATTAGTGATAACCACTAATTGATGTCAAATTGAGAGTTCAGTGAATATTTGCAAAAACAAAAGAAAAGCAGATGGGGAGTTTAGAGGAAATTTGAATCTGTGGACTAGGACTTAGAAAAGAGCATTATAGTTCATTATTAAGTCCAATAACCTCATGCTTGGCTTCTGTTATTGTTTTAGCTTTATTAAAATTATATTTTTGTTTCAGATTCCAATTATCCTTGGTGCTTTGTTTATTTGTGTTCTTTGAGAAGAGAAACTGGAAGCAGTAACTTTATTTGATGAATATAAAACCAGAAGTTTCATAGTCATGGGCAGAAACATCAATATCTGGGTATAGCATCTTGATTAGAAATTTCTTATAGCACAATAGTTTATTCATCTACTTTACCTTCATAATTTTGTCAAATGTATGTTTATAGGAATTATGTGAATCAAATTAACATTTTATCTAAATTATATTAAATTAACATATGGCTAAATTAGATTATAGCTGTGATCCTGTATTACTGAGCTATTTCTTTTACATTCACTGAAACTTCCCATATCATGGAGAAATCCCACTTCATTGCCATGTTTGAATTAAATATCACACCTGGGATTTCTCATGATACCTGATTTTTAACATTTATTCTCCAGCAATAAAATTGTTCTGTATAAGTATTTCAGTTTTTCCCACCTCAGTCAACATGGTCAATTAAAAAACTCATGTAGAGTTTATAGTCAGTGTCATGACCCTGATGCTTCAATTCTGAACCAAAAACTTTTCCAAATAGTTGTTTGGGATTTTATTGGTATATCACAGTTTTGCTACAGTATGCCAATATAGTAATCATCTCTGATAGCCAATGTCCCTTATTAATGCATCTCTATTCAAAGACAATTTCAGTTTTACCTTTAAGGCAATTTCAGTTTTCCCTACTACACTATATAAATATTATCAAATTATGTATATTTCAAGATTTTGAAAATGTTAGAGGAATTATCTGAGATTGTTGTTATCAGATATTTCAGCAGGCTATATAATGTTTACATTTCAATGGATCCAAATTGAATTAAAGTTAGAGTGAAAGATTACATAGTGAGTTTTATAAATTACTCACTAAACATACTGAACATTAAATATTTGACAGTTTTTCAAGGTTTAAAGAAAACATACATATGAACATTATTTTAAGTTTATTAAAATATTTACCAAAATTAGATGATTTTCACGATTTAAACAACTATTCTTGAATATGTGAAAATTCTCAATGAGATAGTTACCACTATGAGAATATTAATGATCACTGATCTGTTGATGGCTAGGAGGATGCAGGTTATTGAGGCAATGGGGTCACTAAGGCAATCTCCTTGGCCAAAGGCCCAGGTAACTAGCTGCTCTCAGAGGTAGTTACTAAGATACAAAATATTCATTATGAAATAATTAATAAATAGGAAAACTACTCTCATACATACAAAGGAAACATTTTAAAACATTTATACTTAGCTTTTGGTGACTTACATAATAATCTCTTTCTTTATTACCAATGAAGTTGAATAAAAAGTATTTGCCACAAGAAGACCTTCTGACCACATACTTCTTAGAAAGTCAAGATATTTCAGAAAGGAAAAATTAAGCCAAACATGCTACAGGCATTTTTCTATTGTTTGAAACTAGCCACATCCCACAGTTTATGATCATAAGTTTAGAATTGTAATATTCATCACATCATAATTCTTCAACTTAATACTTAGTCATTACTGTATTATAAAAATTTTAACGTTATACTAGTTAATTTCAAAGGAACTGAGCAAAGATTAATGTTCTATAATTAAATGATTAAAGTTTAAAACAAAGCAGATCACTCTAATAAGAACAGAGAAATTTACTGTTGTAGGCATTTTGGATGGGCTAATTAGAAATTTAAAAATCCAAATATGACTTTATTTTTTGTTGTTGTGTTTGGAGTTGATTATATGACACAGAGGCTCAAAAGTAAGTGCATTACTCCTGAAGATTTTTTGACAAAAAATAATTTTAAAGGGTTTTATTACTCATATAATTTAAAAAAATATATTGTATGTATCATCTTATAATGACCCCAATAATGCTTTACAAAAGATATAAAACTCCCTGTGTAAATAGATAATTAGTTTATAATTACTGTACAAAGTATTTAAAAAATCAAAATGTTGAGTAGTTAGTTATATATGAAAAGGCAAAAAGCATTCTTAAGACAGATGTGTATCTGCATCTATAAAATAACTAATGATTCATGGTTTATCCCAAAATGCATAGTGTGAAAGCCTTTTTGCAAAATATTTTAAATATTGTTTATTCTATTTTGTAGATTTGTTATATTTGCATATAATTCTAAACCAAAAACAAATCAGGCAGCATATAGGCAAAGAATGTCCAAGTATGTATTTTGTTGTATTATCATCCTCATCAGTTTCCACAAAGGTTTCTCTCCCAGAAGTCTTTTGTACATGACCTATGACTTTTTTGGTTCATAAATTATACTGCTGTTCAGGTCTACAACTCATAGTTCAGTTCCATCACTATTTACCTGAATAGATAAGCAGTATTCCAAATATTGTGAAAACAACACTTAATTTTATTATTCAATGAAATTTAATAATATTAACTGAGCTTCTATCATCCTGAGAATTATGTGTTTAAATGTAATGCAACTCCTTATATAATAAGTGTTCTTAACACTAATTATCAGAGTTAAAGTTAATATCAAGCTGATAATCTGTAATGAACTTTTAAATGTGGTATATCAATATATAATTGTGTTATTTATAGTTACCAGCTATTTATTGATTTTAATAAAGTTAATAAATAAAATAATGCCTGTGAATGTAACTAGAACAGAGCCTTGCTCATAATAGACATATAAGAAGATTTATTTGAATCTGCAGAAATCTTTGCCTAGATATCAGGGATAAATGTGCAAAGATTTTGTTTCTTCCTATTTGAAAAATAATAATTTAATTGAAAAAAAAAACAAAGATTTGGGTGAATCTAAAGTGATTTCTAATATAATCTAGTCTGTCTATATTATGCAACCTAAGGTAAATTCTGCTTTTTTGGAATAAAAATATAATAGTCTCTTGTTCCCTCTCTGATATTATTTGTTTTTTAAGTTGTCTATTGTTAGGGTCTGTAAACAAGTCAGGATGGTGCCTGGCATTTTGCCAGAGGGAGTGGTTTGTGAAGTAACACCAGCAAGCCCATTAAATGTGGTGATTCCTTATTGATTGACTGCTGTATCTAGTTTATGTTAATTAAGATGAGCTGTGTGTAATGTATCTATGCCCCTCCTGTCCTACAATAAATGGCTCCCACTCCTGCTGTATCAATGTACACAAGTTGCTCGTCACCCCCGGTTATTTTGCTGCAGCCGGACTGCGGCAGTCTATCTGATATATTGATACTCTATTTCTAAACCTCTTCTTGAGACTCAACAACAATTTAATACTTTATATACATTGTGTTATGTTTTTTGTGCCTTCTCAATGCCAATGCCAGTGAAGAAAGAACAAGATGTTAGGAGACTGATGAATGCATAGTGCAGGCATTTGTGCTGGGCTCATAAGGACTGATGTCACTGGGGAGAAGCAAATCTGAGAACAAGTGAAAAAGCATCCAAAGAATAAAACGGCATGATAAAATAAAAGAAGCAGGTGTGCATTTGGTAGGCTTGGGAAACAGTGATTATGGAAATTTGGATGAAAGTAAAAGTACCAAAATGTAACGTGGGAGAACTTCTGTTTATAACAATATGGCACAAAAGGCAATTGTTCCAGTTGTCATATTATAGATAAAAATGTGTAAAGGTTTTAATTTTTCTGATGAATGGACAGGTAGGGCACAGCCTAGACTTGACAAAGCTGTTCACAGCCAGAGAAATTAAGCAATTGTATTCACACATTAATTCCTAACTATTCTTTTCTGGCATGCACTAGAGAATTTCGATGATTATGTAATCCCATAATGTTAAAATCTGACAGCTCTCCTAAAAGTCTTCCTGTTGACGTATTTTTAAGTGGTACTGCTTTACCAGCTGGCAGAGGTCTCAGAAATCTTTCTAAAATGTAACCTTTTTTGTATTTTTAAGTCTTTCATTTTTTTGGTGAAAATCATAGTAGACTCAGACACCATGCTGAGAACATCTGCATCTAAACATCACAAAACAGTCTAACACAGGCTACCACATTGATTAGAATATGGGCACACTGTGCTGGTTTTCTTTCTCTTTTTTCCTCTATATAACTTGATGGGGGGGGTCATGAGGAGGGGCATAGCATACTCTATTACAATTCATGAAACATAATTACCCATATAGCAAAGTATATAAATTAATAAATAAAATTAAGGGTGATATCAAGGGAGACAGCCTCCTTGTAATTTCCTCATGTTTCACTTACCTCTATTATATAAAAACAAATACTATAGAAAATATCAAAAAATAGGAAAGTATTTGAAAAGAGGATGCTGGGAAAAAACTGAAAGTGTTCAAGTTAACTCTATGTGTTAAATCTTAAATTATTGTATCTGAATATCAAGACTTTAGATTATCTTTCCCTCTTGCTCTTACTATGAATATTGAAATTATCATAAAAACTTTATATTTCTTTCCAGACTAGAAAAATTTGCAAATTTAAGAACCTTCATAGCATTCTCTACCTCTTTTTAGCACTTTTTGCAGAAAAGTTAG
Organism: Urocitellus parryii; assembly: GCF_045843805.1. NCBI lineage: Eukaryota > Metazoa > Chordata > Mammalia > Rodentia > Sciuridae > Urocitellus > Urocitellus parryii. Next base: position 24,676,238 of record NC_135537.1, on the reverse strand, counting down.
TTTCTTCACTGGACACAAATTCTATAAGGGAAGAGATGTCACCTATCTGCATGGTGACTTCATCTCTAGTATAAACCAGTATCAACAACCAGAAGACAAACATAAAATTTGTTATATGAATGAATTTGTTAAGTAAATAAAAAAATCACTGGGTGTTATAAGGAAGGAGTATGAATATTGAAGACAGTTGGACCTACCTGAACTCATACTTAAACTGAGGTTTGAAGGATATCAAGGGAGACATAGAGATTGGCTATGAAGACAGAGACTGTTTGAGATTATTTGTAGTGTAGAGAGAGTGTTGGCTGAGCAAGCTATCATGCCTATAATAATTTCAGATAGGTATAGTATACAGCAGTCTAAATATGTGTACATACATAAGACTGTATACAGTCCACAGTTTGGGAACTATTAAAACCAATTAGTCTTAAAGTTAACAGTGAAGACCTCTGAAATTAGATATGACTACAAAATGTTGAATTTGTATCATTTAACTTTAATGACTCTTTTCCTTCTAAACTTTCCTGACCTGAAATAAGTGTGGTTATTATTTCTTCTAATTTTTATCTCTGATATTTCTTCTATTTCTGAGCTCCCAAATGGGTTATGTCTGAACAAATATAGGTCTATGTTTGCTGTCTTTAAGTAGATATATGTGTATTACCTTTTATCTACTGTAAAAAAAATCCATCTCTAATTTCTTCTCCTCCATTTCCACTGTTCCAACTGTAAACTCTAAGACATGACTTTTTGTTTTAAATCTAATTCTGTGGTGTCATTTTAAAGTTTCAATCCTGGGTTTCAAAATTGTCAGTAGACAATTCTAGCTCTATGCAATTCTATTGTGTTAAAATTCAAATGGTAATAAATAAAGACAAGCAAGGAGAATATGTCAAATATTAGTAGAAAAGAGCTTAAGCTGTAATTCTAGGATTATCAAGATTTTTATGTGCTTTGTTAACAAACTTTACATTTATTGTAAAAAGGTTAACATCAGTCAACATTTAGTTATCTTGTACCAGACACTATTTGAAGGATTTTTTTTTAAACCTCTGCTCTTTACTTCTTTAAACATATCATGAGATGCACATGAATAGTATGGGCACTGGAAAAAAAAAAACCTACCTGAACAGGTTACTTACACTCTCAATACCTCAGTTTCCCCATCAGTAAAACTAAAGTAATACGCCTATTTTGTAAGGTTGAAATCCAGTGTAATTCAGAAAAAATCACATAAATCATTGAGAAGAGCATTTGTTTTTTTATGACATACTTCTTATTTTCGATCATGCTCAGAATGTAGCTTCAGTAACTATGCCAACTATATGCAGACAACTCCAAAACCTATTCAGACCCCAGATGGCCAACCTGTCTACTTGCCTGTATGTTCTAGTTACAGAAGTATCTTATAATTACTGTTTCTAAAACTAGATAACTCATAATTCTTGAAAATTGGCGGCTTCTCATATTAATTATTTTAATATGATTTATATATTAATTATGTGAATTTGGGGACTAGGTTTGCTCTTTGCATACTTTGGTGGCTATTTTCTAAATTAATTTCATTTGTCAATTAATTAATGAATGTATGCAATCAATTTATAAAATTGAGATTCTTGAATAGAAAATATTTGAGGACTTTCTGTGAGAACATATGAAACATTAAAGTGGTGAAAAGAATATATCTAAAAAGAGCCAATGAAGTAGATCCAGCTTGTGAATCAGTCTTATCAAATATGATTGTCTTAGACAATCTGAATTTGACTATATCTTTAAATCTTCCACCTGTTTAGAGTGAATAAAATGATAGAGAATGTCATCTGCAAAATTCAGCCATTAGGAAAATCTAACAAAAAATCCTGATTCCTTTTCCAAATTCATCATATGACCGGGCTGTTGAGATAGAGGGATACAGAGCAGAAAACCTATAGTATTAGAAGAACCTTAAATACAATAACTGACCATGAACTATGAATCTTTTTTGGGCTATAACTCCAAAAAATTATCTTGTAAATTTTAAGTGACACTTGTAGGTTAATTAAATGTTGAATAATGAAGGTACATGCTTATGTTTAATAATTATTCCAAAATTATAGATGTCTACAATGTTTTGCAATTGTATTTTATTTTTAATCTTTTAGAGATACATGTTAATTAAATGGTATCTCATATGAGATTAACTTTTAGATAATATTTGCAAGAAATGTGATAATATGATGAAATAAGGTTTGCTATGAGTCGACTGTGGAATATGGATGTTGTATACATGAGGACTGATTATGTTGTTAATTTTTGTGCATGTTTACCTTTGCATAATGCCATGTTCCACCTGTGTGCAATGTAGGTAATGTACACTTATTATAACATGTTTACATTAAAAATTAAAAATTAAAATGAAAACTCTCTTGAGAAATAAAAGTGTAACTACAAACATAAGCCCAGGGAGGAAAGGGTTAAAGGGTGAACAAGACTATAGCAGGCTGGTATTCCTGGAATTTGATGATACTGACATGATTGATGACTTTTCTATTTTTCTACTATTAGCACAATTCTCCCAACTCCTGATCACATATTCTTGTCATAGTCTTCTATTTCTAATTCCTCCTCAAACTCCACATTTATTTCCTCCTCCCTCAAGTTTGAAGTTGTGCATAGGTTAGCTTTTATTCTCACATATTTCAGAATGTTCTTTGCTTTCATGTCTCACCTTTTCTACTTGTCGCTATTGTCATTGTATCTTGCTTTCTCTATTATAAAACCTTGCTAATTAATCTTCTTTTCTTTAGACTTGTTCTCCTTTAGTGTATCCTGCAGCAGCTCCATGTTCTAAACTTAGCACTAGTTATTTAACTGCTGGCATCCAAACCCCTTAATTTCTTACTCTCTTCATTCTACCTAGGAAAGAGATTTAAGCCTTCTGTATCTACCCTTTCATGTCTTTGAAGTCATATTTCAAAACTTCCTTAACTTCAGATACATGTGAATGACATAATTTATTGTTTACAGTTCAAAGTTTTCCCCCTTTGGGAATTTTCTCGGAAATAACTGAATACATCAGTTTATAAAAGCCATTAATCTATATACCAAACTATCTTTAAACAGTGCAATTATTTTTATCCCCATCCCTGCAATAATTAAGGCCTCCTTAGTGTCAACTTACTAGCTTCATGATAAGACAGGTAAAAAATGCCCGCTATGATGTGAGAAATGTTAAGTGAAAAATGCATTTTTTTTCTTTTAATTTCAAGTTTGATATTTTGAAATGCTACAAAGTGTAGCACTTTCATCCACACCTCTGCAAATGCTCAATGTTCTTTTATGATTTTGAATTCTTGAGAGACTTTTTATGAGTTTTTCATTACTGTTGTAACAAATCACCATGGATTTAGCAGTTTAAAATAACAGAGATTGGGTTATGAACTCCCATTTTTACCCCAAATACAAATTGCAGAATCACATCAGTTACACACTCACATTATTACATAATGGCATATTAGTGACTGTTGTATTCTGCTACCTTTCCTATCCCCTAGTTCATAACCCAATTGAGTCAAATGTATGAAAGATGATATATCATGAGCTTTGTAATGTTTTGAACGACCAATAAAAAAATAAAAAAAAATAAAAAAAAATAAAATAACAGAGATTAGTGATCCTCAATCTGTTGAGCTAGTATCACTGTGTTGGTAGGGTTGCATTCCTTTCTCAGGCCTCAGTAGTGAATCCCTTCCCCTGCCTTTTTCAGCTTCTAGAGGCTGCCTGCCTGTCTTCATCAATGGGCCAGTTTTCCATCTCTGTATCCCTCCTCAATCAGTAGTGCTGCATCTTCAAACCCCTTCCTCATCACCTCATTCTTTCTTCCTATGCCCAGAGATGAAATTTCATCAGCAACACACATTTGCTCTGTGACATCGACTAATTTTTTTTAAACTTAGTAAACCTTAGTATGGGATCATAAAAAATAATTACAGAAGATTCCTTATAAAAATCAATGAGTTATAGTATATATACAGTTTGTTTTTCAGTGTCTGGCATCTTGTCCATTAATTTTTTTTTCTTCTGAGTTTAACCAATTTAATTTTGAAGGGCTATCTGGAATGGTCTGAGTTTTAAAAAATTATTGTGCAGCTATGTAAAAAGTACTAATAACCAAAGTGTCTTAAATTCTGTTGATGTGCAAGATGGTTTTCTAAACACTTTAGGTAATCTTAGTCAATCCTAACAACATACCTGCTGAGATAGAGCAAGGTGAAATAAGATGTTGATAGTTCTACAGTAAGTATATGACAAAAATGGATTATGATCTCAGATGGTCTCATCAGGAGCTTTTAACTCCCATATGCCAGATGAACACTGAAATATAAATCTACTTTTACTAGATAATATTTATTGAAGCTAATTTCAAGAATACAGTATTAAGATATATGCTAACATTTTCATGCTTAATTTTATGTAAATTAATTTTAAGGAAACATAAAATACCTATAAAACACTAGAAATATTATATTGCCTATGGCATTTCCAAGTACATTTTGTAATGCTTTAAATCAGAGGACATACTAAATTTTCATACACACACACAAATATATATATATATATATATATATATATATATATATGTATATATATACACACACACATATATATATATATAAACATGTATAAATACACACAAATATATGCTAATTTGAGAAAATATGTAAAGTACATGAACCAATCACAAGTTAGAAGACTTTAGTTGGCTAGATTTTTCATGTTCTCAAAGTCCCTGTATCACATTAGTGTACAACCAAAGTAATGCCTATAGTGTCTTAAATTAATTTTTGTTGGTTGGACTTTATTCACAGAAATATTTCTGTTTTAGTAGAAAAAACAATTTCTCATTTTGATTGTGATACAAATGCAGAATACCGTTACAATTAATAATCTTATAGTTCAGATGTAATTTGATTATTATGCATTTGTAATTATTAAGTATAATTAGTAAAATTATTTAGTAGACTTTTTAATGCTGGAAGTGTCTAGATCACTGTTTCTTCAGAATGTCAACCCTAACAAAGTTTTAATTCTTTCTTCTCAACCAGAATTCTTTCTGTTTCAGTTTCTTCCCTTATTTTATTATGTAGGACTTCCACTAAAACATTGAAAAGTAATTGTTGACAAGTGGTTCTTAATCTTTGTGGGAAAGCATCAAGTTTTTTATGTTTAAGTAAGATGTTAGCTATAAGATTTGGTAAATATTATTTATCAAGTTGAAGAAGTTCCTCACTATTCCTAGTTTAATGAGAGTTTTTGTCATGAATGGAAATTAGGTTTGGTCAAATGTTATTTTTTTATATATATTGATATATTAATATTATCATGTGTTTTTCACATGAATATGATGGATTTTATTGATTTCATTGTCGAACCAATTGATGCACAAGACCAGTATAAATCCTACTTTTTCATGGCATCTAATTTATGGATTTGATTTGATAATATTTTGTGGAGTATTCTTGAATTTCTATTTATGGAAGATATTGATAGATATTTTTATGTTAATATTAATTTCATTTTAATGTTTCTTTTAGTGTTAACGTAATACTAGCTTCATAGAATTAGGAAGTAGCCTCTCTGCCTCATTCTTCTGAAAGAAATGATAGAGATTTAGTATAATTTTTTTAAACGATTGGTAGAAATTCAATAGAGAATTCCTAGGCCTAATGCTTTTTGGAAGGTTATTCATTATTAATTTAATAGATACTTGCACTGATATATTTTCTATTATTTTGTTTGAAATTATGTGAATGCAGTTGTATATAGTTTACCTATATTATCATCTTAGTGGCTCTAGAATTTCTAATGATGTCTCCCCTTTAATTTGTGATATTAGTAATTTGTATTCTCTCTCTCTCTTTTCTTAATCTATCTGACTGAAAGGTGTATTAATTTCATTGACTATTTGAAAGAACTTTTGGCTTTTTATTTCCTCTACTGATATTTTCTGCTCAGTTAAATGATTTTTGCTCTAATTTTTATGTCCTTTCTTCTTCCTTTGGATTTAATTTGATTTTTTTAAAAAAACTGTTCTAAGGTGGAAGGATAGATTATTGACTATTGAACTTTTGATTTTCTAATATATGCATTCAATCCTATACATTCCTCTTTATGCACTGCCTTTGTTAAATCTCACACATTGTTAACATTTTTATTGCATTATAATTATACATAATAGTGGGGTTCATGGTGATATACTTGTATATGCACATAATTTGTTCCAATTTATTCCCCTGAACTTTCTCTTTTCCTCTCCTTCTTCATCTCCTCATTGCCCTTCCCTTACTGTTCTGGCCTTCCATATATATCTTTTTTCCTCCATTGGTACATCTTTCTCCCATTGGTACATTATTATTTAGACACAAGAGGATTTGTATAGTTTGAAAAGTAAAACTTTTAGTTTTATTTAGCTAAAATTGTTTTAATTTCTCTTGAAAATTCATTTTTAATCCATGTGTTAGAGTTGTATTGTGAAACCTGAATATTTTTATATTCTTAGCTATCTTTCTGTTATTGATTTCTAACTTAAATCTGTTTTTGTCTGAATGCAAATATTGTACAATTTTTTTTAAATTTAAGATGTGTCTTATGACCTAGAATGTTGTCTATTTTGTCAATTGTTCCAGGTGATCTTGAGAAAAATATAATCTGTTTTTATTGATTAGTCTATAGATATTCAATAAATCTTTTTATTTGATAATGTTGATTAACACTGTGGAATTACTGATTTTATGCTTCTGGGTTTGTTCCTTTCTAATATAAGAGTATTAAAGAAGTCAGTATAATAGTGGATTTATCCATCTCCCTGCATTTATATGTTTTTATTACACATATTTAGATAAATACAGGTTATACATATGTTATTAGATACTTACACATTAAAGATTAACATCTCTTTTTAGAGAGTAAACCCTTTTGTCATTATGTAATACTGCCCCTTTGTCTTTTATAATATTCCTTGCTCTGAATTTGGGTGTATCCAATATTATTATAGTAAATTGTGTCTTCTTTTTGTAAGTGTGGTATGGTTTATATTTCTCCATCCATTTACTTTTATTTTATATGTCTTTATATTAAACAGGATTTCTTATAAACAACATATACTTGGGCCTTTATAAACCAAAGTCGACAATCTGTATATTTAATATTGCATTTATTCATTTACATTCAAAGTGATTGTTGATACATTTGAATTAACATGCATCATACTTGTTACTATTTTCTATTTGTTGCCTTTATTCTGTGATTTTTAAAAAAAATTTAATTTTTATATTTTTATCTTTAATTCTTCATCTACTTTTTATGGTTTTTAAATGAGCTTTTCATATCCTTCCATTTTCTCTTCTTTTCTGGAATATCGGCTTTAATTCTTTTGATCTGATTATTGTGTAATTTTTGCAGGATATATTTACAACTAATCCAAGTACACTTTCAAATAACTTTAAACTGCTTCATAAATAGTATGACTACCTTACAATAAAAAACTGAATTCTTTCCTCTTATCTCTTATATCATTGCCATATCATTCATTTCACTTACTTGAAAGCATAATAAACATTACATACATATATAATAAAATGCTTTGCTGCTGTTATTATTTTGAAAAAAAATTATTTTTAAGATCCATTAATATTAGGGAAAACAGGGTTTTAAAAAAAATCCTTCGTTGATTCTTTCTCTGATATTTTTCCTACTTTATATATATCTGAGTTTTTCTTCTATGACAAAAAGATTTCTTGCAAGGCAAATCTATGGTCAACTAATTTCCTTAATCTGTGTGTGTCTGATAAAGTCCTTATATTTTCTTAACTTTTAAGAATATTTTCATGGGTTTAGAATTTTAGGTTGGTGGGCTTTATGTTTTCTTCTTAACACTTGAAATATTTTACTTCACACTCCTTTTCTTGCATGGTTTCTGAGGAGAAGCCAGATGCCATCTTTGCTTTCATTCCTACATGGAGAAAGTGATTTTTTTTCTGTAGCTTCCTTCCAGAGATTTTATTTGTCTTTGATATTCTGTAGTTTTAAAAAATCATATGCACAGGAATGTATGCATGCATTCATACACACATTTTGGGGAAATTTCAATTGTTATTATTTCAAATGTTCCTTCTCTTTTCTTATCTCTTCCTGGTACACATATTGTGTACATGTTTTACTTTTTGTAGTTGTTTCACAATTCTTGAACATAATGTTGTAGTGGGTTAATCAAATTTCCATTACAATAAAAAAGTATCTGATATAATTAACTTGTAATTAGGAAAGGTCTATTTTGGCTTATGGTTTTGGAGATTTCAGTACTTGATCACTTGGCTGTGCTCTCTTTGGGCCTGTGGTGAGGCAGTTCATCATGGCAGAAGCATGTGGTGGAGGAACATTCTCACCACATGGGGCTGGACAGCAAAGAAAGATTGAAAAAGCAACCATAGCACTAGTATCCTCTTTAAAGTCACCTCCCCAGTGACTAATTTCCTCCCCCTAGGCTCCACCTTACAGATTTCACTACCTCTTACTAACACCACAGTCTGACAATCAAGCCTTTAATACTTGGGCTTTGGGGAGATACTAAGCCAAACATTAGAATATGTTTTTTTTTTTCTCCAGATTTTGTTTTTATATTTCAGTTCTGGAAATATCTGTACTGTGAAATACTTAATTTCAGCAAGTCTTTCCTCTGCAAATTCCAGTCTACTAAGAAGTCCATAAAAAGTGTTTTTCATTTCTGTCATGGTATTTTTTGTTTCTAGAATTTGCTTTTTTAGAATTTCCATCTATCTTTTATATTTTCCATCTGCTCTTCCATGCTATCTACTTTATCCATAAAAACCCTTACTGTATCGATCATCAATGTTTTAAATTTCCCATCTGTTAATTCTAGCATCACTTCAAGAGCTAAGCCTGGTTCTAATACTTGCTCTGTCTCTTTCATTTTATGTGTGTTCACATTTTATTTTGTTTTGTTTTTGTCTTTTGCTACATGTTATTTTCGCTTGGTAGTTTGGCAAGATGTAAAGGGTATAAGGAATCATTATAGACATTTAGTAATGTGATGGCAAAGTATGGTATAGGAAAAGAAAACATTCTTTAATCCTGTACATAGGTTTCAGTTTTTAGTGAGTCTAAACCTCTGTAATATGAACTTTACATGTAGTTCTCCGCATTTTTTCCCCTTGATTTCCTACCTTTTTAGATGGGACAGGATACCTATTGTGAGCTAGATTTGAGGATTTCCCTTTTCCCGGTGGAAGGCTAGAGGGCATAGTAATTTTTATTTTCCATTTCTTGAGGTTATGTAGGTGCTGATAAACCCCCAGCATGATAGTTTGATAACAGTTTCTCCAGATCAATGACCTTGTTAAAAAATAAATAAAAGACAAAAACAAAATGCTTAGTAGAATTTCATTTCATCCTTCCCCTGATGGAAAATGAGGTGTTTGTTTGTTTCCTGATATTCAATGTAAGAACCCAGTAGAATTATGTGGTTAAATTCATAAAATGTGGGGGCTCCAGGTGCCATGGTTTCTCTGAAGTTTTTACCTCATTCTTTCACAATGATCCTTATGAAATGTGTCAATTATACCTTATGTTTCTGTGTTAGTCATCTTTCTGTCACTGTGAAAAAGTACTTGAGAGAAACAACTTAAAGGAGAAAAGATTTATTTTGGTTCCAGTTAATGGTCGCTTGGCTCTGATGTTTGTGGGCCAATGATGAGGCAGAACATCATGGCAGGGAGCATGTGATGGAACAAAGGTGCTCACCTCATGCCAGCTGAGGAGCAGAGAGAGGAAGAAAGGGGCCAGAGACAAGGTATACCCTCCAAAGGACATGCCCTTAGTGACCTGCTTCCTTCAGCTAGGCCCCATCTCTTGAAGTTCCCAGTACTTCCCATTAGTGCCACCAGTCGGGAACCACATTTTCTACATAAGAGCTTGTGGGGGACATTTCATATCCAAACCATAATAGATTTCTTAACCCAACACTGGTTCCTATGGAATTTAGTGCTTGTGGTTTTCTAATCTGATGACTTTTGAGCAGTTTGATTGTTAATTCTGATGTAAACATCTCTTCATGACAATACATCTGCACATTTGCCTTGTTTTAACATAAATGAGATGAGTACATGGGGACTACACAGTTATCTGCTCAAGCAATTCAGAGTGCAAGTCAGAGATGTCCTTTAGTCAATAACATGCACATTTTACTTATTTCATGGTCAAATGGTCAGATAATTTGATATTTCTTTCTCCCTGTCCCTTTGTATAGATCAAATTTATCAGATCTTGGGAACAACTACACTTTAGGCTTTAGTTACACAAAATCAGTCAAATAAAATAGTGAATAAAATTTTATTCAGCATACAGACTCATTTTTATAGTATCTACCACAGTAAAATCTTATGAAATTGTATTTCAAGGATATCAAATTTAATCAACTAGGTATTGTTTAAATCAAAATCTTCCATTACCTATACCTCAAGCATATCATATTAATAAAATATAGACTCTGGCTTTTCTGTTTTTAAAAATCTTATTTTAATAACATTAATAAGTAAGGTAGATATTGTCCTGAGCCAGATTATTTTCACTCTTGCAATTAAAGTCTTCCACAATACTCATTTCTGCCACCTGACTCTTTTTATGCAATTCTGTCATTACCCACAAATTATCACCAATTGGTGTGAGAAAATATATGACACTATTTTGATTTATTTTTCTGAGGTGAACAAAACAGACCTTGCTTTACAAAAGCTGGTAGTTGTAGGTTGTTCGATCACAAAAGAATAAAAACTTGATATTTTAACAATTTATAACTAGTTGGCTTATTTATAGTACTTCTTTCTCTCTCTCATTCTATTTCTTTCATTCTCTTTCATACACATAGATGGAAAATAATACCAGAATCAGACATAAAGCAGTTTAGTTAACAGTTCTACCACTCACTCTCTTTGAGACTATGGATAAGATACCAGTAACTGTGGTTCTTATTTCTTATCTGTGAATTAGGGCTAAATAATTCCATCTCATACAGTTGGTGCTGTGTCTAATGAAGGAAGATTTGTAAATGTACATAATTTAGCCTTGAGAAATATTCTATTAAAAATGGTTATATGTGATCATAGTTTCCAGATTACTAACCTTCATTTGCAAATTTGTTGAGATAGAGAAATTACTGTCCAATGAACTTAGTGATAAGTAGTATGTGTATGTTCCTTATGATTTGAATTTTTATTGATGTAATCATTATGTATGTCCTTTTTTTGTGGATGAAATCCATAACAAATTGGTAGTATATTCCCTCTTTACATCATTGTTTTTTTCACAAAATTTCAATGTAGTAAATTTTCTATTGGAGTCGACTAATTTTGAAAATGCATAGTTGAATGTTCTATGGTATAAAAAACCCCTTATGATTTGCCTAAGAGTTGGGTTAGAGTATTCAATGTAATAAATAGCATAAACATCAGCTGTGTGTATATACACACACACATACACACACATAACCTGTCAAGATTTCTAATTATTTCATTATCATAGTTTCAAAGAAGCTAATTTTGTAGTAAAACATTATTGAGGTTCTAATTTCTCTAGTTTGTTATGTATAATTTACATGTCTACCTGCATTCATTACTATCAAAATTTTCTTTTTTAATAAATTTATTTTATCTATTTATTTTTATATGGTGCTAATGATCGAACCCAGTGCCTCAAAATTATGTTAGTACTTACTTTAATTCAAGTCTCCCATTTGCTTCTAGTTTATAGCTTCCCTAGTGCTGAATCAAGGACTCATGTGACTCTTAGCTCACTGAATTTTTTTTTTTTTTTTTTTTTTTTTGTACCAGGGATTGAACTCAGGGGCACTCAACCACTGAGCCACATCCCCAGCACTATTTTGCATTTTTACTTAGAGACAAGTTCTCACTGTGTTGCTTAGAGCCTAACCATTGTTGAGGCTGGCTTTGAACTTGGGATCCTCCTATCTCAGCCTCCTAAGGTACAGAGATTTCACTGAATAATCTTACAGTCATCTATTTAGGACTTTAGTTGAATCTTCAAAGTTCCTTCTAGCAACACTTATATTAGTAATTGATAAAGTAGCATGAAGAAAGTATATGAACAACAGAAGCAAAGAATATTGGGGGCCAATTTAGATTCTGCCTCCTATAGAAGCATTTTGACATGCGTGTAAATTCATATGAAGGCATCACCAAAATCAGGATAATTATTATATAGATTTTGCAAAATGTTTCATCAAACCAATTTTTATTTTTTTTACTCTCCTCTTTCCTGTACCCTCTATTATTCCCCACTTTGTGGACATATCTTCTTTGTCACTGTGATTGGTTTGTTTGCCTAGAATTTTGTCTAATTTTTTTTACCTAGAATATTGGGTTTGAGATTTAATGTGTATCAATCATTTATTTTTACAATTAGAGTGTTATTTCATTACATAACCATATTCATTATCCTGTCATTTGGCACTTAGGTTGTCCTAGTTGGGGGCTTAAAATCTACAGTTGTTCTGAACGTTCATGTGCAGGTATTTGTAAAGACAAATGCTTTTCATTTCTCTTGTATGAATACCTAGAACTGAATGGCCAAGTGGTACAAGGAGTATGTGTTTAGTATTTTTAGAAGCTGTGATACTATTTTTCAAAATATTTAGTTCATATTATATTTCCAGAATCAGAAAAATGGATTTTCAGTTCATATAAATTTTTACCAGCGTTTGATGTTGGGCTATTTTAATTTTGGATACTGTCCTGGATGTATGATGGTATCTCAAAGTGGTTTTATTTCCTGTCTCTTAGTGACAATGATGTTGAACATGTTTTCATGGGCTAATTTATTACTTGTGTATTTTAGTCTGTGAATTTACTTTGAACATTGTCACTATTTAAAGAATTGTGGTTTTTGTTTCTTATCATTTTTTTTTAAGAATTCATGATATATTGCAGATACACATCTTGTACAAACATGGAATTTAAATACATATTCTCCTTGTATTGTATCACATTTTAGTCTGCTTAAAAATCTTAACATAGAAAATGTTAATTTTGATGATGTTAAACTGATTAACCTTTGTATATATCTTTTGTAATCATATATAATATTTGCTTTTAACATTCATAACAATTTTCCTCTCTACTCTCCTGGTAATGTTATTTTTTGCTTTTACATATTAAGACTGGAATTATTTTTGAGTTACATTGTAAATGATGTAAGGTATGGATTAAAGTTTATTTTTATCAGTGTGTTGACATCTATCTAACCCAGAATATTTGGACTATGCTATCTCCTTGAACTCCTTTTCATCTTTGTTTAAAATCAACAGTCTGTTTATATGCACTCCATTCTTTTGAAGTGATCTATTCTTCTATTTTACACCAATGTCATGTTGTGTGGAAGTCAGATAGAATATGCCCTTTATGTTTGTTTTTCTTTCAAACCTGTTTTGGCTATTCTAAGTCATTTACATTTTCTTAAGAATCAACATATTATTGTCTTCAAACAAGCCTGATGTAATTGTGATTGATTGTATTAGATTTGTTGAACAATTTCAAAAATAATAGAATCTTGACAATATTAAGATTTTAGAACTGAGTATAGTTAACCTATTTTGTCTCTACTGCTTTCATGTCAACTCTATTTTTATCACTTTAAATATATAGGCCTTTCACACTTTTGTTAATTTTATTCCTATGCATATTATATTGTCATGCAAATAGTACTTTTATTTCAACCTTTATTACTTATTTTGAATATAAAATACATAAATTGTATTTTGTATATTCATTTTTGTGTACTATAACCACATTAAATAACTTGTTGGTTCTAGGATTTTTTGTTTAATATTAGTGTTATTTATATAATTATAATGTCCTCTAATAAAGTTTTATTTCTTCCCTTCTAATCTGAATATCTTTTATATTTTTCTTGACATATTACATAACCAGAATCTCTTTATAATGATAAATGGTAGAGCTGAAAACAGACATTCCTGACCTGCTTCTGCTGTGAAAGGAGAAACATTGGTTTATGATTAACTGTGATATAATCCAGAGGTGTTTTTGAAATGAATTTTTTAGATTGAGGAAATTTCCATCTACTGCTAGCTGATAAAAGTGCTAAAAGTAATTATCAGGAATGGATTTTTGGATTTGCCAAAAATTTTTTTATGTATATCTTAAAATGATCACAGTATTCTTTTTCTCCCATAATGAATGGTTTAAATATGACTTACATTAATTTTCAAAGGTTATAGCAACTTTGTTCTATTTTCATCTACCTTGTTGAACTTACAAACTTTAGTTACAAGGAATTATTTGACATATTTGTCTATAATATTGTTTCTAAATCTGATTCTGTTGACTGTTTTTATTTTTGATCATGTTTTTTTTTATTGGTTGTTCAAAACCTTACAAAGCTCTTGACATATCATATTTCAAACATTAGTTTCAAGTGAGTTATGATACTTTTTGAACAGTTGTCATTTTAACCATAGAAGTTGTTGGATACTTGTTTATTTTTTTGTAAAATTATTATCAAATTTTGCTTAAGGCACAGATAAATTTCTTAGAAATAATTTATTTCTTCTCAGGCTTATTTTTAAGCTTTATTATATAAGACCTGAGATTCTAATAGTCTGTTGTTATGTTTTACCATTACTGACTCAATATCCATCTAAGTACTCTGATGTCTTATGAATTATAGTTTTCTACTCCTAGTGATAGAAACAAAGCATATTCTTCACTTTTTACAGATACCAGAAGTACTGCTTCTTTTGAGTGGTACTTTCCTTGGCCTTGTATGGTTTTCATCACTCAGATATGATCAGTCCTCAGCTAAAATATTTGACAAATCCCCCTATACACCTCTACCTCTCTTTTAATATGTCTTACTGAAAAATTTCATATACTTTTTAAGACTAAGCTTTGTATCCTGGATTACACTTTGCTTTCCTGTTCCTATACTATATCTAAAACCAATTTTCAGGCAGTACCCTGGGGGATCATAAAACTAATCCCATTTGTTTCCTGTGTCAGGAATCATCCTCCTCTATGTCCTTGGCATCTAATGTCTGAAAACAAGAAGATATTTTAATATTTTTTTCTGAACATTTAATTGTTTTCAAACAGGAGGGCAAATCTGATCACTGTCTGACTTATTTTGAAATAAAAAGTCTTTTTTGTTTATAATTAAAAAAAACCCCCAAATTTGGAGTTGTCAACCATTCCAGATTCTTTGCATTTATAAGGAAACTTATAGAATAAAACTACTGAAAATGTTCTATGTTTACATATCAATAATGCACTTGCTTTTAACATACAGTGTTATAATAAGCAGATGCTAATTTTTTATTTTTTATTTATTTATTTTTGCTGCTGACACCAAAAACTTGACAAGAACAATTAGAGGAGGAAAAGTTTATTTTGAGTCTCATGGATGTAGAATGCTCAATCCATGGATGGGTGACTCCATTCCTGGGGGCCTAAGATGAGGCAGAACATCATGGCATAAATATGTGGCAGAGGAAAGCAGCTGGGGACTTGGCATCAGGAAGCACAAAAAGAGAGGCTAAGATGAATTCTCAAAATATGTACCCTAAAGACATGCCCCCCAATGACCCACCTCCTCCAGCCATACTCAATCTGCCTACAGTGACCACCTAGTTCATCCCTACTAGGGATTAATTAGTTTAAGTTTCTCATGACCCAATAAATTTCACCTCTAAACTCTCTGGCATTCTCTTACACATGAGTGTTTAGGGGACATCTAATATATAAACCATAACAATGCTTTAATATATTACTATTTAATTAATGACACTAGATCCAAAAACAGATGTGACTATGTAAGAAATAAAGGGCAAATTAAAATCTTATGATTTTAAAATATGTCAGAAATTTGATTGCTTGGTAAAGGTCAATATAAAATCAATTAAAACTACTGATAAATTTCTTTGAAAATATAAATCAGTGTAGCACATGCTGAAATTGGAAGGAACATTTTAAAGCTCATCAAAGAAAATGGAAAGAAGAAAGTTCACTTTAATTCCACTGGGTAACATAAAAATACATTTTTACTGTCAGATTATTTGCAAGTTATATTTAAAGATACCATCTCTGTGAATATTTATGTACTGTGAACATGACTCCTCTTCTAGTAGTCAGAAATTTGTGTTCAGCTGTCACTCAGAGCGGCTACTTCAAGACTTCTTATTTTGAAAAAGTCATTGAAAGTTTTAGCATGTTTCTTCAAGGACATCCTTTTATAGGATACCAAAGAGCACACTGAAAAAACACACAGGGCACATTTTTATGAAGAAAGTAGCCTAATAACCACCTAGGAAAATTTGAAATAGTATTTTTGGGGGCAGAAGATGTGGGTCCTGAATTTAAACAATATTTCAGAATACAGTGTATCTACCTAATTATCTCATGTTTTTTTTTAATAACCACCAACAAAATATTTTGAATTAGAAAAATAAAATGTCTAATGCTGTCTTTTACTCTTGGGTTAAATGGAATCAGTTAATATCTTGAGATTTAGAATTTCCATGTGAAATAATTATTGTGCCTGTCATGTGTTTTTTTCTCTTACATTATTTTATGCACTTATTATTTTTAAAAATTTTTACAATGGTGTTTGACTTATAGAAAAGATGGATGCAGAGATAACTCTAGAGATTTTTCATACACCTAACTCCCAGTTTCCACATTATTAGCAGCTACATATATATTCTAATTAATTAACCAATATTGTCACATTGTTATTAAGTAAAATCTATGCTATATTCATATTTTATTTTTGCCTAATACAGATTTATGTTCCAGGATTCTAAGACCCTATACTATATTTAGTTGTATCTTTTTTTAGGCATAGTTATATACTTTTCCAAATATTTCTTGGTTTTGAGAAGGACTTTGTGTGACCCTCCTCTTTGGGATTTTCAAATCTCATGATTTTGTTTATTTTATGTGTGTTCTTTAAGATCAGAAGGGTAAAGTGTCACTATACCACTTATGGCTGATGCTGACCTGATCAGCTGGCTGAGGTAGTATTCCTCAGATTTCTCCATTGGAAAGTTACTTTGCCCCCCCACCACCACCCTTTTCGTGACGTGGTGTTTGGAAGGAAGTCACTAAATGTTATGGTTTGGATGTAAGGTGTCCCACCAAACCTCATGTGTGAGGTAATGCAAGAAAGTCCAGAGAAGAAATAATTGGGTTAGTAGAGCCTTCCCCCAGTAGTGCTTTAATCACCTGATGGGATTAATTGGGTGGTGACTTAGGAAGGTGGGGTGTTCCTGGAGGAGGAAGGGCATTAGGGTGTGGATTTGGGGTATATATTCGTATCTGGCAAGTGGAGTCTCTCATCTTGTGAACTTCTTCCCTCTGCCACACTCTTGTGCCATGATGTTCTGCCTCACCTTGAGCCCCAAGGAATGGAGCCTGCTGTCTATGGATTGAGACATCTGAAACCATGAGTTCCCAGATAAACGTTTCCTCCTCTGTAATTGTTCTGGATGGGTCTTTAAGTCACAGCAGAGAAAAAGCTGACTAAAACTCTCGCTAAAACCCATACTTAATGAGTAAGTACTATGAAACACCACTGTGAATAAGGAGGAGGTGTTATAAACTACCACCTTAAATAAGAGGAACTACATAGATATTTTGCGATTCTTCCTTAGGAGAAAGTTTCCTTTTCTGAATATATTTTAATTAATCAAATATTTTTGTATGAATATAAACTCATTCATATTCTGTTTATACTTGGGATCATAATTTGAAGTACATGATTTGTTTTGCTCCATGAGAACTTTTTCACTTGGCCCCTGTGCATCATTCACACTTCCATCATTGCCTGTGAGTCTTTCATTCTTTGAACACTCTTAGTTTCTGGAACTACAGATTCTCCAGGCATATTTTGTATGTTTCATGGCCCATTCCTTGAATTGTCAATTTCTTCATGGACATCCTATATCTTTTGTGAGAAAATAATGTTAGAAATCAAGATCCGGGCAGCAGAATACAACAGACACTAGTATTGCTGTATGAATATACGTGGCTCTATAACCAATGTGATCCTACAATCTGTACATGTGAAAAAATGAGAATTCATACCCCGTTGAATCAAATGTATGATATGTCAAGATCATTGTATTGTCTTGAGCAATTAATAAAAAATAAAAATTTAAAGAAAAAAAAATCAAGATCTGGTAACTAAGGTGAAGCTCATGTTATGGAAAAGTAGATTATTTTAGGCCCTCTCAACTGAGAAAATAAGAAAACACAGGTGTGACAATTTGCCCATGTATACCCAGGTTATTTATTATCTATCTAAATCTACATAAAACTGAACAGGAGATGATACTGATGTCTCCAATGTTAATCAGTTACCACATGGATCATTCTAATGTTTTCATCTAGCTGGTCTGCGCCTAACCCTCTTGAAATAAGAAACCTGGAATATATAGTAAGACTATGTTAAGCTTCAAAGAAATGGCCAAACCCCTTTTCTAATTAGTGTACCAGGTACATAATTTACTTAATTATTTAAGAATATATGTGTAGAAGTTCCAGAACTGACTCATATTCTATAAGGACAGGTATATCCTTGCACAGTACAGTGCTTATGCACACCTTATTTTGCCTTAAGTCTTCTAGACCCTATTCATTTCCAAAGTTGCTTGGGTCAGCATCATTTTCTACATTGCCTTTTGGAGGTTTTGCCCTACATTGGTAAATACAGGTAGATTCTTATGTCACAGTTTTAATTTCATCCTGAGATTGAATGAATCTCTAGTTTTGTTTCTTTTTACACTTTACATGAACCAAATTTCACTTACTAGTCTATAAATTGTTATAGATTTTCAGAAATGGTACTGGGTCATACAGAAAAATTTCAGTGCTCTACAAAAATATCCTGTGCTTCTTGGATTCAACTTCTACATGAACTCATTTAATTATAAATTTACAGTTTTGTCAGTGAATTGAAATCATGGAGTAGATAGTCTTTAGAGAATGCCTTCTGTCACTTAGCAATATGCATTTGAAATTTGTCCATGATTTCAAATATTTCCATAGCTTCTTCCTTTGTGTGGCTGGAAAATATTTCATTATGTAGACATACAACAATATATTTCCCATTTTCATTTGAAGTTTATCTTGGTTGTTTCTAGGTTATTGTGATGATCAATAAAACTGTTATAAACATACACATGGATATTTTGCATCGATATACATTTTCAATTCATTGGGTAAATAACAAAGACCACAATGTATAACAAGATTATATTATACAGTGAGAATATTCCCAGCTTTGAACAAAGATATGAAACCATTTTCCAGGTGGATTGCATTCCTATGTATAGATGAGATTTCTAGTTCTTCTGTATCTTTGCAGTAATTCATATTGTTTATTTTTATTTTTGAAATTCTAATAGGTGTGTGTAGTTATGTATTATTATTATTATTTAATTTGTATTTTAAAATCACAATATCCACCATATTTTCATCTCTGCATCTTTTTTTTTTTTCATAGGGGAGAGTTTTTCAGATCTTCTGCCTAATTTTTAATTGCTCATTTTTTTCTGTTTTTATTTTGCAGTACTGAGGATTGAAATCAAGGGTGCTCTATCACTGGGCTACATCCCCTTTTCTTTTTATTATTTATTTTGAGACACGGTCCTCCTAAATTGCTTAGGCTAAACTTCAAATTTATAATCCTCCTGCCTCAGCCCCCTGCATAGCTAGGATTACAATAATGCACCCTCTACCAGGCTCAGTTGGTTATTTATTTTCTTATTGCCAACTTTTAGGTTTTCTTTGTGAGTTTTGCATACAAGTTCTTAGGCTAATATTTTTCCCTGACTCTGTATGCATGAAGAATTTGACTCCTGATTAAAATCTTACTTGTGACTTTTCAGATCTGAGCCTAGGTTTTAACCTGGCATGTTCCAAACGGGAAAACTGCTCTCCTGGCAGACCAGGTATGGGATACAGACAGTGCATTATAGTTCTTAAGGGAATTGTAGTTAAAGATTCTGGGATCTCTAGCTAGTCATAGTGTTACCATATTTATATTCCTAGTGTCTTCATTCATAGATCTCTTTATTTGAGGTCCATCTTCTGAAACCTCTTCTGAGAACTCCTTTTGGGTAAAGTGTAGCAAATCATGAACACGAGTTTCCCTAGTCTGACAGTCTGACTCAGTATCCAGTACTCATCTACTCCCAGCCATAGAGTAGAAGAACTTTGTCCTACTCTTTTGGAGGGTGGGTGGGTGTCAGGGATTGAACTCAGGGGCACTTGACCACTGAGCCACATCCTCAGCCCTATTTTTTGTATTTTATTTAGAGACAGGGTCTCCCTGAACTGCTTCGTGCCTTGCTGTTGCTGAGGCTGGCTTTGAACTTGGATCCTCCTGTCTCAGCCTCTGAGCCACTGGGATTATAGGCGTGTGTTACTGTGCCAGGCAAACTTTTCCTACTTATGAATTTAGGGTCTATAAAACTGCCTGACCCTTTGGTTTGGAGTACCTTCAATAGGAAGATGAGCCCCTATATGGATTGATTACTCACAAAGTGATATTTAACTATAATTTTGACTTTGGTTTCTTTATCCTATCATTTTGTCTTGATTGATTTTAACATAATTAGGTATGTACAAGTTTTGTTATATGTTTTCTATGAGACTGAAACCCTGTTTCTACATAATGTGCTTCTTTATTCCTGCTAAATTTCCCTGTTCTGAAGTTATTATTTTGTTTCCCCTGTAGTTAGCCTCTTTTCTAGCCTCTTTTTTGATTAGTGTTAGCATGCTCTCCAGTTTCGATGTTGAATGTACGCCAAAATCCATGTGTTACATGTTTGGTCACTTGGGTAGTGCTATAGGAAGGTGGTAGAATCTTTGGGAGGTGGGACCTCATGATCCATCATTAGGTCATTGCAGTTATGCTTGGGAAGGGATTTATAAAAGCCTGGACTCTTCATCCTCACCTCTCTTCTGCTCTCTGATTTATGATGTTAGCACTTTGCTCTGCCACACCTATGCAGTCATTGCCATCTAATGCCTTCCACAGAAGCCAAAGTGTTGTGACTATCCAATCTTTGACTGGAATCTCCAGAACCAAGAGCTAAATGAATTTTCTCTTTATAAATTAAATGCCTTGCCAGGTGAAGTGGCGCATGCCTGCAATCCCATAGGTTTGGGAGGCTAGGCAGGAGGATCACAAGTTCAAAGCCAGACTCAGCAATGGCAAGTCAGGAAGCAACTCACTGAGACCCTGTCCCTAATTAAAATGCAAAAAAGTGCTGGGGATGTGGCTCAGTGGTTGAGTGCCCCGGAGTTTAATCCCTGGTATCAAAAAATAAATAAATGCCTCATGTATTTTGTCATAGTGACAGAATATACTGACTAACATCACAGGCTGCATGTTTCTTTATGACTTTGCTTTTATCTGATCTGAATCCTGATATTTAAAGTACACTGCTTATGAAGAGGACATACTGAATTTTTTTCCTTGACAAATCTGCCTTTTAATAGGTATATTAACACTACTCATATTTAAATTTATTATTGATATAGTTAGCTTAGTATCTACCAGGTATTTAACTCTCGTCCCTGTAGCGATCTTGTTCTTTGTTCTGTTTTTATGTCCCCTCTTTTTTTATTCTTTAATTGAGCATTTTATGATACTATTTTATCTCCTCAATTAGCATATAAATTGCATTATTCAAAAAAATTCTGAATGTACATCTAAATATACATGGCTAACTAATTTAAGACAGCCTTAAATAGCATATAGAGAGTACCTGACTTACAAAGGTTTGACTTAAAATTTTTGGATTAATGTGGTACAAAAGTAAATACAGTCATTAGAAACTATACTTTGAATTTTGAATTTCAAATTTTGATTTTCTCTGGGTAAGTAGTGTTCAATGTGATACTCTTGCAATGCTGGGGGGGTGGCAGGGAGCCTGGAGCTACAGATCCTAATTAGCTACATGGTGAAGAAGGTAAGCAAAGGCATTCAACAGTACATGAAGTTTGCTAAACCGTGATGTTGGCTGGGTGAGGTGAGCCAAGTACATTTTCACCTAGTGATATTTCCATGCTAAAATGAGATTATTGGGAGCTAATCCCATCATAAGTCAAGATAAACCATAAATAAACCAGCATTGGTTTATCTGTGAAGCAGGGTCTTTCTAACAGTATGCACGATTATTCCCTCTCACCCCTAATTACATTGCTGTCATTCAACTTATTTTTGTGCTACAGCTACTCAGGGAATAGCAACTATTGTTATTTTAAACAAAAACTTATATCTTAAATTATATAATAAAAAGGACAGGTTTTATTTTACCTTCATTTATTCTTTCCCTGACACTTTCCCTTTCATCATATAAATATGTGTTTCTGGCCTTTAAAAATTTTTCTTCTCTCTGAAGACCTTCTTTCTGCATTAATTACAGGGCAGGTCTACTCAGGGTAAATCGCTCACATTTTATTTATCTGAAATATTCTTTATATGTCTATAATGTTCAAACATAATTTTGCTGGTATAGAATTCTAGAGTTTTTAAAAATCATTTCCTTTACCATTGTATTATTTTACTCATTTATTTTTGCTGGTGTGCAAAATCTGTTGATTAATCTGTAATTCTTATCATTCTCCTCTGTAGATAAGGGCAAGTTAGATGTCCCCTCAACCTTACTGTGGCTTATTTCAATATTTGCTCTTTTTTGGTTTTCAGCTTGAATATGAGATGCCTGGATACAGATTGAAAATTTTTTATTCAAACTGCTTACCAGTCTCCAAGTTTCCTGAATTTGTCATTCAGTTTCTATCACTAATTTTGGAAAGTCATTAGGTATATTACTTACTATATTTCTTCAGTTTTTTTTTAACCTCAATTTATAGTAGTGTGGGCTGGGGCTGTAGCTCAGAGGCAGAGTGCTTGCCTAGCATGTTAGAGGCACTGGGTTTGATCCTCAGCACCACATAAAAATTTATAGTAGTATCCCCTTACTCACAAGAAATCTATTTGAAAAGTGCCAGTGGATTTCTGAATCCATGGATACCAAACTCTATGTATACTATAAATAAATAGCTAGGATAAAGTTTAATTAAATTATGCCTAGTAAGAAATTAAAAATAATAATTAATAAAAGAGAACACTTATGACAGTCTGCTATATTATAAGTTGTATAAATATGTTTTTTTTAATCTACGAAAGATAGAACATGCCTAATGGTCAGGGTTTACAAAATGAATATGCTATGTAAAGGGATAATTCATTCCTCAAGTGAAAGCAGTGCAATAACTCAAGATTTCACTACACTATTCATAATGCTACATAATTTGAAACATTAATTTTTCCTCTTGGAGTTTTCTATCTAATATTTTTGGACCACAGTTGATAATGGGCAACTAAGTTTGTGGAATGTTAAATATCAGAAAAGGGGATGACTACTATACTTATGTCATATATAAATTTTTAATGTGGTTATAATGTATAAGGAGGTATATTATAAAATATTTCTATGAAATCTCAGTCTTTAAGTACGGCTGTGGTTTCACAAAGTTTTCTACAGTGTTATAACTTTTTCCTCTAAATTCTAATTCCTTTTCTGGCTATTGTGTCCACAATATTTTTCCTTGAAACACTGTCTTCTGTTGACTGTGTTTCTTCCTGTATTTCTTCTCCTTGTGTGAGACAGAAAGACTGGAGGAAAAATAATGGGAGAAATTTTCTTTCTCCAGATGGGATAAGGCTCAGGCAAAGTCTTTTCCATAGGAAACTTAGAACCTTGGTAAAGAGAAGACTGTCTATTTTGGAATGATTTTTCTTCCCCTGCCTTGCCACAGAGAAAAGCAAATTTATTTTTAGATCTTTACCAAGAGAACCTAGTGGTATTCCAGGACACAAAGACTATAGAAATGTAGACCCCATTTAGTCACTTTTGTGCCACAGTAATCACAATACCTGACAAAAACAACTTAAAGGAGGAAGACATTCTTGTGGCTCATGGTTTAGAAGTTCAGTTCATAGATGACTGACTCCATAGCTCTAGGGCCAAAGTGAGGCAGAACATCATGGCAGAGGGCAATGCAGAAGAAAGCTATTTAGTTCATGATAGCTGGGAGACAGCCATGCACACTGGAGAAAAATATGAACCCTGAAGGGACACCCTCCATGACCTTCTTCCTCTAGCCATACCCTACCTGCATATGGTTACTACCCTATAATCCACTCAAGTGAATTAATCTACTAATTAGGTTATATCTTAATAGTCTAATGGTTTCACCTCTGAATGTTCTTGCATTATCTCATGTATGAGCCATTGGGGAACACCACATATCCAAATTGCAACACCCCCCAAGACTATGAGCCCTCAGAAGCTACATATTCTTACCCATTCTCTATCTTCAGCAATTCATTAAAATTAACAATTGCGTCTTCCAAATAGTTTATGGTGCAGCCACTTCTGCAGCAGGGAAACAGATCTTGGCGTGGATTCATCTACCTTTGCAGATTTTGGACTGTCAGTTTACTCTGAAAACTA
Source organism: Urocitellus parryii (assembly GCF_045843805.1). NCBI lineage: Eukaryota > Metazoa > Chordata > Mammalia > Rodentia > Sciuridae > Urocitellus > Urocitellus parryii. Next base: position 24,651,625 of record NC_135537.1, on the reverse strand, counting down.
AATTCTTTGTTGTTCATTGATTTAAAATTTTTTCCACCTTGTCTTGTTTTAAATATGGGGTGATGGCTTCCATGCTCTTTAAATTCCAGAGCTGAAATGAGAAAACCACAATTATATATTTTAAAGAAAAAAATATCTCCATTATGCCTATTACACAGTGAGTAGTAAGTAAACGTATTTTCTTCATTCAATGAAACTGGATTGGTGTACCACCGCTCAGCAAGATGCCTAAAATCTGTAAGGACAAAATTTGACCTTTGTCTACCAGGGTGTTCTAATGTTTTTACCAACCTCTTAATTTATGCCAAATAGTTTTCACAGCTGCAAAGAACTAACTCTTCACCATCTCTCTAATTAGGATTGTTAGAGTGTATTTTACTCACTAAGAAATTTGATAATTTCTCTCAGCTATAGATGACAGCTACCATAGTTACCAGCCAACAGTAGAAATGATCTGTAGGAATAGCACAAATTAAAAAAAAAAAATCTGCAACAGAGTTAGAGCACAAATGTTTGAATAAGATGCTTCTGAATTTATTTTCATATTGTTCAACATTATAAAAGATTTCCCTTTCTTGTTTATCTAAATCTATTCCCTGAATTATTTCTCAGAACTCCTTAAAATCGTTGCTCGTCTATTCTACATCTGTAACTGGTTACCCTATATATGGGAGTCATCATCAAATACAATTATAATATTGATTATGATGAAGTTCTCAAAAATTTCAGAAGAAAAATTCTTTAAAAATCCATTATAACATTCCTGTGTCAGAATGATCCTAAATACTGTATTTTGTGTAACTGGTGATAGTTTGCTCTTATAATTAAGATTTATGTCTCATATAATACATAAAAATCAATGGACAGAATATATAGTGAAGAAATAGGGCTCTTTCCTCAAATATGTACACCTCAAATGTGCAGATGAAATAAAAATAAAGCTTCCAAATCAATTTTTGAATAACAAAATCACTGTCAAGTATATTTAATTCTCTTTTCCCACAAGAATTGAACTTAAGTCAATTGCGAGTTAAATAAATCACTTACCTGCCATTTCTCAAAACATCTGAAACTGTCTGCTTTCTGAACCTATAATTCTAATTGGAAAGAAAAGTTTTGACCTGAGGTGGAAAATATGAATCCACTTCAAGCACAGTGGTGTTCTGATATTTCTGAAATCCAGAAGAACTTTCAGTTTAAGTTTGTTGTCAGACTCTCTTTAGACCACTATCTCTAAACATACTAATTCTTATAATTCCCTTTCTTAAAAATTTGTAGCATCATCATTCACAATTGTATTTTAATGGTTTTGATTAGATATCACTTTCTCTTTACTTGCAACACATTCTTCTGTGAATTGATGGAAAGTGTCAGAAGAATAAAAGTATATTTTAGGATGATTTTATTTAAATAAAGTCATTAAAAGGGTACTTTAATTTAGCTTTAATTCATGTCCATCCTTGGCCCTCTTTACTCACCTTTTTATAATGGTAACAGCTTCCTTTTGCCTCTGGAACAATACAATTTCCCGTCTCGCATCTGTGTATGTAGTGTTTCCTTTACAAAATCATTTGTTTTTGCGTGAGAATGATTTTATACCCATTTTATTCCTAATTCATGGACAGGTGTTAACTCTCTAGAAAGTTTCTCTTTTGTCACAACTGATGAGGGAGGGAGATGCTAATTTCATCTAGTATGTAGAGGACACAGGTGCTGCCAAACATCCGACTGTATTGGACAGATATCCCCACTCAGCTCCCACCACTCACCAATTACCTGATGAAAAATACCAGTAGTAGTGAAATTGAGAAACTGTGCAAGATGGATGATTTCTGTTGTTTATCTTTGTAAAATGATCTAAAACTTGCATTCTCTATATCATCTAGGCATTCTGTGGAGTCATATCAGGCTTTAACTAAAGCAGCTCTTATGTTTGATAATTTTGTATTATTAATGAAATATTGTAATGAAAAAGGCTAATTGTCCCCAACTGTTTATTTCTTCCTTTTGCTTTCTGTAGTGGAAACTTTCTGACTCAACGATAGAAGTTCTTGACTGTATCGTCAGAGACCCTATTACATAGACTTTTGTTTGTATTCCAAAATGATTAGGTCTGATCAACAGAATATGAGTGTAAGTGACGTGTGAGACCATGTGTTCTGTATAAACTTTACTCACCTTCTAGCAATAAACTTTCAGCCATCTTTGAGAATAACAGAACTAACCTTATAATTACTAGTTTGAGAAAGAACTAATTTCGAGTAGTTGCCAATTGTCCTTACACAAATATAGATGAAATGCATATTTCCTGATAAAGTAACAATTTGTTAAGTATTATTGCACTACAAGATGAAGCTTGATACCACAGTATGGCATGCAAAATATTTTATGACATGACCCTTTCCTGTAAATCTTGCATCATCCTTCAATTCAGGCCCCCTTTGTGGTTGAAAGGCCAAGTGTTAAAAATCACCTAAATTCTGCCCTTTTCCATGATAATATTTAAAGTGATAACACTTCATCTTCATAGGCTCTATGCTTAAAATTACTCTAAAAGAGAACATGCACTCAACAGTTTTTTTTCTAAATAATTAGCTATTCAAAATTTCCAAAATTTTGCAAGTAAGGGTCCAAATATTATATAATTCAAAGGTTAAGATATTTAGGTATTTGGATTAGGTGATTTGTATTTTTACCTTGAATTCTCTAAAGTGTCAATGAATAAAGAGTTATTTAGATAGGTCCAATGTGGCATTATATAGTATCTATGTTTATAAATAAAACTAACCTTCAATTACAACATAATCCAGCAATTTGACTCCATAAATTTATCATTTTGTTTATTTTAAGTTACTAGTTATTGTAATTGACTTAGTTAATCAAATTATTTTAATCCAGTATCCAGATGTGGCAATTTCCTTTGACCAAAATATCACTTTTGTTTTTATCAGCTAGCTTTGATAGAGTAATAAATCAAATTAAAATTCTATTTAATATCTCATGTATTCCATTCATGAGGACTATTTTAGCCAAATATTTTACTAATATGGATATTTAATTAGTGTATTAATATAATCTATTCCATATGTTATTCAACAATTGTAATTTTCTTAAGTGGAAATTTTTATGGCAAGAAAATAATTTAAGAAATAAATTCTTGATAGTAGGACTTTAAATTTGTTTATAAGAAAAATTGATAAAATACTTAGAAAATAAAACTCCATTAAAAATCACAGAAATAAAGGGCTGGGGATGTGGCTCAAGCGGTAGCGCGCTCGCCTGGCATGCGTGCGGCCCGGGTTCCATCCTCAGCACCACATACCAACAAAGATGTTGTGTCTGCCGAGAACTAAAAAATAAATATTAAAAATTCTCTCTCTCTCTCTCTCTCTCTCTCTCTCTCTCTCCTCTCTCTTTAAAAAAAAAAGAAATAAAACAAAAATGATGAGTAATTAAGGTCTTGATATATATGTAAAGACTGGGAATTATAAAAGGATTTTTATTTTTTCCTATATTTTTATAATTATAGTTTTAGAAGGAAAATTTATGATACATGAAAACAATAAGCAAAAAAAATTCCATAGATTTTGGTGTTATGTATGGTATTTTTGAATTTCAACTTATTATTTTTTAACCATATATTTGTAAAAAGATACTCAAATTCTTTTAGTTTCATTTTTTCATTAGTAACATTTAAAAATAATATTTAAATAACTATTTTAGGGATACTTGAACACAAAATAAAGTTATGTAATTAAAAGAGCTGAAATATAGTAAGTGTTTAATAATTGTTCATTGTCTTCTAAAGTAAAGAAAATGTAACAATCATTTTTTTAACCAAAATTTAGGACATATACTCTATTTTTCTTTGAATATCATTTTTTTCATATACGATCGTAAAAAAAGTTGAAATGTTAATTTTTCAAATAATTTTGCAAAGTATGTCTTTCATATTAATTATGTAAAACTATTGTATTTAAAAAAAGATCTTTGTTGCTCTGAATTAGTGATAGGATGAAGTTAGGTACTTCCTACAAACCACATTACCAATCTCAAGGGAAAGAATCACAGGCCTATTCTGCCATCATAGAAAAGGATGCAATAACTGTTTTATAGTATTTCTATTATCTAGAATGAATCTTGGCTATTCCCCCTTCTCTGGTGCCCTAAGCACCCTCCATGAAATATGATATGTCAAGAGCTTTATATTGTTTTGAACAACTAATAATAAAAAAATTAAAAAAAAAATTAACACCAAAAAAATAAATTAAATAAAAAAAAGAAAAATTCACTTCAGGTATATGTTAAAAGACTCTAGAAGTAGGTTTAAGTTAGATAATTAACCAGATTCAAGTTGGGCTCAGAACCTGTTAGAGATCAAGCCAAAAGCTCACTTGAGTCTTGTGTTCTGACAGTGCAATAATATGGAGATTCCAGAAAGTTATTTTAAACAAAACAGCTTGAAAGCTACTAATTCAATGGAGATTCATTCATGACATCCAATATGCTAATTATTAAAGTTCCTGATGTTGAATCAAGATGTGAATTGCTTGATTCAAGTGAATATTGTGTGCTTGTAGAAATGCTTGAGGAAGCCACATCTAGAGCCTATGCTTTCTGATTTTAACTGCTAAATGACCACCCAGAGAGATTGAATGCATGATTAGGTCTAGGGAATGCCCATAGAGTCTAGATAAACACAAATATATACACATTTATTTCACATAATTTTGAAATATTTTAATGTAAATAATAGATATTTTGTAATTATACTTTATTTATACATTTCTTTAGTAAAATTAAACCAACAGAACTTAATTAAGAAATTTAGTATATATTTCCATTGGATTTAAAAAAATACAAATATGTAATTGATTAATCTTAATTTCACTTCATAAATTAAATGCCAGACTGTCAGAGAACCAGAGTTGTCTGCTCTGATAACAGTGGTCTTCAAAATTGCAACACAAAGAATGGCAAATATAAGCTCTTATTCTGTGGAAATGTAAGCTCTTATTCTGTGGAAAAGGATGGTTCATATGAGTTGATCTAACAGCTATATTTTAAAGATATAGCTGCTTTACAAAGAAGTAATTGTAGCTAATATCATCATAGGCTTCTTTTATTTCACACACTATTCATTGAATGTTTATATGTATTAATTTATTCCATTTTCAAAATACTCTTATGAATTGGATACTATTATCATTATTTGTACATATAAAACCACTCAGAGAGAGATTAATTAGCTCACTCTGGATCAAACAGAAATAAAATTGGTAAAACAGAATGAAACTTGGACAAGCATCTCTGAAGCCTTATTCCCATCCACAAATATGTTAATTCCTTTCTGGGCTGGTTTTAATTCCACTGAGTCCCATGATTAATAAGTACTGCTGTTAGTTTAATGGTGTGCTCCATTTTGGGATTCTTAACAATTTGTGAGCAAAAGACCTCGAATTTTTATTTTGTTTTGGACTCCACAAATTATCTTCACAGCCTTTGGTATGACTGTTTTGAATATAAAAGAGAGCAATTGGTATGCAGAGATGATCTTAGAAAGTTCTCTCTTCTGTTATAGATAGCAGAATGTGAAATTTAAACCAGTGGGGAAACAATGAAGCTATCAGTAAGAGATTAAGCATACTATTTATTTAGTAAAGAATGAATTGCTATTATAACAGACATAAGTGAACCTATGTATTTCCTATTAATAAAAACTAAAAATATGGCTTACTAGCAAAAGGGAAGATTCAAGAAATTTAAATATATTAAGAATTTCTAACACAATTCTGTAGCTAGAACTATTTTTAGACAAGTGAGAGTCTCTTATTAAAAACTTTGAAAATAAAAACATGGCGCTTAGAAATTGCAAATAGAATCTAATTTGATAACATACTAATTATTCTTAATTGTTAATATTAATAAGATGAGACTATTGTTTTCAGAAGTAGAAATGGAATCTATTAATCACTTTGTCAGTATCATACGAAAACATTGTTATCATTTAAAAACCTGATTGTAGACCTCAAAAAATGAGAAATAGGTAAATACCTGAAATTACAAATAGTATTCTTGCCAAATAATTAACATTACCCCTTTACTGAATAAAAAACTTAAAAAATATTCAGCTAAATACATAATAGTAGTAGATTTCCGAGTACATTTAATAGAGACAAGGAATACTATAGGTGGGAACATAGCTTCCATACCTTTCATAGAGCTTAGTGCAGCACTTTTGGGAACAATTTCTATACTTGATTTCCCTAACCTAAGTCATAGAATTTAGTAGTAGTGACATTGAGAATAAATATATTTCCTGTACAAACAAACTAATGCAAATTTTATGGATGGGTTGTTTACATAAGCTTCCTTTATGTCACCTTGTATTTTGTTTTATTTGATTTTATATGATACATTTATGTATGATCGCTTACATTTTTATCTCACAAGATAATTTGTCTTACATCATATTCAGTTCCAATTTAAGAAGTAGCTTTCGATGATCATATCCCTGAAACACAGAAAATCTAACTGGCATACACAATTACTAATCCAGACAATCTTTTACATTTGAATCCCAAATCCGTGTACAAAATTTTACAGAAAAATCTAAACACAGTCTCCATAAATATTCAAAATCAATTTCTATTTTCAAAAATATTAACCAGTGTCACTAATTGTTATCTGCTGATGTGGAAAGGGACTGAAGGATCAAATAATTCCTTTCAGAATGTGTGGTTTAGCCAACATAACTCTTGCTCAACAAGATATAAATCAGTAAATTAAATCTTATGGTAATCTAAGTGCTTCTTTTGTAATAGTGCTCACATTGTAATTCTAATGCCTAACTCAAAAATATTAAAATAATTAAAGTGATATATAATGTCATGTCTCTTAGAAGTATTCAAGTCTCATTAATTCTCACAGATTCCTATAAGCCATGCTACAGTTTTATTTTAAGACTAGGTTTGATTATCTTTATTATATTTTTTTCCTAACATAAATAATACTCTAATGGAGAAAAACATTATTAATGCAATTTAGAAAAGTAGAAAATTGGTTCATATTGTTAGATAATGGGCGATATAAGAAAGTTTATGTTAAGTACCACTCACATATGCAGTTCATGAAAAGATCTGGAAAGAAAAAAATGACTATGTTCTAATTGAGTTAATATTAATATCCATGAGTACATTAGAAAATAAGGCAGAGTCTTATGATAGATGTGGAATAAAGTAGGCTTTTATTATTACAAAGAGGAAAGAGGAACTTAGGTGATGGTGTGGAATACCTATATATATGTCTAAATAATGGCTTTTAAAGGTTTTCCCATATTTTATGCTATGTCTTTTCTTTCTTGAGTCATTTAGATTGCTAAAGAGGGTTTTCTGCTATCCCTTAGTAGAAAAGATTTGGACAGTTGCATAATATGACTCTAAGGATCCAAGCTTTATGACCAACTCCTGTAAGTTATGGAGGGCTTCTTATAGTAAGCATAAAGGGAGATGAAATCTATTAGGTGTCCTGGGTGAGAGTGCAGAATGGAACAGGGGGGCCTAATTCTGATTACATACAGTAGTCGGGCTAGCTATGAAGTAATTGATCTGTTTATTTCTTGGGAAGCAACTGGAAAGTGGGAAAGTTCTTCTTGACCATAAAATATTTAGAATTAAATATATGTGCAGAACTAAATCAAAAAAGTACTTTGATATCTTTTGGATGTTTCTGACTTTCAAGTAAATTCACTTATGAAGATTATCTCTTTTACTTAAAATTTCAATTGGTTTAACAAATGAAATAGAGTTGTTAAGTTCCACTCTCATTAGCATTGACATATTATTACCATATTTTAAAATACCAAGCTCCCCCATATTTATAAATCTTTCATTTAAGTGCTTGGAAAGTTGTTGGTAGTCAGAAAATTTAGATGTGAAAATTGGAATATTTTTAGCAACTTAATCCACACTGGATAATGAAAATTGCTTAAGTAGATAATAAAGTTTATTTAAGAGTGTCAGATAAAATTTCTGGATTATTGAATATAATTTATATGTCAACATAAATTATTATATGATTTAGGGGAAAACTAACCTTTTAAGAATTGATAGTAAAATACTAATATATAAAACAAATTTCTGAATAGTTTTACCATGTTATCAAATGTTTTCAAAAACACCAGTATCACATTTGCATACAGGATCACTCAAGTCATGTTTAAATGACATCAACTTGGTCTTCTTCTACACCTATACTCTTTCTGTTCCCTTGGGCAAGAATTCCTACATCAAAGCTCTATTTTTAGCTATTATGAGCTTAATTCTATTGCTTCAAAAATAATTTTTAAATCACTACTTTTAAAATAAGTATCTTCTTTCTCTATTTCGCTGATTTTACCTAATAATATTATTTCATTCTATTTTTAATGTTTGTACATGCCTGCCTTTTCTATGTTGCAAGCTCCTTATATTAAAGACACTGTTATAAATTTGATTTAAATATACAGCTATTGAATTTAATATCAAAATATACATAGCCATCCATAGAGAGCTAATTGAGATAGACCTTTAGTCATTAGAGAAAGAAGATAAGATATTCTGGATAAATGGGTAAAATAAATCAATAGTAAATACACATACAGCAAATATAGATTTTAATACTTGAATTAATTTTGTATCTTTTGAAATATGAAACTAGTATTCACTATTGAGACCCTTTTGTATAAAATTTGATCCAGCATAATTCATATAATGAGTAATATTGAGTTGAATAAGATAATGCAATAAATGACTACAGAGTCCATAAATTGTATAGTCAATAAATTGATCCTTAAATTTTCTGCATGCTTTATTTTTGGCCAGGCAACGAAAGTCAAATATCTGTGCAATTCACTTACAAATTAATAGTTGGTTGCATGAATGACATAGATTAAAGTTCATAACACACCTTATAGCACATTATACCTGTTAAAATGTACATTTAAAAGATTGATTTATGTCAATAAAAACTTAAAATGTGGTTGAATATTTTAAAAACAAGAAGATGTTTTAGATTAAAATATGTCACTCTGATTTTGAAGAGCAGCACACTTAATCAAATTAACAATAAAAGGTACCCATAGACTATAGGATTTTATGAATTTCAAAATGTGATATACAAACAGAGCTAAGTTCAAATTTGGAAAATATTGACATAATTTATGTCCTTTATTTTCATTCTCTTTCCACTAATATCACGAAGATATTTTAGTTCTCTTTCGAGCTTCTTGCCATTCTCCTTGCCATCACTGAGACCCAACACAGAAATTTGTTATCAGAGTTCTTTTGCTGAGGCTGCTGTTGCTTTAGTTGAGGACTACCTGGTGAAAAAAATAGGCAAAAGAGATTATTCTAGGAAGAATTAAAACATGAGATTATCCTTAGTATTTCCTTCACTTCCTGTTACTTTACTTCCATTTGCCATGTGAAGATTTTCTGAGGAAAGTCTTTGTCCTAAGACTTCAAGTACATTGAAACTATAGAAAGTAAACATTAATGAACTTCAGCATGAAGTAGAATATGAGCCAAAATGAAGAGTAGAAGTGTTGAACAGATTCCAGTTTCATAAAACAAGCACTAGGTAGTCTATTTCTCCATGCAAAATATAATCAATTGCATGTTGTACCTGTAGAACAGGAAACAAAGATTGCCCATTATAAGACATCATGAACACACATTCAATTCCCATTACCCACATTAATTAAATATAGGATATAGTTCAGAAATATTAAAATGATTATGAAAACACAATTTCATCTGAGATTCAACATTTATTCAACTATTTAATTAGTGAAGTGTTATTCAAGTCCCCATGCTAACTACAGTGTTAGAACCTGGAAGTGCTTGGTCAAACTAGGCTAAACTTTGACAAATGAAGGATAAAAGTAACCAAGTATAAAACTGTTAATATGCTTACAGAACATATTAACAAAAATTATATGAAAGCACAAAGTGATAATTATTTTAATAAGTATATTTACATAAATTATTTTAAGTATTTAGTACTGAAAATAGAACATAAGGGTTTAGAGAAGGATTTATTGCCAAGGTTAAATTTGAAAAGGTCTTTAAATGATTAGTAAATATCATCAGACCAAAAAGAGAGAAAGTACATTTCAGAAAATAACCACATGAGCAAAGTTAAAAGAAGTATGAGAGGGTATGGTATGGCTATGAAATTATGAATGGTCAAGAATAATTCTGGGATTGGATGGTTGTATTATAAGGAAGACAGTATATGCAACTAACTATAAAGGTAGCATTCACCTTATTTTGTAAAGGAATGTTAAGTAATTTTGAGTGTTATGGGTCATATTCCATAGATAATAACCAATCACTGAAAGTAATTAAACAGTGGCATTTAAAAAATTTATTTGTTCTTTTTAGATATACATGACAGTAGAGTGTATTTTGAGGTATACAAACATGAAGTATAACTTATTCTAATTAGGATCCCATATTTGTAGTTGTACCTAATGTGAAATTGACTGGTTTTGTATTCATATATGTACATAAGAAAGTTATGTCAGATTCATTCTATTGTCTTTCCTATTCCAGCCCCTCCCTTCCCTTCATTCCCCTTTATCTTTTTTTTTTTTTGAGAGAGAGAGAGAGAGAGAGAGAGAGAGAGAGAGAGAGAGAGAAAGAGAGAATTTTTTAATATTTATTTTTTAGTTTTCGGCGGACACAACATCTTTGTTTTTTTTGTATGTGGTGCTGAGGATTGAAACTCTATACTACTCTCACATGCATGTCATCAACCACATAGCAGAACTTTCTGGTCTTTGGTTTTCTGGGAGTGGCTTTTTTCACTTAGTATCAGAGTCTCCAGTTCCATCCATTTACCAGAAAATGCCATAATTCCATTTTTCTTTATGGCTGAGTAATATTCCATTGTTTATATATATGTATATACACACACACATACACACACACACATACACGCACACACACTGCATTTTCTTTATCCTGTTGAAGGGCACATAGGTTGGTTCCACAGATTTGCTATTGTGAATTGAGCTGCTATAATCATTGATGTGGCTGTGTCACTATACTTAGATGATATTAAGTTCTTTGGTTATATACCAAGGAATGGGATAACTGGGTAAAATGGCAATTCCATTGCAAGGTTTCTAAGGAATCTCTATACTGCTTTCCAGAGTGAATGCACAAATTTACAGTCCCACATCCTTGCCAATATTTATTGTTACTTGTATTCTTGATAATTGTCATTCTGATTGGAATGAGATAGAATCTCAGTGAAAGTTTTAATTTGCATTTCTCTAATTGTTAGAGAAGTAAAAAATGTTTTTTTCATATATCTGTTGATATATTTTTTTCATATATCTATTTCTTCATTTATCAAGTGACTATTCAATTCCTTTTCCCATTTATTGTTTGGATTATTTGTTCTGGGGTGTTGAGTTTTTTGAGTTCTTTGTATATCCTCATGATTAATGCTCTGACTGAGATTCAGGTGGCAAAGATTGTCTCCCATTCTGTAGACTCTCTCTTCACATTCTTGATTGTTTCATTGGCTGTGAGTATGCTTAGTTTGATACCATCCCATTTATTGATTCTTGATTTTTCTTCTTGCACTTTAGAAGTCTGGTTAAGGATGTCAGTTCCTAAGCTGATATGAAGGAGAATTGGGCCTACTTTTTCTTCTAGTAGGCATAGGGTTTCTGGTCTAATGCCTGTGTCCTTGACCCACTTTGAGTTTTGTGCAGGGTGAGAGAGAGGGATTCAATTTCATTCTACCACTTATGGATTTCCAGTTTTACCAGCATCATTTGTTGAAGAGTCTATTTTTTCTCCAATGTATGTGTTTGGTGCCTTTGTCTATTATAATTGTATTTATGTTGGTTTGTCTTTGTTTCTTCTATTCTGTTCCATTGGTTTTTATGCATGTTTTTGTGCCAATATCATGCCAATTTTGTTACTATAGCTCTGTAGTATAATTTAAGGTCTGGTATTTTGATGCCTCTTGCTTCACTTTTCTTACTGAGGATTGCTTGACTATTCTGGGCCTATTATTTTTCCAAATGAATTTCATGCCTGTTTTTTTTTCTATTTATATGAAGAATATCACTGGAATTTTAATAGGAATTGCTTAAAATCTATTGCTTTTGGTAGTATGGCCATTTTGACAACTTTAATTCTGCCTATCCAAGAACGTGGGTGAACTTTCCATCATCTAAGATCTTCAATTTCTGTCTTAAGAGTTTTATAGTTATCATCATAGAGGTCTTTTGTCTCTCTCTCTCTTTTTTTAGATTGATTCCAATATATCTTTTTTTGAGGCTATTGTGAATGGGATAGTTTTCCTAATTTCTCTTTCAGCTGATTCATCATTGGTATATAGGAACAAAACTCATTTATGGGTGTTAATTTTATATCCTAAACAGGGAAAATTTGAGGTGAGAATATTTGAAGTTTCCAATTAATGACCCTAAAAACATCAATTTAGAGGGCACTTGTGGCCAAAGTGTAGTTAAGACCAAGAAACAAAGAGCAGAGATCTGTGATTTAATTCAAGTGTTTTATGGAGACTACTTTCTCAGAGAGCAAGAAGGAATTTGAGGAGGAAGGAAATACCACCAATTATGCAGTTTGGGGCTCAAGTTTTACAATAGAGACCCAGAAAGATGACAAAATTCATCAGAGCTATTTTGACCTTGCTCAACAAATGAAAAGTAAAAGTTACTCCCCAAGTTTTCAGATCCGTTTCCTCTAAAACTGCCTCTATTCAGGATGACATGGTCAAACTTTGTTCCCTCTGATTAGGCATAGTGTGGTAAATGAAGTGATTAGCAAAGCCTAGATTGTCAGAGTAGAGTTGTCATCTAAGAGGACAGCATTTTTTGTTCACCATCAAACTATAGTTATTTTAAATTTATGTATAACATTTGTACTTATTTGTAGGGTATCATAATTTGATGCATTTAGGAACTGTATAGTGATGGAGTTAATGTAATTAATTTTTCTGTCTCCTCAAATATTATATTTTTTATGATCTGGAACCTTCAAACACTTCTCTGGTTATTTTGAAATATATAATAAAAATGTTTAGACTATAGTTAACCTGCTCAGATATAAGGTATTAAAAAGAATTCCACTATCAAACCATACTTTTGTACCCATTAGTCAACTTCTCTCAGTGGCCTCTATTCTACTCTCTACTTCTACATGATCAACTCTTTAAACTTTTACATTTATGTGAAAATATGCAGTATTAGTTCTTCTGTCACAACTTATTTTGTTTAACATAATATCCTCTAATTCCCTTTGTGCTACAGAAAATGAAAGAATTTCATCCTTTTTATTACTGAATAATAATATCTATACATATGCTTGGCTCATCTTATTTTTCTTGGCCTCCTTTTTGAAAAATAAGTTTTAATTCATATTGCAGACTTTTCCCAACATCGGTAAACTCAATCTACAAGTATGCATTTGAATCATGATGAGACTGATAAACAAATCACAAAAAACTGTTTATCTTATATTTTTCAAACTCAATAATTCACAATCCACAAGGTTATTTTAGAGCACTTCTGAAAAGTGATATAAGTAAAAAAGGAACTGTGCAAAACAAATTGAAAATGTCTCAATTTCCTTTAAACCACACTGTCATGGGGGAAAATTCTGCTTTATTAAATATCCTTGGAACAATAGTATAGAATTTAGATTAAAAATATGATACAGGATCAGAAATATTAGTTGATAAAATGGGGCATAGTAAAGAAAGGGTTAAAGCAACCTGAGCTGAGGCTGCAGGCTATTCATTAGAAGAAAATCATTTCATTTCCATATTTGTTTTTAACCATGACCCTCTCTATGAAACATAATATTCAACAACCTCAGAGGGAACAAAAAGTGTAATGCATTGAAAGGGGGTGGAATAAATAACCATTATTAAAAACAAATGAAAGCAACAAACTCAAAATAAAATGTAACCTTTTAAAAGCTTACATTGTTTGGCTTAGAGCTTACCCATTAGAAACAGAGTTCTTTATATGGCTAAATTTTTTTAAAAAAATAATAAGCCAAAATGAAAAAAAAATGGAAATGAAATGCACCCATTCCAGTACCCTGAATTGATAAATAATAACACACGTACATGCATGCAATGTGCGCACGCACGTACACACACACACACACACACACACACAGTACTAAGTGCTACAAATTTAATTGATCATATATAGGAGAAAATACCATATTCAGACCATTAATTTTATTTTCTTGGCAATAGAATTGTAATTTATAATTGTGATTATTATCAAGTCATAGATTCACTTTAAAGTACTCTATTATAATTTTCAGTTTAGTGCCATTTCCTATAGAACTTTCAATTATGCTAAACTGAAATAAAGTCTGGAAGACTATGAAAATTATGGAATAGTCAGTCATTAAGACATTCAAGTTTGGCTTCCATCAATTTTAAGGGGCAGGCATGTTTTAGAAGATCTCAATTAAATTGGTATTCAGTATAGAAAACATCATTTGTGTTAAATAAATTGGAGAGTATGAAGCAAAGCAATGAGAATTTATCATAAACACCTACATTTTAATATTAATTGTATAATATGATTTTAGGAAAACAAGCAATAGGAGACAAAATATTCTTTCTCACCTTCATATAAGTGATATTGTGCTAATATGATTCTATAGATAGTATAAGTTTAAAAAGGTCAAGATCATATTTTCAATTAGCATGTACAATAATAAAATACAATAAAATTTTCTAGGTTATGTCTATGTATCTTGCATCATCTTTTGTTACAGACTATCCTTTTAGGAAAGTTTGTACAACAAACGGACTTGAAAAACAGATAGTGTCTCTTCCAAGGAGGAGGACAGATTTTGTGCTTAACAATAAATCCAGCAGATTATTCTCCAAAAATATATAATAATCTCTGGTTTTCCATTTGTAATATCATAATGTACAGAAGTATACGAACACAACATGTCGCACTCACTCATTTCTCAATATTGGCAAGTGTTTATTTCTAAACTTTTTTTTGTTCCTTGCTGATATTGTAAAATGGCCACAATTTATTTTGTATTTTTTCACTTATATCTTCTGAATGCATTTTTGAAATTTAAATGCTGAATCAATTACTTTCCATGGACCTTGGTCAGTAATTTTGCTAGGTCTTGCCAACTGTCTCCAAAATTCCCATAATCAAAATATGGAATTGTTGGCTTCACCCAGCCTCTGAAACAAGATATGTTGCCAAACTTTACATTTTCCTTAATCTAATCATTGAGAAGTGTTGTATTTTTTTTAACACAGGAAAGATTGAAAATTTCTTTTAGAGTTGCTAAAATTATTTTTACTTTTATGTGTTGTCTGTTCATATGTATTTTGGTGTTTGCCAGCACTGCCATATCAAAATATGGTAGATTTGGTGGTTTAACTAACAGAAATTTATTTTCTCACAGTTCTCAAGGCCAGGAAATACAAGATTAAAGTGCTAGATGATTCAGTATCTAGTGTGAGTTCTCTTCCTGGATTGTAGATGGCAGCCCTTTTGCAATGTCTTTACATGGGAGAGAGGCAAAATCTCTCCTCTCTCTTCTTATAAGGAGATTAATACCATTGGCTCAAGGCTACTCTTCTATGGAGATGATTCAGGATGTAATCTCCAGAGAAAGACCTATTTCCAAATACAGGCACACTGGGGATTATGGCTTCAGTGCAGATATTTTGGAGAACACAAACATTCAGTCTCCTTATTTTTATTAGGCTTTTATTTTTCTGAATTTTTAGGAAGAGTTTGTGGCCCTTTTCTGTGACACAAAAGCAATCATCTCTTTTCATTTTGTCAATTTTCTGTTATATTCATTACCATGCAACAATGCAAGTAACTTAATTTTTACTATTTATTTTTTTCTATGACTACTTTTGAACTTATATCATAATAAATATTTTCCACATTCCTAGATTATATTTAAAAAATTATTCAAGTACTTATATAGTTATTCTTGCTAAGTGTCCTGGGGAATAACAATGACCAATGATTAATAGTAGTAGAAAATGGATATACGGTTTTATTGTAGACATTAACAACCCTGCACTCCCACTGGTTTGTTCCAGTGTAGCCACAGTGGTTCATTTGCTATATCTTGAGCATGAGATTTGTTCTTCAAAGAGCCTTAACATTATGGATACTCAATATTGACTAATCTAATTTTTTATAACAATTAACTTTTAGGAGAATTTTTTTCTTGCAGTAACCTTCATTCCTACATGTGTATATGCACATCATACATTTCTTTATTCTTAAATATCATTAATTATATCTCCCGAATAGAATAGTGGAAATTCATCCATAAATAAAATGTGGAAAAATGAGTAAGCTGTAACTGGCCAGTTTATGAACATGACTTTCAGCATCCTGTGTTTCAGTTGTCAGAGCCCTCATCTTAGATGTGTCCCATTGTTTGGCACCAAATCATTCAACAAACCTCAAAATGCCTCTGAGTTCATAGCTGTCTTTAATGTTTCAATTAGTATTAACTGATTTCCTTTAATTTTTCACAAAATTAAACATATTCAGGAATAATATAGCCACTATTTATAGCCAATTAGAAAAGTGATTAGGGTATACATTTCTTTCCTGAATTACAAGAAATTGCAAATACTGCTAGCAATAACTAGGAGAGGAACAATTAAGCTGAACTGAGAGCAATTATAAGGTGGGCTTAAAAAGGCTCTTTAGTGAAGACACACACCTCCACAGAACTGCAAAGTCCTGTATCTCACACAGAAGAACAATTAGTTGGTGCAAAATTAGAACTAAAAAAAAATGATCTCAACTATGATCAGAACTGATATATTACCACTAATTTTTTGGTATTACACTTCAAAATACCCAGTTTTATTCATAACCTCTTTGAGCTTTGGTTTCTTTCAGTGTAAAATAATTGGGAAAAAAGCATATATGTGATAACTAATGTAAAAACATATATGTGCATATAGAAACATATATTTTGCAATGCTATTTTGAAGCCTCAAATATTTTGTATGAATAATGCTGAGTATAATAGACAGTACATAGTGAATTCTGAAAAACATGAGGGTTAGATTATTAAGAAATAATCTGTGATATGGTATGAAAAAATGATATATATAAATAAGATGTACATATATCGATGATTTCAATTGAGACTGTTTTAAATTTTTAATTTCTGAGTCAGAAGACTGACAGAGTAATAATAGCCATGAGACATTATGACCTTTTTCTTTTTTTTTTTTTTTTTATTGGTCGTTCATAACATTACATAGTTCTTAATACATCATATTACACGGTTTGATTCAAGTGGATTATGAACTCCCGCTTTTACCCCGTATACAAATTGCTGTATCACATCAGTTACCCTTCCATTGATTGACATATTGCCTTTCTAGTGTCTGATGTATTCTGCTGTCTGGACCTTTTTCTTCTATGAAATGTAAGAGAAGTCAATTGTATACAGTATAAATTAACTATCAATACCTGTATGCACTTTTAAGATGTATCTATAGAAAAATGTTTCTTGTCTTTAAACTGCACAACATATCAGCATCAGAATATTTTGCACAGCACTTATTGTGTAATGGGAATAATTATTATAATTTTAATTAATACATTATAGTTAACAATATAATTAGTTTTTGACAGCATGCATATAACTTAGTTTACATTTATGCTATTTTCTTATTTAATTCTTAAAACAAATCCATAAATATAATTTAAGTATATGAAATGATGTACAAAACCAATTTTCGTGAGTTACTACACAAGTATACACCATATAAACATTAGAAAGCAGTAAAAAACCAGAACTATGTAATTACAAAGTCACATCTCTCATATAAGAAGATAATTTTAAACAATCTGTTGTTTAAAATTTTGTATTTGTATTCCTAATTTTTAGTATCTCAATATATTGAAGTAGCTTCTGCAATGGTTTTATACAGTGGGCTTCCAACCAAAATTTATATTAGAGAATAGAAAAATAAGACAACATTGCAGGAAAGATAATTCATTACATAGCTGAGAATACTCAATGGATTATGTATATTTAGTTTCCTTTACCACTTTATGGTACCAGGAAGCATCTTATGTAGTGAATACAATTGTAACTATATGACTATAGTTGATATGTTTACTTGTTATTTATTCACCTTTTTATTCCAATATCACATCTATCCTCATATTTGAATAGTAGTAGAGAAATTTCCTTCAGAAACTTAAAATGTTTGAATACCATGATCTAGACCATATGTGAGTTATTTATTAATATATAAAGTGAGATAAAATCAGAAGATTTGCTAAATCTATATATCTATACCTTCTCTCTTATCTGTAAATATTGTCATTTTGTCACACAGCAAATTGAATTGACCTGTCCTGTCTGGCATTGCCTCAAAACCACATAAGTTCATGTCTAGAATCCTGAGCTCTGCCAGATAATTACAAACTTCTCATTTATCTAATGTCAAGAAATGTTAATCATTCCCCCATCTGCGTTTCACAGCATCTGTTTGAGTCCTTATGATGTGCTCTCATAGCTGTGTCAGACTTTTTATTCTCCTAGCCCTTCTGTGCAAGGACTGCAGTATGATGACTGGTTCCTGTTATGTCTGTAATATTAATGCAAAACATGATGCTTTCCAAGTACTATGTGCATCCTAACTGCCAGTTGGTTGTTAGGAATGAACCTGTAATTAGTTAGAGTTTTTTTTTTTTTTTAACTTTTAGAAGGAAATTACATTTCCTTATCCAGTATTTGAAAATTTATTCTGACATCCAAGTGCCTGCAATTAAAACAGATATATGTTATACTTAAGAGATAAGAACAGCATTTTTAATCTCTTAACCACATGTCTTCTGATTATTTGTCATTTTCTCTTCCTTCAAAGGTAATGACACTTCTGCTTTTCATCTGCACATATTGATGCTTTGAAAAACAAGTTCAAATTTATTTTAACATTTGCCATTTGATACTTGGCTTAACAATTTATATTTTCAAAAGTAAAGGAAAAGGGGAATTATAATAATTATTCAGGGTTTCCTCTTTTAAATGATTTTTAATGAAATGAATATATTTATGTCATATAATGATCAAAAGCAACAGTGAGGCACTAAGCAACTCAGTGAGACCCTGTCTCTAAATAAAATACAAAGTAGGGCTGGGGATGTGGCTCAGGGGTTGAGTGCCCCTGAATTCAATCACCAGTATCCTCTTTAAAAAAATTCATATTAAAAAGCAAAGTCATTAGACTACTTTAACCACAAATAATAAAATAATATTAGAAGATGTATATGTCCATACATCTAATTTTATGAATGGTAAAATGTAACATATTCTTAAATTATTTAAAATTAATTAAATTAAAAATTTGAATAAATTTTAACTATGGGTACATATGCAGTTTGGTTAAATGTTGTGCATTGTAATCAGTTAAGAATTTAGCTGTGATGTATTCAAGCCTTACTTTTATGTTTTACTAGACTGTAGTAATACAGAGTACAAGGAGCAAAGATTTCTTAATAAATTTTTATAAATCAGAGAAAGCTTTTATGATTCTAAATACATGTGCATGTCTGCTTGTGATCAAGCAAGATATTTTATGAATGTAAAATGTTCAAGCATTCTGCATGATGGTTCCTCTAACAAAATTCATGCTTTATATTAATTCCTTTCTCATTTTTCATCAAAATCAAGTGATTTATTTTGCAAGTCCATTATCAGTATGGTTTTTAGTAATGTTGATGATATTTCCCATGGTAATAACCTCAAAAATTGTGACTGGCCCACATTATTTTTAAATATTAATAAAAGAAGGAAAAAGCCTTTGCAATATAGGAAGCAAAAGAACATTGAGAATCACATACCAGTTTTACCTTAAATGCTTGAATAGAACTGATGAGAAAAATTTGAAATAATATACAAAAAACTAATTATTTTAAAATAAAATTGCTACTGACAACATAAGAACTTAAACATACACAAATCATTTAAAGATATATAGCAAATAATAATGTCAGCTACCAGTGATGTTGATTTCAAATTGTGAATCGTCTATTCCCAAGACTTGTTTTAGTCTGAAAATAGGGCAAGTTCTTTGGGGTTTAATTCTCACTAAGCAATATTGTTTGAAGTATCTTTCTATTAAATTGTGAAGAATTATACATAAAGATAAGCATATAAAATTAATGTGTGCTTATGACAAAACATTTCAATTCTATTAAAATTAATGTTTATATTCCATGGTCCTTCATGTGCATGGCTGCAGCTATATTTAATGATACAGCCTTGACCAGGTTCATATGATTTCTTTACTTTTACATATGAAGTGTTTCTAACTTACAAGCAATTTTGAATAATAAGGGTACTACAATGACTTAAAAATGGTAACGTGATTGTTCATTTTCCTGTCTATCCAACAGGGGTGATCAAGCAAGATATTTTATCATCATCATGTGAATTAAAGCATGGCTTAAATTTATCATTGTTTACTTGACTTATATTTTTAAATTCATATCCTATTTACTAACATTTGCTTTTTACTGTTCAAGGTCATAGCATTTAGTTTACTTACCTGACTTCCTTGTTGCAATTGACAAAGAATTCCTTTCAGAGTTCAACCTCTGAATTCTTAGGTATTCTCCTTTTCAACATATTCTCTTTTGTCTTTGCATTCAGGAAGTGTACTTCTTGGTTACGTCCCTTGTTATCCATAAGATTTATCATTTTTGCTGCATCTCTATTTTTCAGTGCAGTACTTGATATTTTATTTTCCTCCAGACTCCCACTTTTCTTAGTCACATACTCATGTGTCTGCATTCTAATTAAAGTTATGTATTGATGTACTCTTGGTTTTGTTCGTTAGTACATCACAGAAGTGGGGAGTGAGTTGGACTGTCAGTGTTCCCAGAGCATTGATGAAATGTGTTGTTCCTTTAAATGTCCTTGTGTATGACAATATTGTTTGTTCCAGAATTCTGCATTATAGAATTATAGAATGCCAAGGCTTGTGAACCAAAATAACATTCACATTCACCAAATAAATATAAATAAATTCCAGTAATATTTTACAATACTTGATCATGTATTGTTTTTTCCCCAATTACATAGTCATTTACAAAATAGCCTTGGAATGAAATTTTTCTTAAGTCTTTTTGTTTTCTTTACATAGTCTATACATTGATGAGAGTCAGCAATGGACATTTGGTATAGATTAGATAAGTGCTTTAATATGTTACATTGTTGCTCTGTAATCATGCTGTTTGCTCCCAATTAAACTATGATGCAGGTTATCATTAAGTCACAAAAATATGCTTAGAAAAAATTTTCTGTATTTTCAAAAATGCTAGAGATGCCAGCCATAGTGTTCTCTGAGGTGCATATATATGTATGTGTATGTTAAAGAGCAGTTTAAGGTGGTAATGTTGTCTAGAATATAGAATTATAAACATTTTTTATAGTTGCAAACAAAAGTTGATTTTATTTTAAACTGAACTAGAAATACTTGCATAGTTATTCTGAAATTAAAATTTAGTTCTTACTTAACTTAAGTGTATTTAGAATTTCATTGTAAATGTATAAAATACAACAGAATTGTACACTGGAGGGCCAAATAGAATAAGTCAAAGAGGCAGATGAATATTAGTTAATCAAAAGTTTCAGTAACAAGTAATAGGCCATTATACAAATGTGTGGGTAAATGAATGAAATGAATTATGAGTTTGGTTATCCAAGTTAAATGGTAATAAAATCAAATAAGTAAATTAAATATAAAGAAAGAATAACTTCAACTACATAAATGGAAAAGTAAAGATTTGGTAACCTAGGGTTGGAAGAGAAGCTAAAGTTTAGGGATTTAGGGGTCAGAATATAATACCTAGAAAAATGGATTGCTGATAAAATAACAATACTTGAGTAGGAGAGTAAAGATAAGTCCAGTTTGAAGATGTGAGACCTAGTGTATAAATGACTTGAAAGCCAGGTTACATTTAATATAGACAGCCAAAATGACAATGTAATCAATGACATAAAATATAGTATAGAATAAGTTTTAAGGAATTCCAAATATGGCCTGCAACTAAGCTCATCCTAGCTCTACTTTTATCACAAATCCCCCCTCTTATACTATCAAATCATGCTGATAATTATGGCAGTTTTGGGC
The DNA here is from genome assembly GCF_045843805.1 of Urocitellus parryii. Taxonomy (NCBI): domain Eukaryota; kingdom Metazoa; phylum Chordata; class Mammalia; order Rodentia; family Sciuridae; genus Urocitellus; species Urocitellus parryii. The sequence continues at coordinate 24,629,401 of NC_135537.1, read as the reverse complement.
TAATATTGAACTAGCTCAATATTTATAGTTTTGTTTTACAACTTGCTTTCTGAGTAATAAAAAACACATATTCAAATTTTTCTCTTTTTAATTCTTTGCGCATATACAAAGTTAGATGTAAATTTATTTTGTCATGATTTATAAAGAAAACTAATTCAATTTTAATTAGAAATAAAATTAATCTGTTGAAAGATTGTGTGTGTATTTCTCTGTGTGTGTGTATGTTCACGCGCGCACGTGTGTTCTGGTAACTGAACCCAGGGGCATTCTACCACTGAGCCTCATCCCCAGTCCTTTTTATTTTTTATTTTGAGACAGGATCTCACTAAGTTTCTGAGGATGGTCTCAAACTTAAAATCATCCTATCTCAGCTTCTCCACTAGCTGGAAATACCTGAAAGAACCACCCTACCTACTACATTGACTATTTTTAAGAATTTATATGTGGAACACTAAATCTCTCCACTTAAAATTGCCTTTTAAAAATATTATTATGTGGATTTCACATGCTTATCGTAAAGTTTTTTTTTAGTGATTTTTGCACTGTTATGTGCCTGATCTTGTTTTTGCTATTCACAAATGTAAAACTCTAGAATTTATAATGAATTTAAAATGTTATTTATAATACTTGCCACAAATGATTTTAACAATTTATTTCATTTTTCTTTTACTTAGAATGCAGAAGAGTCAAAAGGTTTTCATTGTGATAAGACAACTTAAAATTTTGTGGTCCTAAGTCTGGGATATTTACCCTCTAAATATAACTTTCATGATTTTACATGTAAATGATCTTGGATAAAAAGGACAACATGCTAAATGATGAGGTAAAACTTATCATATTTTTTAAAGTATATTAATGTAAAACAATGTTTCTACTATTTTCAGGCTTGCCAACTTAATCAAGGAATTGGATTTATTGCAGTGATAATGATAAATGCATATGAAGAGTAGGGAATTTTTTATTTCATTAGTGATGAAGTTTTTGAGATGGTGTTTATGTTTTTGCTATAAAAATGTGTTTTCTCAGTGTTGAAAACTTCAAACTTCTAATGGGTAGCTTTTGTCCAACTCTACTTCCATATTTAATTATTTCAAATACCTCTGGTAAAAAGTTAGTTTATTAATTAATGCTTATTATTTTAACTACATTTTAAAATTTGTCCCTGTACAACAATCTCTAAAACATTGTTATTATGTAAGCAGTGGCTTTACAGATTATGTGTCAAAATTATATATAGTTCTGATCTATTTCACCCTACTGTGAGTTTCCATTGAGGAAACTGACCTGATGAAAACCATAAGTCTTTCATGAAGAAGAGTCTTTAATGGTAAATTTTAAACTAAGTTTTGAGATAATTATTCTTTTATTAGCTGGGTTTATTTTGAGACTTTTTTTCTAATACCATAAATATGCAATAAGAAATGCCTAGATAGTTTTAATTGAATCTTGTTTTCAAAACCATAAGTTCATCCCATTCACTTATTAATGAATCATTTTTCTAGCCCCAGAAAAACCTCTGAAAAATGTTAAGTGCATTATAATAAAACATTATATAAATATATTCATAAAATATTTGCATATAAATTTTGGAAAACTAAAGGCCATTTATTAATATAAGTAACATGATTAAAATGAATGGTAGTCAAATTAGTTACTGCCATATTGGAATAATTTTTTATTGTTTATTAATATTTTTAAAGTAGAATTGAAAGAGTGATTCATAGCTATTCTAGTAAGGAGGTCAATGACAAGATGGATAAAAATGATTCCCACCTTTTTGGTGGGAATATTTAGAAACATGTCCTCATATTCACCAATCATTGTGTTACCAATTATTATAGTTTTCTTGTCTGTGACAAACTAGAGCAAGAGCATTGCTTTTTCTGTGATCCTAATCCTCAGATATTTGCATATGATTTTTTGTTTCCCACAGGCCCCTACTTTTTAATTAACACTTCCTCATTGCCTTTAACTATTCCTTTATGACACCCTCAATTTCTAATTTACATCAATGAATATGAATGTAGATAGATTAAAATGTGCCTATGCTTATTTATTCATGTGAAATGTAGAAAATGAGAAAACTTTAATGAAAGAACTTATTTTTAAAAAAGAATAGATGCCATATTGTAGCCTCATTTGATAGGACCATCTTCCCTTTGTAAAGGAACACCCTTAGAAACTGAATTTCAGGTCTTTCAAAAACTTCTGCAGGGAACCAATATGAATTTTTGTCATGCTGGCTCATAGACTTGTTTTTAGTGGAAATGGAAGATTAAATATAATAAAATAGGCATACATGTTTTGTGTAGGACTAATTGGCCCTTAAAGACCTTAATATGATGCCTTGAACTAACTTATTTGTTATTTTTGAAGTTTTTATTTTGCTTTTATTTTATGGAGAATATATAAAATGTCATATTCAAATTCTCAATATATCCTAGTTTCTTTATTCTGTGGCACATATAGTAAAGAACAAGGATCATTCACTCATGTCACTCATGCTTTATACAAGTCTACTGAAGTTATGCATTTCAATACCTGATCTTCAATCTATCTTCAAATAAATATTGTAGTATATTGGAGAACAAGTTTAGTTTAGTTCTCTATGCCTATTCATTGTTTGCAATATATCTGGTAAAAAATACATCTCCATGGCCACTGATTAATCGATATTTTTATCATGAAAAAATTGCCATATGTAGTGAAACCCTGTTTATCAGTATTCATTTTCATTTTAGAACTGTTCATTTTGTACTAGTGCTATACATGATTCTGTAATACGCTTTGGATTGAATTTATTCATTTAGTTTAGGAAAATTGGCTCCTTAGGCCTCTAATCTTCTATCCAAAAACCCCATCATAGCAGCTGCTATCATGGTTCGCTCCACATACATACTCTAAAATACCTTTACCACAGGATCCTTTCACTTCTTAGTGTGTGCTCTGCTTCTTTCTATTAAAGAGATGCCCATGGGCTGCCTGTATTTGTGTGTTTTGCACAAATATACATGAATTTATGTAAAAAGTGCCCAGTTATAATTAAGCCCTGAGAGGGGAGAGATTATGAATACTCTATGTCCCTTGCTGCTGAATTGGTCAACTCCAATTTATGATCTGCGGTATCTTTAGAGCAAGCTTGCATGATTGATCCAAAGCCAGCCACCCCCATGGATCATATATCCATGCTTTACTCCTTCTATTTCAAGTTCTATTTTCCTGGGAATGAATAAGTTACTTCCACCACAATCTCCCTCTCTTTGGCTTCCAGGAAATCCAACTCATATTTATTAAATTATTCAGTGAGAGTATCCATACCGAGGAAGTACTTTACATTTTCTCATTATAATTAACCTTTATGTCACTTTTTCACAAACATCATTACTGTTAGCCAATTAAGTTCCAGTTCATGTTCTGTGTACTTGGAGTTTAACAGAGAACACAACAGATGAGGAGTCTATTTTAATATAGTTTGCATTCCAATTGGAAGAGGCATCAAAATACATACATAAATGCATACATACATAAAAATACATACATAAATGGATACATACATAAATATATATATATGCTCCTGTGAATAAATAAATTCATAAATATATAAGCAGAAAATAACCTACTGATGAGTGCTGTTCAGAAAGTTAAAGTAGAATGTCATAGAAAATATATAATATGATGCTTCAAATTTAGTAGCCAGAAAGACTCTGTAAAGGGGTAGAGTTATTTTGAATTTGGGATGTAAAATAACAGGATGAATCTAACTATCTGTCAGTAACATTCTAACCACTGTTTATAGCATGTGCAAGTGTCCTAACACAGAAAGATATTTTTCCAGGAAAAAAAAAGTGGACAGATCATTTAGAATAGTATATGTAAAACACAGAATCTAGAAAAAGCATGAGAGATAGTCTGACTCATTATTGGGGACTTAAAAGTTATACCAAGTGCTTTTTTTTCTGTAGTACTAAAGCATTAAACATTTGAAGAAAAGAATGAAATTAATGGGATGATTTTTTAATCATTCTGTGGATAAATGTTTCTAAAATGGTGTCATTAGTTTGGTTCGTGGGAAACAGAAGTAAGGAATGCAGGATTGAGCAGAAAGAGAAATTAAATTGTAATACAGTTGCACAAAACATGTTTAAGACAATCAGACAATTGCCTTAGACAATCCACATCAACTAGGAGTGGGGCCTCTGGAATAGTCCCAGAGTTAATAAAAAAAATTTGAAGGCCTTTGTATCCTTGATCAGTCACTATTGACCCCTTGGGTAGCCACCTCCCTATGGCTGACATCAGTGCTCTGAGAAAATACACGTAAATGCCATAGCAGCAAATATTCCAAGTATCCCGGGGAAATGAGCACCTTTTTAAAAAAGGGGCATCCTGGTGGCACACAAGAACATACACTACACACAAAAAGAACGGCAACAGGGAGGAGGGCAGGAGTGCCCAACAATGCTCTCAGGGGTAACTGAGAAAAGTGTTGGATTTCAAATATATTTTGAAGTGAATTCTAATTTGGCAGAGTTGATACAGAAAAGAGATGAGGGTAATTCCTTCATTTTTCTAAATATTTTTATTCTGGATCAACTGAATAAATATTAATGTAGTTCTATGGAAAAATGGCAGAAAATCAATATTTGATAGGAAAAATCAAAGTTCATTTTAGGATATATTGCCACTGTGATGTCTATGACATATTTAATATCAAGTATATGTTCTACTGTGCAAGTGTAAGATTTAGAGAAGTGTTTACAGATATGAATGTGGGAGGAACAACATACAAATTATCTTTAAAATCTCAGAGTTGGGTAAAATCACCTATGGCAGTATCAAGCTTTTTGAATCTATAATAAAATGGACATTTTACTTCTTAATTCTCATTAATGTATAAATGCTGAAACCAGAGGTTCAAAGAATTTCTTGCATTGATTATGCAGGATTGAACATTTGAAAGGACTTAAAAGACTATGCAGGTCATAAACTTATGAAAGCTTTGATAAAGTTAGAAAATATGATACCACAAGAGAAAGAATGGACAAGCAATTATTGGTTAAGGAGAGATTTTTAAGCACAATTCCCAGAGTCCCTTTTAAGTGGTGCAGAACACACTTCATCTTTAATTTATGAACCACTATGTTATGCACATGGACTGTTCTAAGGACATTTAGAAGAGATCCAGTGGGGTCTCAGGTATCTCACAGGTCAGGTCATATTGCTAAGAACAACTGTAAAAGCAGTTAAATCAAGTATAAGGTGTCAATTTATATACTTGCAAATAAAGTAAATAAGTTTGTCATGGATGCTTTCAGGTGGCAGAGGTTGACCTATAAATAGCACATTACATGTTACTAGTTATTTAAACTCATCTTTATCTTGACAAGTAGTCAATCTTAAGATTTCAGGCATCTTTAGAGAAAAGATGAACTCAGTCCAGCTACAAAATAACTCTTATACTCTTACTCTGTGTGATGTTCACTAGTATTTTCAATGAAATTCTGTTGTATTTTGTTAAAATAAAAATCTGGTCCTGATTCCTTAAAGTGACTTCAATGACTCTACTTCACACCTAAGTTTGAAAAAAACACCAATTTAGTGAATGTAGAAGATGGAAGCAAAAGAACATAAAATCTGGGTCCTTAGAAACATCAATATATATATATATATATATATATATATATATATATATATATATATATATATATATATATATTTTATTTTTATTCTTCTCAAAGGTACACAAAATAGTACCTTACACTAAGAATTTTATTAAATGAATAAATGAATAGTTGATTGGTAATTTTAACATATTTATATTTTTGCATTTTACCATTTTTCCTTTTAAACATATTGCATGCATTTCTAACCCTCATTGCCATTTGTTAACTGCTGTTTTTTAATTTGTTTTTATTAATTCTACGTGACAATAGAATGTATTTTGACATATTATACATAAATGGAGTATAACTTCTCTTTCTTCTGTTTGTACATGAAGTAGAATTACATTGTTCTTGTAATCATATATGTAATAGGAAAGGAATGTGTGATTCATTCTATTATCTTTCCCATTTCCATTCTCCCTCCCTTCCCTTCATTCCCCTTTGTCTAATTTGAAGTATTTCTGTTCTTCCCTAACTCCCCACCATACCCTTAACTTATTCTGAGTTATCATCTGCATAACAGAGAGAACATTTGACCTTTGGTTTTTGGGGATTGGCTTATTTCACTTAGCATAATAGTCTCCAGTTCCATCCATTTACCAGAAATGCCATGATTTTGTTTCTTTTTATGGTTGAGTAGTATTCAGTGTGTGTGTGTGTGTGTGTGTCTCTCCTCTCTCTCTCTCTCTCTCTCTCTCTCTCTATATATATATATATATATATATATATATCACATCTTCTTTATCCATTCATCTGGTTAAGGGCACATCAAGATTTAAATGTTGGAAAGAGGAAGATGAAATAGAAAAAAATATTGAGAGAAAAATTATGGTAGGAAAAAATATAAGAAGATGTGGCATCCAAAATCCTAAGATGAGAGAGTCTGGAAGGAGAAGTGATCACTGGAATCAAACCTTGCTGAGGAACATGACACATCATGGGCTGAAAATGAATATTTGTTTAGATGTGAAAAAATGTTGGCAAGCTTGAAATTTTGGAGGTGGATGCTTTTATGGAGTGAATTAAGGAGAAAACAATAGGTAAGAAAGCAAAGACTGGAGAAAAGGATAATATTTAGAAAAGTACTTGCCTAAAAGAGAAGTAAAAAAAAAAAAGAAGAAGAAGCAATAAATGTATTGGTTCTTAGAGACAAGAGAGTGTTTTTTACAGGTTAAATTGCAATGTGCCTATTTAACATGGATAACAATGCAATAGAAAGGAAAAATGGAATGATTTCATAGATAAAAGGGAATGTTGCAGGAAAGAATTGGAGAAAAAGATGTTGCCTACTGAACAAATGAAGATCTCTACCCTATGAGTAAGAGAAGTTTATGCACTTTAACACAGAGCAGGCAGAGTGTACAACAGAAGATAAAAAATACATTAGTAGAGTGGATGTTGTGAAACTGGAGAATTCTCTGGTAACTCCTAATATCACAGGTGTGTTTATAGGAAAGACATAAGGGACAGAGATAATTAGATTTGAGAAAGGTAGTGATAAAAATACTTATCTGAAAGAGAGGGAGTTGAGGAATATAGTAGGTTTCATGAGTATCACAGAGGGCCCACTTAAGATTTCTTACAGTTGAACCAAATAACTGTGTTTTTTATAGCCATTTTCAACTGTCTGGTTAAAGGTAGTTTGTTAGTGAAAGACTACAGGTTTAAGGTTGGTTCAAAGTCTGCTGGGGAAATGTAGATGAGAGAAGGTGTCCACATTAATATCAACAGAACTTTCTGAGTGTAGTGTTAGAAAATGAAACAATGATAGGGTATAATTGTGATTAAATAATTTCCAAAATGGGAGTTTTATAGCAAGTAAATGTTAGTAGGGTATTTTATAGCAATAATAGTATTACTGTAACAGGTGGTCAGGAACCTGGGTGAGAGAAAAATAGTTGGAAGTAAGGAAGTCAAAACATAAGTGCTCAGAGTGCTATAAAGACTATAGAAATGGATTTTGAAACCTCTTTGAATGAAGATGGAGATAGATAGAAGATGAAATACAAGCAGAAATGACTTTTGCTTATAGTGGTGATGCACCTTGACTTCTATGGATCAGATTTGAGACTTTTCCAGCCTCCAGCATGAAAGTATAGAAACTGGTGCCTGAAAATATCCTATTCTTGTGCTATTGACAACTCAGATATTCAATAGATATTTTCTTTGGGTATTCTCTTTCCTGCTTTCCCAAAAGTAACCAAGATCTCCTCATGGTCACAGTTCTAACTTCCAGTATCAACTTTGAGTCACTTCAACCCTTATGACATACTTCCTTCCCAGTTCCACACATTGATAGGTGGCATTTCTCCAGTTCATTTAAGACAAAGGGCAGCACGTTATGAATGCTCTTTGCAAGGATTGTTCAGTACTGTTCTCTGCATCCATGCTCTTTCCTGTGCAGAGCAATTAGAGCATTTCTTGTCTTTCTAAGCTATTATGCAACTCTGTTGACTATAACATAAAATTGAAGCTCCATGGATGGAAAAAAAATGAGTTGCCTGATTTTCAATTCCACTATTTAATCTTTAACTTTCTTATAAACTTCTGCTTCATTCTTCTGATTCCCAGTGTGGGTAATATCTTTCAACACAGAAGATCTAATCACTCTCTAACTCACTAACCTGACTTAAGTCTCCTTCTTTTGTATATATTTTTCTTTCCTAAAACATTCCTTCATTTTATGAATGTATCAATATCTGCCATTATCTAATACCCTATACATATGTTCTATCATTAAGCCTACATAAGTTTTTGTTCTTATTTCTCCATGAATATCTAAAATGTATCAATATTTCTGCTTTTTATATTGAATTAAATCAGTATGTGTCAATTTAAATATATGGTTGTTCCCTAGTTTTAATTTTATTAATCACAGACTCTTTTTGTTTATTATTTGATTGCTTAATATTTTCCCTGAAAAGTGCTGGGTAAAATGATTGATGAATATGTGAATGACTTAATTAAATGAATAAGTAGCTTTATGGTGTTTATTTTCAAAGTATAATATGGCATTTTGAACTTGAAAGGTTTAAGTAAGGTGAATTTGAGGTTTTCTTAAAGGTTTTCAACAAGTGGCATCAAATTCTACAAGCAAATATATCCATTCTTAAACCCACTATTTGTGGGGAAATAGACAGTTCAGTAGCCATCATTCTTAGTATCTTGAATCATGTGAAATTTCCACTTTTATGGTTATAAAAGTCTGAACATTAGCAATTTTATTTTTTCAATTAAATATCTTGTAGCACAATGACAAATCCACATGTACACTTTAGAAAGTTTATAAAACTCTTTAAATTCTCTAGTGTACTTTAAGACAGCATATTTGATTTACATCAAATATCCTTTTGATAAGTGTGATATAAATATCCATTTGCCTTTTTGATCAAATTTTGCACAGTAAGGATCTTGCATTTGAACAATGCTGAGACAGCAAAATACCAGTGTAATTGCATTGACATCATAACAGTTCCTTGGCAGCAATTGTGCTCTCAATAATGCAAATATAGTGCATAATTAAGGTAGAGAATACCATCATGATCAGCAGAACGCCTCCTCTGGAACCTATACAGTGTCCCTGTATTATAGCTCTGAGAGCAATGATTACATCCTGCCCCTTTGGAGGAGAGCACATAATGGGCAATATGTGAGAATCGTAAATGATGGAAACCGACATGTGCAGCAGCTGTGTATCTTGGTTTCTTCAGATGTTTATTCATAAAATACATATTGCTTTTGTCAGTCTGCCTGGATACTATGAATACATGACACAGAAGAAGAGATTAGAAAAGAAAGTCAAATAAACAATTTGCTGTGTTTGAAATTGTGTTAAAGTAGAAGCCAGTTTGAGACTTAAGGACTATTTGCTAATTTATTGTGCATAAAAAATTGCAAAATATTTTTAATGCTCTAAAAGCCTTCTTTAATCCTTTAATAATGCAAAGCAAACCCTACCTCATTTTCATTTCTTGATAGTCTCATTATGAGAGATTTTTTAAATGTTTCTGTTTTCTCATCTATAAATTGAGGAAAATGTACTATTTAAAAATGTGAGTTTTATTAGATTTGAATTAGATCATAAAGAACTATATTTAGCTTAGTGTTTGTCACAAACAACATACTCGATAAACCTTACTTATGCCTATTATTTGTCAACCAGGATTTTCTATATTATAAATATGTACAATTAAGTGACATCAATTAATTTAACATACATAGGAATATATGGAATGGATGCCTATAAAGGCAGGGACTCTGCTGATAATTCTCACCATTGAATTTCCAATACCTGAGAGTCCCTAACTCACAAATACTTATTTGATATTTATTAATGGATTAATAAATCCAGTTTACCATATGCAATTTTAAAGAAACCCTTAGGAAGAGAGATTTAAAGTTTCTATTTATGCCTAATCCTCATCTCTTGCACGGAAAACTCATAGGTTCACAGAGCTCTGTGAAGTGACTTAAGGTAAGAGATGTTAATAAAAAGATTAATTCTGTTTATTTTTCTATTGTTGTGGGCGATATTGTGTTCAATAATTTAAACTTTATCAGTCTACTTAAAACTCTTTCTAAAAGAATGAATTAGCTGAAAATACTAAAGTTTTCCTATATTAAACAGCAAAATAGATGGTAAATAATCTGGCATGGTTGTTAAATTGATGGATTCTGGCAAACACTGTTCTTTCCAAGAATCATATCATAATTATTTAAAAAAATTACTGTCATCATCACCATAATTTTTATTTTAAGTAAGTTCTGTGAACATTGGAAAATTAAAGGGGATTCGATAGACAATATAGTTGAATTATGAAGGGCATCCATGCCTTATTGAATCTTTCTAAAACCTGAAAAGCAAAGTTATTACTTAATCTCATATTTTGATCCTTCAACATTAATTACAAATCTTTCATCCATCTTATATCTAATTTAGTCATTTACTTCCATTTGATATTAAAGTCATATCAGATCTTCATGAGTCTTTCATTCATGTTTGTAAAATTGCTTCTCCATAAGCAAGAAATTATTTGTTTTTTTAAAGATTGTAGGCAATATCAATCAAATTGAGAAATCTAATGTCGTTGTTAGATGTTTTAGAGTACAGAAACTTTAATGGGTTGTTAATGCCAAATATCTTATTAAATATTGTTAATAACCTTAGCAACAATGATTTTTGAAAAGTAAATATTATGTCATGCCATATACAATTATCCATTTTTTGGCCATTTATCTAACTGATAATTAAACAATTCTAAATGGGTCATTTTGCATAAATATTAAAAAATGAGAAATTTGGCTCAAATTGGTTACAAATTTTCTGATATAAATTGTACTAGTGGTGAGGTAGCTATTTAAATTCAATTCTGACTGGCTCAAATTCTTTATGTAATAATTTGTCAAACATTTTTCTTCTGTATTTTCCCTACCATTAAGGATTTATTCCTTTGTATTAAAGATTTCCAACTGTAGGAATCCTTTTTTTTTACTTATTTATTAAATATAATACTGGAAATTTAATCCAGGGGATTTTTGCCACTGAACTACATTCATAGCCCTTTTAATTTTTTATTTTGAGACAGGGTCTCCCTAAATTGGTTAGAGCCTTTCTAAGTTGCTGACATTAGCTGTAAACTGTTATCCTCCTATTCAGTCTCCCAAACCTCCTGAGTATTGGCATGGGCCACTGCACTTGGTGAGAAAGCAACTGTTGCTAAAAATCAATAATTTTGGAAACCAACATAAATCGTCACAAAACAATCTTTGAGATCTGTCCATCAGAATCAATTCCAATAAATTGATGAAAAAGAAAGATTTAAGAGAGAATGAGAATAAAAACATGATTAAATATAAAGCAGTATTTTTAATAAAAAATTATATCTAATATTTCCACAATTTTTAAGGGTAATCTTCAGGAAAGTTATCTGAGTGAAATAATAATTTCTCATTTCCATATATGCATAATGTGTTGATTTATGGAAATGTTACAGTGAAAGCCATTAAATTATATAATTAATGTAATTGAATAAATATAACATATATGTGTGTGTATGTATGTGTATACATTCTTTTCTTGTGGCTTTTTTCCTCATTATTTAGAATACCATCATTGATTTCTAACTGAAGAAAATTTACTGTCACAAACGGGATTTCCCATTTTGGGAAGCAGTATGCAGATCCTGTAAAAGACTAGGAATAGAGCTACCATATGATCAGTTTTTTTCCCTCCTTGGCATTTATGAGAAAGAACTGAAATTGGCACACCATAGTGATATAGCCACTTCAATATTTATAGCAGCACAATTCAAATAGACAAATCATGGAAACAGTCCAGGTGCCCATCAACTGATGAATGAATAAATAAAATGATATGTATATATGCATGGTAGAGTTTTACTTAGCCATAAAAAAAGAGCATGAAATTAAAGGCATTTACTAGAAAATGGATGGAAATGGAGATTATCATGTTAAGTGAAATAAGCCTAACTCAGAAAGTCAAAAGTCAAATATTCTCTTTCATATGTAAAAGCCAGACCAACTTAGGGGGAAAATGGAGGTGATCCCACAATATAGAGGAGAGATTAGTGGAGTGGAGAAAGGGTTTTGGGGGAGGAGGAAGGGACAGGAAAAGAGAGGAATTGTGGAATGGAATGGACCAAACTATGCCATCTACATATATAAATATGCCATAGTTAATTTCACCTTTATGAAAATCTACAAAGCACTGATTTTAAAAAATTAATAAATAGAAGAAAGACCAGTACAATAGAAGAAGGAAAATGGGGAGAGGGAGGAGGGGAAGGAATGAGGAAGCATTGGGGCTGAAATGGAGCAAATTATATTCCATATTTGCATGATGATGTCATAGTAAACAGCACAGTTATGTGTAACTATAATGACTTCATAAAAACATTAAATACAGATTTTCCTAAACTTACAGGTCTCAAAAAATAAATGATAAAAATGCAGTAATCTTTTCAATCAATCGTTGAAGTAAATATTTAATGGCCTAACCAGTTACTTTTGGATTAAAGGGGGAAAACCATAGCTTTTGAGATATGAACTGTAGACATTCACTAAGCAATATTCTTTTTTCCCATTGTTGGGAAGACTAGAAAGTTTTATTCTTGCAGATACAGAACTCATACTCAAAAGAAGTCTTTATGATCCCCAAAGGTTGACAATTATAGCATCTTTACAAGCTGGCAGAAAGATAGAGGTGTTTTTCAGTTTGATTTAGCTTTTCTTCTAAGGGAAGAAGATGCTAGCTTGTTGAGTCTATCACAAAGTAAGAATTTGAAACACTACTATATTTTAAAAAGAAGGAGAGAGAGACTTATTCTATTATGTAAAGCCAGCTGTTCTGTATTTCTATGAAAACTGTGCCTAAAAGGAAGAAACTGTGTAGAACAGATTTCAAATGTTGATTTTCCATGTAAAAATTTATTTTAATATGTAGAAAAATATAAATGTTGACAGATTTCTCAAAAGTCAGAGTGCTTTTAAAGATATTCAGTTCATAGGTAAAATGAGAAATTTAGAAAAAAAAAGATATATTTGTGTATTTGTAAGCTCAGATAGCTACCTTCCAACTTAATATTTTGTAAGAGAAATTTCAATATATATTTGAAAGCAACACAAGGAAAGGGGAAGAGGACTGCGGGGAAGAGATCAGATAAGGCAGGAGCAGGGAATACAATCAAAACCCAGTATATGCATGTATGGTGATGTCATTTAAAATCTCATAATAAAAATAAATCAGTAACAGTTATATCTATACATATACTTGAATTCACTGTCAGTCAATGTTATATGTACTTTTTTATATAAATACATGCATAATACATGTAGTCATATAGCTGTATTTGTATTTGAAATCATTTTATTTTATTTCATTTATCTTATAGTTCAGGTACTAATTCAACTCATGTGCAAGCTTTATGTTTACATATCCTTTAGATATAGGACATTGAGATTTTAAAACTTTTTACTTTGCTCTACATGACTTAAGTCATTATACTCTTTTAAATGATCTTATATAGGCAAAATATATGCAAAAGAAAAAAAAAAAGCTGCCCTTGATAGCAGTCAGCCAGCTCTTCTGGCTCAGCTAGCTAGATAGATGATAATGTTCAGAAGCTCTGAACATAAGTAATTTGAAAGAATACAAAAAGCAGATAAAGCTTATATTTACTGCATTAGTCATCTTTCCATCACTATGACAAAATACTGGAGAAAATTACCTTAAGAGATAAATATTTGTTTTGATCCACAGTTTAGTCTATGGTTGCTTAGTCTCTTTCTTTTGTCCTGTTGTGTTGTGGGAGCACAATGACAAAGGAGGCCTGCTCACCTGATGGCAGCCAGGATGCAAAAAAATGTAAGAGACTGGAGTCCCAGTACACCTGCAAGAGCATACTTCTACTGACCTAACTTCCTGCATCTAGGCCCTACCAGCGGAAGGTTCTGTCACCTGCCAATAGCACCAGATAGTGAGGACCCAACCTTAAGCATATAGACTTATGGGGTAAATTTCAGACACAAACTATAATAAAGACCATGGTGGAGTGAGACCAAAAATGAGACTGCTCCATAATGGCTGAGCACAACCAACCACCGAAACACTGTCCAAGTCACAAAAATGACTTAATACTGACCACATCTCATCAATGTTAATATAACTGCTGCTTCTTCAGCATATTAAGTTTAGTCTCACTTCATTACTTCCACCTTTGAGATAAAAATTAAGATAAGCATAGGGTTGCCTTTCCCTATCCAGGCTAATATTATGCTTCCTTGAATCTTCTCCAAAATAATGTAGCATGTGTCAAAATTCTGTAATTCATCTTTATGCTCTTTCCACTGTACCTCATGCTTTCATGGTCTGCTGTCTCCTTGTTGTATGAGCCAACAAACCTGACTTTGTTACTTATAGGTATTTTATTGGTGGTCTTTCACTGAAGAGAACTGATTGATTAAATCCTTAGGAGCTGTATGCAATTATTATATGCCAGTAAATATCAGTCAGCAATGTGCACGTTTTTTCAGAATAGGAATATACAGTGAAGAAATATATCAAATATCTATTTTCTGACTGGCATCATGTTTAGCAATTTATATATTGACTCTTATTAACTGCCCTGTGAATTTGTCAATATTGGCTCCATTTTGCAATTTATGAAATTGAATCAGTGTTAAAAAACATAATCTGTATATGAAGTTTTGTTTTTTTGATAGAAAGTCTCCAATAGGGCAGCACAGGTGTATAACTTTTCTCTTTTTACACAATCTTTACATTAATGGGTACTTCAGAAATGCATTCAGGACAGACAGAGACTTCAATTTCATGACAACCTTTAGAATTTTCATTCTATTCTTCTTTGGTTTTCAGATGTTCCCACTCAAACTAGGTCTCAGGTTTAATTTTAAACCATGGCCAAGGTAAAATTTCTGCATTTTGGACAGTACATTTTTACAGATTTTGCTATGCTTAACAATAGTATAAGAAAATTGTTGGGAAATACTACTTCCTTTTCCAAGATCTGAAACATTGATAAATCCTACTAGTTTTTTTTCTGTGAATAATGAATAAGTATATGTATTATTTTTTCAAATATTCTTTCTTCCTCAGTATTATTAATTCAATTACTTAGTTTTGTCTATCATTTATCTATTTAATTTATATTTAAATTCATTCTGTATCAAGTGTCACTATGTGTTAGGAATGTCTTCTGGGGTCTATAAACTTCTATTAATTTATATATCTATTATTTTTCTAAGTGTAAGTTTTTAAACTACTTCAAAGTCTAAAATTTAATTTTGATACATTTGTATTTATTTTATTAATTTAAGCTGCTTATTAAAAATATTTCAAAACTCTACTAATTTTCTACAAATTTTAATCTTGACACCCTTATTTTTCTATAAGTATGTTTTTGAATTTTATATTTAACATTGTTTCTGTACAAAACTAGATAATTTATTTGAAGATTTTAAATAGCATTTGGTTGTCAGACTTCTGTGACAACAATAGCTTTTTTTCTGAGAGTTGCTTTTATCACCATTTTCACTAATCCACCAGTCCTTCAACTCAAATATAAGTATTAAAGATTACTGCCAAGCAGTCTTTAATAAAACTTCTCTCTTACTCTGGAAACATCATTTTATCTCCACTATCTCCTCCCCTATTATGTCATTTATTATGTTTATTTTCCTGATGTCAGCTTTTCTTTCTAAACTTTAAGTATCTAAGCATTTTAGGGACCAGAAATTATCCATTTCTACTTTTTTCTGAGGTGGGTACCGGGAATTGAACTCAGGGGCACTTGATCCTAGAGCCACATCCTTAGCCCTTTTTCATATTTCATTTAAAGACCAGGTCTCACTGAGTTGCTTAGCACCTCATATTTGCTGAGGCTGGCTTTGAATTCGCAATCCTCCTGCTTCAGCCTCCAGAGCAGATGGGACTACAGGTGTGCACCACTGTGCCTGACTCTATTTCTACTTTGTCTGTATTTACTCAAATCATTTCATATGGGCTTATGTTTTTCAAAGTTAGTTGTACTCTTTTTTACTTCTCTAATTCATCTTTTTTCCTAGTGCCAGCTCTATATCCCATCTCTACTTCTTCATTACTACTTGGGAACCCAATAAGTATCTCTAACTGAATAAGTTCAAAGTAGAACCAAACTGTAGGCCCACTGGATAGTAAAGATTTTTGCACAAGGTATAAATCTGATAAATAATTTAAATTATTAAGTGTATGAAAACTCCCATCTTAAAGCAGTAGCTTTTAAGTAAAAATTCTCATATTTTGAGAAATAAGAACACTGAAATATACTAATAGAGAAGTTGCTTAGAGAATTAACCAGAAATGCCATTATAATAGGAATAAAAATGGTAGAATAAATGCATTTTAAGATTCATAAAAACTGTTTTATTTTTGAGATTGTCAAGTCACAATTAAATTTTTATAATGGGTAACATTTCTTTTTATAATAATGTGAAATATTTCTTCTTTCACAGTTGTAATCTGTTGAGGAATACCTGTAGTTCATGTGGTCATTTTAAATATAACACTATGTGTTTTTGAGGGGAAGGGTAGTGGGGATTGAGTTCAGGGACACTTGATCACTGAGCCACATCCCCAGCCCTATTTTGTATTTTATTTAGAGACAGGATTTCACTGAATTGCTTAGCATCTAATTTGCTGAGGCTGGCTTTGAACTGGGCATCCTCCTGCCTCAGCCTTCCGAGCCACTGGGGTTATAGGCATGGCCACTGCATGCAGCTCTTTTTAATACTATGTATGAATGTCAAATGAGGACTTGGACTTAGGTAACATCTCTATGATTTTATGGACCTGGTATACAGTTTAATTAACTTGAATAAAATTAACTTTGATTATATGTAAACTTTATGATTCTATATAAAGAGAAATATTTTTATAAAAGAGCTTCCATAAATAATCTTCCCTTAATAATTTTGTGAAATGTAAAGTTATTCAATATCTCAGCCATATGCATTATGTACTTATGTGTTTAGGTGTATTTCAATGGGAATGGGGCCTTCAAAATTTCATCATATATACTAACTGTATTTAACCAATTTTCACAAGATTATTTTAAATTCCTTATAGGTATGTTACCTCTTTCTTTCTCTTTCCTTCTTTCTTTGAAGCTCAAATTTTTAATGTCTTCTCCTGCTTCCCTAAATAATTCTCCTGACCTTATAAAAGTAAAATGAATAATTTTGAAAGGAATCCATAAAACTTTCAAGTGGTTTCCTTAAGTTGATTAATCAAAATAATATTGCTCTATTTTAATTTTACAGAAATTGTCATATAGTATCTTTACCTTACACTTGTTTCACTATCACTTCTGTTAAGGGAAGCTAAAATAATTTAGATCTTATCTAAACAGACTAAGAAAATGCCTGCAACTTTTAACTTTTCCTGCTATGAATCTTCCCCTTCTACAACAGCAAAACCTACAACTGAATAGCAGACTTATTAAATAATTTAATCACTGAGTAAAATTAAACTGGATAAAAATGTAGCCACATGCATATCTATTCTAACACTCCCATCAAAACACAGATGTGATCAAAGGCATAAATTTATACTCTTCTGTGTGCCATGCTTCTTTCATTAGATAATTTTGATTCTAATTTGTTGTGCATGGACCTTATTATCTAATTACAGTCTAATTTTGACAAATAAAAACCATTGCATTAGGGTATCTCTAGTCTTAATCATGGACAATAATATACTGTTCTTTGAAATTCAATTTGACAGCCCCTTCAAATTCAGAAATTGACTTGCAGAGACGTCCAAGGTCATGATCCTTCAAAGCACTGTTTGTCAAATTGCCCTGACACACCTCCTGCAGGATAAAACTACTCTTTGATTATTAATGTGCAGTGGAACGTAGCATAGACTAGCATACTGATCTTATATATCAAGAAAAAAATGACAAATGAACAGGTGAAAACAACTCAAACTAAATGCTATATATATATATATATATATATATATATATATATATGGGGTTTTGTCAGAGAAAAAAGTATGATGAATATACAAAAAATTATTTTAAAAAAATTCTAGGATTCTAAATGGTATTACAAGTGTGTAGAAGGAAATGCATAATATTCAAGGTCCTCAACATAAAACACATGGAATATCTGTGCAAGGATTATTGCCTTCACAGTTGAAAATGCAATCAGTAATATTGATGTACGAGATCAATTATATAAATAATAATTCAGAGATTATAATGAATTTAACTTTCCTTTGCTATACTATGTCATAGATCAATAAAATCATATTCATTTAGTATTTATTATACTTTGATACCTAATTCCAAACCACAGAGAATATGAAGCACATACCTATAGATGCCTATATTGGTTCTGTAGACATATCCTATATTTGTGTATATGTATATTTATATATATGATACATATAGTTAAGGAGTATTATTTTTATAAACATAACTTGTATAAATTATTTTGGTTAATTTTATGAAATTCTATTATGAAATGACATATATCACCCCAAATATTCCATATGTATATATTTGTATGTATGCACCAAAATACTCCTAAAAATATCAATCTATTTCCAAGGGCAGAAAAATATTAAGACATCAGTAGATTTTAATTATGTATTGGGACAAAGAGATAATTTCAAAAATATCCAGAAAAGGAATGAAAATTATCTGGTATCTAATTTCTTAGTAAAACTGCACTATAGGATATTAGAAAAGGCTTTTCAAAACTTTAAGATGAAAACAATTTAATCCATCAATTTTGTAAGTTTAAATGTTATCTTTCAAGGATCAATGTAAAACAAAATACATTTCTAACATAACAGGATCTTAAACTGGCCTCTCTCCCATGCATCATTTCTTAGAAAGACACTTCCAGTAAACCTGATGTTGAATATCAAAAAAGAGGATACCATGAATATAAGACAGAAACATGTAAATGTAACTTAGAATATCTGTGACAGCAAGTCAATTAATCATAATATTACTGTATCAAATCCATAAAACAAGTCCACATTTGAATAGGAGAAGAGTAAGTGTCTGAGAGGTGTTATTAAAAGGATGTGACATATTTTAAAGAAGAGATGAGGTGAAAAAAGAGATGAGGAATGGATGATTTAATGGCTAAACTGGATAGTAAATAAATATTTTTAAATCTATGTGTAAATTAGATGGGAGAAGGCCTTATGGTTGATCAGTTTTTATTTCTCTGAATATTGCTTACCTAGTTCTTTTTTCTGCATTCATGCTTCCTACCTATGATGATGTACCCCCCATCATTTAAAATTTTTAATAGTTCATTTCTTTCTTACCCATCTCTTCTTCAAAATATTATAGATTGATTACACAAGAAATGTTAAGAAACACCTGATTCCCAGTCATTGCCTTCTAATTTCAACACAAATTTTGTGTTCAAATAAATCAATAGGTAGTCAATAGATATTTATTGAATGAATGAATGAATCACACCATAAGCACTTACAATAATGTTTTCTCATTGGAAATCCACATCTGAATGATTAGTTAGGAGCAAACCAGAGCGATAAAATAAGCAAGATTTTTTCCTCTTTTTCTTAAAATAATTAATAATTTGCTACATTGGAGTGGAATGTGGATGGAAAAAAAAGAGTGACAAAGTTTGAGCTGGGAATGTATCTTAGTGGTGATGTTTGTGCTTAGCATGTGCAAGGCCCTGAGTTTGATTCCCCAAAACACACACTATTCTTGGCACTAATACTTTGATATTGACATCAGTGACAGAAGATAAATCTAAAAAAAGACAAAGATGTTTTGAATATTTAAAGAAGAAGATTTTGAATTAATTATAATATATAAGAGACCAACAGTCTATTCAGATAGAAATACCCACATCTTTATTTATTGTGGTTTTTCCAGTATCTGCAAATATTAGAAATTCTTATAGTTTTCCTTTTTGATGATGTTCAATTGCACCATGAGACTGAAGTGTTGTTTACAAGGCAGATTCTTAATAGGATATATTGATATTGATCCACTATATTCTAAATCTCTTGAGAGCAAGATATCATTTTTGCACAGATGTATGAATGATGAACTACAAATTGAGTGAACAAATCCAGAAAGAAGCAAACGTGTTTTTAGCCTTGGAATTCTTTTTAAATCAGAATTTAAATACAATGATATGTATCCAAAATTTCACTCCACAATTTTCGGCCAAGCTTATAGTAGCAAACAAGAAAGCATTCAATAAAGTATTTTAGAATAAATCAGGATATCTAAAGTAAATTCATTTGAAATAAAATAAGCATCTGAATATCCTACTAGTTATGTTAGAAGTTGGATTTGTGCATTTTCAATAAAATGAAACTTGAAATATAAAAATTATTGTATTATCCATGTTCAAATTCTACCTCTTTGTCATAAATTATATAAGAAACAAAGACTCATACATATTTCTTTCAATTTTTTGAATAATATATGACAGTAAGAAGAAATGTGTTTATTTTATATTGGATTCTCTCCCAAAATGATTATCAAAGTCACTTTGAATTAATATTCTAAGGTTTCTTCTTTTTATAAGGATCTTCTTTAATTCTTTGATATTCAACATAATTCTTCTTGATGATCTTACAAATAAATCATTCTTGCCCATTTATTCATCAGATACTGAAAGGACTGTCAGAAATGAATTCATCTGACTTTTTGGAAAAATGAACACATCACTTTCATTAACTTCATTATACTGAGCATTTTTTTTACAAGATTTTCATTATTTATGTTTAGTTAATTATTTTATGTCATATTTCAAATGCTAGATTTTCCCAAATGGGTCTTATTATTTGATCAACGGGGAAAATAGGCATTGATTTTAATTTTAAGGGAGAGATATATTGGAGTGGGAATAATTTTATAAGTAGGCATTTACTGATAATTATGCTCTTAATGTCATGTTTCCTTTGGGAAACATTTGATAAGTAAACATGGATATATAAATGAAAATCTTTAAAAATATTTTTTCTGTTACTGGGGATAGGACTGAGGGCAATGAGCAATATCCTCAATAGTTTTTAATTTTTATTTTGATACAAGGTCTCACTATGTTGCTATGGCTAGTCTCAAACTTGTAATCCTCCAGCTTCCGCCTCCCAAATTGCTGCGATTACAGTCATGCACTGCCACACCCACTTTAAATGGAGAAGTCTCAGATATCCAACAATGACTCCTCTCCCTGTTGTCTTTGCTGTCTAATGTCCTCTGCCTGTGTATTGCCTGCTATTGTCCTCATCTAGCAGAATTGCTCTCAGCATTTATTCAAAGCTAATTTCCTACATTAAGTGAAGTTTTATTCAACCACTTAAATGTTAATTAGTTTTCAATCATTGATTGAATATGGTACATATTTATTTTATACTATTTTTGGAAATAGAAATGAACATGGGGACATAAAAGCAAAAATAAGAAAAGTATGGGTTAAAATATTTATTGGTAACATGGGGGAAATTTTTAATACATTCTAAATGCTATATAATATCCTTCATAGTAATTTTTAATTCCAACTAATCTTTCAAAGAATTATAATCATCTAGACACTAAATTTATTGTACTGTAGTAAATATATTCTCTGCAGAGCATTATGTAATGTTTTGTGCTTTTTATTATAATCTATTTTTAATTGTTTATAGTTAATTGCAAAGGTGAAGTTTAACATTTACTAGTGCCACACTTAAAACACCATTGTATTGCTGAAGGGTTTTGAAGTGAAGGCCTAATATCCAATATTGTCATTACAAGAGGAGAGAATGTAGAAAGACAAATCAAACTCCTAAAGGGAATACTTTTTGAAGGAGAACAGAAGCTTACAGAGTGAATCATCAGCTAAAATATATATGATTGCTTGTGGGTATGTTTCATTGTTCAGCAGTAATCAATATGACAACCCAAGTCAGATACTGTAATAGCAATAACTTTTAAAAGTCTTTGAACATTTATTGTTCATCTCTCTTTTATGTCATCTGATTCAGAGTGCTTCAAATTTGAGACAATCTAAGTAGAAAGTAATCATTGTTTTTGAAATGTTAACAGAGGCAGTTTAAAGAACTATTCATTGTTCTACCTGTTGTTTCTTCTAGTATTTTATGCCTTATAATAAAACCAAAGGTAAATAGAGTTATTAAAGAAAAGTCTACAAAGAATTCACGTGTTATACTCCACTAGTCATTTTCTACTTACAAAATGGACTTCTGTAGGTAAACATAGCAGCCGCACATGTACCCAATCATGTGTGCATCAGTAAGGCATGACACAGGCATGCATTCACACATCTATGTACAATTTCTTAGATAGCCAAAAAAAAAAAACATATAACACCACTCCTAATCTCTCTGTATAATGGAAAACAATTAGTATGGGGTCTGTGCTATTAAAATCAAAACTAAAAGTTTACTTTTTATTCAAAATTGCATAGACTAAACTACACATGTCAGCATTCATATCTCTAGTCTCTTGAATTTTGTTAAGTGATTTGATTTGCAAGGTTTGTTAAATGGAAACTGTGTTGTTAATTATGGCAACTTTGAAATGCTGGATCTTACATGAAGTTTCCATCAGAGAGAGTAGTGACCAAAACAAGACTGTCAAAACCTGAGCAGAGGATGCTGGATTTTGAAAGAACATTAGTTCTAAATGTGTCCAAGTCCTCAAAACTCACCATGAATATCTGAAACAAAAATGAAGAAAACTGCATCAGCCAGGTACATGATTTGTTCATCTTCTTTGTTTCTTATCCTCCCTGCTCTTGGCAGGGTTACTTTGGGGAAAGCAGGTGGGGAGAACATGAGAACCTGATGGATAGGAAAATGGGAGAGCAGAGGATGAAAACAGCAATAGCTGTTGAATCTGCCAATTCTCAGGCTCAATACCTCTAATATAGACATTGGAAGTGTGTCTTCAAAAGGAGAACAAGTGTGGCTCCTTAAGAGCACACAGGAAAATAAGCAACACTGTGTTATTACCTCTGGGGCTTCTTCTCCTGTGCCTCCAGGACTCCCCATCTCCAACATTCCACACCTCCACACACACACACACACACACAAAAGAATCTACCTGTGGATTTTATACTGAGAACAACTTTTTAATCATATATTTATATATTCATTGTTTTTAAAATGTAATTTTGCTGGGCTTGGTGGCACATGCCTGTAATCCTAGCATCTAGGGAGGCTGAGGTAGGAGGATCGCAAATTCAAAGCCAGCCTCAGCAAAAGCGAGGTGCTAAGCAACTCAGTTGAGACCCTGTCTCTAAATAAAATATAAAACAGGGCTAGGGATGGGGCTCAGTGGCTGAGTTTCCCGGAGCTCCATCCCTGGTACCCCCAAATAAAGATAAAAATATAAATAAAAATGTAATTTTTAGCAGGAAGATCAAATATGCTCTAATTGTTTCACTTGCTCTGAGAAGTACAAAATATAGTTGGAGTAAAAGATAACAAATTTAGTAGCAGTAAGAGTTAAATGTGAAGGAAAATCTCACATGGAAGATGATAAAAAATACATAAAACGATACTTTAAATGAGTAAATTACTCATTGTTGCACCCATCCACATATTACTCTAGGTCCCCAAAAGGAGATGGATTATTCAGTGAGTACAGTCATGTGAACTAAAAGATATAATTCAAGACATTTATTTGGCATATTTATTTGCAGATGACAAGCCCAAAAGGATACATTAGGATTTAAGTTACATATTTAAAATATATTTAAAAATAAATATACATTCCCTTCAGAAAATTGCAGCTTAATGATGGAAATTTTCTACCATGTCATTGAGTGTTCATATGCAAATTGGGTCCTCAGACAACAATTATGCAATGTATACACATATAAAATTCTTATTGGGGTTACCTTGGTAACCAAATCTTTGGGAAGTCAAGGAAGCAAAGGGGACAATATTGGTATGTCAGTCTTTGTTCTTCAGAGATACCAAACTAGAACCAATAGGAGTGGTTGGGGGAAGGAGAGAGCAAAGATAAGAATCTAACAATTCCCAAGGTCTATAGTAGGCAAGCTGGAGGCTGAGGAGAGTAAGCAGTATAGTTCCAATTCAATGCTACCAGGATTGTAGGAAAAAAAAAAAAAAAAAAAAAACAGGGGAAATGAATGAGTGAATGAATTATTTAATCAATTAGAATGTTCCCAGTTCACGCAGGGAATAAGGATGGAATTTCTTTTTACTCAAGGGAGGGCTGGTCTTTATGTTTTATTCAAGAGTTCATCTGATTAAATGGGGCGCACCCCCTTTAGGAAGGAACCTCTACTTCAGTTAATTCTGATATTAATCTCATCCAGAAACATCCTTACAGCTGTACATGAAGTAATGTTTGACTAAATATCTGTGCAAGCTAAGGCCCAATCAAATTGACATAAAGAATTAACCATCCTAGCTGGGCAACAATATAGTCTAAACACAGGTCTCAGATTTTCCTACAAGAAGCTCTGAATTTGGGATGGTTCTCTATTAAATCTTAGGTATTCTAACATTATTACAATTTTACCTTTTGATATTTTCAGCTTCTTGAGTAAAAGGTGGACCAAATTGAGGCAAAGACTTGTCACATCCTTCAAGTCTGTATATAACTGTGCACTTGTAAATCACACACATATACCGTATGAATATGTTTATTGTACAAGTAAACCAATAAAATAGTCAATGAGTCAGAATTTTACATTACATAGTTTTTCTGAGTCACAATACATTGATGAATAAATGAATAGATAGATATTTCATTATTTTACTCATTAAATATAATTTTATTCACATATCATTTGCCATAAACTAAAATATCCAGTGAGAAGGGATTAAATCTACCTTATATTGTAATTTCTCTTAGTCACAGTTATATACTGTTAATCATGACCAAATGATAACCTTAAAAATAAAATTATTTAAAAGAATGCTAAATATTTTATTGGATGGAGGACTTGTCATTTATTTGAGTTTATACTTGTCTATACTTTTCTTGTGCTAGGCATTTAGGTAGCTTAACTAACGATAATGCCTAAGTTACTTCATATATTTAGTTGAATAAGCTAAAAATATAAATTCAGTATTGTTATGCAATATAAATAAGATCTAAAATGAAAATGCATATTAAGGGAACATGGATGTGTAATAATCTATAAATCAGTGAATGCTGATTTGAAGAGTTTATTTAGATAGTATCTAAAAAAAGGAAGTTCACAAAAATTGAATTAAACATTTTTTTTTATATATGAGGAAAGACATAAAACCAATTCATTAAATAAATGGAGAAAGTCTTCATGTGTATTTCTTTTCAAATTTAAAAACAAGAATAATATGTGTAAATATTTAGTTTATGTCCTAAATTATGCCCCTTTTTAGACATCTATTTTAATCTCTATTATAAATGTAAGAGAGAGGTATTATATTCTACATTTACAATCTTGAAGAAATATAAACACAGAAAAGTTAGTATGTTGTGAAGAATAATTTACTAAGCTTGAATTTAAACCCTTATGTATGAATCTAAACTCCATAGAGCATTAACTTTAAAATTTCTGGTATTATTATTTGCTATTATTTGCATATTTTTCTCTTCCAAAACTTATGCTGAAATTTAATTACTGTTTTAGAAGAAATAAGATGTATAGTTTTAAAGAGTTCAGCATTTATTACTATTTCTATTCTTAATGATTGCCATTCTAACTGGAGTGAGATTATGTCTTAATGTAGTTTTGATTTACAATTCCCTCATTGCTGGGGATATTGTATATATATATATATATATATATATATATTATATATTATATAGACATATATAGACATATAAAGACATATAGACATATACATATATTATATATACATATATGCATAATATATACACATACATTTTATAAATATATATATATATATATATTAAGGGGTTTTATTCAGCTACAAAGAAGAACAAAATTATGGCATTTGCTGGAAAATGGATGGAACTGGAGAACATCATGCTAAGTGAAATAAGCCAGACTGAGAAAATCGATGCTGAAATGTTTTCTCTCATATGCAGAAGTTAATCAAAAATAAGAAAAAAGGTGGGGGGATAACATAAACATAGAAGAGAGATTTGTGGAACAAAAGGAGGTTACAGGGGAGGAAGGAAGGACAGGAAAAGAGAAAAATTTTGGACTAAAATTGGCCAAATTATGCTGTGTTCATATATGAATTTTACTTCAATGTATACCTATAAAACATACATAAATAAATAAACGGAAAATCAGCAGAGTAGAGGAAGGAAAACCGGTTGAGTGAGAAGAAGAGAGGAAAGGAGGAAGTAGTGAGGACTAAAACAGAGCAAAGTGTATTCCACACATGTGTGAGTACCATTAAAACAAAGGTAATTAGGCCTTGATGATTCTACACCATGAATGGAATTAATGCCATTCTAAAAGCATAAGTGTAGCCCCGTCTTGCCCTCTTTCTTTGCTATTATGCCAAGTAATGACACAGCAAGAAAGCTGTGTTAGGTGCAGGCATCCTAATCTAGGACTTCCAACTCCAAAACTGTGAGACAATAAATTTCTGTTCATTATAAATTGCCCAAGCTAGCCAGGCACAGTGGCACACACCTTTAATCCCAGAGGCATTGAAGGCTGAGGCAGGAGAATTGTTATTCAAAGTCAGCTCAGAAATTTAGAAAGTCCTTATGCAATTTAGCTAGACACTGTCTCAAAATTTTTTAAAATGAATAAATAAATAAATAAAAGGGTTGGGATGTAGCTCAGTGGTAAAGCGTACCTGGGTTCAATCTCTGGTACAGAAAAGGAAAAATAAATAAATAAATAAATAAATAAATAAATAAAAAGAAAAAATAAATAAATTGCTTAATCTAAGTTATTTTAGTATAGCAGCATAAAACAGACTAGGTCAAGCCAGGCAGTGTGGTACATGCCTCTAATCCCAGCATCTTGGGAGGCTGAGGCAGGAGGATTGCAAGTTCAAAGCTAGCCTCAGCAACGCCAAGGTGCTAAGCAAATCAGTGAGACCCTGTCTTTAAATAAAATACAAAATAGGGCTAATGATGTGGCTCAGTGGTCGAGTGCCCCTGAGTTTAATCCCTTGTATACCCCCCCAAAAAAACACACTAATATAAGTCAGCATTATATAATGATGTATAATGATGCCATATTTTAGTGTTTGATCAATTTTTTTCTGTAAAAAAAAAGATATAACAAACTAGTAGCCTGGAAAATATTAAAACAATGATGTTTCTAAAAGATAAAAATCATTGGAAAGAGATTTTAAAAAAGGGTTAAAAAAACCCATGTTATGTCAATATTTGCTCTTATCACACTACTTATTTAGCAGGACAAAGGAGATGCTTATGTACTAGGATATACTGCTCATAATGCAGACACAGCTACATAGAGCAGACATTGGTATGAATTTATTCTAAAATAACTGAAACCTGAATATCTCTTTAAATATCTATTTTTAAGGTAGAGATAACAGGGTCACAGAAAGGTGTGAGAAGATGGTGGGAGTAGAAGAAAGAGAATGAAGACCGGCAGGTTGGGGGTGATATTTAAGAGAAGTTTAAGCATTCAAGAATAAATGAAAAAAAATCATTTGAATAAATGTTTGTGTATTTATAAAGCTACTTTTAGTCATAAACTTATATGTGTATGTCTGTAAAAGTGAAAATACACATTTGATTTCAGTTGCTTTCTAAAATGATAACAAAGAGAATTCAAGAAAAGTTAATTTATTATAA
This sequence comes from Urocitellus parryii, assembly GCF_045843805.1. Lineage (NCBI taxonomy): Eukaryota > Metazoa > Chordata > Mammalia > Rodentia > Sciuridae > Urocitellus > Urocitellus parryii. Next base: position 24,601,431 of record NC_135537.1, on the reverse strand, counting down.
ATATGTTTAATGTTTTCAAAAGATTAAAGATTGTTGTGTATTGTTAGATTGTTGCATATTTGCTTCTTCCTTCTCTAAACAATTGTATATATTTTCCATTCCATTTAATGTTTTTTTTTTGAGACTATAATTCTCTAAGTTTCTGTGGTTCAACTGATTTCCAGTTAATATTACTATAATTAAAATGAATTAAACATCTTTTTACCTGCATATCTTAGTATGAAAATACATCCCATGAATGTAAATTAAAGTGAGGAAACTTACTTATACAGCAAAAACTCTTCAAATTACAAACTTTGAATCAAATCACAACATTCTGTCTTATTATGGCTAAACTACCAACTACAATAAATGTTGTTGACTTCATTTTCCTGAGACTGGTTTGGGTCTAGGTGGATGCTTCTTTCTATGGAAGTGAAATTTCTGTAGCCATTCCAAACCGTATATTCCAATATCTTCTTCTTTGAGAGAAAAGAAAAAGAATGTTCTTCCCTCCCCAATTCCCCCTAGACTCCAAAACATCAGTAAATGCCTCCTTTATTAACACTGGTCCTGAAACAAGATCTACCCTAGTTGTCCTAAAAGGAGGATTTTGAAATAGTCCTCCTGTTGGAATTATGCATCTAAAAATGGAAATGGTTAATTTTTCAAAAAAATTTGAACTTTGAAAAGGAAAAAAAATACACACACACACACACACACACACACACACACACACACAAATTGAGAAACCAAAATTCTATATACATTCTTCTATAGCACCTCTAGTTCCAAAATTAAATCAATTCCCACATTGAAAAATTTAGGCCAAAGAGTATAGATCTGAAATCTTCAAAATTTAGCTTACACAGAAACAACTGAAGCACTTTTAGAAACTGTTTGGTCATTGACAATTTCCTCAGAGTTGGGTCCAGTATTAGACCTATGTACCAGAGATCCCCACTGGTGATTATGATTTATGTGTAGGAGATTTTAATGAAATTCCCATTTATGTGCCAAACTTCACTGACAGACATTCTGTTTTAATTTAAATACATATCATTAAAACCATTAAGATTAGGAACTATTTTTTTATATATCTCTTTTAGTTTTTACTCCTCAACAAATTGAAAGTATATATATAAAATGTATATATAATAATTTTATACTTTTTTATATATTTAAGCCATTATACTTATTCTTTTACAAGTTAGTATCTTTTAAATTTTTATTAGCATATATGATTTTATTATAATAGTTCTTTGGAAGACATATTCATTATTTTATGAATTAGATATCTTTTAAATGTTTATTAGGTTATGCATGTATATTTAAGTATAAATTTTTAAATTAAAATAGAAGTGCTTTTTAAAAAACTATTATAACATTTTTCTCACAGATTAGAATTTTATCATGTTTATGGTCTTTATGATTTATAAAATATGAAAAATTCAAAGATTATCTATTTGTTATAAATCATTGGCTATTTTACCAATAAGAGACAATGTTCCAGTAAGGAATATCTATAGGTCTGCTGGACTGGCATCTTTGGGAAAGACTAACCAGTTCAAAAGCAAAGATGTGAGTCCCATTGTCCATTCTAGGAAAATACATTGAGTTATGGGACCCTACTGACTCCATGTTCATTGATCTAAAGTTAGAATATTGCCAGGGAAACTGGTTATAGCCCTCTTCTTCCTGATCCTGTGTGATGGATGATTCAGGGCAGTAATCTTTTCCCTAACGACCTGTGAGGGATGCAATGTGAATTCTCCAGCTACAACTTTATGATGTAGCAAGTGACTGGCAAAATATATTCATATTCACCTTTTTTTTCTGGTTCAGAAAAATACCTACACGTTCCCTGTAAAAGACAGTTATGGTCCTGAGGAACATGCTTTGAAATTGAATTGTGTGGATATTGCTGGTTTTCTTAGAAGCTTTAAGAGACTCACTTATTGTCAGGAGGGAAGCCTTGGAAAAATTAAACTTTACATTCCAGTGATCTCTTTCCTGCTTTCCTTATACATCCACATATTTCTCCTGTTTCTTCCAAGCACCATACTTTATTCTTTCTTTGTGCTTAGGTAAAGTATTTTCAAAACATAGTAACTAATAAATGATTAACATATGAAAATATCAAGAAAACAAATATTATATATAAAAATTTTAAAATTCTAAGAAAATTCATTTGATGGAAAAACATTGGTAATACCCTTTAATTTTAAATTTAGTAAAAATATCATGAGAGTATAGAGGTATTATGTGAAAAAATAGGAAGTCATTAAAATCTTTTTGAGTACCCTTTTTATAAATATAAATTGACAAAATACAATGTAATATGTAAACATAGGACTAAGACTTGAACATGACACTCATGTTCAGTAATAAATGTTGAGTTAAGTACATTTTGACATTCATTGTTAGAATACAGTGATGGTTCTAAAGATATAAATAATTTAGCAACTTGTCAAATTGTTCTATGGTAATTCTATGTAAATTTAGTCATGTAAATTTATGTTTGAAATATTTCAACTGGCAAAAAAAAATATGTAGGGAAGAAAAAATAAATTGGAAGGAAATGGTAACATATGTTTATCCAGAGTGATAAAGTTAATTCTTTTACAATTTTTTTCTGAATATTTCCCTTACCTGTACATTTTTCAAATATAGCACACACATATGGTTAAAATAGAAAAATGTTGCAGGGTGCAGTTGTGTGCACACCTATAACCCCAGTGGCTTGGAAGGCCAGGGCTGAAGTATCACAAGTTTTAGGACAGTCTAGACAAATCAGCAAGGCCCTGTCTGAAAAGAAAATATAGAAAGACTTGGAGATGTGGTTAAGCACCTCTGGGTTCAATCTCTGGTTAAAAAAAAAAAAAAAGAAGAAGAAGAAGGAGGAAAAGGAGGAGGAGAAAGGAAAAAATAAGTGCTTTACTATAGCATATCAAATATTTTAATTTTAATAACTCAGAGCATAGTGTATTTGAAAGGTTATCAAACTAGTTGGATTATTATAGTTACACATAGGCAAAGTATTCCTTTTTTTGTACTTAAGTATCTTAATTTATATATCTACAAAACAAAGATATATTCTTTATCCTATTTTATCTGGCACTACTGTATTATAGGTATGTTGACAATATTTTATAAATAATTTATAATTGGTTTAACACATTGGTATGCATAAAATATATGTTAAATAGATATTGACATATAATTAACCTAATAGAAGGTATACATTTTTAAAAGTTATTAATTATTGCCATATGTGAATTGAGAATATTATACTCTCAGAGTGTATCAAATATTTCTCAAATATTCATGTGATACAATTATTTTATATATTTTCCTAATCATGCTGACTAGAATGAAATAATTATTAAATATTTATTAATAATAAAAATAAATATTAATATTTATTAAAAGAAATAATTTTTGCATACCTCTATATGTATATGTTTCTCTGTGTAGATTTTTATGCAAACTAAAGTTTGAGGCCTAAATATTTCTAAGTATATCTATTAACTATGAATATTGTGTTTTATTAGTTAAAATTTGAATGAGGGCTGGGGATATGGCTCAAGTGGTAGCACACTTGCCTGGCATGAGTGGGGCACTGGGTTCAATCCTCAGCACCACATAAAAGTAAAATAAGATGTTGTGTCCACCGAAAATTAAAAATTAAATATTAAAAATTCTCTCTCTCTCTTTCAAGAAATTTGAATGAAAATATATCAATGTTTTCATATAAAATAAGCAAGTATATTAATAAGTATATAAGTAAATAAGCATCATTTCCTCCTGATTTCTACTAGGTCTTTCTTAAGTAGTCCAGCAGAAATAATGTCAGCTTAAATATTTATTATACTTTTACATAACTCTATACTTTACAGAGTCTTTTCACTTTTATCATCTTATTTATATAATTATTATTACTTCTGAAAATTCTTTGCCTTTTACTTCCAGAAATTTGAAGGCTTTACATTTCTTGAGCACAGGTCTTCAAGAAATCTTATTTATATTACCAAATATATTGCTTTTTAAATATTTGTACTTTCTGACCTATTCATTTGTATCAATAATAACAAAATTTGAATTTATTTTATGCTTATTATGTGCCTTCCATGTCTTCCAGACTTTGAGTGCACAAAGATAATAGAATTTATTTTTACTCTCATTTCACCAAAAGAATCAGGTAAAAGACACAATTTATACAGATGATGCTGGAAAAATAACTTTAGAAAAAGAAATCACAAATTCTGAACTTGGGTGGTCACACATGATGATGATAATATAGAGTCTATTTCACTCTACCTCACCATGATAATATATATATAGACACTAATTTCACTCTACTTCTTTATGACCTACAGTTATATTAGGACAATAAATTCCTAATTTGAAATATCTAGAAAAATGTTGTATAAGTCTGAGGCCCAAATCAGGATAGTGGACCTATATCTCTGTCTCAAAGGCCTATCCTCTTATCTACTGTCCTATAGATCTTAAAATATCCCACCTGTTTTTAAGCTATTGAGTAGGCATTTTTGTGTGTTCAGTTAAATTAAAAAGCTCAAAAATTCCAGAATAAAGCTGTTTAATCTTTGCAAATGCGTCAAAGTTTAGTTTTAGGTATGTTCTGTCCTTAATTTATGTGTAAATCCATTTATTTATTCACCAACAATACAACAAAAACATCATTGATTTCCAGACTTTGGATTAATCTCTCTTTGTAATATATCATTTCACAAAGTCACTGCAGATGCTAAATTGATTGAGCCAATGGATATTAATCAACATCTATATGTTCTAGTTATTTGGGGTATAGAGGCATAGGATAGACAAGAAGTACCTATTCTCATTGAGCTGACATTGTAATTGAGGGAGTAAATAAAGATAAGAAGAAAAAAGTGAAGAAGAGAGAAAAGAAGGAAGAGAGTAAGGAAAAGAAGAAAAAAACAGAGAAGGAAAAGAAAATTATGTATGCAAAGTTCTAAGTGGTGATAAATGCCAATAAAGAAAAACAAAGAATAAAAAAGAGATGGAAAATAACCACTAAGCATACAAATAACTGATGAGCATATTCAAGGGAGACAATGTATTTGATTTGCAGCAAAATGAGATTGTGCTGGGGCTGCATGGATAAAGATGGAGGCGAAGCAGGAGAGGGTGAAGGGAGAAAAAGGTAGATTCATAACAAAGGATAAGATCAAAAATGCCAATTCTAATAAAGAATGAAGTATTTTTTTTAGTGAACAGATACATAAGCTGACTTACATTTTTGTTGGTTTATTTACCTAATTTTTTTTTTTTTTTGGTACTGGGAATTAAACCCAGTTGTGCTTTACCACTGAGTCATAGCCCCAATTTATTTATTTATTTGTTTGTTTGTTTGTTTTTGAGACAGATCTCTGTTAGTTGCGTAGGGCCTCTGTAGTGGCTAAGGCCAACCTCTAATCTGTGATCCTTCCTGTTTCAGCCTGCTGTAACTGAGATTACTGCAAGTTGATTTATATTTTTTAAAAGATGATTCAAAAAATTCGCTACAGGTAGGTCGTGATGGCAAGACCAACGTGTAAAGAGGATTTAGGAAATGGTTGCCATCATTATAGGAAGAGATGAAGAAAACCCATTGGATATGTATGAATGGTCAGATTCCAGGCACATATGAAGGCAGAGGCAGTAGCTCCTATTAATGGATGTAAACATCATTCATGAGTAAGAAAAAGGGTCAAGAAAATTAAATTCTAAGACCTGAGCAATCAGAGGAATAACGCAGATATTTACTGAAAAGGAAAAGAATGGGTCAGGAGTGTATTTCTGAGGAAGAGTGAAATTTACATATGAGAAGAGCAGAAACAAAGAGTAATATTTCTCATAATTTAAATCTGATATAACTATCAGGCATGGAGAGACAACCAGTTCGTACTGAATAGATGGATGAATCTAGATGTCAGATATATCAGATTGCAGTTATAAATGTGCAGATAGGATGGTAATTAAAGCCATGTGAAATCTTCTAGAGAGTGAGTGTAAATGGAGGTGAGAAGCCACTCAAAGGCTAAGTACAATTTAGTGATCATTGAAACAAGTGATCCCAATCTAAGAGCACTGATATAATATGAAATTGAAAAAGAACATTGTCTTGGAAGAGATGTAATAATCTGTTTCAAGAGGACCTATATAGTTCTGTGTAAATATGGCTTATCTGAGTAAAATGAGGTAAAAAATAAAAATAAAAAAAATTTAAAAAGCTGACTTTTGAATTTTTCCACATGAATATCATCGTGGTTTCTGTTGAGATTGATAAAAAGATTGAGGCCCTCCCTCCACACACAGACACAATAAGTCTGTTCAAGAGAGAAAGAGATAAGGAGAAATGGAGATGGTGAGTAGTTACAATGTTCTAGAAAAAGAGAAATAAGGCTGTATCTTGAAGTATAATGTCAAGGACAAAAATATCTGCTGGGGTAGAATTTATGAAATGAGATATGTAAATATTAAAGCAGTACTCTCTTACTGAAATGTGATATACAGAATAAAGCTAATTGTGGGCATTGCTCTGTGGAAGCACCCATTTGGAAGCCTTACTCTTGAAACAACTAATTGAGTACCTTGCTCTGCAATAGTGCTTGCAGATTTGTACAGAAGATCTAGCTCTTGACCGTGTTTCTTGAAGAATGCTAATTAAATTTTCAAATATTTTCTCCCAAAATAGCCACATTTGCCTTTGGAATGAATTGGAGATTGACTCGAATTCTCTTTACAACTGAATAAGGACCTCTATCAAATTTTTCCATTGAATCCATATGCTTGAGAGAATGCTGATAACAATATTACTTGCTTTATAATTCCACAAAAGTACTCCTTGAGAAAATGCTTTCAGACAATTGCTAGATTTACCTTTTTGGCAAATGAATTAATTTAATCCCCTGCTTTAATTTGCAGTTCAATACAAAAGGCACTCTAAAAGGTAATTCATCTTAGCTCTCAAAACCAGATCACTGGAAACATCTTGTTTAGACAAAGCAAATGCCAGAGCAAATAGAAATTAACACATTGGAAGCAAAATTCTTTCTTTACTTGAATGTAAAGTGAACTCATTACTCCTTGTCCCAGTGGCTGTGCATTAATCAAATGATAAGAAGACATTCAAATATGCCCAACTTTTCAGCCTCCCATAGAAGTCTTATATGTAGGACAAGTATTTTGGGCCTCTGATAAATTGATGTTACTTTTTACTTCTCAAAAATGCCGATTTTTGTTTCATATTTGGTTTTATAGAATTATTAGTAAAAGATCCTGCATTGGATATTTCTAATCTGAAGAGTTTTATAGTCAGTTAAAATCAATATTTATATTCACAAAATAATAGAATTTCATCTTGCTTCATTGTTTCATAGTGCATGTTTGTTTTCACTGTTGTTTCTTACACTTTATTCTTTCATTGGTGTGCAATTAAAAAAATTTTTCTAGATGTTAAGCAATAGAAGTTCAGTTATGGGCTGGGGTTGTGGCTCAGTGGTAGAGCACTTGCCTAGAGCGTGTAAGACACTGGTTTTAATCCTCAGCCCCAGATACAAATTGAGGAGATAAAGGTATTGTATTCATCTCTAACTAAAAATATTAAAATAAGAAGTTCACTTGTCAATATACTGAACAGATAATTGAAAAACTTTTGTAAAGAGCTTGTGAATGTGTGTGTATGTGTGAGTGTGCACTCATGCCTACACACATATATGCAAATGTGCACATGAGGGCTTCTGAATATAAAATATTCATCCTGAAGACTCATACATAGAATATTAACTTAAGCCCATTATTTTCTCTTCCACAGCCTTGGTGTATTGGTTGTGCCAAGGCAGTGGGTTCTTTGTAGGCAAGCCAAACGAAGTGCCTAGAGATGGCATGGGACCTGTGATTTATTAGGGAAGCTTACAAGAGATCAGTGACTACTCCAAGAATGGTTTAGAGAATAGGTGACAACACCTCCATCCCTTATATTGTTTTGCCAAGTAGTGCCTACCCTCCCACATGTTGTTTTTCTCAGTGGCAGCTGGCTGGACTAGTGACATATGCCCTTTCCACAGTGCCCTCGGTTCTAAACTTGTCCCCAATTCAGAGAGGGACTTTAAAGTTTTTGTCAAGACCTGCACTGCTGTTAGCTTAGGTTCCCAGACCTGGTAGTGAGAGGATGGAGAAAAGACAGACAAATAGAGAAAAAGGTGGGTCTCAATGGGATACACAAGCTCAGCAGATTTTCAAATATAATTGAATATGAACAAAATAAGAGAATCACTTTTAAATGGTAGAGTTAAAGATATGGAACAAAATGAAGCAATCAGAAAGCTATGTTGGCACTATAAGAATGATTACAGTCTGGGAAATCTACCTCAAAATATTTAGAAACAATGGTATTTTAAACACTCATTTTATCTATTGTCATTTCATATTTTTTTACCATGAATTATACTTTATCATAGACTCTTGTTCTGCTTGAAAGCTCAATATCCCCCTAATTTATCACATAGCCTTAAAATTCATGCTGATTTAAATTAATTTGAATTGTGTATTTTACACTGATTTTTCCCTCTTTAAAAAATTTTAAGTTTTTTTTTCATCAAATGAAATTCATAATAGGGCATTTTATGTCTCACAGGTATATGGAGAAGGCTTTATAACCTCATTCTTATTATCATATATTCTAGTCAGATCCCTAGTTTGAAAATGCAATTGCTACCTGCCAAATTAAATGTAAAAAATACATTGATTGCATACTTATGCTGTTCAGAATATTTTTACAAAATAACTACCTTGTTATAAAAATTGAACATTTCTTAATACTCCTTTTTTGAATTCCTGCCTACGCTATACAATTGGGTTTCTTTTTTGGAAACGAAGAATGCTTTTGAAGTAGAGGAGGGAAATTAACAATGTAACTATGTTTAAGTAGAAATCAATATTCTGAATCTTTAAAATTAAAAAAATTAAGGTAATATTTTTATTTGTCAACCCTTTCTCCCTGAAGCTTAAGGAAATATTCAGAGTTAAGGATAGGAGATCAAATTTCGATGGACAATTACCCAATGAAAAAAAAATGTGCTTAAAAGGAATTATGTCTTTTGTGGCAACAAAAAACAAAGTGCATTCTGAACAATGTGGTCTCTGGCACCTTAATAGATCAGTAAATTTATATTGTGTTATTCTGATGAATAGGACCAGACTTTCATTTGGAAATGTCCACCCACAGCTGGTAGAAAAGATGTGATAATATTGAATATTAGTGGATTTTCTCCAATGTTATGATAAAAATTGTATTAAGCTGACCTCATCCTCTCAACCTATGTCGCATACCTCATATTTTCATATCACATCTTGTCAAGTGAAGAAAATTTAGTCTGAAAATCAGGTGTAGCTGGGTACATCCAGTGGCGCATGTCTGTAATCTCAGCCACTTTGAAAGCAGAGGCAGAATAATTGAGAATTCAGAGCCAGCTTCAGTAACTTAGTGAGATCGTGTCTCAAAATAAAATATAAAAATGACTGGGGGCTGAGGAGGTGGCTCAGTGGATAAGCTCTCCTGGGTTCAATAACCAGTACCAAAAATAAAAATCAGGTGTACATATTTATGACAATAAGGCGCACATATAATATGACAATCAGAACAGAGCCCAATTTCATAAAATTTATTTTTTAAAAAAAGGAAATCAGGACTAGGGATGGTGTGGTTCAACAGTAGAGTGCTTCTCTAGGATGCATGAGGCCCTAAATTCACTCCCTAGCTGGAGGAGTGGCTGGGGATACAGGGAGGCAAAGCAATCTTCAAAAAGAGTTTGAGGATCAAAATTTACAAAACACAGATGTAACCTGGACAATATGAAATTTTAAGAATTTCTGCCATTGAATAACAGGAAGAATGGAAAACAATGGAAGATTTTTCTTAAAAACAGAGCCCACAGACTAAATGCTGTGGAATCAGAATAAATGGGAAAGAGGATGAAAAAAGACAAGGAGAGGTTGTCATTCACCCAGACAATAGTGGCTGTGGAATAAAATCAGAAAGTTAAAAGTTGCTACTCAACCAGTGTAAAGTTTCAGTTACACAAGATCAATAGGTTCTAGAGATCTGTTGTGTATCATCATGTTAATAGTGAAAAATATTGTATTATAAACTTAAAAAAATTGTTAAAATAGCTGATCCTAGGTTAGATGGCCTTACTATAATATTACAAACCCAGGTTTTTTAAGGTTCATCTAATGCAAATATTGTCTAGCATCCATAAAATGTCCTTTCATCCATTTTTTCACTAAGTGCACATAGCAGTACTCAGATAAAAATAATGGTGGTGATGGTGATAAAGAAGAAGGTAGTATTTGTCAAATACTTACCAATTGATTTTGAGCAATATAAGTGAGTTATATCTTCTTATTTTAATTCCATGCATTTGTGTCATTTCAATTTATATTTATCTGAATTTAATCTTCACAAAATGCTAATGCAGTATGTTATTTCCTTGTTTAGTAAATCAGCACGATGACTTACACAAATCTAAATTAGTTACATGCTGTTGAGTCCATTATTAAAATTCAGACAGTATGTCTAGAGCCTCTAATCATTATTAGTCAATAATTAAGCAAACCCAGGATGTATGAGGAGTGTTTGTGCCTATATTGACAGAAAATCCAAATTGGTCATTTGGTTACTCCCATTTCTACCAGTCTAATTGTTGCATTTTCAACCTGCTTATAACTACAATTAAAAAATACAGTGAAGGGATGTTAAAATAGAATAAGTTACTTACGGAAAGATTCTCACTATCAGTTCTAGTAGTCTGAGCAAAGGACTATTTCAGATCAATTCTTTAGAAAAATAAAGCAAGTAATAATATCATCATTAAAGATAAATGGGAAATCAAACAACACCAAAGGGGAAGAAATAAGAAAACCTATAGTTAAAATGGAAAAGCAAACATTAAAACAAAATAATGTTATATAAAAGAACAACAACAAAACACAACTATAATAGAAGGAGATGGGAATGGTTAGAGTCAAAGCAATTAAACAATGAAAGCAAATATTATTAGAGAAATTTAAATATAAAATTTTTATCAATTGTGAGAGCAGGATGATGAAAAATATATAAAAGAAAATGTTTCTGGATATAATAAGCGATAAATAGATGAGGGAGATTGATAGATATCCCCTCAAGTATACAGCTTAAAAAATTATATTAAATCTTTCTTGGAATGTAAAGGAAAAGATAAAGAAATAGGGAAAAAAACATGAGACAGTATTAGTCCAATCAAGATGGATAAGTAGTTATAAAAAGTGAAATGGGAAAAGGGAAGTTAGAAAATTATAAAAGAGATGAATAATATATTAATATACCAGAGAAGGTATTCCCTGTCTCTTTTTATATCTATATTTGAATATTTTAAAGTTTAAGATATTTAAGGAAGCATAAATTAATAAAGTAATAACTGATATCATATATGGAATGATAATGAACAGTAGGTGATATGATATACCTCAGAGTAAATTTTATTTTCAGTAGAACTCCTGAAAAGGGAGTGTGTAATTTTATCAATAGGAATAGTTTAGGCTATTTGAGTACTGAAAAGTACCTACTACACTTAGCATTCATATCATTTGTAATTTATGTAAGATAAATTTAGGCATGATGGAGGGTACAAAATGATTCTAAAATTGAACTAGGAAATGAGGGGAAAGGGAATTGTAAACACAATGTGACAAGGATTATTTTCAAAATGTTTGACTTCAGATGACCGTTGATATATAGAATGTTAGCTGCAGGTAAGATCAAAGAGAAGAGTTTTTATGTCTTTACTGGAGATTTGTGAGTTTGTGTGCTATTTTTTTTTAATATGTGGGAGAATTTGAGCACAGTCTTAATGGAGCAGGAAAATGAGAAGACATTGAGGAAAAGAAATAATTTGACTTTATTAATAGTCACATGTAAAGTTATAGTCTTTCTACATTGTTATGGTTTGGATATGTGGTGTCCTCCAAAAGCTCATGCATGAAACAATGGAAGAACATTCAGAAAATAATGATCAGAGAGTTGTGACTTAATCTGTGCACTGATCAATTGAATGGATTAACTGGGTGGTAACCATAGGCAGGTAGAATGCAGCTTGAGGAGACAGGTCACTGTGGGCCCTTTCTCCAATATTCAACCTGTTCCAACATCCTTTTTCTTAAACCAATGAAATTTCTTTTACTTGGATACCCAATGATATGCTAATTTCAAAATCCAATGAATATCTTTTACTACTGTCCTAACTGGATTTTTTTGTAATTATTTGCTCACTTCCTTCATACCTCCTTCATTTCTCCCCAATGTTGGCTCCTATAATATCATGTTTTTCTAATTCTGAGCTTTCTCTACCTTCATAAACTTCTTTACCTTTATGTTTCTCTTTATTTATAATCTTGTTTACACTCTATTGGTCATAATAAAATGTTGTAACATTAAATCTGTGAAAATTCAAAAGATGTTACATCAGAGAAAAAAGCAAAATATTGAATGTTCCTTTAATTCTATTTGCTCAGAATATTTAGGATTTTATGATAAAAGAAACTTATCAGGCAGGTAGCTGGCCATGTTAATAAACATCTTTTTACTAATTAGAAAAATGCAAATTATGACTAATCTGTATTAAAAGAAACTAATCGAATATAAAACATAAGTTTATAATAACACAATTTTATTTGTAATTTAAAAAATATGTTATTACTTAATTCACTGCCTTCCTATTGAATAAATTAAACATTTCTATCAGTTTTCAGCTGTACAATGCTGTAGTCAAAAATAAAAATATTTTTAGTGAAGAAAGTAAATTAGAAAAGCATTAAATCAGTGAAATCTTTTGTTAGGGTTCCGTCAAAGAAATCCTGATATTTTATCAAGGAGGTGGTAAAATGCTACAGAGCATTGTATTTCAAAAGTTTTTCAGTCTTCCTATTTAGTAAATACCCTCTTTGGGGTGAATTATCACTCTTCATCTAATGTGTTAGGCTACAAAATATTAATTATCTTTTCCTTCTGGTTCAGATCCAGATATTACATAAAAGCAAGCAGTTTTTTCCTGGTTTTTTGGGTGAAGTGCCAGTATGGAAGATACAGAAAAGTCATGGCCAACAGAAATGGCAAAGCAGGAAAATGTATAAATATAAATATGAATAAAATCATTTTAAATTTACTTTGTTTTATTAAATGCATTGAAGTTTATTTGAGGCTCACACTAATTTTGAAATTAAGGATTCACTCAAAAAAAACACACAAAAATCATGAATAAAACCTAAGGAAATTGAAACAGAAAGAATGTGAATAAAAAATATTTCTAGCTCTGGTAGATAATAAAAATCTATTTAGACTTATGTTAAGAGTTGCACTATTTTCTACAGTTGGACCAGACCTTAATTTCTCAATTTACAACAATCTCTGAAATGATGAATGAAAAAAAATCTATATATTCAAGATTGTAATTATCTATATGTGTACCATATCAAACTTTCAAATTTAATACAAGGTACAAATAATTAAAATCATTTTTGAAAGGTTAATCTAAGCAGAAAATAGCAATTAAGAAGCTAACAGGAGAGGCTGGTAATTATTCTTGCATGTATTATTTAAGCCATGTGCATGGAAAGTTCACCTAGGAAGGGGTTATATACAAAGAGAATATGGGTACATTCTGACATTTAGGGAGCACAAGCAGCAACCAGAAAACATGAATGATGTTGCATCCACAAGACAAAATTGTATGAAAAGGAGAAAAGAGATCAACCATGACAACTGATGCTCAGAGTTTGAGAAAGAGAAGTTTTCACTGCATGTTGTAAGGTGAGAATCAAATGTAAATAAGAAGAATTTCTGTTCTATATTGGAAGTCCATGCAACCAATCAGTGGGAATTACCTTTCCTCTTCACATATTGTTTACGCTTACTTCCAAACACAATTCCTACTGGATTTAATCTCCTAAATATGTAATAAATCTATGCTTTCCTTCTCTACTGTTCATGCCTTCTTTCTTATCCTCATCAAACTACTCTGATATCATTCTACCACTTTCTTAATTAATTATCCATGTTCCAATCTGACTCCTAACTGATAATCATCACTGATCTTTCTAATTTTAATACACAAATATAATCAAACACGCTTATATAATATACTTAAGTAATGCTATTAGAAGGAAAATTGTGCTCCCTAACCTTAAATTGTTGCCAATCATGGTCTTCCCTTTCAGCCATCTTCATGACTGCATATCTATTCTACCTTGCAATTTATGTTCAAGCCAAACAATCATTGCATTTTTAACCAAACATATTTTTACCCTAGATCTAATTTTGCTCATGGTAGCCATTTGCATATACTCATTCCTGTGCATTCACTCATTCCTTTACTCACCATTTACCATTAAACTCAAACTGATATTTTAAATTAACTTTGTGTTACCCACAAATGTCAATCTTTCCTCAAGCTCCCACTACAAGATTGTTCTTAGCTGATTTTTTTTCTTTTTAAATCTAAGTCTCTATCATTGAAAATAACAAATGCTAAAATGCATTCTTCTCACTCCTTGAGAATTTGGCTATTCATTATCTTCTGTCACCAGCACAGTACCAAAACATGTCGGAAGCACACCAAACATTGAATGACAAGGCGTGAATAATATCCACCCCAGTTTTGAGTGGTATATAACAAAGCATATGGATAGTACCTATGATGGCATGCCCAACGGTGGGTCACTAGTGGAAAACAGTAAGGAAAATCAACTGAAAGAGAATAAACATGACATTTTAATTTTGTTGGTTATTTACTCTATCAATTTTCTTTTAAGTGCTTTACAGGCTTTCTCACACCAATTGTCCATAGTCTTGAATAACTAGGGAAAAAAACCACCTTAAACTCTTAAACATCTATTACTTCAGATAGATATGAAAACAAAAGTGTACATTTCATTCCTTTTACATATAAAATAATGTGACTTAATTTATCTGTATTCTACTCAGAAAATTCAATACTAGATAATTAACACAGGGAATATGCATAAGTTTTCAATTCTTTAATTTTAGATCTGAGTTATAATGGAATAAATAAAAAATAAAAATTGTATTTTTCTTGTCTACGTTGTGGCTTTCTATCATGAAATAGTTCCTTGTACCCAGACTTTCAATTAAAGTTAATTACTTCTTTGATTATAGTGAACATTTGATGCAGTTTCTATTTCACTAAGACAATTTTAATAAAAGTAAGAAACATAGATTGTTTTGCCAAGCATGAATCTAGTGTATTATGCAGACAATTTCTATAAAGTCATTATTCAAAAGGAAGTAAAAATTGCCTCATTTATTCATGATATGTGTTTTCATTACAATGCAAGTTAATTTTATCTCTCAAGTGTTTGGAGGTTAATGGTCCTGGGAGTATGTATAGGAAATAATATTCTGACAGTTTCAGAAGCCAGGAAAGTATTATTTCTTAGAGTAAAATAAATAATAATGAAAATAATAATAATAATTTTTTTAAAAATCAATGATCCAGTTTAAATTCTGTACCTGCCAATATGAAATCTATTTTATTATCAGAATTACCATATATCCTACTGTGTATTACCTTCTTCATCATAATATATGATTATTTTAGACATTTTCTTTCTAAATTATGATAACTTATAAGTTTTTATACAAGGCAAGATATGTTTCTTGCATTTCTGATCTGTACATAAGTAAAATATACATCATTCCTCTAAGTACAATAAGATAATTTGTTTTATGACAATATCAGCTTACATTTCCCCCATCAACATGTGAACATGAGTTAGAATGAACTGCTTTGTGTCTTTAATATTTAAAGGTATTATTATTTTAAACAAAAATAATTCAATTTTGTAGATTTGGGGTAGTATTTTCTTGTGATTTTAATTTTTATTTATTTAATGACAAATGACATTGTGTATCCTTCATGAGGGCATTGGCCTTTCAAGTCAACCCCTTTCTTTAGAAGAGTGTAGGCACAAATCATTTACCTATTTCCGTTGATTCTCTGATGATTATTTAGTTTTCATAGTTCTTTCTAAATTCTGGATACAAGCTTTGAATCAGGTATTATGTTTCAAAAATATTTTTGTTTTATAGATAATCTTTTTTTTTTTCATTTTCCTAAGAGGGTTCTTTAAAGAGCAAAATGTTTTCAATCTGACAAAGATTTAACATACCAATGTTTATTGGGGCCAACTATGTGTTCTATGTCTTACCCAAGGAATCATTCCTAATCTAAACCCATATATATTTTCTCCTCTGTTTAATTCTAGAAGTTTTATAGCTTTAAGATTTGCATTTAAGTTGATAATTCATTTTAGGTTAATCTCATAGATGCTTTGGTATCTGGATCAAAGTTCTTTTTTTTTTTTTTTTTTTTGCATTAGAATATCCAATTTCCCCAGTGTACTTCTTGGAAAGACTCTATTCAGGATCCCTTTAGAGAAGTAAGGTCAGAGTAAAACCATCTGGACCCATATTTAAAGACAGGTGGGTCCTAGAAGGAAAGAAGATTTATGAGCACAGACTTCCTTGGGGAAGATGAAGGCAGAGACCAGAATGATTAATTCAGCAAGTTTGTAGAGGCCAGAGCCCTGCAGGCTACAAATATAGAGGAAGTTCTCACCACTGTTGCAGGCATTCTCTCGAGGAACACCACTGGCAACTCAAGAAAATGTAAGGAGTATTGAGCCATCTGCACTTAGGGAGTGAAACTGGAGTGGAAAAGAAAAAGTAGCAGCAATAGCAGAGACCCAAAATTACACCAAATCTTTTCCCTTATTTATTTTATGGTGAACATAAATATCTTTAACATACAGAGAGAAAGAACACAATCTTGTTATCCATAAAACAAGAGAGAAAAAAACACTGCTGCTGGGAGAAGAGAAGAACTAAATAAAGCAATTTTTCTAAAAATGAACTGGAAAAATATTGGGGGCTCAGAAAAATACCAGGGGTAGAGTACCAGCAATACAAAGGCCACACTCAAAAGAGTTTCAGGGATTCAATGCTTTCCTGCAGGTGAGTCCAGACTAAACAATGCAACATTTTCCCAACTACCAGCCATCAGGCTGGCTGACCATTGGCAATGGCAAAGTTTCTCTGAAGGGAAGCCTGAACTGCATAATTAAAATGAAAGGCTTAAGAACATCTCATTGGTAAACCATACAGCAATTGCCACAAATTATTGCTAGAGAAATCCAAAGACTGTGTGTGGCACTGAGTGTAACAGAGCAGCAATGGGTTTTACACCTAGCCTATCTCCTTATCAGATTAATTTCAAATCCCAAGTAAAGTTCTACCAGAAGGAAACATGTGCCAAAATTTAGGCATTTATATCATATCCTTCCATCTTGCATAAGATGTCTAGTTTATAACAACATCCATGATAAATCATGAAGAGAATCAAGAAAAAAGCAATGCATTGCTAAGTGATGAAGCAAACATCAAACCACACTCAGATATGACAAATTATGGAACAACTTGACCATTACATGATAGAATTATAGATAAAAGTTCAAGAATATTAAAGTATCTAATGGAAAATGTAGATACTATTTAACATCAGTTGAACACTATTTCAGTGAAATAATTTCATCAGAGTAATAAAAACCATACAAATTTAAATAAAATTCTTTACATTGATAACTCAGTATCAACATCTTGTGGAAAGGACTTTCACTAATGAAGAGAATTTAAAGGTTTTCAAAAATAGAAGCTTTTAAATTAATTTTTAGGGAATTGACATAAAATTGTAAAGGGAATTAAGGCAAAATAATATGATATCAGGTATAAATGTGTATTACATAGAGAAATGAAAAGTATTGGCAATAAAGGTAAGATACATTTTATTTTTGCTTAGTTTTAGTTGTTAGTGTAACAAACATTTGACTATATAAAGCAGAATAGTAAAATACATTGTTACGACAATTGTAGAAGTAAAGTTCATAACAACAATAACAAAAGTTACAGGAGATACAATGGAATATAATGTTAGAAAGGTATATATGCTATTCATGAATTGTAAACTATTATTTGATAGTAGAATTGGACTGTTTACAGATGCTTATTTAAAAACTCAAAGAGAATCCTAAACCTTTTTGGAAAAGAATGACATAATAAAAAGTCAATAGTCAAGACAAAAGTGAATATTAATAAAGTCTAAATTAAACTAGGAGAATCAAAAGGAAAAAAAAAGGAAAACAATCCAAAGGAAAGTGCTGCAGCTGCCAGATTCAGAGGGTTTTCTCTCCTGCTTTATGGGCAGCAAAGTTTCTCTCCTCTTCTTCTGTATCTTGAAGATTTCTTTAAGACAGGTAAAACGGGGGGAAAGATCAAGGTGTAATTTTGTGCCTCAACTACAATTGCTGTTTTTTTTAACCTCTCTAGTTTTGCTCCACAGTTGCAGATTTGTCAATATTCCTTCAGATTTTCTTGAGTACCCAGAGGTGTTCTTAAAAAAAAAAAAAAAGCCTGCAAGATACTGGTTCAAATTTCTTCTATATTTGCAGCCTGCAGGGTTTTGGCTTCCACAAACTTGCTAACTAATCATTCTGGTTTCTGCCTGCATCTTCCCCAAGGAAGATGTGATGCATACAACTAATCCCCACCTTGAGAAACTTGGAATCACTTGAGCCCAAAAGTTCAAGATAAGCATGCAACATAGGGAAACCCTGTCTCAATATACAAAACAGATATATATATATATATATATATATATATATATATATATATATATATATATATATATATCTTTAAGATTTAGCAAATGCCTTGAATTAAACATAGTATTGTGCTCAAAAGATTAGACATTTATCATTTTGCATAAAAATTCATTACACATTGTGTTCTCAGGTTGGTGTATAATCATCCATTTCTGTATAAAGGCATTTTATTTTACTGGTTTCTCAATGACTGATTCTTGGATATTTCAAAGTTTATCCATGTATATATTGACCACAAGATAATGTCCCAGAAATGGAACTTGTCATAAAGATAACTATTATAAAATTTGATAAAACAAAATGTTTCCATGTTATTGGTTAAATACACATTTATTCACATCATTAAGAAAGTGTGACTGAAAATAGCTCCTCTTAGCAATTTAATTCATAATGTGATTTCTAAAAAAAAAATGATAGGTAAAACTCAATATTATCATTCAATAATTTTATTGATAGATTTCTTATACATTCAGAAACATAAATAGAATTTGTACTTTTGTTATTAGTAGCATGATACCTTTTCACATCTGTCCATTTTTTCTAGTTGATTGTTTATCTTTTCTCATTTATTTTGTTATCAATGTTGAAGACATAAGGTCAAAGGTTGCCATGAAAGATACTGCACTTTTGCATTATTGCACTTATCATAGAAATATAAGCATAATATGGATGTCAGTTGTTATACTGAGTCTTAATATATAATTCTTTCACAGTTACTCATATTTATCTGCCAAGGAATGAAAAAACTACAGTACACATTCCTGCAGAATAAATAAACTACCAATCTGGGATTAAAACAAGAGAATCCTTAATTCAAGACACATGCTTACTTGGACTAAATTTTAAATTTTATTGTTCATTGTGATAAGTATTCTACTGAATTACTTAATTTTTAATATGTTTAAATGCATAGTTATGCTTAATATGCTTATTACATTAATGCATTGTTTTTATAATTGCTAGTACTAATACTAAAAATATAATAGCAACAAACCTAAGTTAGTTTACAAGGGTCTCAGTCAGGACTCATTTGTGTTAAAATAAAATTTATATAACATAAGGTACTATTTAATTTCACTGAAGTGTTGACATGGTAGTATGCTAAGGACAAAGATTAAAAAGAAAAAGAAATATTATATGGATAAAGAGTAAGATATGAGAGTTGTTATATAAAATACATTTAAATGGGAAGTGAAATGATATTTTTTATTATACCAAAATATTTTTGACTCCATTTGTTTGGATTATAGTTATAATATTTAATACTGATAAAAATGTAATTAAATTTTATCAAAAATTGATTGATGTTTAAAAACAGCAGGAATCGCAGCAGCACATCCATCAGTCTTAATTTAGCAGAACTAGTTCAGAATTTTGTGTGAACTAGGGAGTTTATTATAGCTCTGAGTCAAACATAACAGCATCTAAGTGTAAGAAATGGGATTCAATTATAACAGTGGAATCTTACATATGTAGAAATATGTTTTTTAGAAAATATATCCACCTTCCACCTTTCCTTGCTACTCTCTAATTATGCACCACTATATTTCTGTTACACTTTAATTATTAGCAAATAGAATAATATATACTACATGTTCAAATCAATATCCAAAGTTATTGATGTATACACTAACTTACAAATAATGACTATCATTTAATAAAAACAAACAAAAACATATCACTAATGTACTTCTTATTTCACAGGTGCAATTACATTTTCACTAGCAAAAAAGCTGTTGCTTGTGGCAACAAGGCTTCCATTAGAATCAACAATACTTATTTTATATTTCAGTGTTTATTTTTGCTGTGTATTGCAGTGTTTAGATCACCATCAAATGCTCCATGACAAGAAACCCTGATTCCAGTCTTTTAGGCTCCAACATAAATGCCGTCTTTTCCAGGCAACATTATCACGCATCATCAAGAGGCCAAGAGTACTCTGTGGTTCCAGAACATTTAATCAGGCCTGTCACTTGATCATGCCTCTGTTATGGCACTTAATGTACCATATTATGATTTATCTCTGTGACTGCTCTTTGCCATTAATCACAAACCTTCTTACAAGCAACAGACATGTCTTAGTTATGTCCATTTTGCTGACTTTAACATGGTGCAGCACTTTTTGTGGTCATTCTGAATGAATGACTAAGAGTCACTGAATTACACTGATTGAAACCATGTAAGAATTTCATCAACTATTTCCTAGATTACCTTTATTATGGTCCAAAAAAAATCAAGCATAATTTCTATTGAAGAAGAAGTTATATTTGCTTGTGCTAATTTATTGTGTAGTTTCATACACTTAATCAGCTACATGCAATTTTTAATTTTTGTTTTTTGGACATGCTATCCTTAAAAATGTAGCATGAGTAAACATTGAAGGAATTAGCTCTTTCTTTTGGTATTTGTCACCTTCAATGATGTGTTTACACATCATTGTTAAACACAAAATTGCAGATATTTCAAATATTGACTAGTTATTGTGTTCCTCAGCTTTTCGTCACTTTGACCAAAATACATGACAAGAACAGCTTATAGGAGGAAAAGCTTATTTGGGGCTTGTGAATAGTCTATGGTCAGGTAACTCAGTTATTCTGGGCCTGAGGTGAGGCAGTACATCATGGTAGAAAATTATGGTGGACAGAAGCATTTCAGCTTATGGCTGCCAAGGAAGACAAAAATATAAAATTATAGTTTACCTTAACTTACTCATTTTTGTGTGTATGCTTTTATTTTTAGAGAGAGATCCCAGTTTCTACCCAGTATTATTTTTCTTCTGAATATCCACTGATGGGTATTGCTATTGCATTGATGAAATGTTGCTAGATTTAACTGTAGATTATGTATAATTAAATTTTGAATTTGTGAGGAATTGGGTTCCTTTTTCAGAATCATAGAAACATACCACATGAAGTTTGTCAGGAAAAATAAATAAAATATAGAAAATATAAGCATGCCATTTTTCTGTCCAAATAGTTTCAATATTTTCACTGTTATTAGAATAAACCCTATTTTATTTAGTATTTTCAACATTTGGCTCTGTTTCAGTGTTCCAACCTTATCTCAAACCCCACTTTCCTTCCTTTACCATGACCGGCTATTTTTTCATTTATGTATCTATTTGTCTAGGTCACTCATTATATATATATATATATGAATAATATTTATTTTATATTTTATTATATTTATATACATATATATATATAAATATCCATTGTCTGGAAAACACCCATTCATTGTTTTGCTGATTACTTATTTTATATATTATATATTTTTTATAAAGATAATCTGCCTTTACCCCTCTAAATTAGAACAAGTGCTTTGTCAAATCACAGTCAATAATTCCCTTTTAAAATATATGAATCATTATAATTATTTAATTTGTTCTCTAACCATATGCTATGATTTGGATATGACATGACGTATTCCCCCAAAACTCCTGTATTAATGCAGGATTATTTAGTGGTAAAATGATTAGGTTATGAGAACTATAACCTAATTAGTCTATTCTGCTTTGAATGGATTGGCTGGGAGGTAACTGTGGGCAGCTGGGGCATGGCTGGAGAAGGTTGGTCTCTGGGATCATGTCCTGGCAGTGTGCATCTTCCCTCTGCCCCTTTCTGTCCTTGTTCTCTCTGCTTCCCTGACCCTACTGGGAGTTGAGCTGCTTTCCCCTAACTGGGCCCCTAGGCCATGATGCGTGCCCCACCTTGAGCTCAGACTCATTGCACCAGGGAAAGAACCTTTGAAATAATAAGCATAAAATAAGCTTTTCCTCCTCTAAGTTGTTCAGATAAGTTATATTTGTCACAGAGATGGCAAGCTGACTAACACTGTGGTTCTGTTGTTTCAGTAATTCAGTCTTGTAGCCTTATGTTCTAACCTGGTATCTATAACGCAGGTGAATCCAGTGAATAGTCCTTGACTGAATTAGTTAATATTTGGTAAGAGTGAGATGGTTGTTGTGACATCAGTCATATCAGTTATAAGCTATAGCTAATCATTGATTGATAGTATTTATTTCTGTTATTTTCATAGAGACATTGATTCACCTTTGCAAAAAATACAAATAATATATATTTTTTTCCATTTCATTCCTTTCTTCTGCAAAAGTGACTGGACCTTTTATTTTTAAACTTTGTATAATATTGTGGTAATTTTATTCCTCACAATCACTATAATACTCTTATATTACTTTTGACAAATACCCCAGTATATGGCAAAGACCATAAGTATTAGTGAATTTAAATAGTTTGATATATTTCTGTGACTGTATTAAAATATCACATTATAGTTGCAACTTTTGCAGAATAAGGTAATAATTGCTATAAGCACTTAGAAATTTTATATACACACACTTATACGAACAATAGTTATTTGAAATTATTACTGTTATACTATTTTTTACCAATCTGCCAGGTTTTTTGAAGATTGTTGAAACAGTTAACAGAAAAAAATCAATATAGTGTTTTACAGATATACTCTTGTTATATGAAGAGCAGAAAATGCTCAAAGGAGAGAACAGTGATAGCACAGTCTGACATCAAAGAATATCAGGGAGGAGATACAGTCCACGTAAGATAAAGAGATGCCTGGCTGACATGTATTTGTATGCTATGTATTTGTATTCTCCTCTCTCAGAATTCCATTGACTCTAAGACATTGGGAAGAAATGAAAAACCACACAAGATTGCTTAGTTCTTTGGCAAAGTCTTTTAAGGGAAAATTTTACGTATAAAATCATTTGTTTTACAATAAGGTATTTTATACCTTTATTTTTTTATGTATTTATTTACTTTTATGTGGTGCTGAGGGCCTCACACATGCTGAGTGAGCACTCTAAGGCTGAGCCACAACCCCAGCCCCAATAAGTTAATTTTAATGTTGAGAATCTTTCAATATATTTCTTTTGTTGTTTAAGGTATATATATATATTCCTACACTGAAGGCATTGAAAATGAGGTACTACTCATATATATAGGGTAATTTTAGCTACTTAGTGAAAATTCACTTGTTTGCTATTTTATTAGTTATAAGAATGAATAAGTCTTACTTGGTTAAATTATTGCTATTATTACCTCTCTATTTGTCTCTCTTCATAGTTAATTATTCAAGTCCTATTTTGCATATTTCACAAGGACACTAACATTTTTATTCATCATTCTATTATCACTCATTGCATAGTAGGTAAAACAAAAGAATTTGATACAATTTTATTAGAGATATCACTAAGCTGTTTGAAAATTACTTTGCTATACTAAATTTGTCTGGGTATTAGAAGCATAAACACACACATATAAGTATATATTAAGCACATATATAGAAAAATATGAATACATATGCACTTTTGGAACATATATGGTTTTCAATGTTGTCAATCACTATTTATTTAGGAATATGTATGTATACATAGTTTGTGAATTACCTGTGTGTATATACACATACAGATATACATAAACAGATATAAAAAGAAAGAGAACTATGAAAAAATGAATTCAGCAAATATTTTAACAGGATTCTTTTTATTTTAGCATTTACTATTTCAAAGTAAAGCATATACATCTCTAATCCTGTACTTCTTATTCTTCTGAAAATGTGTTTACTTGATTATTTTACTTTCTGGAAATAAATTCATTACTCTTTAATTACTATATTGTCAGCTCTCAAATAATTATTTCTCCTCCCATAACCTTAAGTTTTCATTTTTCTTCTACTAGCAATAATTTTGTTCTGTTTCTACATTATTGGGGAATTTCTTCCTACTGACTAGAGTTGAACATTCATTTACAATTCATGTTTGTTTCAAGTTGATTTCAAACTCCTACAAGTTGGTGAGAGAAACTTGGAAATAAAAGAAGTAATATTGTCTTCTTATAAGTTAAACTAGTAAAATTCACTCACAATTAGTATAATAAAAATTCAGAGAGGGTTGCCAGGAAGGTTACTGAGTATATTTACTGGAATATTTTTGAATCCTTGAAAACCAATAAAGCAAGAAAGCTTAACATAATGTTTGAAAGGCAAAATTGGGCAATGATTTATATTTAGTAAAGTATGAAAATCAAATTCTATTTTAATTAAGTATACATAGAAAAGGAAGAAGTTTAAAAATTACAAATGGTAATTTAGGCTATGATAGATGGTAAAAAAAGAATAGATAAAATTATATCATATAAATGCTAAAAATGGAAGCCAGTATAGTTTTACAGATATCAAAGTAGACATAAATGAAGAAATGTTATAAGAAAGGAACATGTTATGAGAAATTGTAATTTTACACTAAATGTGCATGCTTCTAAGAACACAGCTTCAAAATATATCCAAGGAATGACAGAACTAAAAGCAACACAGATAAATTTCAAGCCATGATAGGAGTTTTCACATACATCTCTCAATAGTTGATTAAGAGAATGGAAAAAAAAATCAGCAAGTTTATGCAAGATTTTAATTATTATATTATTAATATTTGAATATATAATTCTAAAAAAGCCCAAAATTTATATTTTAAGTACACAGGCTTATGAAAAGTATTCATATTCTGTGCTATAATATAAAATTCAATTTTTAAAATTATTCATACTATGTTTCTAATCAGTAAATTCAATACATAAATGAAAAACAATAGTAATAAAATACTGTAAAATGCTGAGTTCTCTAGACATTAAATGGATTTTAAAAGTACTAGCTATCAAAATTGAAAAAAGAAAAGAATTTAAACAATGATAAAATATGATGTATGAAAATTTTGTTATGAAACTAAAGCCATAGTTAGAAAATATTTTAAGTTTAAATACATGTGTTGTAAAAATAGAACAAATTCTATTTTTTATTTGTATTTATTTTATAAGATAAAGTTAGCATAAATTAATTCTATCCAAGTAATTGAAGGGAAATTAAAAGATAAAAATTAATATTAATAAATTCAAAATTAAAATACAATAATGCAACAAGATTAAAATTAGTACTTTGAAAACCTGGAAACAAATGCATGGGCTAGAAGACATGCATACTCTTCTAGCATGATGGAGATTTACAGAAGAGAAGAAGCACACATATAGAAAGCAGGAATAAACTCTCTTCTTCCTTATTACCATGTTCTAAGCAGTTTTTCTCCTCCATACACTTCTGCCATGATGTTCTCCCTCACCTGGGCTATGGAGTTGCCTGTCTATGGATTGAGACCCCTGAAATCACATGTGCTCAATCAACTTAAAGAACATATTTCCAATATCCCTCTCAGGCAGACATGGTTAGATGACTAATAAGATATATGTGAAAATTATTGGAAGTTTTTGAAATGGGAAGAACTACCTGCTCATTTCAAAAATTCTTTCTTTCGGCTTCCTGCCTAGAATTCTTGACAAATTTCCAACTTTCCAACTGTCATTTTTTTTTGTCATGGAAAACCAAAATGGAGTAGAATTGGATCAGGCACTTAGAGAAGGCCATTATTGATCAGCTGTCAGACAAGTCCTCAGATGGATTATTGAACTGGGCTGCAGACATGCCCAGTCTGGATTCAGCTTGACTTGTGAAATCCTGTTATCCTTTGCTGATCTTCTAAACAAAAGACCACTTTCCCCAAACTGCCCAGAGAATGAGATAGCATCCAATCCCTATCCAAGACAATTCTGCCAGCAGGAATAATTCCTAAATATTATATAATTACCAACCGCCACTTATAGTTGAAAGCTATAAATACAGTTACCATTGTCTAAGTCCTCAGAACACATTTTCAAGATTATTTGAATCTGTGTTATGCAGGAACTGCAATCTTAATTGAACCCAAATAAATGTGACTGACTTTGTTCCAAAAAATAAATAAATAAAAATACTAGAAATAAATCCAGCATTACCACAACAGATACAGCAGACATTTTAAAAGGTATTAATAGATAAAATAATGCATATTTGATAGTAGATTTTGATAAAAATAACTAACATGTAGGATAATATAACATACTGTGCATTATACTAAAAATGAAAAAAATAACAAGTCCTAATCATAAGAAGAGCATATTCATTACAGCAAAAACAAGGATATTACAAAAAAAGTAAAGTCTAATTTTCCTTATTTAATGACAACTTAAAGTATTAACGAAACAAATGCAACCATGTATAAATAGAGAAAAAAATCGCCATATCATTAAACTTATTCCAAGAAACCAAGCATGGTCTAATATTCAAATACCAAAAATTGAAATTCTTATTATTAGCAGTTAAAACAATAAAAAAGATATTCTCCAAGATGTTGAAAATATGTTTGCTAAAAACTCAATATCCATTCATGATGATTATTAATGTCAGCAAACTATGAAAAAATAGAGGAGTCTTTAGTAATTAAGGGGGAAATTTTAAACTCTTTTTTCACTGCCTGTTGTCAGTTAACTGTCTTAACTAAAATCCAGACATATTACAACCAAGTACTCTAGGTGCATGTTAGAAGCAAATGGATGTTTTGAGTATATATTATGTCAAAATATAAGATATAATGTCAAAGAAAAAAAACTATTTTATTTTATCAAGTCAGTCATTTCCATTTATCCTCTAATGAGCAAGGACAATACAGAAGAACAAAATCTTTTGTGTTATAAGAATGCTTTGTTAAATCAAGGGTTTAAGTAATTTTGCAAAAGTGTGAAAATGGATGTTCCAGATGCATTGACATTTGTTTTGTGAGTGCCATCATGAAAAAAAAAAAGGCATTCATTTTGATGACTCAATATGTTCAGCATGATCAGAAACAAGAATGTTTGTCAATTCAGAGTGTGTTTAAATGGAAAAGTTATTGAGGTTGAAATCAGCAGATGACAGCAAGAAATGAAAAGGTTTTCTCATCAGACCATGAAATGAAATAAATCCAAATTGAATATCTAAAGAATTCAAACCATAAAGAATAATTATTTGATAAATCATTCTTAAGTTTGTTTGTGAACACATTGTCTTACTTCAGTTTACTGAGCAGTTCGTTTTTATCTCAGTTGATGTGAATATTCACTTGTATACACTCTAGATATAATCTTTTCTTGCCTAAATTGAATTTTGGAGAAAAATAAAAAAGAGCTCTGGCCAAATAGTTACTTATCATTCAGGAATAATGAAGATGCATTTATTGAAGCTAGGTACAATTTCACAATTAAATTTAACAAAGTTGCATTAAATTTATTTAATTTTAACTAAATATAATCTTTAAAAATTTGTAGATTTTGTAGTCAGACAATTACATTATGTAAATGGTGCAATTTAAAAAAAAATATCTTGCATTTACTACCAATTTGATCTTTGCTGTTCCTTCAGTGTCTTCAAAACAATTGTCAGGTGGTGCTATTCTAATGAATGCTTTGAATTAATATTTCCCCAATGGAGTTTTGACTTACATTGGGGAAATATTAATTCAAAGCATTAATATTTATATAACTGAAATATATATATAACTGAAATCTACTTTCTGGTGATATATGTCATCTCTAAGGAGAATATCTCTAAAATATTAAGAAAGTTGTTCACTTTCAAAGAAATCACAAAGACTAAAATATCCTTAGTTAACTAATATACATTGAGACATAACACATACAACAATGTTCAAGCTTAATATTAATTACAAAGACTTCAAAGACTCTACCAAGAATTACTAGAACAAATATTTGTTTAGAATCTAGTGTACATGTAGCTGCACTAGGTGCTGAAGATATAAAACTAAGAATAAACAAAAACAAATTAACATCACCAGAATGAGGAAATCCTGGTTTGAACTTCAACTCTTTTGTATGTGCCAAGAGACAAGATAAGGATGCAAGTAGCTACAACATTATGGATTGTAATTTAGAAAGTGTAAGAGTTCTGAAATTTCAGAGTTGATGGATCAATGTAGGTTGTTAATAATTAGAAAAAGCAGCATAGACAAGGGAAACAAAATTACCAGATTTTGTCCTTTTTAGGGCTCAATAGCTTTCATACTACATTCTAGCGCTCTCTCTCTCTGAGAAAAAGGAAAAGGAAGGTTTATTACTTTGCTAGCAAAGGAGAAGCACAGGGGATTCCTGTCCCAAAGGCTGTGATTCTGCCCATCAGCAAGAAGAGAGGGCTCTTATAGAGGTGATTCAAAGGGTACATTCCATGTGTAATTCACTTGTTAATTTGGAAGCTAATCATTTCTGAGATCTTCTAGTACCATCCCCAAAATCTGGATTACTTCCTTTCTATTATGTCTGTACACTTAGGGACAGATAAATCTGCCTAAAATGGGGAAGAAAGGTAATCCTCTTTTCCTTGAGATTAGAGAGGGGGAAAGATGAGGAAGGAGCAGGGAGAGAGGAAGAAAAAGAAATATGTTCATTTACAAAATAAATTGCATTGGCAGAGCAGCAATGGTTATATTTAAAGCGTAAAGTGGACCACCATTATATTTCCCCGCTATCAATTTCTACATTCCATTTCTATGGAAAAATGGGCAAAGACATCTCCAAACTTCTTCCTGCTGAAACGGGGTGACATTGGAGGATGTAACTTAAAGTTTGTTCTCTATAAGGTGGGATGTGAACAGTTAAGGGCATCTAGCATCAGAGGAATCCAGAGGTCCACAGTGGCAGATGGCAGGTGTCTAGACAAGGCATATGTAGGGCAGGGAACATGCAAATGACCAAAGTTGTCAATACTTTCCTGAGTTCAGTTTCCTTTTCTCA
The DNA here is from genome assembly GCF_045843805.1 of Urocitellus parryii. Lineage (NCBI taxonomy): Eukaryota > Metazoa > Chordata > Mammalia > Rodentia > Sciuridae > Urocitellus > Urocitellus parryii. The sequence goes on along the minus strand of NC_135537.1, from coordinate 24,571,972 downwards.
AAGGGAATCATGATGAAGTAACCTGTATCATTCAGGGAGAGAAGGCAAGAGTTCTCCAAAGCCAATGGAGCTTCAGTAGCTGATGGGGTGGTCCCTCAGTTCCTCCCTTTACTCACAGGAATAACTCCTCTGGTTTGACCCAAGGCAAACTCACTTGTCTCCTAACTTTTTTGCAGTTAGCTCTGAACAAGTTCACTTGCACCACAAATTGTCAGCATGTAAGTGGGATTCCTTGGAGATCCAGGCCTGCCCAAGAAAGCTGGAGCAGGAGCTGCACTCGTGTCCCATCTTAGTCACCAAATTTGTTGCCTAAAGCTCAGTCTTTCTCCCCATGCCAATCTAATAATGAGGACATGGTTTTGAAAAAAAAATTAAAACAAAGGTTTATTGCTTTACTACCAAAGGAGAAACATAGGAGACTCCTGTTCCAAAGACTGTAACCCTGTAAATTCTATCTCTTAAAGTATCTTCCTGACAAATTTTACTCTTCTATAAGTTGAGATTGTTCTGAGTATTTTACAAATATATATAATATATATATTACAAATATATATATAAATATATATATGTGTGTATATATATATATATACACAAATTTGTGATGTCCAACATATATGTATAGTTATATACACACATTATTTAATATATAATAGCAGTTAAGGTTTTTTTTAGGAAAACTACAATACTAAAATTCCTTGATGTGGTTATACTAATTGTAGTCTCACCAAAAATGCATAGTGTACCTTCTATCTCTCATCCTGCACAAAAAAATCAACTCAAAGAGATTAAAGACTTAGGATTTTGACTAGAAACATTGCAAATACTATAACAAAATATATAATCAACATTCTTACATATTGGTACAAGCATCAACTTCCTTAATAAGATTCCTAAAACTAACTAACTAAATAAATAAATGAAGAATCAATAAGTGGGATGGCATTAAATCAAAAAGCTTCTTCACAGCAAAGGAAACAATAATGTGAAGGGAGAAGTTACACTATGGTAGAAAATATTTGCCAACTACATGAGATTAATACCCAGAATATTAAAGAACTAACCTCTAGAAAACAAATAACTCAAACAATAAATGGCAATGATCTAAACAGACATTTCTCAAAAGCAGAAATACAAATAGTCAACAAATATATGAAAAATGTTCAACATCAATTAGAGAAATGCAAAGCAAAATTACACTGAGATTTCATCTTACTGCAGTTACAATGTCAAGTATTACTTTTTGTAAACCTCCCCAAGTCATTCCAGTGAATATCTTAGGCTGGGAACTTCTGCTTAGTATTTTATTAGTGACTACAAGATTTTATACAGGTCAGAGGAGATGAGTAAGAAATTGATGTGTGATGATGTTCAACTAAAATTTTCATATTATGCTTATAGTCCTTTTTTTCCTTTATAAGTCATCAATATACTCTTAATCTACTCCAAGTTTTAAGTTCTTTTTGCCTTATCTTTATTTTGAATGAAGTTCTAGAATGTCTTGACTAAGGGATAGCCTTTCTTTCACTTTTAACAAAAAGGATTAAAACACGTAACCATGTTAGAAATTAACTCACATTTGTATTACAAAGGATTTCTTATTTCCAGAGGCCTTTACCAAAAGATCAAGTGATTTCAAGTTATTTTGCTCAGATAACGCTAATAGGCTTGGTTTAAACATACATGATACTACCAATGCTGCCAAAATTTGGAAGTAAGGAGTATATTCATATGATTGCTTTCACATCCAATGTGTAATTTCTAGCATACAGCAAAAATTTGTGCTAAACAATTCCTGAATCAGCACCAAAAGATGAATGCATGATATACTCTTCAAAACCTTATATATCTTTCTACCAGTAGAAACTGAAATCTTGCCCCTTAATAGTATTTCCTTTTTGTACTAAAGTACACTCATTTTTCAGTCTTCATTAAAGGAAAGAAAGAAAGAAAGAAAGAAAGAAAGAAAGAGAGAAAGAGAGAAAGAAAGAGAGAAAAGGAAAAGAAAGATAATAATGTGAAGTCAATACCAACAATTATTTTGGCTTTAAAAGAGGAAAAAAGAAAGTCATTTTTTTCCACAAGCAAATAATGGTAAGGTCACTGTTAAAAGGCTTAATTAAGGCAAATATTGCTATTTTTAAGTCAATGAATTTAAAGACAGTCTTACCAGAAAAGAGTCAAGAAACAAAACAACCTAATGTGAGCCCTATTTATATTTTCTGGACTAGAGACCTATTTGAAATTTGTACGAAAACTGTTATTTTTAGAAGAGAACTGCCACTTAGAATTTTGAATATGTTACACATCATCTAAAAACAGGATTAATTATTTAATCAGTTACTAGCTAGGAGAATGAAATTTCTTTTGGCTCATAGTCAAGCAATTAATACTCATTATTTTTAAAAAGTAAGAATTTTTCCAGTAAATAATCAATAAATACAAAATTGTGTAAGTTTTCTGTTTGCATATTTATTTTTCTCATCTTTTCAAAGTAAATATATTTAAGGCTAAGAGGGGAACAGGAAGGCCTATTTTTATACCAATTCATTAATTAAGAGTTTCATAACACAAGGGGAGTTATTTTATCATTGCATTTTGTTTTATTATTATTGCTATTAATGACAACTAAAATTATAAAGTAGCTTGAAAGTTATTATATTAACAGAATATTTACCATTATACAGATGACACCAAATCCTAAGGTATTCATTGACTGCAGCTCTCTCATCTCTGAAAAGGTATCTGAAAATGATTCCTAACACTCTGTGACCTAGAACATGATATTCAGTTCATGGGAATTATGCATGATTATGCTATAAACTGTGTTTTTCTGAGAGGTTCACCCACTAACCTTGTAGAAAGAGTTTGCCATCAGCTGCAGCTTAGTCAACAGATGACTTAGTTTCAAACTCTTGCACCTTGATGACAGACTTTATATGTTCACTTAATAGCTCATGGCACAGTGTTATCATTTAGGAAATTGCAAATTTCCTGGAATGATGAGGAGGACAAATGACATAATACATATAAAACAGTGAAAAGAATACTGGGTGTACATATACTCAATAATTGTACTCAATAATTACTATTGAAAAGCATTTTATGTGAATGAAGTAGGTGATGCTTTATTTTAGAAGTCAACTTTATTAGATTAAGGAGGCCTAATAACAGGCGAAACATTATTCGTGGCTGTATTTATAAAGATGTTTACAGAAAAATTTAGCATTTCCATCTAGACTGAGTAAGATATACCTTCACCAATGTGAGTGGGCATCCTCTTATCTTTTAAGGACCTGGATAGAACAAAAGGCAGAGAAAAGGCAATTTCTCTCTCATCTTTAAAGCTGAAACATGCATGTTTCTTGGCCTTGGACATAAAACATGTTGTTTTAGACTTCACACTCCAGGACTTACAAGAGTGTTCCCCTCTTTCCTGCCTAGATTCTCAAGACTTGGGCCACAGACAAGGTTATACCATGGGCTCCCCTGGCTCTCAGGCCTTTGAATTCAGATTAAATCACACCAACAAATCCCCTGATTTTTCCAGTTAATGAACAGCATGTCATGAAATTCACAACTCCATAACAAGTGAACCAATTTCAGTAACAAATCTCCTTTTATTTATATATCTCTCTTTCCTATGGTTTCTGTTCCTCTGGAGAACCTTGAATAATACAGAGGCCTTAGATAAGAAATGTAGTGGAATTTTAAAAAAATGAAAAATTCATAATTGATTCAATGCTTAATATATTCATATTAAAGTAAATATCAATATTTACATAAACAATGAAATCTTAACAATTTATATATATAATTTATAAATTTATATATTAATAATACAATCAATACATGGAAAATTCTATGTACTACTTATGATATAGATATTCAATAGGAAAAGGAAAGAGAAAATCTTTCCCTGAACTACTTGGGTAGTATAAAAAATAGAGGGTGTCTCTATGTGTATAGCAAGCATGTATGTGGATGTGTGTATATGGGTGTTTTTATATATATATTCTCATGAAAATATACACAAATGAGGTTAATAAAATCATTTGTAACTGATCGCACCTAATAATTCATATTTTATGAAATATATCATGGACTACTTTAAATTTTAAATCAGCATATTTTAATCAAAGTTAGGTAAAACAAGCTTTCCTAGAAATATATTCATTAAGTAAATGCCTACATATTTTAGGATATAATCACAAATCTTTTAGAAAAAGAATATAATAGGAAAGACTTTTATTTTTAAAGAAATTAAAATTCAGTATGAGGGTAAAAACATTAGAATACACTGAGGACAACTTTACCAAATTGGTTACTATATTACACTTTATTATCTGTGTAGAAATTCATTAAAAAAATTTAAATAACACTTTCAAGTTTTTTAGTGGAAAATCCAGTTCATATCTTTCATTTTTTAAAAAATATTTTTATCAATATTCTTCTCTTCTCAATATTTTTTAATACATATCTTATGCCAACTAATATGCAGTTTCCTTTATTTAACCTTTAGTTAAGACAAACTTGTAATATCCAGAGCTTATAGTATTTCATTCTAAAATGCTTTCTGTTATTTTCTCTATCTGATTAAGAACTCAAAACAAAATGTCTTTGGGCATCAAAGAAGGTTTTGTTGAAAATGCTGGGTTCTATCTGTTTTTTAAGGACAACTGAATTTTCTCATTTATTTAGAGGAGCATTTTTAGGACATTAGAGACTAGACTTTTTTTTTGGGGGGGTGACTGGACTGGATTTTTATGTCAAGTATACAGGCCAAGAGACTGGGACCAATGAAAGAATTAAGTTAAACTGTTAGATTCTCAGCTTCGTTGTAATGGGAAACAAAAACAATCACAGCAGCCCATAGGACTCTTCTGGTATATCTTATTGCTATGAAATACAGGAGAAAAAATAAAATGAAAAGAATACTTTCGACCCAAGACAAAAGACTTAAATAACTTAGGTATATTGTGGCCATGCCTAGTACAAATGTTGGTTGGTGGAACTTCCGTATTATCTGAGACCAATGTAGAACTAAGTGGAAGTCTTCCCTTGGAAGAAATTAAGTCCAGCATAATGGTCATTTTGACTCTAGATCTAAAACTTTTGCTTACAATCAAGTGTACACATAAAATTTGCCACTGCATTATGACAAATATTGGCCTTAAAGTTGAAACAGAAATTAAGAGGTTTGAACTTAGAGGAAAAAAAAAGATTCCTTATGGAAGAATGGTCTTACAAATTTTATATTTCCAAAATTTGGCAAGGACTCACGAACCTCTTAATTTCTAACCCCCTTGATAGATGAAAGGGAAGACTCTTCCTCTTTTGGTTAAGGCAAAATGACCATCTTAGTCCCAAACTGTGAGATGTCCCCAAAATTATTTTACATTTAAAGGTCTTACTGTTTTGGTCAGTTGTCATAAATTGACCATTATAACAGCAAGCTCAGTCTACCTCATATTTACTAGATACATGTAAATATCTTTGGGTTCTATGGAAAAAGTTTTTTATTTGATGCATTATTGAATCCTGGTAACATATATCTGTGTCACATATCAATCTTAGTCTCTAAAGTTTGACTTGACTTTAATATTTATTTGAATTGGGTTTGTATTATGATAACCATGAATATTTTATGGATTATTGGACCCTTTTAAAATGTGGGCGTGTGAGATACTGACCCTTGATTAATTCAGTTCTTGAGGCCATGAAGTAATATCACCCTAAGAGTTTTTGAGTAAAGAGGACAAGCTTCATCTGTTGAAGGACTCCCACCTCTAGATAGGCTTCTCAGTAAGAAATCATTTAATAGACACTGCATTGGAACCATAATTGACAAGATTTATTTTGACTTTAATTTCTTTGCTAAAATTTAATTATGAGTATTTAGTTTCTTCTTAGAAAATTATTTAGTCTTTTGGCATGTTTTTTTTATTGATGGTGTTCATACTACCCTCTGATCTCATTAGAGAAGCTTGAAAAAAAAAGAATTTAGCTGAACTGTCTGAACCCTTTTTGGAAAGATTTAATAACAGATTTCAAACTGTTCAACAATTGCCCCAAAAGGACATTTGAAACAGCAGTAATAGGTATGGAATGATGGTACAAGAATTTTATGAAAAGATTAATGGACCATCCTGGTTGACTGCCAATCTGTTCAGGGTAGGACCATTTTGTGTTGAACATAGGCACAGTGTTCGCACCCAAAGTAGAGAAAATAAAATATGATTCTCTCTATCAGTTTTATTTATTTTATTCCAATTCCTCATTTAATACTTTTTCCTAAACTAGGCTGTGAATTATTTTGTAAAATGAGGCAAATACTGTGGTATGTTCCTCCAAATGTTGGGAGGATATTCCTGTGATACTGAACAAATTCCATAAATGCACAAACTTACATCAGTCAAAGGTTTCTCTGTGAGCCTTCTAATTGCCTTAAATGGTTGAAGTGTCCCTATTTGGGCTTTCTGCAGCACAAGATTTGTACCTGGAGCTTTATTTTTATGAAATAACTTGCATATATTACTCCTATTGACTTTGAAAGTAGTTTGTTATTTTACCCACAAGGCCTGTCTCTGGACCTAACAGGACTTGAAAAACATTTCTTCTCAAAATGTTTACAAAAATGAACTAACATCATTGTGAATATCTTAAGTTCACAAACAGTATATTATACTCATTTTGTATAACTCAGGAGTACCAAATGTGATATCCTCAAAAATATACACGCAATGTAATTTTGTTACATATAGATTTCCAGTTTTCCCAGCATCATTTGTTGAGGAGACTATATTTTCCCCCAATGAATGTTTTTGGCACTTTTGTCTAATATAAGATAATTGTAATATTGTGGGTTAGTCTCTGTTTCCTCTATTCTGTACCATTGGTCTGCCAGTTTGAGTGCCAATACCATGCTGTTTTTGTTATTATTACTCTGTAGTGTAGTTTAAGGTCTGGTATAATGATGCTACCTGCTTCGCTCTTCGTGCTAAATATTACTTTAGCTATTTTGGGTCATTTATTTTTCTAGATGGATAACATGATTGCTTTTTATATTTCTACAAGGAATGTCATTGGGATTTTGGTTAGAATTGCATTAAATCTGAATAGTGCTTTGGGTAGTATGGTCATTTTGATAATATTAATTCTGATTATCCAAGAGCAAGGTAGACATTTCCATCTTCTAAGGTCCTCTTTGATTTCTTTCTTTAGGGTTCTGTAGTTTTCATTGTATAAATCTTTCACCTCTTTTGTTGTTTCCAAGTAATTTATTTTATTTTTTGAGACTATTGTAAATGGGGCAGTTTTCTTCATTTTCCTCTCAGGGGACTTGTGATTGATATACAGAAATGCCTTTGATTTATGGGTGTTGATTTTATATCCTGCTACTTTGCTGAATTCATTTACTAGTTCTAGAAGTTTTCTGGTGGAGCTTTTGGGGTCTTCTAGGTATAGAATCATATCATCAGCAAACAGTGCTAATTTAAGTTCTTTTCCTATATGTATCCTTTAATTTCTTTCATCTAATTGCTCTGGCCAGTGTTTCAAGAACTTTGTTAAATAGAACCCCTATCTCTTACCATTCACAAAACTCAACTGACAGTGTATCAATGATCTAGGAATTAAATTAGAGACTCTGCATCTATAGAGAAAAAAAATAGGCTCTAATCATCAACATGTGGGATTGGGCCCCAACTTCCTTAATAAGACTCCTACAGAGCAAGAATTAAAGCCAAGAATCAATAAATGGTATGGATTCAAATTGAAAAGTTTCTTTTCAGCAAAAGAAACAATCTATTTTGAAGACAAACAACAATAAGTGTTAGTGAGGATATAGGGAAAAGGTGCACTCATACATTGCTGGTGGGACTGAAATTTGGTGTGGCCAATGTGGAAAGCAGTATGGAGATTCCTTGGAAATATGGGAATGGAACCACCATTTGACCCAGCTATCCCACTTCTCGGTCTATACCCAAAAGACTTAAAAACAGCATTCTACAGAGACACAGCCACACAGCTATGTTTATAGCAGCACAATGCACAATAGCTAAACTGTGGAACTAACCTAGATGCCCATCAGTAGATGAATGGATAAAAAAAAATGTGGAATATATACACAATGGAATTTTACTTAGCAATAAAAGAGAATAAAATCATGGCATTTACAGGTAAATGGATGGCGTTGGAGAAGATAATGCTAAGTGAAGTTAGCCAATCCCCCCAAAATAAATGCTGAACATTTTCTCTGATATAAGGTGACTGACTCATAGTGGGGTAGGGAGGCAGAGCATGAGAGGAAAAGAAGAACTTTAGATAGGGCAGAGGGGTGGGAGGGAAAGGGAGGTGGCAGGAGTTAGCAAGGATGGTGCAATGTGATGGTCATTATTATCCAAAATACATGTATGAAGACACAAATTGGTGTAAACATACTTTAAATACAACCAGAGATATGAAAAATTGTGCTCTGTATGTATAATAAGAATTGTCATGCATTCTACTGTCATTTATTTTAAAAAATCAATTAAAAATATATGTAATCAGGGAAGACTTAATGAAAGATTAATAATACTATAAGAATAATATTTCATTTTAAAACAGAATAAAAACTCAATGAAAATAAGTATGCATATATTATTATTTCATATTTTGTTACATTATGTTTTTCATTCAAAAAGGTTTGTTGTTATTGGTATATAAAGCTAAGCAGAAATGATATCTCATGCATTTAGAGTAATGAGTTTGGTTAGCAGTTCTTTTCCTATGTCAGGGCAGAACAGCCAGCAAGAGCTACTGGAGCTTAAGAGGGTCCTGACAGCTGCTAGCTCTCTCTTTACAGTCAGTATGAAACAAATGTTACTCTAAACTAGTTTATTCAATCCATCAATATTGCTGAAACTATAATATGGAAAGGATTGAACAAATAAGATAGACCTTCGTTAACTGCTAATATTACATTGCTATACATGTGAATGCTTAAAACAAAGTTTGAGGTTTTTATTCATTAATTTGCCTTCAATTTTCCTCCATATATCTTCTACTATCAAATGAGTTATGGGAAAACCTGGTATGTTTTGAATATATATTACATGAAGGTATATTGAGTATGAGAGTTCCTCACCTTACCATTTTCAATAATTCTCTTAGTTAAATTATGTTAAATACTTCACTTGTGATTCCAACAATAGGGTAGGCAGTAGAAATGTATTCTACCTTTTTCCTGGCAGAAAAAAAACACATGGTTTTCAATCACATTTACCTTAGTATAATTTGTGGGTTATATTAAGAAAATATTGTAATAAACTTCAGCTTAGATTAGAGATTTGTTAACATTTTATAAGTGTAGGGCCATATAGTTATCCTCACAATATCCCTCCTGATGTACATAAATGTATCTACATTTATGGCCACATTATAATCATGAATTGACATATAAATATGAATAATACTTTTTTCTTAGCAAGTCTCCACTTTCTAATGAAGTAAATAGTCAAGTAATAATTGTAATCATAAATAACTATAGTAACTGAACTTAGTGTTCTAGTGGATACTTTTGATAAAAATCAAAGCTTATATTGTGTTTATATTAAATAATATTACAGTTGTGCATATTATTATATGAGACAATACTGGAACACAGCATGTTTTTCTGAATTTACATTGGGTAAGACTGGAACCAGGTATTAAAAAATAAAATAACCAGTTAGTAGTTTGTTTCAGCAAATAATTGCTTCTAGAAGATAAAATTATAAACCAAGTGAAATGGTATCCATATTAAGACTCATTTCAAAATCTTCTCCCAGCTATGACAACCAATAAAAATTATTGTCATAAGTTTGGGTCTGTTCCCAACCAGTTCCTTACTTTGCAAGACAGATCAAAAATAACACAACTGAAGACATAAAATCCTATAAACATTGAGATATGACAAAAAAGAAAAAAAGTTTAACAATTGAAAGGTTTAAAACTTTATTTAGCTGATGTATATCAAGGAGAAACACAAGACCACATAAATATCTGAGGCAAAACAGCACTGGATTTGTATAGGGCGGTAGTAAAGAAGAGTATGTGTCTTTATAGTTAAGATGACCCAGCACATGTCCTCATTTCTAACTAAGAGAAAACTTATGGTTCGAAATAGTGAAAATTTTGGGGGGTTTTGTGACTTTGCTAAAGATCATTGGTGAAATTCCAGTCAGGAAGTTCTCAGGTCAATTCTGTTCATATCTGCTTTTGTAAATCTCGCAATTTTTGAAAGCTCGGTAGGAAGACAACAGAAAAAGGAAGAAAAAAGACAAAAAGATTTATAGGGGGTACATGTTGGAGCCAGGGAAATAAGGAAATGCATTAAATCCTTCTATAGACACTAATGTTTTCCTTTACTTTGGTAAGTCTAATGAACATAGCTTTGCTCAATCAACAGAGTTTTCTGATGTTCCTTTACAAACTTGGCATTTCACAAAATTGAACATTGGAAGGGTAAAGAATGGAAGAAGATTTCTATCTAATTGGAAAAGGAAGTCAAATAGAAAGTGGTGTTTTAATGGCACCTGTAAAGTGTTTTCCAGGTTAAGAAAGTGGAGTAATTGAAGATAGAAAGAACATAAAAAGAAGTGGCAAGGGTAGCTAGCTTTCCTTTGGGGATAACATAGCCTAAGATTCACTTTTCCCTGCAACTCCCTCTACATAAAATCAAATATGCTGGTGATGATTCAACAAGTGTAGAAGAACTCTGAAAGGTGAAAAGAGAAAGGTGGAAGATGGATATAGACCTCAAGACTTGAAAAACAACACCATGAGGAGTTCCCTGGATTATCTTCTTGTTTTTCATTTATTATGGACTAGATGTTAGAAAAATCTAAAACCCAGAAGCACCAACAAGTAAAAAAATAAAAATAAAAAGATAAAAACTAGAAAAATTTGCTCTAGTTTTGGCCAGAAATCTAGTAAAAAATGGAACCCTGGAAGGAATGACTGGAAAAACCAACAACTTGTAGCCATTGTAGGCCTGATCATCCTGTGTAAATCATGGAAAAGAGTTGAAGAATTAAATCACCCCCATTTCAAATCTCCCAGCAAGATTATAACTTATCTGCTGTAGCAGAGGTTAAAGCAAAAACTGGCAGTTAAGATGAGGGACAGGACCAGCCTGTGGCGAATACGTGTAATCTCAGTGACTCAGGACAGCAACTGTGGCAGTAGAATCCTTAGTTCAAAGCCAGTCTCAGCAACTTAGCAAGGCCATAAGAAACTCAAAATAAAACATAAAAAGGCCTTGGGATATGACTGTGGTTAAGTGCCCCTGGGTACAATTCCTAGGACAAAATCTAGTCCTGGGTTTGAGTGCCAGAAAGATGACAGTCTCAATTCAAGATTTTTTAAAAGACTATTTGAAAAAAATTTCTGCTGAGTCTCCACTGACTGACAGCTGTGGTTTCCTAGAGACTGAGAATACCTAATGAGTATTCATTGTTTGGTAATCAGACCTGATTGTATCTTAGACAGGTTAGAGAGAGAGTTGGGCTCTCAGGCATTGAGACTGAAGTACCAGTAAGCAGAGGTACCAAGTACCCACAATTCATATTTTCCTCCTAAAGCTTAGAACAAAATGTATCAGAAACATACTTGACTGACAGGCGAAGAGAAAATTTCATTTGGTAGTATTAATTCATTATTGTTATCAAAATTATCTTAATATTATTTTGATATAGTATTTATGATACTATATCAGAGAAGAATGACTTGGAGAAGGTTAGAGTATTAATATTTACATATGCTTTCTCCATGAAAACATAGAATAAATAATTAAGATAAGTTTTAGCACACATTCTTTCCTCAAATAACAGACAAAAACATGAATATTTTGACATATTTGTAAAATAGTAATATCAGAGTTTATTTACTATGTCAAATAATACTCTAATTCATTTTTAGATGTTTATTTATTGGGAACCTTCACTCAGTCCCCTGTTTTTACTTTCCTGGTCATTTCATTATGTAACAAATATATAGCATATTGTGCCATTGAATTATACTATATATTATATATAAATTAATATATAACAAAAGAAAATAATTTTTCTAATTGTAAGAAATAAGGGACTTCAGTTAGGTATTAATTTCATTCTTGAGCTTCAAAGACTGAGGGCAGAAATGTGAAGGTAGTTTGGTTCCAAACAGTAAAAGCATAAATGTCCTGTAAGACAGTTAGCACTTTAACATGGGTTATCTAACCATTATTCACATATACCACTATATTAAAAAAAATACATAGTCATATGAGGAGTATGGTTTCAAACTCAGAATATCAAGTAAATACCAGTTGGCCTTCATATTTTCATACAGAGTATTAAATTACAGAGTAGATATTTCTCCATGCAAATTGTTTCTCTCATAGACATTCACCTAAACACTCCATGATAAGAGGTATTTTTGATATGTATTTGTTAAGAACAGATTATAGTCAGTTCATAGCTTACATATTCTAGAATAGTAACTATGGTCTATATTTCTTAGAGGGCAGATGTGTGCCTTTGGAGAGAAGACATAATGTAAAATTTAAGAGTAGTTACCTGTATGTCAAGCTAGACATTCTAATAAATCATTTATGCCTAAAGGCAAACAACAAGATTGCTTCCAGCCAAATCTGAATTTTTCTCAATGTATCACTTTCAATACATTCTGGGAACTTAGCTAGAATATAATAGAAAATCCAGACAATGTAATGGCATGGATTTATTTGCTTCTTTATTTAGGATTTCCATGATCATGGAAAATGGGAAAAGAAAGACAACAGAATGGGGGAAAAAACAACCTATTTTTACAGAAAAAAAAAGAAATATTGAGACTTGTGATTGCACCTCAATTCCCATAATGTTTCTCTATTTGGAGGTATTCTTTTACATGAGAACATTTCTTTTTAAAGTAACCATTTCTACATTTATAAATTTAAAAAATTAAAATATTCCACATTTCTATTAACTTGCTTTAGTAATCATGGATTTAATGAATATGTGATGGAATACCTTGAAGTATCCTGAAGAATTTCTAAATTGTCCAATATTTTCTTCTGAATTTTTGTCATTTAAATAATAATGAAAATAGTATTTTGATACTTAAAGATGTTGGATATCAGGGACAGGATAATTCTATGGGCAGGAGGCCCATGAATTGCTGCTTTGGCCAGTGACTGCAGATTCTATAAAGGGCCAAACTATAACAGTTTTAATCTGTATTGGACACATTATCTCTGTTGAAGCTGCTTACTCTGATATCATAGCTTGAAAGCAGCCACAAATAACATGCAAATTGATTACATATTTCAATTAACTGTTGCTGTGCATTTTTAAAATCTATTTTAAAGTACATTTGTATGATTAAAGGTGTGGCTTAAGTATGAGGATATTCGTTAATCAGTTCACAGCTTTTTGTTTTTTTCTTCCTGTGCTTTAGAATTTTTACATTTATTATGTGCTTGCATACCACACTGGCAGCTTAATGATTCTCTGACTATTAATTATTTTACAAAATGAAGCTGCATATTGTCTCATAGAGGCAATAAGTTCTTGTGACATTAAAAAAAAGCATTATCTGAATTTCATGATTCATATTCATAGACAATAGGTAGGAATTGGAGTTAGTATAGGTTGGAAGAAGTTTTATTATTGTAGTAGTTATGTTTGCTTTCTTTGTTTTTTTTTAATTTTATTTTTATGAGATATTGTAGAAGATTAATTGATCTTTGTGAGCACTACCCAGAAAATGCTGAAAACAAAATAGTGAGAGTGTGATGTAAACTATCTTCTCCACATTTTTCCAGATCATCCGTTAGTGCTTCTTAAAAGACTGTATAACCTATGCTCTGCCTCTATTCACCTCTCTAGCCTATGTCCCCTGTAGTAATCATTCTATTAGTATCTCTTTGCCTTGCAAACCAGGAAAAAAAAAAAAAAAAAAAAAAAAAAAAAAAAACATTACCTGGTTCTCTGAATTTGCAATTGATGGTTTTCTTTAAGCTCTTGCATTTCAGGCAGTATGTTAAATTATGTGAATTCTGTCTATTGTCCTAAAACTATGGAGCTGACTTCATCGTTATTCCCTCTTCAGTTTAATAGAGAAAACATGGATATAAGTAGATTTGGAAAAGTCTTTAGAAATCTCTAAGATCATTACTTTTCAAGGTACACTTCAACCAAACCAAAAGCATGAATTCTCAACTCTTCTTTTGTTTTAAGGAATTCAATAAGGAGAGAGTTTACTTCTTGTGCCAAAATTGGAAGAACTGAAGTTGGGTGGTATTTTCAAATACCTTTGATGTGATTAATGATCACTTATTTAAAGAAAGTGGCCTTGTTCATACAGAAGTAGCTGTGTTGGTTACATTTAAATTGGTGCAGCTGGATCTAACTCCGAGTGATAAAATGTAAAGGATTTCTGTTCTTTGTGAACACATTTCTCAATAAATATGTATTACTGTCCAGCAATGTCCATGGGAATTTGATATGTTAGGTTGTGTTGACCAGTACTTTCAGAAAATGTAGCATGAACTTTTGCGTCAGAATGATCATAGTTAAAACATGGTTTAGATGAAGATGGCTTTAATGTTCCTCTCAGATTCTCAGCTTGTCTGAACTCTACGCAGGTTTTTTTTTTTTTTTTTTTTTTTTTAATGACTCCAGGTCCTTGACCTTGACTTTCTTAGAGCATTTCCTTTAGAAATTTATCATTGCAAATTTTTTCACCATTCTTTGATTTGTAAATTTTGAAGGAAAAAAAAAACAAACAAAACCTTTGCCAGTTTTTATAGTCCAGAGGCCATCCTTTTCAAAGGCAATCATCTCTATGGGAGGCTGGAAGCATAACATGATATAGAAATAAGAGCTATAATAAGAGTACAAGCACTGTAATGAAATGCGCTGCTTAAAACCACCTCCTGACATGAAGGTAAGCAAAAGCTTAGTTTTCCTTTGGGAAAGGTGCATTAACAGGCATGGATAGCTAATGGTCCCCTGAAAGAGCTCTTAAAAATCTTCCACTCTCTGTTTCATGTAGTGAATTTCCAGGCTAGATAAGTTTTTTCTCCCTGATGCTCTTAATAGAATCAGAATATAATCAATTTGTTTGCTTATTTTGTCTGCTGTGATTTTTCTTTACCAGATTCAATACATACTAGCTCTGTGATATTACATGTGTTGCTAACCCTTTCTGTGCTTTGATTTCCTAATTCAGGATATGAAGAAAGTAATCTTTACTGTCAGAATTATTGAGCATATTCAATGAAATAAAGCATTACATGCTGACAAGAATTACAATATGAATAAATATTATTTCCTTTGCATTTTTGCCTTCTCAAGAGAATACATTTTAAGTGGACTTCATTAACTTCTCTGGCATTGACCTTAGCTTTCAACATATTTGAACATATTAAATATAAGGGGAAATATGGGTGCCCCTTACTGTATCTCTGCTTCCCTACTCATTAATCTGGGAGTATCTTGATGTTGCCTCTCTCTAATATGATGATGAAGAAGGGAACTTAAATCTAAGCCCTAGAAAGCCTACTAAGAGAAAGAATTCCCCAAGAGGTACAGCTCTAGGCTTTAAATGTTTTACATATAATGGTGGTTGGGAACAAAAAAATATATAAAATAACATGATATAGAAATAAGAGCTATAATAAGAGTATAAGCACTGTAGTGAAATGAAAATTGTCTCCTTTCTACCTTTGAAATAACAAAAACAAACAAACAAAAAGAGCTTTGGCTTGGGGAAATCTTTCTGCTCCATTATTCAAATAGACAAGAGTGGCCTTAATCTAAACATTTACTTGGTTCTGGTGTCTGAGTTTCCCATAACAGAAGACTACTTTAGCATCTATATCTGGTTCCTAAAAAAAAATCTCTCCTCAGATGTTGGCTGGCCCTCCTCTGTCCTCTAGTGGTCATGTGAAGAATTACTTCATCGTTTGTTCAAGATCTACCCATGGTGGGTCAGCTGAGAACAATCACCTTCAATCCTGCATGCCAGGACTGGGAATGTGGAAACATTCTGTGAGCAAATAAGGCCCAGGGGTAGCAATTTCATGATCTCTAAAAATTAAATAAAAACAGCTTTCATCACAATGGGCGTCCCATTTCTACTTGGTTATATATTGATTTAACCAAAGCTAGTTGCCATGTTAAACTGGAGGATCTGGAGGAAAATAGTGATAATATAAAATGATAAAAAAAAGAATAAAAATAAAATCAAACTTTATAGTGTGTTTGACATATATAAGGGACTGTGTTTCACACTCAAAAATTTCACTGAACCCTCCCAAGAAAGCATGTGGTAGATATGGTATACATATTATAAAGAGTCTGAGGTTCAGTGTCTTGCTCAAAACCACACAGCTTTTGGTTAAAATATTTGGGTTATGATCCAGCTGTTCAAATCCAAATCTCAAACACTTAACCACCATAGATTGTTCTGTCTTGATCAAACTGATTTGAATATACTTTCCAAGGTAGCAATGGATTCAGCAAGAATCCAAATGTTATCATTCTTTTGCCCCAGATTTTCCTCTAATTGCCATAGTATTTCTCTGTTATTCATATAGCAAAGTTTATTTTTTTAATATGTAAAGAGGATACTGTCACTTCTTCCATTCCCATTCATACTTCAAGGCTCCTTTGACTTCTTGGTCAGTGGACTTGGTTGGATATTACATGAGTTGCTAACCCTTTCTGTGTTTTGATTTCCTAATTCAAAATTTGAGGAGAGGAATCTTTACTTGCCAGAATTATTGAGCATATTCAGCAAAATAAAGCATTACATGCTGAATAAAATGCCTTATCTTTTCTTAAAGTTCCCAATGACCTTTGTCAAGTAACAGGACATCAATGATTTGATGTGTGTATCTATATCAATATGAACATCCATTGATCTTTACTCAAACCACGCTATTTTTTTAACTTCTATTACATTATTCTTTCAATTTTCTTTCTTTTTATTTCCTCTTCCTTCTCTTTCTTTGTCTTCATCTTCATTTCTGGGGATGCCTTTCATTTTATTTCAGACACTCAAACTCTCTATTTGAATTTTTAATAAGAGTATTTCAGCCTCAATTTTTGGCTCTGTCTATCCCCATAGATTAGAAAGCAGAAATGCATTTGTTCATTTTACATGTGTATCTCTAGCTGGTCCCTAATCTCATCTCTAAGTAATTGACATCTCTTTTTACAAATCTCAAATTCATCTGAAACTAAATGTATCCTAAATATTTATCTTGCTTTTCCACATCAAATCACAACATTTTCATCCAAGCCTATTATCTCACATTCTGTCTTATCTCAGTAATTGACATTTATCTGTTCTGCTCTTCAAAGTGGAAATATCAGAGTCATGTTTTATCTTGACTCTCTTTTCTCCTAATTCCAAACAAATATCAAGAATTTTGTTTCAGTCTTTTCTCCAACTCTCTCTTCAATTGCCAAGCTAGGACACTGGCATCCAGGTTCATGGTTACTACAACAACCCCTGGATTTCTGATTTGTTCCATTCTCATCTAATTTTGCACCAACCATTTAAAACACACCTTCTTAATTTTCTAATAATATTATTTCACAGACTTAACTTAAAGTTGATCCATAACTTATTTCATATAGAGTAAATCAGAAACTGCATTGCCAATAACAGTGTGGGCACCTCCTATATTCTTCTCCTCACCTTGTGCAAACCTCCAGCCCATCTGATCGCCTTTCATTTCCTCATACATAACACACTCTTGTTTCTAATCTTTGGTTCCTGTATTCTAATATCCTAGCTGGGAGAAAAACCATCCACACACATCAGTTGCTGTTTTATGTCTTTTGCCATTCCCAGTGTATTTTTCCAGTCCCCAAAGCTATTGCCCTCTAGTTAGCACTATCTAACACATTGAAATATAATCTTCCTGTATAACTTCCCCATCACTTAGTCACTTATCACCTTCCAAAATAATATACGTGTTTTTTGTTAACTATCTTTTATTTTTTATTTTTTGTTCATTGTGTCTCCAATATAATGTAGATTACATAAAGCCAGTGATCCTTGTCTGTGCTTCAGAGGGCCTTGTGTATACTAGAATCTCTGTAATTATTTGATGAATGAATGACAAAGTAAATCTGTCATTTTTAGACATTTATATAATATGAAGAAAACTAGAATGTGAACAGCATGTTTTGGCTTACTGTTTCAAAAGCTGTCTACTTTTATTAAAATTATTTTTTCATGTGTTTCAAAATGAACTTAAATTGTGCAGCATAAGAAATAAAATGCCTTATTTTATTTGGCAAGATATCTGTGACAGATATTGTGTTGGCCAGCGATCTATTGCTGCAACAAAATACCTGAGATAATAAACTTATGAATGTAAGTTTCTTTTGGCTCGTGGTTCTGAAAATTTTAGTCCATTAAAATTTTAGTCCATTACTGGACTGGCCCTGTTTCTTTGGGTCTGTAGCGAGGCAGTACATCATGGTGGAGAGCATGTGATAGAGAAAATTGTTCATCTCATGGTGGGGGAACAAAAAAGATAAAGAAGAGACCAAGCTCCTAAGAGCCCTTTTGAGGACATAGCTACAGTGACCTACCACCTCCCTCAAAGCCCCGTCTCTTTAAGGTTCTACCATCTTCCATTAGCACCACCAGCTAGGACCCAATCTGTTAACCCAAGGACATCAAAGCAAATTTCAGCCCAAACTATAACAGATATGTTCATTGCTGTTGTTTACTATACTTTATAGATATCTGTTGAAATTTGACATATTCTTACTTATATGTGGAATCTAAAAATTTAAAAAAATCAAATATCTTATTACAGAGAATAAATAGTGGTTAGCAGGGACAGAGGTCAGGAAGAAGAAATAGGAACATATACATCAAAGGATACAAAGAAGAAAATACGTTCAAAGAACAAGAAAAGATCTAATGTACCACACCAATATTTTAGTTAATAATGGTATATTAAATTTACAATGTTTGCTAAAGATCAGATGTTAGCTGCTTCTAGCATGGGGTGAGGGATGGATAATCATATGAATTGATAGATATATATTAATTTGCTGTTCTATAGTAAACACTTAAATATATATATATATACATATATATATATATATATATATATAAAATCTTCAAATATATGCAACTATTTATATAAATATATTAAAATGACAATATACATATACAGATAGATATATATAACATACACACATACATAATCATGTATAATTTAATACCCAATAATATTAGAAGAGAAAATCAAGGTTATAAAGAAAATTCAGATGTAACTCAACTTGTAGCAACTAAACTGAGCAGTCAACACATTATTCTTTGCTTGTCTCTATATTATTACAAGAACATATTATAAAAAGCATAATGGAAATAATACTCTTATAAAATAAGACTTCTTAGAGCCCACATTTCTGATAACTCTTGTAATATTCAAATATGCAAGTATTATATTAATCCAATATTACTGTTTTAGAAGTACTTAAATAAAAGATTTAATTTTATTAAACTGTTTCTTAAAACTCAGAGAGCTCAGAACAAATTTCACCATGCTGATCTCTTAGAATGATAATAATCCATATATATTTAAATAAAACTCAACACAGTAATTCTATTTTAGCCACTAGGGAATAGAAACTGGTAAAAGGAATGGTATCTCTTTTAATAATAGAACGTATGCACAACCTTAGAAGTGAAGTTTTATATTTCCTACTCAAATACTGTAATATTATTGTCATATAAATTTCAAAATCAATATAAAATGAAAAGTGTTGCTATTTTCCCCCTGACTTTCTTGTTCTAGGATTAACTGACTAGCTGGTCTTAAGGAGGGTTTTGAGAATGCAACTGAAAAAGGTGGAAGGATATAGATTAATATTTTTCTTGAATTCATTATTTTATCTTGTATCATTAATTCTTATATTTTTACAATACATTTCCAGATATTTTACTAGTTTTTTTGTAACTTGTTGTATTATTATATTGACAATGGGTATTACCAGTCTGTAAATAAAATCAACACATGAAATTCAGTTTAGAATCATAGTCTCAATTCAAAGGTAATGTTTTGCTTTGTTTTAATTACCACTGTTTTAAATTTTGAAATTCATCCTCCAAGCAGGCAGGTAGCACACACCTGTAATCCTAGTGTCTCTGGAAGCTGAGGCAGGAAGATCACAAGTTCAAATCCAGCCTCAGCAAAAGCGAGGTGCTAACCAACTCAGGGAGACTCTATCTCTAAATAAAATACAAGATAGGGCTGGGGATGTAGCTCATTAGTAGAGTGCCCCTAGGTTCAATCTCCAATATCACCCCCACCCCCTAAAAATAATTGGTGTGTAATTTTCTTTTGGTGATGTGCTATTATCCAGTTTTGGTATCAGCATGATATTTCTTCATAGAATGAATTTTGAAGCATGTCCTCCCCCTCTATTTGATAAGCTGATGTGAGGAAAACTGGAATCAATTTCTCTTTAATGTTCAATAAATTAGCTGTCAAACAATTTGGTCCTGGGTTTTTTTCTTTATTGGGAGGACTTTAAAAATATATATATATATATATATATATATATATATATATATATATATATATATATTCTAATTTGTTATACATTACAGCAGAATACATTTCAATTCATATTACACATATATAGCACAATTTTCATATCTCTGGTTGTAGACAACATAGTCACACCATTTCTGTCTTCATACATATATTTATTTTAATCCTTCAATCTCATTGGTTGCTATTGGTCTGTTTAGATTTTCTATTTTCTGTTGGTTCAGTTGTGATAGATCCTATGTGTCTGGATATTTAACCATCATTTTTCTTGATTTTTAAATTTAGTGTAATATAAGTTTTTAAAATAGTACCTAAGGATCCTCTGGATTTCAGTTTTGTTGATTGCAGCGTCCCCATACTGTTTTACAACAGAGCTATGCCTAATGTTACAGGCTTTATTAAATCATTGGTGAGGATCAAAAGGAGGAAGAAGGAAAAGAAAGAAGAAGGAAAGGAAGAGGGGAAGGAGGATAAAAGTTTAATATTTTGTGACAACCATGACCATAAACACACAAGAAGATATGTGTGGGTGTAATATTGTAATTATGGGACATATTTCCACACTGTTGGGAGACTGCCTTAAAGTGTTTCTTCTGTTTACTCAGATGAGATATTTGTTTTTTTCTTAATGAACATAAGCAGACGTGCTATTGTTTGGTAACTTGATTTGCATACATAGAAGTCAGAATAAAGGACAATCATTTTGTTAATACAGATGACTGCAGGGAGGACACACTCAGGGTGCCAGAAAGGGTACTTAGAAATCCTTAATTAGGATAGCTTCCTCAGTGTTTCAGATTTAATTTTATCATAGCTGAATCTAAGAGTGCTAAGAGAAACAGGGAAAAATAAAATCAAGGGCCTAGAGAAAGTAACAACACAAGAGATAAACATCAAGATAATCAAAGATGCACTTACATATGGGGATTCAGGGCCATAAAAAAAAAAAGATGAAACAGTAATCATAAACTAGAAGAGCAGTGACTTAGAGATTTAGGGGTGTGAGAAATATAGAAAATCAAAGTGGTTTCAGCAGAAAATGCATAACAATTAATTAGAAATTTACACCATTAATTCTCTAAGCAGGTACTCTGTGTCCCTAGAACTTCATGTACCATCCCTGAGAATCAGATAATGGAGGTCAGGGAGGTAAGCAACAGTAACAAAATATTATGGAAGAATTCCCCAGTTCTTCAAGAAAACTCAGTCTGAGAAAGCACTTTGCAATTGATACAACATCTTTGTAAATTATTTTACATTTCTTTTTCAGCTTAAAATATCAGGCCGTACTTCTGATATTAGAAGTGAGTGTCCCTCAATTATAAACTCTAAAGCCTAACTGAGATTTATTTTACATCTTATATTAAGCAATAAAATAAATAGAAATAGTCCATATATTCCCTCAGTCACTCATTTGTTCATTTGAGAATTATTTATTGAGAACCAGATAATGTAGGGCTCTCCAGAGCATTTTGAGAATTTAGCTTTACCACTGCATGTGAATTTTGCCTTACGAAGAAATTTGTTTTCTTCTCTGTCCTGTCTGGGAAACTAGAAATATTTCAATCCACACAGTAACATATTTTGTCAATATTAAAAATAGATATTTCAAGTGAAATTTGAAGGTTAAGAAATGAGATAAATCTGATGAAACCCTTTACAGTTATTAAACTTCTAAGATATTTTCAGTTGTTTTTTTTTTTTTTTCAGCATAATGTCAGTCTCTCCTGATTCTGAGGGTAAATGGTGAAGAAGAAGGAGGATGGATAGTGACAATGAATACAGGGACCCGCCCACTCACACAGAGGTTGAGAACAGCATTTCCACACATGGATGATGATGTATACATGACTCACAGAAGAAAATATTTCAGGATAGCAATAAAGTTAAGAATTGATTCCAGGGAAAGACTATCTAGCTATAAATCATAAGTTTAAATCTCAGTTTTCCTACTTACTATCTATAAAATCTTAGGTAATTACTTAACTTCTCTGAGTCACCCATTCTTTATCTCCAAAATTGGGATAGGAACATGCTTAACTCATGAGCAGTTTTAAAGGAGTTATTTGTAAGATATTAAAATCATTCACCAAACATATTAAGGATAATGTAAATACATCCTAAGTAAATTTTAAATTCTAAAGATAAATTAATACTTAATTATTACATAAGAGAATGAATCTATCTGCAAATTATAGAAGTTTCTACAAGGTGATGATTTTATATTCTGAACATTTTGCTTGGTTCAGATTTTGTTTTATTAGAATGACAAAAGACATATTAGGATTTGTTAGCTGCCTTCCTGACATATAAACAGCTTTTATAAATGTGATCGCAAAATATTTTTCCTTTTATCAAACTTTTCATCAGTATAACATAACTGTCTTATTTAAATATTTGAAAATATGTGTTATATAGAACAAAGCTGAATAGTATCTTTGAGTGTGGAAAACAGTAAATACTGTTTTTATTTTTAAAATCTTGATGTTAAAATAATGCTATCATATCTGCATGCAAACTAAAATATGGCAATATGTAAGATACAAAATTTTATACAAATGTTAACTCAAAATGTCACATTATTAAACATTTATTTTTTTCTTCAAAAATAAGCAGTATTAAATATATGATTATGACTTCCTTTGTTCTCAGGGAATTAACACTACAGTCAGGAATACAATATTTTAGGGTAATTTTTTGGAGTGACTCTCCTTATTAAGAATCATTAGATCATATTGAATCATACAATTAATAGTGTTGTTATTTTTTGAATTGTTATATATGAATTCCTTCACCACTTTCATAGGTCTAGTTCTTGATTGTCTTTATAACCCAATTCTAACTTGGTTAAGAATTTATTGCAATATATTCTCTCTTCCTTTGTTGCCTTGAAAATTAGCAATGATTATTTGAGAGATGTTATTATTTATTTTGTTTTTAAATTCTATATAGAGAAGTATTTCTCTTAATAAAGTTAAGATTCTAATAGTTTTTGTAAATATATAGATTCAGATATGGAAATTTTCCTTAATATAATTATGATAAGGTAATTTTATTCTCAACAAAATTACATATACACCTAAATTTTCTATATGTATATTTTTTCTCATTACATTAGCAGAGATAGAGTAATATTTCTTATTCCCCAATCTTAATCACTTACAGTTCTTTACTTATCTAGAAATGTAGCCAAAATTTATCTGAAAGAGCAATGACATTCATAGACTCTTTGGACTACCTGAAGATACTGCTAATGTGGTCTCTGAGATTTAAAATGTTATGGTTAATGTGATCAATAATGAGATTTATGTGAAAATCAGTCCAAAATAAATAGAATAACTTACCCTTTCAAGATCCTTCTGGGATATCCAGTTCCACTTCATTAGATGAAATATTATTAAAAATAGTTTTTAAAGTATTTCAAACAAATGGATACCACTGATGAAACTCAGTATGAAATTTAAACATATAAGAAAGAAAATGGATAGAACTCCAGGGAAAATTCCAGAGACATGGTGATTCTACTAGGAAAAAGTTGTGGGTTAAGTCAATAAAGAGCAGGAAAAATTTGTTCTGCATAGATACCTTCCTAGAACCTACCAGCTCTTGGAAAATGTCATTAGGATCTGCCTTGCTTCTGTTATAAAAAGAAAATGTGGGGAAACAACCTAGAAAAAATAAAAGTAGATAAATGACAAATATAGAAAAAATGAGGTTTATCAATGCAATAAATGCTTCAGAAAATAGAGAATTTTTATGAAGCCACTATAACCAAAGTGAATATAATAACAAAGTACAGATGGAGTGTTTCTTCTCCAAAATTCTTGAGACAAGAAGTGTTTCAGATTAATGATTTTTTTTAGGTTTTGGAATATTTTCATGTACATAATAAGATCTTGAGAATGAAATCCAAGCCTGAAGAAATTTATTTTATTCTATGTATACCTTATATTCATAGCCTGAAGGTAATTTTACACAATGTTTTTAGTATGCCTACATTTTGGCTGTATCTTGAGGCAAGATGTGAACTTTCTACATGTGGTTTCATGTCAATGCTCAAAACAGTTGGATTTTAGACCATTTAGGATTCCTGATTTTCAGATTAGGGATACTCAACCTAAAAGGTTCTTCATAAACATAGAAATAAGAACTTTTAAATATATTAATAATTTGAATCCAACAATACAAAGTAGACTAATGCACAGAACTTTTGAAGACATCTAAAAAATCTTACAAGTAACATTATATTTTATGATAATGGTAAGACTATGTTCCTCTAAAACCAGGAACATGGCAGCAAGGATGTTCACTCCTATCACTTCTCCTAAAGCCCTGGGAAGGAAATATCACTGGAGCAAAAAGGCCATAAAAGGAACTAAAAATCACAAAGATATGAAAGAAATAAAATTCCCTCCATTTTTGGATGTTTGCTTCTATAGAATCTGAAAATTCTATAAACTGTAATTAAAATAGGTAAATTGGGCACAATTCAGGAAAAATGTCAATGTATAAAAATTATTTGTATTTTTACATGTTCGCTATAAATATAAAAATGAAATTTTAAAAATCCATTCATTGGAGAACCCAAGAAACAAAACAAAATACTAGGAACAAATGCATTAAAAGATATCCAACACCTTTATATGAAATGAATGTTAAAAACATTGCTCAGAAAACTTTAAATGGTCTAAATAAATGGAGAGTCTTACCATGATAGGTAGTTTAACATATGAAGATAAATTTCCCAAATTGAGTTATAGATTTATTAGATTCAAAAGCCAAATTCAACTGAAAATTATCCATTGTTCAAAATTATTCTGTGTGTGCACTACTCTTTTAAGTCATTTTTACTTATTAACCAATGTGCTTTTACATTTTATATTCATGGGAGAAAAGCTGCAAGAATGATACAGAAAATCCCCACATACCAGGACTCTGTTCCTCTTAATAACAGTCTTCTATTCTCATGAACATTTATCACCAATAAGGGACCAGCAATGATACATTATCATTAACTACAGTGTATGTTTTATTTAGATTTTTCTTAGTTTGTTTGAAAATCAGTTCCAGAATTCTACCTAGAAACCACATTCATTTAATCATTTTTTCTTTTAGACTTTTCTTGATAATATGTGTTTATTGGATTTTCTTATTTCCAGACCTTGGTGATTTGGGGGATTATTATTATTATACAGTGCCCACTGAATTGATTTATCTTGATATTTTCCTGCTATTTACATTGGGTTTTTGAGTTTGGGGCAGATAGGTCACAGAAGTAAAGTGTCATTTCAGCTCATCAAGAGTGTGCTAACAAGAATCATTCACAATGTTAAAGTTGGTCAGCCGCTGAGCATAGTAGTGGCAGGGACTACCACTATGATGTTATTTGTTTTCCTATTGATTTAGAAGGAGGTCACTGCTCACAG
Organism: Urocitellus parryii; assembly: GCF_045843805.1. Taxonomy (NCBI): domain Eukaryota; kingdom Metazoa; phylum Chordata; class Mammalia; order Rodentia; family Sciuridae; genus Urocitellus; species Urocitellus parryii. Next base: position 24,545,950 of record NC_135537.1, on the reverse strand, counting down.
CCATGGTTAAGATATAAGGTGGCATTCCATAAATTTTTAAAGGATTAAGTATCTACAGTCTATTTAGGATTCTTCTGTATAAAGTCTAGTTTAATCTCTCTATCAATTTTTTTAATTATTCATGATAATCTCAACTTATTGATATTTACGTTTTACTTCAGTAATAATGCAGTTGTAAATTAAGCTATTATTCTTATTTTTAGTCACTGTATAATGCTCCAGGGTCATCTTGTACACTCTTTTTCTCTCATTATTTTTTTGTTTTTTAATGATTTATTGGTATATATTATTTATAGAGAATTATGGGTTTTATTGTAGCCTATGTATTTATACATAAAAATATAGTTTGATCAGTTTTACTCCTCCAGATCTTTCCTACTCTCCACTCTTTCCCCTCCCTGTTCTATTTCAACTACTCTGATGGACTCCCTTCTACATATGTGCGATCTATTTGTTTTTCCTGTTTTTAACCCTCAACTTCTACATATGAGAGAAAACATGCAATACTTTTTTCTCTGAGTCTGACACTTTCTTAATGAAAATTAGGGTCTTCAGTCTCATCCATTTTCCTGCAAATGCCATTTTGTTCTTCTTTACAACTGAATAAAACTGCACTGTTTATGTAAGCCCCATGTTTTATCCATTTATTTATTTATTATTGGACATCTAGGCTGATTCCACAACTTGGCAATTTTGATTCCATGTCTCTGTACTGCAATAGATATGGGTGTATTCATGCATGCCTAAGGTATGCTAACTTCAATTCTTTCATATAAATAACAAGGAATGGTATGCTTGTATCATATGGTAGTTCTATTTTCAGTTTTTTGAGGAATATCATACTAATTTCCATAGTGCCTCTACCAGTTTGCATTTCCTCCAACAGTGTATAAAAATTCCTTTTCTCTGCATCCTTGCCAGCATTTATTATTATTTGTATTCTTAATGATCGCTATTCTAACTGGAATGAGATGTTATCACTATGTAGTTTTGATTTCCTTTCTCTGATTTCTGAAGATATCAACATATAAATAGCTCAATGGTCTTCAGTCTCAACTGAAGTCTCAACACTAAAAAGAAAAAAATAACTGAGTAAGTTTTCATATTTATTTGTCCCAGTTCTAGATGCAATATTTCTTTAAGGACTGTTAGTTCCTCTACATCAAGAATTGGACTGGAAATAAAAGTGCTGGAGTACTCATTAGCTCAGATTGTCACCATTTATAGGCCCTCTCAGTGGACATAGCTACAAAATAAAACTGTATACATTTACCTGTTTATACCTAACTATAATATATAATAAATATTATATAAGATAATATAAACATAATATTTATATTATTTCACCTATCATTTATAATAAATACATAAAATAAAGATGGTTATATTACCTTTAATACAAAACAAATAGTATGTAAAATATATTCAAATGAATTATATATGAACATGAGTAAATATTAATTTCTCTAACTCTCATCAGCTATATGAAAACATAAATGTAAAAAGCAGAACTATATAAATGCTTCAACTCACTAATCATGATTAATTTTTTGAGTCTATCATTATTGCTCATTTGGTAGAAAGCCTTATGCAGAGAGAGAGAGAGGTCAATAACCAGAATTTTCAGTGATTTTTTTTTTCATGGTTCTTGACTAAGTCCCTTGAAACTGTCAGCCAACTGATCAGAACAATCTTTTAATGATGGTGATGCTCTTTTCTAATGAATATTGAATTATTTTATGGAACAATAAATCTTAGACTCTTGGAATTATAAATCGAAATCTTTCTCACTATACTTTTGCAAGGTGGAATGAAAAATGATGAAAGGTGAATTATCTAAGTGGAGATGAAAAGGAAATATTATATCATTTTAAAAGTCTTATAATCTATTTGTTAAAGTATCACTCTCCTATATATCATTTCACTTACTTTCTTATAAGGATATATTTGTGTGGTCAACAATACCTCTTTGGAGCCTTACAGTATAATTGACTGTGCTATAACCTAATGTTTTGGGGGAGTGGTAAGAAGAGAGATTCCCTGAGACCAATAATCTAAAAATTGTAAAACATGAAGATGATTTAATATATACAAACAAAAGGGGCTGGGGATGTAGCTCAAGTGGTAGCGCGCCCATCTGGCATGTGCGCAGTCTGGGTTCGATCCTCAGCACCACATACAAACAAAAGCATTATTTAACTGTTTACATAGAAAAAATTGGTCATCATATCTATTAATATCTTAATACAGAAAGCATTACATGTTGTCATCCCAGTTTAAGTTTTATAATGACCAGTTTTCTTTTTACCAACACTTTATTTTTTCTGATTATAAAGGTAAACTATGTTAAGCATGAAAAAAATCATAGATAAAAAGCACAAAGATAAAAATGTCATTCGTAATTCAAATAATTTATATTAATGTTTTAATTATCAGCCTCACTTTTCCCTTGTGTGTATGTATACACAAACAACAATTACATTAATAGCTATTTCTTGCCTATAGAAAAGGCATATGCAAAGAACAAAATCAGTTTCCTCTGAAGTGTCATATAGATTTTAGGTTCAACTGTATTAAAGATTTGCTAGTATAGGAAATAATTAACAATTATAATAGAAATGCTTACCAAGTATATAGAATCAAGCCATTCTATCAATCACTCTTCCTGAAATTTTCCTCCTTTGTCTTCAAATCAGTTTTGACATTAAAATAATATTACATGAATATAAATTATTACATATGCACCTGCAGACCTGTAGGCAATACTCTTTGTTATATGTACTTATCATTATTTGTCTCATAATGTTTTGCTTAAATTATTGAAATTCCTAGGCTGTAATTATCTCAAACCAGGAGTCATACTTCTGTCTTCATTGATTAATTCCTTCTTGAGTTGTAAAAGACCTTATGCATATTATTAAGTTAAATTTATTATTTTCTTCCCTTCAAAAGGCAGGCACACTGTGGGTGTTCTTCCTCTGTATTTCCACAGTACCTTATACAATCTTTCATTTTAGCACTTATCTCCTTGTTCTGTAATTATTTGTTTACATTTGTCTTTCCCATTAAATAATGATCCTTTAAAACAGTGCCTATTTCTTATTCAACCCTAAATTCTTGGCACCTAGCACAATTCTTGGCATACAGCAGACTTCAGGAAATAATTGTTAAAAGAATGAAACTGTCAAATCTTCTAAATCACTGTCACCAGCTTTAATGGCACAATTTGTTCAGCGATGTTGACAGAATGGTTCGCTTTCATTATGTTGTCTTTACAGACTTCACAGCTGCTCTACACATATCCAATCACTCTTAGGTTTAGTAATCTCCATATAAATTTACAAATCGTTAAAGAATTTATCATGGTATTTATGAGCTGCCCAGGTGAATAATAAACTTACAATTACTAATTGATTTCTAATTGGTCTGTGCCAACATGGAAAGAAATAGGACCAAAATATTTCCTCAGCACACTTACAAAGTCACCCTGAATCTTGCATATTGGGAGTCAGAAAATCTTTACATAGAGAGAGCTGTAATGGACTGAGATGGTCAGTAATATCTGAAGAATCCTAAGAAAAATAGGCTGCTTTTAAATTTTAATATGTACTTTAAAATACTTAACATTTTTAAAGTAACAGTCTATACAACTCATGCTAATTAAGAACTAAAAGAGTTATACACAGAGATTGTTATTAGAATATACAGGTATTTTAACAATTTTGGCTTGTCTTGATTCTGCCAATGCTTGGTGTATTTTTCAGCTTTCTAATAGAGTTATTACCACACTGAGTGTCATAGTCTATTGGTTAATTACCATAGTGACAACCTAATTCTTAAGATCCAGAGCAATAATATTGTGTAATTTTTCACCTTAAGAAATCTAACTTAACTTTAATATCATCTAAACTCCATGTATATTAGGACCTAGTAATATATGGCAAATAATGTGGTGTCTTTTTTTGCATACTCCAGGAAGCCTGTCCCTGAGATCTTGTAAGATGACACTGTGTGAAGCTGGCCAGAGGTAAGTGGGATGCTCTGTTAGAGAAAACAACTTAGCTCTAGGGTTGAAGATGGATAATGTAGCTCAGTTAAATAAACAGAATAGAAGGCAAAATCAGGTTTCGTTTTAAATCATCAATACCTGAGCAGGTCTAGTTGATTTAAAGGACTAAAGAGTAGGATTGGAGGTTTACTCATTAAAGCTTCAGAAATAATTTGATTTACTAATTCCCAACACATCTGTATTACATAAATAACAAAATCCATATTGAAAGAATTTGTTGGAAAGAGCCCACCAAAGTGTAACTGCAAGCTAACAGTGAAAACAGCATCCAAAGGCAGAAACTCCCACAACTCCTCAACAATTCAGACACACAAACCTGGGTGCCAGCTTGCACCCATCAGCTCTTGCTATTTTCTTTTTTTATAGGATACCCACCCCAGGTAATATGAAGTGGTATCTCACTGTGGTTTGATTTTCATTTCAATTAATGCTAATGAGATTGCCCTTCATTTTGTATGCATATTGGCGATTTGTAAATCTTCTGTGAAAAAAGATCTATCCAGAAAATTTGCCCTTCTTAATTAGGTTATTTATATTTGTACTGTTTAAAACCAGATAGAAATAGTTGTATGCATAAGTAATTATGAAAGAATTGCATCAAACTAAGAAGCTTCTGCACTACAAAATAAATAACAGAAAGAAGAGATAACCTATGTTATGGGAGAAAGCATTTGCAAGCCTTACATATAATACATAACTAGCATACAAAGTGTATAAGGAACTCAAACAACTCAATAGCAGAAAAACAAATAAAGCACTTAAAAATGGTCAAAGGAACTAAACCTTTATTAAAAGAAGACATACAAATGGCCAACAGGCATTATGAAATATCTCATAAAGTCAAATTAAAACCCCCAAAACATATAACCTCAAACTTATTAGAAAAGAAATTAGATAACAAAGGTTGGTGAGAGTATGAAGAAAAGGGAATCCTTATGTATTTTTGATGGGAAGATAATACAATACCACCAATATGGAAAACTATGAAATTAAAAAAGAGAACTTCTATGTGATCCTGCAATGTCACATTCTGGGTGTAAATTTGAGGGAAACAAAATTAGTATTTAGAAGAGATAGCTGTACCCCCATGTTGTATCCAGCATTATTTTTTTATTTCTTATAACAAATTCTGAAGATTTTTGTGTATAAGTCATATTTATTTGGTTAACTATATTCCTAAATGTCCTTTTGAAGATCATTGCAGAGATCTTCTTCTTTTCATTTTCAGATTGTTCGTTTCCTTCATATAGAAATATAGTTGAATTTTTCATGTCCATCTGATATTCTGAAACTTTGCTGAATTCATATTAACTAAAAGATTTTTAGCACTCCTTGGTATTTTTACAAATACAAAATGATACAATCTGTCAATACAATTCTTGTTAATTTTCCTTTTAAAGTGGATGCATTTTATTTTATTTTTATGGTTTACGAGTATTCTGGAGGATATTCCATGTGTACTTGAAAGTAATGTGTATTCTGGTGTTGTTGGTTGGGATGCTCTACAGATGTCCACTAGGTAGAGGTACTTTATACTGTTGTAAATTCTCCTATTGCTTTGCACCCATTCTTTCGCTCTCCTTCAGGGGCGAGCAATTTCACTTACCTTCTCTTCAGATATTCCCTGTACGGGCCACCAATTGCCACAGTCTGGTTGGGCACAAAATAACCGGGCCACCACACTGCCTTGTAGATTCAAACAGCAATTCTTTATTCCCGAACTCTCACCCGGCACTCTACACGCAAGTTCTGGGAGAATCCACTCCTCCACCCTGCTCTGCATCCCAAATACTCTCTGAATCTCATAAGAACTCAAGGGGAACTCAAGGAGCGGGCAGGCACCTGAGGCAGCAGGATACGCCCTATTCCCAGCAGGATACACCTTAAACCTGGAACCACCCTAAACCCCCATCTGCCCTAAACCCTGATCCGCCCTAAACCCAGATCCGCCCTGGTCTTTGAGCAAGGTCACCTTTCATGCAATGTCACTGCAAATGACCTGGGTCCAAGGCAAGCCCATTTCCACAATGGAGAGTCCTCCCTCTAAGCAACATGGGGTAGGCTGACAAGGAAATTGCCATGCGTCATTCTTACTTAGCTATGGCTCTCAGCACTTTGCTAATATGTTTATTTGTTCTATCTATTAATGTAATTAGGATAATGAAGTTTTTAATTACTACACTGGATTTGTCTGTTTTTCCCTTCAATTTTGTCAAACTTCCTTCATTTATGTTTGAGATTTTGTTTTTATATATATATGGTTGTAGTTAAATTATGCTCTTGAAGGACTGATATTTTTATTATGATAAAATATTATTACCTCTGTTGAAAACATTGTCCTTCATCAGCAACTTACCAAGGCCCTAAGCAATTTAGTGAGACCATGTCTCAAAATAAAAAATAAAAAGGGTGGGGATATGTCTCAGTGGTTTAGCACCCCTGGATTCAATCATTAGTACCAAAACAAACAAACAAACAAAAACAGAAAAAAAAAAGAACAGAAAAACATTGTCTTTGAGTCTATTTCAACTAATATTAATTTATGCATTCCATCTGTTTTTATATTTTGCATTGTATATTTTGCTTCTTGTTTCTTTCAACCTATGTGTACCTTTAAATCTGTGCCTCTTGTAGACACTGTATTGTCAAACAATACTACTCATTCTGTCAATTTCTGTCTTAATTGCAGAGTTTAATCTATTTAAACTTTATATAATGGCTGATAGAGTGGTAATTAAGTCTTCAATTATTCTATTTATTTGTTTTATGTCTCCCTAGAACTCACATTGTTAGGGAATCTAGCAATAATTTAATTTTTAAAATGTGTATTTAACAAATTCATATCCCACTTCAATCTAATGTATGAAATATGATATGTCAAGAGCTTTGTAATGTTGTGAACAACCAATAAAAAATAAATAAATAAATAACAAATTCCACACTGCATTGAAATTACAGTAAACATATAGATTTAGCAAAGAAGATCAAATAATAAGTTTCAATTAAATAATGTTTTGCTTTGCGCTTTTTTTTCTTGGTACTGGGGATTTTCACTAAACTATATCCCTAGCCCTTATCATTTTTTATTTCAAGACAGGGTCTTGTTAAGTTGCCAAAACTTGTAACTCTCCTATTTCAACCTTCTGAGTTACTGGGATCATAGGCTTGTGCCCTGCACCTAGCTTAATTAAATAATCTGAATCAGAGATTAATTGCTGTTAAATAAACTACATGTCAAGAATAACTTATAAAAACTCTGCTCCTTTATTCCAAATAAGCATTAGTCTCCATTTGATACATTTTAGTTATTTTATAATATTACTCTTTGTTTAAACTCCCCTTTACTTAGCAATGGGTTTAATGAATACCTTCCTGTCCGCAGCTTCAGAGAGCAAGACAGTGAGACTTCCAGGAGGAAGTGAACTTTGGTCAAAAGTAAGGCTTTGGGTCAAGGGGACAGGTGACTCCACTGTCTATAAACAGTAACACCTACTACAACAACCTAATTGAAAATATTCCCAGTGTGTCTTAAAAATACTTCCCAGGAAAACTGTCTCATTAGAAGATAAATGAAATATCATTATCTAAACTCTGGCTAAAACTTAAAAATATATCATTCTCTTTTTCAAAGTATATGATTTCTCCAAAGACCAATAACCACCTGGCCAAATTGCAAATTGACAAATTATAAAAGTGTTCTTCTCTGATACCTTTGCCTGGTACTATGTGAAAAATGACAATCTAGTGCTAAGGAACAAGCTGGAAATGATCCAGTCCCGACTTTGACATTTTAGTGGGACAGACATATATACAAAACAATTTTAAAGAAGAAAATAGCAAATATTTATTATTAGAGAAATTTTTTATGTAAATAAGGTGTAAATTTGACCTTTGCACAAAATCTAATTGATTAACAAATCTTCAGTATGCTGTTAATTCAGCAAAATTATGCTCAAAATTTAATTTATAAAATTTCTTTTCTTTTTTTTTTTGGTACTGGGGGATTGAACTCGGCTGTGCTTGACCACTGAGCCACATCCCCAGCCCTATTTTTGTATTTTATTTAGAGAGAAGATCTCACTGAGTTGTTTAGTGCCTCCCTGTTGCTGAAACTGGCTTTGAACTTAAAATTCTCCTGTCTCAGCCTCCCAAGTTGCTGGGATCACAGGTGTTCCATGCCCATCTACCTTTTCATTTTTATGATCACAAGTATATATAATTGACTGTGCAATTCTGTTTTACTTTCCTATATACAATGATTCTCACTAAGTAAAAATTACCAGAGGATATGTAACACAAGTTCATCACTGAGGAGACAAAGAACTATACGGAATGACATGTCTTTAATTATATTGATGAATAAAATAAATGAGTTTTATACTAATTAATTTAGTTTTATGATACAGAAAGTAATTCTAACTTTTGTTACATTTATTTAATGCTTAGGGCATTTGGTGTAGCTGACAATAGTGCATATATGATTGCTGATCATACTGATAGACATCCCCTTACCTTTACAATAATATTTAGAGAATATCAATTAGATGCATGTTAGAATAATACTAATGAATCTTCATGTGAAATGGAAATTCCAAGTAGCTTCCTTTCCTGACTTAATGTAGACATGATTAGTAGCTCCAGGGAAATAGTGTTTTAAAGTACTAAAGCATTATTGGAAAGAGATACATTTTAGATTGTAACAAATAAAAAACTGTACAGAATAAAGAGATTTTTAACATATAATATTAGTAATATTGCAACTTTGTCAAATATGCAAATAGACTTAATTATATTAATCATATTTTTTCTGGTTTTGGAAATACTTATATGTCTATATATTTTAACCATTTTTGTTAATATATTTGATGTAATTTATGATTAAGTACAAATTTAGACTGTGTACTAAGTGAAAAGAATTTTTCCCCTTTATATACAGGTAAGTACTATGCAATCTTCAAGAACTAATTCATCAAAAGCCTGTAATGTTGATGAAGTCTCATCTTCAATTTTTACTTTCTCTAACACATATACATATTAGAACACATATTATATATATATATATATATATATATATATATATATATATATATATACATATGTGTATATATATATATATATATATTCACACACGCTGTTACTCTTATGCTGTGCTTCATTAGGTATTTAGAACATGAATCCCCTAAGTTATATTAAAAAATATTGGAAGAGCAGAATTGTGATTTTTTTTTAGTGGAGAGGATATAAATTCATAAAATTATAATACAAAATATTTTAAGTTTTCAGAACCTGTATTCTAGGTTTCATAATTTACCAGGGGAAAGGAGTCATAAATTTTATTTATAGTTTTATATATTACATGGCTATTTAATATGAATAATCGATGCATTTTAAATATTAACATTAAGATGAACATCATGTGGTCACTGTTCAACTGAAAGAATAAAGTCATAACAATGTTTTTCTCTTTCCTTAATTTGAAAATACATTTAAAGAAATATTACGCCCTCACATCACATTTTTATTTTCTATAATCTATTTCTTTTCTGCAACATCTATGTTCCGAATATTTTTTTCATCTTTGTCTTCCAGTTCACAAATTCTAGCTTCACCTGTGTTTTATCTGCCATAAAAACTGCAGCAGCTCAGCCTAGTCTGAAGTTTAAGACTGTTACCTAACTCATTAGGAATAATTAGATTTTAATCTAATCATCTTGTATGAAGATTTACATAATGACCCAAGGCAAGTACAGAATCTACATCTCATCATGAGACCACAAAACTATACTTTTGCCTCCTCCTCAAAATAGACTGTGTATACAACAAAGGAAACAGGCATAATATCTAGATGGTATTCTCTTCCTCCAGAAAATATTTATATTAGCATATATAAATCACCTGAGGGTTGGACAGTAGCAGTGCTAGAAATCTCTTTGAACCAGGCTTCAATTCCTTGATCTATTTAAAGTTTACTCATATCTTCAGACTTTTTCTTTCAATGTTCTTCCATCTTTATTAGACCAAAAGACCCTGGATGGTCACATTGATGCATCTCACATTACTCTATGTTGTTTTTCCTGGTTCTTAACATCTTTTTATTTAAGTTCATTAGAATGATGATATTTCTGCAAATTGTTTGAGTCCTGGATTAAAACTGTTTGTCAAGAACACATTTATATCAAGTTCTTGCATATTTTCTATTGGCTTATGATCACTCAAAAACTTTTTTCAAAGTGGAGACATTCTGAAATGGATAAAATGGATACAAAGAAGCAGTCTTTTACACTGGGTTCTCAGAGGAATCACATTTTCCATCTTTGTGTGGAGTTCATTTCTAGCTTACCTTATAACACACTTGTGGTTTTTTGTCCTGTTAATCATATCTGTCTCCTATTAGTCTTTTATGCAAGTTAACCTAGCTTTCATGGGTTCTGACCTTTAAACTATGTGACCATAATACAGAAATTTTAAATCACTATATTTCAGCAAACATCCCCAGGAAAAAATTCCCATTTTCTCTCTAAATTCAGGATGCTTCATGTTTTTTGTTAGTTTTGGTCTCTTTGTCTCTGCAGGTTCTTTATGTCTGGCTAGCTTAGGGATGCATTTTAAAATGTTTCTATTCTCCACCTCCTTCTCCCTGAATTCTCCAGGGATCTAGTCTGTTATACAACCAGAAATGTAAATCCAGGGCTACAGATTCTTACTTGTTATTTCATGCTATTATTTAATGTATCCAATATGTATTTGGCATATATTAGGAGCTAAGAATATTGAAGTTTTAAAATAAATGAATGAGAAAAAGTTTCACATAGAATTCAAAGAGTTAGAATATCTGATACTTAGCATTTAAAATAGCTCCTTAAGAAAAGCAAAAGAAAGCATTAAAAATTCAACACAGTGATCAGCTTCTCCAATGTACAGAAATTCTGTAATCTTGATGTCTATGGCCTCCGATGAATGAAACAATGTGAAGTATTTACTTGCTTCCATCATTTTATCTTTAGGACCAACTCTCCTCCACCCACCTTTTTTTTCCTTCAATATCCTGAATAGTAGTTTAGACAATAAGTGAACAAATTGACCATCTATAGTCTCAATAAAAGTTTGTGAGTTCTGACAGCATTTTTCCAAGAAATTACCTAAATTAATAACTCAGAAGTTTTGAACATAGGAATTTGAATTAAGGCAAGTCAGTTGATAGAATAACAAAATCATGAATGCTTATGGACAGAAGCAGACACAAAGAGAATTTCTGGGTGCCTTTAATATGGAGTGGCCAAGTAGAAACTAGCCATAGAAAAATGCTGCCGGAGTAGAGGTTTCGTTCCTCCACTTTGTTTCTTGCTTTGTGCTAGAACTTAGCTGATTTTGGCTACCATTCTTTGTGCTACATTAAATATAGAGTAAATTGGCTTACCAAACATATTCCTCATGTCTGAAAAAATAAAAATTAGCAAATTTATAATGTAAAAATATAAAAATTAGGGGCTGGAGATGTGGCTCAGCGGTAGCGCGCTCGCCTGGCATGCGTGCGGCCCGGGTTCGATCCTCAGCACCACATACCAACAAGGATGTTGTGTCCGCCAAGAACTAAAAAATAAATATTAAAAATTCTCTCTCTCTCTCTCTCACTCTCTCTCCTCTCTCACTCTCTCTAAAAAAAAAATAAAAAAAAAATAATATATTTATATTGTGAATCAAATTAGGCAGCTATCATTAATATTTTAATACTAGTTCTTTCTAATTGAGGTGTTTATTTCCTCATATTTTAAGATGAAAAATGTAACAGTAATTAAAACTTCTGTAATTATAAGCAACAGCTGTAAATAGTACAGAATGCTACTCAGTGATTGGCTCTTTTTAATCATACTAAATGTCATTTCCTCTTAGAGTCTCCTCAACTATTCCTATGATTTGGTAATGATTTGAGTTTTTACCCCAGAAGGTCTGTGTGTTGGAAGCCTGTTCTCAGGGTGAGGGGCTGGGACCTTTCAGAAGTGGGGACTTATGGCAGGTCCTTTGAGAGGATGTCCTTGGAAGGGATTTGGGGACACCAAATTCTCTCTAGCTTTTCATTGGGACATCTTATCTCTTCCTTCCTCACATGTTCCTGCCATAGCTATCAGCCATGAGATGATCCTGCCAAGGGGGCAGGGGTCTTGCTAGTATTGGCACAATGCTTTTTGGGCTTTTGGCACCCAAAATTGTGACCTAAAGATTCTTCTTTTCTTTAGAAAGTTAGTCTGCCTTAAATAAACACTTCATTATAGTAGTGAAAATGGATGTCTATCATTGCAAAATGTAAAAGTTAAAATGGGTTGCTTTTAAAATAATACTTTTTATATCTTTGCTTATTAAAGTACTACTATCCATAGGGTAAAGGATGCTGCATGAAGCCAAAGCAGCCAGGGCAGTCCTTTCTTACCGTTCTTGCAATCATTCCAGAAATATTTCAGGCACGTTGCTCAATTTATCAGAAAGGACAAATGGAGAAACTCTCAAAAGAGGAAATAGGTCCTCTCAAACAAGAGAAAGACAGCATTTTTCTCCTACCCTCCAGTTTTACCAGAGTCTCACTGAGGTCTACTTCTTGACTACTGACCGCAGCAGGACGACATCCTATCTTCCAGTCCCTACTGAGCATGACAACTCTAGGTCACATTGTCCTCAGCAGACTGGTTTAATTAGAACCTGCTGTTACATATATTTTGGTTAGAGGGAATCATCATGGTGTCCCTGGGTTCTGGAATATAGTTTGAGTAAGGGTCACAAAATCTTCGCCTCCATACTTTCAGGGTAACTTGTGCTGTTTTTACTGGCATTTCAAGCCTGCATTTCTCCCGCAGGTAACAGGTGATGTGCTGTTCAACATATCCTGTTGATTTAAGTCAACCAGGGCTACAGGAATATTGATTTTTTTTTTAAGCAATGAAAGCATGTGGGTGTGAGCAGGGTTAGTCCAGTTTATAGAATTATTCTTTTAGCCTCATTTCCTGCTGCTTATGGTTTGTATGTTTCCTATCACTTGGAGTACAAAAAATATGGTAATCGTAGATGACTTTCAAAATATAACCAGGTTATCTATAAGGCATTTTGTTTTTTCTTTCATTGTTTTCATATTCTTTCTTCATTCATTTATATTAATTTTTCTCATTCTCAGAGATGATATAAGCACAGTATTTAAAAATTATTTGTAGTCTCAAGTAACTTTTTTTGCATCTTAATAAACTATTGGGCATCCTGAAGGATTAGATGAAAATTATTTGTTTTGTTATTGTTATTGTTTTTTTGTTTTCGTAATAGAGTGGGTTGATTAACAACATGATTAACAAGGTAGTTTACCCAGCCTTAGTATTATCAACTATCCGTTCCCTATACGACCAACACAAAATTCTGTTGAACAAGGAAAACCAGATTTATTAAACTCTAAATGCACAGCAGATGATTATCTCAGTGTTTCAAGCCTAAGATTTTATGGTAGAATTTGTGAGAAAGAATTTGTGGGATTAGATATTCAGGATGCAATAACTGGAATGGTGGGTTCAGCTCAGCTTTGGTCTTGAGGAAATCTCAATGAGAAATCTGGAATTTGATAAATAAGCTAGTTTAGGTGGTTGATTATTTTATTTTAGTAGAGCAAATACTAACAAAAAAATAAAGCTATGATTACCTTGTTCTTGGTACTGATTTTGCTTAAGGTAAGAAAATTATATCTGTTTCCAGTATTTTTTAACATTGTTTTTCAGTATTACTTAACATTGTTATTCTGGTTTCAATACTGAGGTTTTTAGCTTCTTTGCTCTTGCTTCAAGGGACTAACAAAAACAACTCATTTTGCTATTTAACTCTCCGTCATTTTTTTTCCCCTTTGTTCTGCTGCAAAACTGCTCTGTAAAATAATCAGCTCTTGAAATTCTCACCTAATTAATCCAAGTAAAAATCATATTTCTCTTTCTTAATGTTTCCCTTAGTACTTAACTAACGTAGTCCATATCATTTTTTTTATATATATTTAGCTCTGCTTAAGCAATTTGCATGAACTCTTTGACATAAAGGGCAGTTTTAGTATGGTGGTATAATTTCATTCAGTTCGGTTGTTCTCAACAGAGTCTCATTATCTCCTCATTCAGTTCCCCTTCAACAACTATTTACATTGCTTTTATTATATTTCTGTTGTAATTCTGCAAATATTTAGTTCCCCTCAGTGAAAGAATAGGGAATTTATACACAAATGCCTGATTTATTCATGTTTTATTCCTTTACACTGAAACAGAGACCCAATTTATGCCACAATTATCAAAACAAACTGCTTCTAAAATTTTACTTGCAATACCCAAAGGGAACACATAATGAGAATTGTTCAATTAAACTAATTTTTACTATAAAATAAGATGGATAATTTTTACTTTCTGAAGAGAAAATAGGGTTGTCCTTTTCTTTTTTTACTTTTATTTTTAATGAGGAAACTGTTTAATGATTGTATTTTAAAAATATAGAGAGAATTTTTCTAGTTAAAATAAAGCATTGTGTTTTTAAAGGAAAATAATAAAGAGTTGGTCCTATGTTTGATACTTAGAATTTTAGCAAACATTCCTCAATCTTCCCTCCACACTTACATGATTGTAGTAGAAACATAATAAACCCTTTGTAGTTTGTTTGTTTTTAATTCACTTGGATGTTAATTTTGAAATGAATTTCATGACTTTTCTTTTTCTTTTCACCAAAAATCTAAAACTTCATCTGTAACTTCTTGGACTTCAATCTTCTTCCTGTGGAATAGTGATAATAATAATAATAATAATAACTCCCATTATATCTTGTGATTTATTGATGTGATCAAAATATACCTTTGAAAAAATTCTAGGCTATGGTGTAATTTTTAAGTTTAATTTAAATTAAAAGTAATAGTAGTACACACTTGATGAAGACAGTATAAAGGACATTGACTACTGAAATTTTGATTCATGTCTCATTTATCCTTTAGACAAAACATAATATAAATGCCTCAGGTTTGATTATGTACTACCTCCTAGAGGATGGTTTCTCATCTTTGAAGCCGAGTGTCTCTGTGTAAAGATTTCAGTTGCACCTTAACCAAGCAGCTCCAACTATCAAAACAACAGCTGCTGAATGGTATGGTTAGTGATATGACCAGTAGGTATCATGGTCATGGATCCACTTCCACGTCACCCTCATTTGTGAAAGTTGGACCTCTTGGTCTGATTCAATCTTGTGTAGGAGTCCACATTGACAGATCTAATTTGCATTCCTTTGAGACCAAAATATTTAGTCTTTCCCCGCCCCCCCCTCAAAATGGAAGAAGCCTAATAAAGTCAAATTATCTTCAAATATCCAACTTGTCACCTGGGGAAATGATTACATAAGAGATGGAGAGTTAGTCTTTATGCTGGTAGATCACACAATCAGTGATGCTAGATAACTCTTGGTAAGCATTAGTCCATCATGTTGGGATATATGCATTACCTCCACATCTGTCACTGGAGCCACTTAGCTCTTATGGCAGTTATGCCAGCATTGAATGGTGAGTTGCTATGGCTGACTGATATCAGCCTACTATTTCACTTTGCCTACTTAGTTGTTTACTGAATTTTCTTTGGTAAGTATTCTCTGGTGGGCAGATAGTATAATCATTCAAACTCTATGCCTAATCCGTATGTCCATCTTCATCAGTCTACCCAGAGCTTCTCAACATTAATTTTTCAATCTTCTACAGGCTGGCCACTCACTTTTCTTCACAAGTCTCCTTCTATTTTTTAAATAATTCTTCTTGAAATTCGTCCATTGGGACAAATACTCACTTTTTTTTTTCTTAAGACCACCTATATGAGACTCATGTAAGGCAATTACATGTAAGACTCATGTAAGGCAGACACAGTAAGGCAGCTACTATCCATTTTTTTGACTTACACTGAAACAATAAGCTCAGCATCCAGGAAATAGGCATGGAATTCTCTTCCTCCTTAAACTGAAGAAGAGGCACTGGCACAACTGTAGTAGACACTATAAGAATCTGGGTCTTTTGCTCATAACTGATTCTGCCTGTTCCGGGTGATGGGATTACCTCATCTATTTTATATTTGATCACTGCTGATCCTGTGCATGTTATGATTTGATGTGTGTTGGGAGCTTCACTCATGATGGACAGTGATAGCTGCATAGTTGCTTCTCTTCAGTCAGACACTCATCCTCTGTGAGGGCTAGTTAGCACATCAGGAGTTGGTTGATTTTCAGAAATCTTATAATTCTATTTAGTTAATGGCATGTCTTACTCCAGAACACTAAGATCTTGTGTTGTGACTCTCCCAATGAGCCTTTCCACAAAGGGTATGTAGCAGATACATCTAACACTAGAGGATCTGCCAGATCCTAAGTACCAAAGTAAACTAAGGGTCCAAAACGTTGCCTTGCTGCAAGAGAAATTCCTACTCTAGGCCACATTCAAAAGTAGGAATTGTTTGCATCAGGTAATATATGGTCTAGATGATTATACTTAGGGGTAGAATATAGTCTCTCTAGAACCCAAAGAGATCAATGAGACATTTTGACTTTTTTATGGTACAAAGTTCAAATTAAAATATTCATCTTCTACTTTGGAGAAGATGTCCTGGCATATACTTGACAACTAAACACCAAAACTTGGATAGTAGTAATCTTCTTAATTTGTATAGGTTTAATCTTCCATCTTTTGGGACACATGTGTCTGACTACAACCACTCTGTATTAGCCACCTTTTGTTCACTAAGCCATATCAAAAATTATCTCATCATGATAATAAATCAAAGTGATGCTCCATGAGAAAAGATAGTTCAGATATCTTCAGAATATACTTTTATGGAGCACAAGGGAATTAACATAACAAAAGGTGAAATAATAAAGATATGTTTTGGTTGATTATAAGATAATAAAACTATTTCTGATTTTTTAAATACTTGGGATATAACAAAATGCATTTGTCAAATCAAAGAGTTCATACCACACATCTTACAAATATTAATATACTTCAGTACCAAAAAAAGAAAAAGGAATCTCACGCATGGTAGCTTCTTGTTGAGTCTGATATAGTGTGCAAGTATCCACCAGGATCCATCTGATTCTTCAGGGGTCATATTGTGATTCAAACAGATATGCAATTGGACTTTCTTCCCCTAGAAATTTTACATTTACAAAGGTACTACCAATTCTGCCCTTGTCTCTTGGGAGTGGTAGCTCTTGATAAATGTAGCTCAGAGAAGTTCAGGACAATATGAAAGTCATAATCCACATGTTCCTAATCAGGACACATTGCATCCACTTGGGTTAACTGTTTTGTTGTTGTTGCTGTTGTTGTTTGTTCCTTTTAATGTCAGGCATTATGACATTTAACTGCTAGGCTTAGTACTCATTTTCTCCACTATCCACAGTCTAAAATGAGAGTTTTTTTGCTTGTTGGCAAAGAGGGCTTCACGATTTCACGACTGATCTTCAGTCTTCTAATACTCCCCTTAGCTGTTCATTATCCATTTGATAAAGATGGTTTGCAATAAGAACTCAATTCTAGAGAATTTGTACCTGCTCTTTTCTACTTACATCTCAAAGTTCTGATACCATATATACATTAGCATATATATCAAGTGGACAAAATTCCAATTCACCATTGATAGACTTTTAATCATTGAAGTCTCAGCAAAAAGTCTTTATTTTACCTATTATTAGTGATGAAGTCCTCATTTAATCTGAACAGTGAGTAATATAACTCCAAATTCTTATTTCTTATCTGCTTTCTCAGGACACTCCTATAGAACCTCTTACTGTTTAAAATCTCCAGAAGCAGATTCTGAGATCAAATACTCAAAATATTTATTTGAAACCATATCTATGAAAGGAAGTAATAGTGACTAAGAAGAATTAGTGAAAGAGAAAGTCCAACCATAGTTTAGACCTGAAAAATCCTTAGCTCTCTGTCAGGGAAGCTCTGGGGAGAATTTTGCTAGTCAATATATTCTGCAGCTCTTTATATTTCCACCTGATTCAATAACCAGAGAGTGCTACCTGGTGAAGTCCTTGAGCATGGATGAAGTAGCTCTTTGCAGCTGAGGTACATCCTGAAAGAAATATCAGCTGGAGGTTGTTTGTCTCCCTCCTTCCCCACAGCTGGCAGCATCCCTTTATTGAAGCTCTGTATCTACCACACTTCTCACCAGTTTTTGCTTGAATGAAAACAATGGGCTGTTACACTAAATATTATTTATCTATGAATTCAGCTATTTTACTCTTAAAATATTCCATAAGGAGTGTAACATTGTTTGAAAATGGTTAATAGAATAAAGGGGCAAACTTATGGTAAAGTAATGATGTTACAATCTATTTGAAATCAGACAATTCTAATATATAACAGAACATTGCAAATTCCAATGCCATTGTATCGCCTATCAATCATTATAACTGTAAGTATATGGACATTTAACTATAAATATACTTATGGGTTTCATACATATGGGATATAGATTTTATATATATATATATATATACATAAAATCATTTCTCTCTCTCTCTCTCTCTCTCTCTCTCTCTCTCTCTCTCTCTCTCTCTGAGAGAGAGAAAGAAAGATGTATTCAGAATTAGAAAAGGCTTTCAAAAAAGCATGTAAGTATGTATATGGTGGGGATAAAAGGAAAATAGGATAAAAGGAAAAAAGAACCCAAGCACTATACTTGATAAAGGTGTCTTCATTCACAAGTCCTCTAGAATAATACAGCAGAAGTTTGTGAAATCCTTAAGCAAATCTCTTTCTCAAGTGGTAGTGGTAGGACATCCTTTGTAAAGTGAAAGGAAGATTGTAAACATGGTGGCAAAAACAAAGAACCATCCTGGCAACTTTTCTCAGGCAAATAATCAAGGGAAAGAAAACAAAGAGAAGTTGGGGATCTTCAGTGTATCATATGAAAATTTCCTCAGCCTCTGTACCCCTTAGAAAGTCCTGCTGTAATTTCAAAATGCATATTTTAAGTGAGGAATAATGGGCTATAATTTTTGGTAGGTCTTAGAGTTGATCATAGATTTTGTTCTAAGTCTGGAGGAAAGCCATTGGATAGTCAATTGTAGATAGGAGCTTGAGATGTTTTGGATTTTTAAATATCTCTGGCTGTAATACTGAAAAAGAGGAGAAAGAGGATACAAATAAATACAGAGAAACTTAATAGAAACCTGATTAAATATTTTAGAAGTAGAGAAACTAAGGACTTACATTAGGACTTTGTTAGGAGAAGAAGGAAGATGTGTTCAGAATTAGAAAAAGCTTTCAAAAAGAAGCCAACAGGAATTGCTGGTGGACAAAATACATGGTGGGAGATATATACAATGATTTAAACTTGAAGAACTTGATGAAAGAAATGGCTGTGGCTTAGGGTCAAGTTTAAATTAAAGTTTTGCCTATATTACATGTGAAAGTCCTTTTAAATAGCCAAGTGGGTATACTGAGTTGGCTCTAGAAAAAGTCTAGAGGTTTGAATTTCGGGTTTCTTCACAACATAGATGATACCTCAAGATAAAGTACTCTGACATTTGCTGAAGAGGCATTGTAGTTAGTAAGGAGCAGTATGGAGGCACTCAGACACTTAGACATAGAGATGAAGTGGATGAAGCATTTAGGATAAGTGGCAGCCACTGGATAGCAGGAAACAAGAGATATTAGTGCCTCCAAAAGTACAGTGGACATTATCAAAGGGAATTGCCAACTATGACAAATACTGTTGAGAGATTTTAAGACTGGAAATTTTTTTATAGTTTTGGCAATGATGAAGGCCATTAATAACATTGAAGATGATTGATGACAGAGACTGTGAGAAAAGTAGGAATGGAGGCTGTGAGTAAGGACTGGGTCATGCAGTAATGGAAATAAATTGTGTTCTTTGGAGAGTATATGAAATGGATAATGGGTGTTATGGCTGGAGGGAGATGCAAGGCATATGGTGATTCATTTTTGTACGGAGATATAATAAGAATCAGTATTTCCCTTCCCTATCAAGAAGAAACATGTAGAATGTTACTTTATTTATTTAGTAAATATATTTATTTGCTAAAGTAATAATAAATGTGTATTAAATAATTTTCAAAGCAGTGTTTTAAGATGAAAATTAATGAAGATCTAATAAAAGTTTCTGAATCTTTAAAAATCAATAGAAATTCATGATGATCCAAGAATTTGTAAGTTTCATGGCCAAGGAAAACAGTATCTACAAGGACATATGGTTGAAAAGAAGACTGTATATAGAAAAACAAACTACTTATAAACTTGATACATATAGCCTGGGTATTTGAGAAAACAGGAGAATTATAATTCTGGAAAGTACCTATGTGCCAATCCTGTGCATAGTGTGATTACATGGTTTAATCTCACAGTTATTCAAAGATAAAGATAAAATAAAAAAAATATGCTGTGTAACTTGCCCAAGATAACCCAGTCTGGAGTGGGAGGGGATTTCACAACCTTATTGGAGAGATTTACAAAGGCAGAGACTGTTTTCTTCCTACTGTGCTATATTGAAAGTGAGACAAAAGTTAAACCATGGTGGTACGTCCAAGTCCAACTATCCTGATGAAGTATGCTTAATGATTCATCCCCTAAGCATTTGTTAGGTGTCCATAAAATAAGTGATTTTATAATCACTTCAGCAACATTTACAGGAAAAGGGTTTTTTTAATGATAAAATCCTTATGCAGTTATGTAAGCAAAGTATTAAAATAGAGTAAAATACCTGAGGTTCTTTATAATCACTTTTACTTTGAAACATCTAAAAATGTTTAGTGATTAATATTATAATACTTTGATAAATGAAGTTTTCAACTAAAATATGCCTTTGTTGTATGTGTCTATTAAAATTTAAACAGCTTTAATTATCACTTAAAGCACATTGAAATTTTAGAATAAATGAGGCTTGTGATTGACTCTTTCTAATTATTAGGAAAATGCATATATTCATGACACCTATCAATACAATTTCACATTTCACATTTGTTTCAAGAAACAAATGAATTAATGATTTTCATCAAATAATTCATGTATTTAAATTGCTATCATATTATTTATCTATATTTCTCTCTGTTTTATACTAATTTGTGGAAGTTGTTCATTTACTGGGCACTTTTGGTTTATTTTGTTGTTAGCATGAAGAAATTTATCTCTAGATAATCCATTTTAATGATTATCCTCTACAGTTATAGACATGTGTTTTATTTGCTGATTTTCAATCAGGAATTATATTGACGGATCTTTACAAAGTTCTACTCTTAGAATCCATTATAATGTATTTATTTCAAATATTTAGGTATCGTTTTCTATTTTAGAGAGTGTTTTTAGAGAGTGTTCTTGTATATGTTAGCTTTTAAGGTGAACTCATTTAAAATTTTTTATTTTTATTAGTTTCTCTAGAGCTGAAGATATGCTCGTATACTGGATTAACATTTCATCATTCACAGTTTGCATTTTTTTATTTCATAGCTGACCCTTATGCAGACCAGTTCCTGCTTCTCACTTCTCATTTTTTAACTCCAACTTAATATTTCCATTTTGAACTATTTTCTTCTACTTTTCCTTTTTTATATTTTCTATTTCACTCTGCACACTTCATGCATCCAATGAACTTCTTTTACTTGCATTCTGTTCCTTGTAGTATCAATTTTACATCTGTTCTACAAGTGTTTTAAATTCCTACATCATACACGTGTTTGCTTTTAAAGAGCCAGTTCTATATAAGAATTATGAGATAAATAACATTGTTTTTATATTCATATATTTTCAACTCAAAACATCTTTCCTTTCCTGATATATATATATCCTTTCCTGATATATATATATATATATATATATATATATATATATATATATATATATCAGTGTTTCCATTTGGCATGGTTTCCTTTGTTTCTGAATAGCTACTTTTATCACATCTTGTAGCCCTAGTATCCATGGTAATAAATTTCCTAAATATATTTATCTAAAACTCTTAATTTTACCTTAGTTTGAAAGATAAATTTTATCTCTTTTGAATTATCAGTATTTATTTTCCTAACAGCATTGGGAAGGTGGTCTGCTATTGTGTTTAGTGTCTATTTTTTTCTAATTAAAAGTTAATCCTCATTTCTACAATGTTTTGCATATTCTCTGGCTTATTTCAAGACTTTTTTCAGCAGTTTGAACATGATTTGATGATGTGGCTGTTTGTTTCTTTCTGACCCACCATCTTTGATATGCTCCAGGGCCATTATTCTTTTTGAACTCCAAATTTCTGCAATGTTTTAGAAAATCATTCTCCTCCAGTGATCTGGCCCAGTTATACTATTTTTCTCATGAATTTTCCTTTTCTCAGAGTTCACAGCATTCACTGCCTATATCCAACACTTAGGAAAATTTGAAATATATGTAGTTTTTTGGGAAATTATACGACAAAGTTTAGCATAATACCAGGTTCTCCATCAAATCTTGAGGCAAAACCTCCATTTATTCTTACCAGTCATTCTGCTGATCCAATAATCTACAGTAACAAGTATTTTCTTGAGGAAATTGGGGAAAAGTAATATTTAAAATGATTGTATCGTTTTTAGTTGTTTTGTTTTTAAGTATGTTTTTCTGTAGTTTTTGTTGTTGCTGTTGTTTTGTTTTACTTTTGTTTTTAAGTGGGGTATTAAGAAAAGAAGAGCTCACTGTTAGGCTATGCTTAGAATGCATGAGGACATGGGTTTTATCCCTACCAACATAAAACAAAGAAAGGAGTAAATAAGTAAATGCCATTGGGGTTTCTTAATATCTTTAGAGCAAAAATATTGTTCTTGTAAATCCAAATATATTTTCAATGTTCCTTTATATTTAAATTTTAATTATATTGCATTGATTGAGTTTTCTTAGTGATCCACATTCTATATGTACACACTTTTTTCTGTTTAGATATCATACATATACTGTTGTATATTTTGTTGGCTGTTGAATGTTCCACATATAATATTTCAAGCTTATCAAGTGTATTTTTTCCTTCTGTTGCTACTTATTTAGAATTTTTTTGCTGTCCATTAATGTTTTAATTTTCACTGTACAATAAAGAATGCCTAAACCATTAGCAATTAGAGAAAAACAAATCAAAACTACTCTAAGATTTCATCTCACTCCAGTGAGAATGGCAATAATCAAGAATACAAACAACAATAAATGTTAGGGAGAATGTGGGGGGAAATATACACTCATACATTGCTGGTGGGAATGCAAATTGATGCAACCCTTATGGAAAGCCATAAGGAGACTCCTCAGAAAACTTGGAATGGAACAACCATTTGACTCAGCTATTCCACTTCTCAGTTTAAGGACTTAAAATCAGCATATTACAGTAATGCAGCCACACCAATATTTATAGCAGCTCAACTCACAATAGCTAAACTATGGAACCAACTTAAGTGCCCTTCAACAGAAGAATAGATTAAAAAATTGTAATATATATATATATATATATATATATATATATATATATGAATGAGAATATTACTCAGCCAAAAAGAAGAATGAAATTTTGACATTTGCCATTAAATAGATGGAACTGGAGAATATCACTGAGTTAGATTACATATATTTTTTTAAAGAGAGAAAATTTGTTTAATATTTAGTTTTTAGTTTTTGGTGGACACATCTTTATTTCATTTTTATGTGGTGCTGAGGATTGAACTCAGCGCCCCACACATGACAGGCCAGCGGGTTACCGCTTGAGTCACATCCCCAGCCCCAATTACATATATTTTTGAGAACAATAATTTCAAAGCATTCAAACTAAGTGAATTAGGAGTAGTGATCTTATTATTTACAAATATATTCATATGTTGTAATTATCAATTTAATGGGTTATTCTTTTTTATTGATTATTGATACTCCTGTATCTTTTTAAAATATATATATATTATTGATCCTTCTTAGTTATACAGGACAGTAGAAACTATTTTAATAAAATTATACAAGCACAAGCTATATCCTATATATCATAAGATATATCTTATTCTAATTAGAACCCCATTCATATGGGTGGGCATAATGATGGGATTCATTTAGTTATTTGCATATGTGTACATAGGAAAATTGTGTTAGATTTATTCTAATGTCTTTCCTATTCCTATTCCTTCCCTTCTTTTTTTCACTTGTCTAATATATTGAACTATTCTTCCCCTTTGCACCTTTATTATGGTTTAGCTTCTAATATCAAAGAAAACATTCAATGTTTGGTTTTGGGATTGGCTTATTTCATTTATCATGATAGTCTCCACATCCATCCACTTACTGGGAAATGTCATAAAATCATTCTTTTTTCAGCTGAGTAATATTCTATTGTGTATATACACCACAATTCTTTATTCATTCATCTGTTAATGGGTATATAGGTTGGTTCCACAGCTTAGCTATTGTGAATTGTGCTGCTATGAACACTGATGTGGCTGTGTCACTGTAGTATGCTGATTTTAAGTCCTTGTGGTATAAACCAAGGAGTGGGATAGCTGGGTCAAATGGTAGTTCCATTCCTAGCTTTTTGAGGAATCTCCATGCTACTTTCTACAGTGGATACACCAATTTGTAGTCTCATGAGCAATGTAACAGTGTTCCCTTTTCCCCACATCCTCACCGAAGTTTATTGTTACTTGGTAACTGCCATTCTGACTGGAGTGAAATCTAAGTGTAGTTTTGATTTGTGTTTCTCTAATTGCTAGAGATGCTAATCATATATCTACTGGTTTTACATATTTTATCTTTTGAGAAGGATCTGTTTTTTGATGATTTATTGATTGGGTTATTTGTGTGTGTGTGTGTGTGTGTGTGTGTGTGTGTGTGGTGTGTGTGTGTGTGTGTGTGTGTGTGTGTGTTAAGCTTCTTGAGTTCCTTGTATATCCTGAAAATCAATGCCCTAACTCTAGGTTCTTTCTTCATACTCATGACTGCTTCTTTTTCTATGAAGAAGCTTTTTAGTTTGATACCATCCCATTATTTGATTTTTTATTTTATTTCTTGTGGCTTAGGAGTCTTCTTCAGGAAGTCAGTTCCTGTGCCAATACATTGAAATGTTGGGCCTACCGTTTATTCTAGTAGGTGCAAGGTTTCTGGTCTAATTCCTAGGTCTTTGCTCCACTTAGAGTTGATTTTTGTGATTAGGATAAGAGATAGGGATTAACTTTATTGTATTACATATGGATATCCCGTTTTCCCAGCACCATTTATTGAAGAGTCTATCTTTCCACCAGTGTGTGTTTTCAGCACCTTAGTCTAGTATGAGGTAACTGTTTTTTTATGGGTTGGTCTTTGTGTTTTCTATTCTTTTCCTTTGGTCAATGCCATTTTAATTTTGTACACTTTGGGGGTTGGTTCTATTTTGGGGCCAATGCCATTTTGATTTTGTTGCTATAGCTTTGTAGTATACTTTAAGGTCTGGTATTATGATGCTTCCTGCTTTGTATATCTCACTAAGTATTGTTTTAGGTATTCTGGGCCTTTTATTTTTCCAAAAGAATTTCATGACTGCTATATTTTTATGCAGAACATCATTGGGATTTTGATGGGAATTGCATTAAATCTGTAGAGTGCTTTTGGTAGTATGGCCATTAAGACTTCAACCCTGACCTTGAGCACAAAATTTAGGAGGTCAGCAAAAACTCATTACTCAGCATAAATAATATTTAAATACAGTTTTACAAATTTAAAATAAGTATTACTGATTTGTTTTCCTTTGACATCAGGCTCCAATGTGAATTGCAAAGAATGTGACTGATCTTTAAGTAAAATTTTAATATTTTATTCATCATCAAGTTTTGTATCACCTTTTAATTCATAAGTACTGCAGTAATATATCATTTAGATTTATCTCAGTATTTTTTATTATTATTTTAAGTTGTGTTTGAAGTAAAACCTTGCCATCCATCCTAGCTTTAATTATGTAAAAAGGGCTAATTAAATTCTCTAATGACAATTTTTTATTAAAATAACTTTTTCTAATTCCATCACTGTGGCTTGACATGTTTTTGAGCACTAACATTAAGAACTAGGACATCCAACTAAAGATAAGTGTTGCTGCAATAACAAATTCCACCAAAAGTTGAGACATAGAAGAACATGAGAGGTCATGTTCACATACCATCTGCAGCTCTGTTCTACACTGTCTTCACCTTGAGATCCAAATTGAACAAGGAGCCTAAATGTACAACATTTCTAATCTTGTGGAAAAGTGTACAAGAGATGTCAGAATCACAAGATAGCTCTTACAGCTTATGATAGGAAACAAAAAGATACTTCTGTTTCTAGTCCTTTAAACAAAGCAAGTAGCCAGTCTAGAAGAGCTATATAATCTTACATGAAGAAGAGCTATATGATCTCATATTATGAGAGAATGAATATATTAAACAAATGTAATTTACCATAAAGGGATGCCTATAATAGAGAAGTATTTTTATTTAACCATTTCTCTAAATGAATTATATGTAACTCATCATTATATTTTCCTTGAATGCTATTTTGTCTAATAATATAACTGTTTACCCTTTCTTTATATTCAAATTTTCTTCCCATATTCCTAATGCCATTCATTTTAACCTGTATGTGCCTTTGAAGTGTCTTTTTTAATATTTATTTTTAGGTGTAGTTGGACACAACACAATGCCTTTATTTTTATGTGGTGCTGAGGATCGAACTGGGATCCCGCCCGTGCTAGGCTGAGCCACAATCCCAGCCCTGAAGTGTCTTTTTAAAAATAATATAGTGTCAGATATTACAAAAATCTAATAAGTTAATTTATTTCCTTTAATAAATATGTAAATGGATTAACCAATTAAATTCAAGAAACATCATTACTCTACTGATGAAGAAAAATATTTACTGTTTAGTATTTATAAGTAAATTTATAGTATATAAGAAGAATAAAAGATAATTTATCTTGATAAACATTCTTTTATAAGAATCTAAGGCAAGCATTGTAGTTATATTAAGGGACACACTTTTAAGAATCAGAACAAATGTTCCCATTGTACTAAATGTATTTATGATCTAAAGTAAAAAAAAAAAATTAAAATGGCTATAAGAATCAAAGTAGAGCCAGGAGCCGTGGCAAATGCCTGTAATCCCAGAGGTTCCAGAGGCTGAGGTAGGAGAATTGAGAGTTCCAAGCCAGCCTCAACAATGGGGAGGTGCTAAGCAATTTAGCAAGACCCTGTCTCTAAATAAAATACAAAATAGGGCTGGGTTTTTAAGTCCTTTGGGTATAGACTGAGGAGAGGGAGAGCTGGGTCAAATGGTGGTTCCATTCCCAATTTTCCAAGAACTCTCCATACTGCTTTCCATATTGGCTGCACCAATTTGGAGTCCCACCAGCAGTGTATGAATGTACCTTTTTCCTCACTTCCTCACCAACACTTATTGTTATTTGTCTTCATAATAGCTGCCATTCTGACTGGATTGAGATGAAATAGTACAATAGTTTTGATTTGCATTTCTCTATACAGCATACTACAGGGACACAGCCACATCCATGTTTGTAGCAGCACAATTCACAATAGCTAAACTGTGGAACCAACCTAGATGCCCTTCAATAGATGAATGAGTGAAAAAAATTGTGGCATATATATACAATGGAATATTACTCAGCAATAAAAGAGAATAAAATTATGGCATTTGCAGGTAAATGGATAGAATTAGAGAAGATAATGCTAAGTGAAGTTAGCCAATCCCCCCAAAAAACAAATGCTGAATATTTTCTCTGATATAAGGAAGTTGATTCATAGTGGGGTAGGGAGGGAGAGCATGGGAGAAATAGACAAACTCTAGATAGGGAACAGGGGTGGGAAAGGAAGGGAAGGGGCATAAGGTTAGAAATGATGGTGGAATGTGATAGACATTATTATCCAAAGTACATGTATGAAGACATGAATTGGTATGAATATACTTTGTTTACAATCAGAGATATGAAAAATTGTGCTCTACATGTATAATAAGAATTGTAATGCATTCTACTGTCATATATAAATAAAAAATAGGGCTGGGGATGTGGCTCAATGGTGGAGTACCCTGAGTTCAAACCCTTAACCCCAAAAAAAGAAAAAAGTAGAAATTATAAAACTCTCACTATTTGTAAAAAAGAGATTATATATCTTCATTCATGAACTCAAGAATTTTGATATTTAATATCAACCTACAAAATCAATAATTTTTCTTTATAATAACAATAAAGCATATTAAAATAATGTTTTATTCAGAGTAGTTACAGATTATGAAGTATCAGATTAATCTTAACAAATGTTTTTAAAAACTCAATAATTATTAAATAAATATTAAAGTTCTTTGAAAATTCTGGTTTAAATGCCCGGTCTAAAGATAAATTGAAGTACACATATACAAAAATATGAACATTTTATAAGTATGTTATAAATAAAAATACACATCAAATATATAATAGGAACCCTCTGATAGTAGTTAAATAGAATGGAATTCTTGCTCTAAAATATAATAATCAAATAAAAGCTTATATAAGTAAATTCAGAAATTTATTTAGAGAAGGAACAAGGAGGAAGTCAGGAAGGGAGGTGGGGGCAAGAGTGAAAGAGGAGTGAGGGATAAATTATGATCATATGCAATAAATTAAGAAACTCAACCACATCCTTTGCTATTTGAGCCCATGCAACCCAAATTAGGGAAAGTAGATCAAGCGTACATTTCTGTATCTTGTTTTTTCACTCATTGTAGAAGCTTTCTTATTCAATCCTCATCAGTTTGTCTAACTTTATTAGTATTAATAACTAAGTAATATTGCTAGTATAGACTTACACAGAGTAACCGTTAGTGATAGGGCCCAAATGGTGTGCTCAACAATTAAATTTCCCATCTTTTTGCCAGCAGTTAAAGATCACAGCTTCGGACTTCCATGTGCTTAATAGAACACACATTATTGAGAGCCCTCTGAGGGCTGAGTTTCTCTCTAAAGGTATATTTCAATCTAGTGAGAAATATGTACCTAGAGAGGAGAAACTACTATATCATACATTCATAATGTCTTGGACTGTGGTTAGTATTGAATCAGTGATCCTAGAACATGAGTTGCATATACATATGCACTGAAATATGTTGAATAAATAAAAGTATATCAAGATATGTAATTGATGTTACCAGTTCTAAAAAGGAGTAAAGAATTAACTCGAGGAATGTATTGTTAAGAAAGGAAAGAACAGCTAAGTCTGTGCAACATATATAGGGCATATATAAGCCTTCTGGCTCACGAAGGCTTTAGCTACATGATGGTTGAGTGATACTCTTTTCATGATTACCGTTTTACTAATGTTTGTGAATGTATTGTCTTTTAATGCTTTAGGATGGATTGAAACATACATGATATACTTTCCAGTTTTAGTTTCTAACTACAAGAGTACATTTCTCAAACAAAATTATATTCATAAAAGCCATAATGTGTAAGTAATTATTATTGTCTTTTAAGGAACTTGGGACAGATTTCTTTGGTCCAAAGCAGATTTTAAAATAACTGAAAGAACAATGTCACAGACATTATACTACCTGACTTCAAAATATACCACAAACATATAGTAGCTGAAAGATCATGGTCTTGGAGTAAAAATAGGAAGATCAATGGTACATGCCTCTATAGACAACTGCTCCTTGATAAAAGTGCTAAGAACCTGCATAAAAGATAGAACAGTCTTTTCAAAAGATGTTTCTGGGAAAACTGTATATCCACATGTAGAAAAAAAGAAACTCTACCAGTTTCCCTCACCAGTTAAAGAAAAAAAAATAACCTTAATGTGTGTTAAAGACTTAAATGTAAAACCTGAAACTATAAATCTACCATAAGAAAACACAGAGGAAATACTTCAGACCACTGGAGTTGGGAAGAAGTTTTTGGATAAGACTCCAAAAGCTTAGGAAACCAAAGCTAAAGTAGACGATTGGGATTGTAACAAACTAATTATCTTCTGCACAGCAAAGGAAATAATCAACAGAGTAAAGAGACAACTTACAGAATAGGAGAAAATATTTCCAAACTATATATCTGCCAAGAGGTTATTAACCAGAATATGTAAGAAATTCAAACAACTCAACAGTGAAAAAATCAAATGACCCCAATGAAAATGGCCTGTTGATGTAAATAGACATTTATCAAAGGAAGATATACAAATGGCCAATATTTATAAGAAAAAAAAAACTACACTTCACTAATCATCAGGGAACTAAAAATAAAACCCACAATGAGATGTAGTCTCACTGTATAATTAGACCAGCTTCTATCAAAAAGAGAGAAGATAACAAAATATCAGCAAGAATACAGGAAAAAAATGGAATCCTTACACTGTTGGAAATGTAAATTTGAGCAGCCATGGTGGGAAACAATACTATAATTCCTTAAAAATTGAAAATTAGAACTACCATATGATCCAACATCCTACACACTGATTATATATCCAAAGGAAATGAAATCAGTCCTTCAAAAAGACATCTTCACTCCCATGTTTATTGTAGCACTATTCAACAATACCCAAGAAGTAGAAACAGCCTGAGTCTAATAATTGATGAATAGGTGAAGAAAGTATGGCTCTTATACACAAAGAAATACTATTCATCTATAAGGAGACAACGAAATTCTGTCATTTGCCATAATATGGATGGAACTAGAAGTGGCACAATATGTTGGTACTGGACTAGCCTTTCTCCAGTTAGGCCAGAAAAGACTAGTAACACATGGTCTGCCTAATATGTGGAGGCTAAAATAGTTGATCTCATATATGTAAGACATGGGTACGATGGTGGTTACAAAAGGCTGAGGAGAGTATTAGGGAAGGAAGTATGGGCTACAACTGATTATTGGGAGCAAAGTTACAGTTAGATAGGAGCCACATGCTATTCTTGTATTACACAATAGAGTAAATACAGATTTAAAAAAAAGCACAATGTATGTCTTTTAAAACTAGAAGAAAGGAGTTTGAATTTTTTATCATAATGACAGATGTTTCAGGAGATGAATTTGTTTTCCCTGATTTGAAAATTACATAATGTATATATGTGTTCAAACTCTGTCTAGTACCCCATAATCTCAGTTATTTTTTTTAAATTAAAGTAAAAATATCTGAATTTTCCATGTCACTTTGAAATAAAGATATCATGCTTTCTATGTCAAGTTTTGTGAGACTGAGACTAGTTCCCAAATTTAATGTTTCTTTTTATATGCTTAAAAATTGCCGAACATGTGCTTATTTTATAGATTTTAAATATCTTTTTATAATAGCTATAATATAGTTAATAATTAGCTATAATAATAGTTATTTTTAAAGAGTACTTACCAGGCATTGCATATGTATTATTTCACTCAATATTCATAACAATCTTATGTCATATGCACTATTTTTTCACATATGATAAATGAAACAGGGAGACATTAAGCCATCTGTCTACGATCAAACATCTCCATCCAGTGCAAACTTAGGTACTTGTACTTAATATTTAAGAATATTTATATTCAAGAATATTCATTTAACTTTTCCAACATCATACTTTTTGCATTAAGAAGGAATCTGAACATGAAGTATTTTATATTGCTAATAAACACTTTTTATATGTGTTTAGTTCACTGACCCAGAAATTCATTATTTAAACACTTGTAAAACACATTTTTCTCTATATATTTGAAACATATATATATATATATATATTCAAATCCACAGAAATTTTTTTTACATTATATGTTGGATCTTTAATCAGAAAATTATTAGAGCAGCAAGAAAACCTTAAAGGCACAAAATTTATTATGAAAGATTATTTGAGACTTATAAAAAGCTAAATTTCTTCCTGAATAATCAAGGTGGATAGAAGCAGTTTAATGTTAAATGACTTGTTAATTCCGACAGCTTCCACAAATTAAAGTAAAAGAATATATATTCCCAGCAAAACATATTAATATTTAAATTCTAATTTATATAATGCTTAATATCGAAGTTACACTAAATGTAAAATATATTTATTTAGTGGAAAAATAAATGACTTTTACAAATGATTTTATACCATATGATTCCTCTTCTATGAAATATCTAAAATAGTCAAATATATAGAAGCAGAAAATAGAAGGGAGGTTACCAGGGAATGGAAGGAGACAAATAGGGAATTTGCTGCTCAAGGGTCATAAAGGTGCAAACAAGATGAATAAGTTCCAGAGACCTTCTGTAAGACAGTGACTATAGCTAAGAAAAAGGTATATACACCAAAAGGTATATGCACCAAAAAGGTTTTTAAGAGTGTAGATCTCAAGTTAAGTGGTCTCACCATAAAAAAAAAAAAGGTAGGAAGACACAGGGAAACTGTTGGAGGTGATGGATATGCTTTTTATTTTTGTTGTGGTGATATACATATGCAAAACTTACCAAACTGTATACATTAGTTATGTGCAGCTTTTTGTATACCAATTATATCTCAATAAAGCTGGAGGCAAATAAAATTATTTTATGATATGGGAAATAAAAAATAGGAAAATAAAAAGAACTTAGTATCAACTAACAAAAAATATATAGTGAAAAAAATAGGTAACGTGGAGAACAAAAGAGAGAGACTTTGTATTTATTAACTCAGAAATTTGGAAAAGGTGAGAGTATTTAGTGTTAAAGTATGACAGAAATTTCAAATGGAGATAAAGAAGTCAAAGTACATGAAAGGCTAGGAGATAAATTAATGTTAACAAGATGGCAGGAATTAACATTCAGAAATGATTCTGTCTCTAAAAGCACACTGCATGAAGCAATTTTTTATATAACTAAAGGAATATCATCAGTCCTTCTGCTAAAATAAATTATGACACTATGGAAAAGATTTGAAACAATTTCAACTGTCTCTGGACAAAACAATTGTCTTAATAAAAACAGCAACAAAACAAGTCTCTGAAACAAAATTTTTCTGCCTGGTTAATAAATGCAGAATTGTGTTCTTCAACTGCAGTCCATCTTTTCAAATGGAAGCAAGCCACATGCAGACATAAAGGCATCTATGTTGGATGTTACATTTGAATACAGAAACCAGATTTTTTTAGTAACAAATTCATGATCAAGCTTATCACAATTTAATTTTCTTTTTTCTGAGATAATGTGGATAATACCTTTGAAATATTATGAAATGTGATCAGAAATATGTATCATGGTCATGCTCCTGTCACAGCCTAGCTACAATCCAATACTATTTGGATTCAGAAGAGAGAAAGGAGAACTTAGAAAGTGCACGGTGAAGGATCAGAGAGTCCATTGGCAAAGCAAACAGCAGAACTGTTCTTAAGTGTTAGTGGAAATTTGAATACAATGTTCTCATTGAGAGTAAGTTATAAATAAGTTGGGCATTTTAAATTAAATTCAGAATTTGTTGATTCCTGGCCAGTAGAGAGAGTTCTAATCTGAAACTACAAAACCTGAAAGTTTGTTTATTTTCTTATGCCAGGTGTAGTGGCTAACCATTGCTCATGATCTGAACTGAGCTCATAAAAATTGGGAATAGCAGCTAACAGAGACTGGGGAGGATAGGGGCAAGGGAATGGGGACAGGCTGGTTAAAAGGCACAATGTTATAATTAGAAGTAACAAATTCTGGTGTTCTAAGGTGGAGAAGAATGAATATACCTCAAAATAATTTATATATCAACATAGAAGAGACACCAGGTACAGTGGTGGACACCTGTAATACCAGCGACTAAGGAGGTTGAGGTAGGGGGATCACAAGTTTGAAACCAGCCTCAACAACTTACTGTCTCAAAATAAATAAAATAAAATAAAAGGATTAGGTATGTAACTGAGTTGAACAGTGCCCCTGGGTACTGCAAAAACAACAACAAAAATGAAACAAAACTAAACAAATACTGGATTTTGAATGCATTCACCATAATGAAATGATAGAAGTTTAAGATGATAAATATTCTAATTACCCTCTTTTGATAATGACCCAATGTTACTTAAATCAAAACACCACATTTCACCTCATAAATATGCACAAATATGTATCAAAAACTAAGTCATTGATTAGTCATAGAAAAACCCAAAGGAGGACATGTGAGAACAGAAATCGAGGACCTTCCAGTCTCTGCATCATTCCTCCTTCATGAAAAAACTAAGCTGCTGCTTTTGTTTCTTGAGATTTAACACCTAGCTTGTAATCTAGTACAGCTAACAACACTCCTGGTGTATTTTTCTGACTCCCACCCCTGAGGAACACAATGGAAATGCAGTGGAACACTCATTTCTCTGATTATCCTGGGCTTTAGTTGGGGGAGCTGTTGAGCCTCTGGAAGCCTCCGTTCCTTGGTCTCTTGGTCTTGTGTATCCCACAAAGGCCACTAGAGGAGGATTAAATGTGAATGGCATGTAGAGTCCCTTGAGTCTCTCTTAAAGGTAGCATAATCATTATCATCAACTTTGTCCTGGGCTGTTAATTATTAGGGTGGGTTCTGAACTTCCTCTAGCCAGTTTCCCCAAACTCCCTTTACAGAGGGAAGAGGCTGCTCTGCCTGTTGGTTGCTGAATCTTTCTGCCTAATTGCTTTCTGAAGATTTTTCTTCCTCCATCATTTTACTCCTTTCCCTCATGGTGGAGAGCAGGCATCTGGTGAACCTAGGATGCTTGTCTGTCACTTCCACAGCCACATCAAACTTCCACTTGTACCAGACTGTCCCTGTAGTGAGGTTGAGGGTCTGCATCTATCCAGGCTTTTAAGTAAATGAGGACCAGGACCAGGCATTATCTATGACATAGCTCTTACAAAATGAAGATTTTTATTCTGGTTGTTCATAAAGCTCCAAGCAATCATTTTACAATAATTTAAATACAATGGTCCATTAAGTAAGATGAGAATAATCTGTTCTCATTTCTGTACATAAAAATATAAATTTGTTAATAGTAATTAAAGTAAATTGAGTTTTTTTTTTTTTTTTTTGCTAACTAGAAAGATCGATCACCACCAACTCCTTCCAATTGTGTGTGAGCGGTAGTAGAATTCCACTTTGGAAAAAAAAATAAAATCTTTAAACTTTTTCTAGTTTATTCCAATGAATTTGCTTTTATTGGGTTAACATCCTAATGAAACTGAATCTGAACACCTGATTATACTTTTAAATCATTACAGTCCTTTGAAATATTAAATTCAAGAAATGTAATATGCCAAAATGCAACTTTTAAAACCACATTAAAATATTGCATGGGTTGCCAATATTTTTCTTCCTTGCAAAAACAAATTAAAATAAAATTCATACAATTAAGATTTTTCTTCCTGTTTTTAAGTTGTTCCGCATTTACTTAGTGGGGAAACTTACCAAAGAAAATAATTTGTTTCATCCACATTCAAACCACCCTTCAACTTTTTCATCAATGGCAGTCCCAACCAGCATCTCACACAACCTCTCCTTTTTGCTAAAGTGGTTCCACGTGGCAGCACAGAATGCAGAATTTAATTTAAAAGAAGGCAAAAGGATATTGGCACCAGCCAATTGTTGATGTCAAGAGAGAAAATGAAATAAAGATTTGCCTATTACTGAAGGAACCTAAAGGTGATTTGTGAATACTGTGCACTGTCCAAAAAGACATATAAATCCCAATACCATTATCAACAGCGGTAAACAAGTTTCAAAGATTAGGTAAAGTCAGCACTTGAGCCCTTGAGCCCTTAAGGCTTAAAGAGACTTCTAGGATGAACTGAAAATAAGGGCAGAAAACATGCTGAAAAATGAAGCACACAATCACTTATGTTTACCTTTAGATGAGGTTAAAAATAATAAATATAATATCAAATATAATTTTGTTTACCAGGCAAGATAAGTCAGAATCCACCTAAAGTATTTTATAAGAAAGTTATGACAGACATTTTAAAGAACAGAAGAAAAGTTCAAATAATGAGCAATTAGCAATGTATGGAGAAAGCATACATTCTTTCTGGCCTCTTCTTCTGTTTTCTTACTGTATCCTAAGCAATTTCGGACAGCTGTCTGAAAACCTGGAAGAATGCCGTCATCAGGCATCAGATTAGTTGGTACCTTGATCCTGGACTTCCAGCCACCAGTTATGTGAGAAATGAATGTTTGTTACTTAAAGTCACCTTTTGGAAATGTGTAGAATCTAAACAAAGACAAACCCTTTGTGAAGTATCCTGAACACATAGGTGAATGACCACAGAAGACAGGACCAGAACTGGTATTTGAGCCAATGAGGGCACTTTTAACCTGCCAAGAAGCAAGTCCTACACCCTGTTCAAACAGTCCTATACACTGTGACCTTTGTAGAGTAGATAGTGATGACTGAGGGGAGGAAGCAAGTATCTTTTTAACTCCTAAGTGATTTCAGAGCACATTCAAATGAAAAGTCACCGAATAAAGACATTACCCTCAAAGCACTTATCTTCTAGAGAAGAAGAGAAATTGCAAACATAACATTATATTTTAAAATGTGAAGTCTTCACTATAAATAAGAGTCTAAATTTTTGTGTGTGGGAAGAGGGTAGAATAAATTACTTTGCTATATTAAGTGAAAGAAAGCTTCATAAAGAAATAAGATTTGAGATAAATAATGAAAGATACAAAGGTTTTTTTCCAGAGTAAAGAAAAGAAAAAAAAAGTGCATTTCACCAAACTCATAAAAGTGCAAATGTATGAATATTGAATGAATTTCTACATAAGTTTTAGAAGTTCTTAATGACCTGAATGATCATAAGGAAAGAAGACAAAGGAGAGATGGGGAGAGGAAACGGGGGATAGGAGGGGAGAGTATTGTTAACTGAAAATTTATCTTTTTCCTGTCTCAATTTGCTTATTTTTGTACTAAGAATTATAATCATCAAGTTTTAAAGTTCTTGTGAGAATTCACACTGAATAAAAAGCACAGAGACTTCCATGAGATAGTCCCTGAAACCACCAAGATTCATTTCCCATTTGTCATCAAAAAAGGACAACACTGAAGTACAAAAATATCAATATAACACTTAATTATTAAAGAAAATTGAGAAGAGTGAAAGAAAGACCAAATGGTTTTTATTATAAATCCACACTACTTTGATACAAGGGTGGCGTAAAATATTAATATATAATATAGAAGAAAATTCTGAAATGTCAAAACTTATCCCTGCTTTAAAAATAGGTGATTTCTTTAATGTTTTCAGAAAAGATGATCTTCCTGGAATCTAATTTTCTTTTGAATTTCAACTTTGAGCATGAAATCAGAGATATGTTCTGTTAAACCAAAACCTTCATATAAGTATAAATGCATTTAAAAAACAGCAATCATCCCAGATCACACATTTTGAAGCAGATAACTTTTTGTTAGAGTATTTACATAAGTCTGAAAATTAGCATTTGCATGGGGAGATTGATTCCACTAAATTCATTGCATAATTATTGACTTCTTCCTGTATTCCAAGTACTTTAATAGCTACTATACTTTAACATAGAGATGTAGGTATGATTTAGCAAGAAATGATGTCAATAAATTCATATATAATAAGTGAAAATTGAGGATTTCATAAACTACATGTCAGAAAATAAGTAAATTGTTATTAATTTTCCAAAACCCACAAATACTCTGTGATGCTGTATAACTGAAGTCTCAAAGAAACAAGGTGAATTATACAAATCATATGATGCAACAGGATTAATTTTAATCTATTTGCAGTTGTTTAAAACTGAAGAGAATGACACACTTTTCTTCATTTTCTCTGTAAGAATTAAGTAATTCACAGGTTACCTCTCACAAAATGTAAAAGTTTCATTTAAAACAATTTAATAACTTTTCATGTGGCTTTGTAATCTATATTATTTTCAGCTCAACCTGTAAAACTATGAAAAAGAGGGAGGTGAAGATAGAGCTAGAAATATTTGGAAATATAGAAGGCAAGTGCTTGTTTTCCTCTGTTTTGAGTAGTGATAGAATACAAGGGAGAAGAAATTACTTTTTGATTTTTTTCAAACTGGCGAGCTTTACCAGTGAGCTCTATCCTCAATCCTTTTTACTTTTTAAAAAATTTTAGACAGGGTCTTGCAAAGTTGCTAAGGATCTTTAAATTGCTCTAGCTGTCCTGAAATTTGTGATCCTCCTATGTCAGCCTCCAGAATCATGGGGATTACAGGCATGTGCCCCGATGTCTGGTGAGGAAATAATATTTGAACTGGATTTTGAATGATGAAGGAAAATGGAAAACGTAGATTAAACAGAGAAAATAAGAATGCTAAACAGAGCCATGAACTCACCTGACATGATCTGAGAGTGGGGAGAGTTTTCTCTCCACTAGGATTGAGGAGAGAAGTAGAAAGAAATAAAGGTGGAAGGGCAGGTAAGGCAAAATATGAAATACCAGATCAAGGAATTTGGACATTATACTATGTGAAGCAGAGAAGACACTAGAGGTTTGCTGGTGTAGAGCAGCATGATTGGATTCAGTTCTAGAAATATGATGTGACAGCCTGAGAAGGAAAGATGGAAGCCAGGCAGGAAGAGTTAACAGGCTTAGAGCAACACCCAGGTGAGAGATTAGAAGGTCATAGAGATTAGAAAAGATACCTGGTAGTGACTGAGTGAAAGAATCTCTAGAAAAATAATGTCATAATGGTTAAAAATGAGCTTATTGCTATATTTCTTGGCTTCTTAGAACTATGTTTTAGAAATAATCTAAAAAAATATTTTGTTAGATCATCTACCCAAGACAAAATTTGTCTTAAATAGCAAGAGAACAGCATATTCTTTTTCATCCATTTGCACTTTTTTATTGCCAGGGAAATAATGCAATACTTTCTTCTTCTCATTTCTCTTCCTTGATATGCCAAGCATTATCTTCTCAGTTTCTACTGTTTCCTTGATGTTTATGAGCTTATATGACACAGTGTACAATGTCCCTTTATTCTTGGCTCTCTTAAAATTCCATTTCAGAGTGCTAATTACAGTGGGCACTGAAATGAAAATCTTATGAGGTTGTCCCTCAGTAAAATTCAAGATACCAAAGAAAAACACAATAATGACAGAATAAATATTTTAGCAAAATATCCAATAGATGTAATAAACACAACCATACAAGAAATGCCTCAGATGTTGTTTCAGGAAAAGGGTAGTCATAGTTGCATAGTG
Source organism: Urocitellus parryii (assembly GCF_045843805.1). Classification (NCBI taxonomy): domain Eukaryota; kingdom Metazoa; phylum Chordata; class Mammalia; order Rodentia; family Sciuridae; genus Urocitellus; species Urocitellus parryii. The sequence goes on along the minus strand of NC_135537.1, from coordinate 24,506,755 downwards.
AGTTTACTCTATGCATTCTTTTAGATGAAATTAACATATAAAGTTATAGTTAGAAGTATTAGTCCACAATGGAGAATAGAAAATTTTCTGAGATGAATTGGATTAATGAAAATAGACAAAATAGATCTCAGCTTTGAGATTGTAGTTACAGAGATTTTTCTCCTGGAATAGAGTATTAATTTATTAATTTCATTATATAATAGATGTTAAAATTTACCATAGTTTCATAGATATTTTACTATGATTCATTAAGATAACTTTATGATTAGCTGGATTTTAAATATGACAAGCCTGTAATAAACCATATAAACAAGAGCAAAGAGAATACTCTGTGATTTATTATTCAAATACACTCACATTTGCAAAGCAAAAAGTAAATTTGTCATCTTTAATTACTTCTGTACTTTAAAAAAATCCAAATTTTAAAAATGTACTAAAAAACCAAAATAGATATTTTTCCAAAGAACACAAATGGTACAGAGACAAAAATAGTTGTTCATCATCACTACTTATCAGAGAAATGTAAATCAGAACCACAATGAGATACTACATTATCCAAGTTAGAATGGCTAGTATCAAAAAGACAAAAACAAACAAGCGCTAGAAAGGATATAGAAAAATGGGAACTCACACATCATTCTTAAAAACAGAACTACTGAATAATAATAATCCAGCAAGCTTACTACTGGGTAAATAGTATAAGGAAATTAAATCAGCATACCAAAAAGAAACCAACACTCCCATGTTTAAGACAGCACTAGTCACAATAGCCAAGTTATGGAGTCAACCTAAATGTCTATCAGCAAAAGAAAGGATGAATAAAATATGATGGATATACATGGTGGATTACCTTTCAACCATAATAAAGCATGAAATCCTGCCATCTGCGAGGACACAAATGGACCCGGGAGACATCATGTTAAGTGAAATAATTCATGCACACAAAAACAAATACAACCTGACTACTCTTGAATATAAAATATAAAAACACTTCATCTCAGAATTTGGAAATAAGAATAGTGATTACTTGCTGGTATGACTAGTTGGGAAGAAATTTCTTCTGCAACCCACCAGAAAAAAGAAAAAAAAAAAGAATAGTGATTATCAGACTGGGAAGAGTAGGTAGAAGTGAAATGAGGAAAGAGAGGTTAGACAATAAGTACAATGTTACAGTTAGTAGGAACAACTTCTTGTGTTCTATGGCACAGTAGGGTGAATATAGTTGACAATAATGTATTATATATCTCAAAATAATTAGACAGAGTAAGCAGTGTAATGGCTCAGGCCTGTAATCCATGCAACTTGGTAGGCTGAGCCAAGAGAATCAAAAGTTCAAGGCCAGCCTCTGCAATTTAGTGAGACCTTGTCTCAAAATAAAAATTAAAATGTGTTATGGTGTAACTTATTGGTAGAACACTTTGGGTTAAATCCCTAGTACAACAAAAAACAATAATAATGATAATTAGGATAAAGGAGTTTGAATATACTCACCATAAAAAAATGATAAATGTTAGGGTGATAGGTATGCCAATTACCTTGATTTGATCTTTTCCTAATGCATTCATAAATCAAAATACCATATAGCACCTAATAAAAATATACAAATATTATGCATTAAATTCTTAAAATCTAAAAAGAAATGCAGAAACTTAAACTGTACCAAGGACTTGCTAAAACAGAGTCTGAATTTTAATAAGACTGCTGGGTCTTCACATTTGGAAAGTCTCCTGACTTCCACATGATTTCAACTGATTTCTGCTCATGTAGCCATCTTACCAATGGGAGTCTACCAAAACTAAGAAATAGCACTAGTACAATATTATTAAAAAATATGGACTTTACTAGAAATTCACCAGTTTTTTCATAATATCCTTTTTTTTCCTTTTTTCTAGTTCATAATCCGATATAAAATACTATATTGCAGCTTACTAATTGTATTTTTAGCCTACTCAACCTGTGACAGTTTCTCAGTATTTCTGTTTTTACTTAAAATGTAGTATCTTTTAAAGTTACCATGGACCTATAGATGGTTCTTTTGAACTATTTACAATAAATTGTTGATTTATGGGAAATTTACTGAAAACCTAATAAATGCCTCCTTTAATATAGGATGTCATTCCCACTTTTATATTTTTATTCATATGTCCAAATTTAGTTTCCATATGTATTTCCTAACAAAATGAAAAGAAAGGTTGATATATAAATTTTATTTTATTTCTGTAGTTTACAATATCACTAACATCTAACTCATTAAAATATCCTACCCTGACTCACCACAATATTATACCAACTCCGTGCTATGTGAAAAGCAAAAGGACACACAGTGCTCAAGAGAAACAGTGTTGGAGAATATGGAGATATGAAGGACATTGCAGGAGAAGTCTGGTAAATGTCTGCTTCTTATATGATTTTCACTGACTTCTGATTTGAAATACTGAAATACATTAAGCTTAATAATTCTTTCCTATCAGTCTACTTTCAAAAGATGAGAATAGACATTTATTTAACACTTAAAATGGGATAGTTTTATAAGGATTTTATGTATTCGCATATACTCTATCTTAGTAAATCTCTCTCCAAACCTCCTGTATATATAAGGAGACTCAGTTTAAAAAAAAAACAAAGTTTAGCAATTTGTTCCAGTTCAGACAGTAAAAGCAGTGTGTAAATTAAAATCATCCTGAATCCGTAGAAAGTGATGGAAATACATTCTGAGTTTCTTTCCTGAAACAAGTAGTACTGTGGTCCTTCTTTTATATGTAGAAGCATACTGGATTAAGTCCAGACTATTGGATAAATCATCATATTAAGAGTTTGGTGACTTTTCCTCCACTCATCTTTACAGATTTAGCTTTTTCTTAAAAACATTGAAGGCTTAACTTACTACATACACTGTGTGTGTGTGTGTGTGTGTGTGTGTGTGTGTGTGTGTGTCTCCATGGGTAGCTCTTAGAATAACCAGTTGCCTATACTGCCCACCTTCTCAATCTTCTATATACTTCTTTTGTAGTAACGTAGTCACTGCCTTTATTCTCGTGATTACTTATAACAGACAATGTATAGGAAAGCAGAATATAGTTACTCTGCCCAACTCCATTTGTCTTGTGCATTTTTTTTACTTCAGAAGCAGAACTTTAAAATAAAATGAATATAAAACTTTTCTTCCTCTAACATGAGAATTGGTGATTCCTGTAATAAAGGGAATTCTTAAATCCTATACTGTATCTTTCAGAGCACAAAATGTAAGTCTATGCTACCAGCTAAAACAGCTATTAAAAAACTGTATTTTGATATAAAATATAATTTTTAACTATGTGTTTTAGGTAAATGCTGACTTTTAAACACTTTTAAATTACATTCCTATTTGTATAAATGTACCAAGTTAATAATGAATAAAATTTTAGTCTTTGAAAAATTGTGTTATAAAAGTTGCAATTCTAAGGAATTATTGGAAATGATAAATTGAGAAAGATTTCCAATTAATTAAACTATGCTAAAAAGATTTTACAGTGGAATTTTACAACTGAAAGCATTTTCAAAAAGCTTTATTCAGTTTATTGATGACTTAATTCATTTTGTGACTCTCTCACTTCTCTACAGTACTAATAAATTTTGTTTCATGATTTTTAAAAATGAAATACTTTCTAATCTCAAATTAGATTCATAGGAAATAAGTGCCACATCATAATACCAAATTTTAAACTATACTTCAGAGCAATAGTAACAAAAAAAGCATGGCATTGACACCAAAATAGCTTTGTAGAACAATGGTGCAGAATAGAAGACAGAGACAAACCTACATAAATGTATTTATCTCATACTAGAAAAAGGCACAAAAAACATATATTAGAAAAAAGATAGCCTCTTCAACAAATGATGCTAGGAAAACTAGAAATCCATATGCAACAAAATGAAATTAAAACCCTATCTCTCACCATGCACAAAACTCAACTCAAAGTGGATCAAGGACCTAGGACCACAGACCCTGTGCCTAATAGAAGAAAAAATAGGCCCAAATCTTCATTATGTTGGATCAGGCCCTGACTTCCTTAACAAGACTCCTATAGTGCAAGAAATAAAATCAATAATCAATAAGTGGGATGGATTCAAACTACAAAGCTTCTCAGCAAAAGAAACAATCAGTGAGGTGAAGGGAGAGCCAACAGAATGGAAGCAAATTTTTATCACATTGCCCAACTCCATTTATCTTGTGCATTTTTTTTTCAGAAGCAGAACTTTAAAGTAAAATCAATATAAAACTTTTCCTCCAAATCAGATAGAGCACTGATCTCCAGGATATATAATAAACTCAAAAAACCCCACCCCCAAACAAATAATCTAGTCAATAAATGAGCTAAGAAACTGAACAGACACTTCTTAGAAGATGATATACGACCAATCAACAAATATATTAAAAAATGTTCAACATCTCTAGCAATTAGAGAAATGCAAATCAAAACTATTGTAAGATTTCATCTCACTCCAATCAGAATGGCAGTTATTAAGAATGCAAGTAACAATAAGTATTGGTGAGGATGTGGGGGAAAAGGCACACTCTTACCTGGCTGGTAGTATTGAAAATTGGTGCAACCAATCTGGAAAGCAGTATGGAGATTCCTTGGAAAACTGAGAATGGGACCATCATTTGACCCAGCTATCCCACTCCTGGATTTTTACCCAAGGGACTTAAAAACAGCATACTACAGGGACACAGCCACATCAATGTTTATAGCAGCACAATTCACAAAAGCTAAACTGTGGAACCAACCTAGATGCTCTTCAATAGATGAGTGGATAAAAAAAGTGTGGCATATATACACAATGGAATATTACTCAGTAATAAAAGAGAATAAAATCATGACATTTGCAGGTAAATGGAAGAAGTTGGAGATATCATGCTAAGCACAGTAAGTCAATCCTGAAAAACCAAAGGCCAAATTACTGCCTGTTGAGCGGAGGCTGATACATAATGGGGCTCACAAGGAACATGGGAGGAATGTAGGAATTTTGGATAGGGTCAAGGGGAGGGAGTGAAAGGGAAGGGGTATGGGGTTAGGAAAGATGGTGGAATGAGATGGTCATCTTTACCCTAGGTACATGTATGAAGACACGAATGGTGTGCCTACTTTCTGTACAACCAGAGAAATGAAAAATTGTGATCCTTATGGGTACTATGAATTGAAATACATTCTGCTTTCGTATATAAAAAATTAGAACAGATAAATAAATTGATTAATTTTAAAGAAAGAAAGAAAAGGCATGCCATGAAGTATTATGTCTCTTTGTGAGTCTAGGAATGCTAGACACATATAAAGAGTTCTCTCCCTCTTTCTATATACATACACAAGTATATATACCCTGATAGAAAAAAGGCTTTATTCAATTAAAATAAAAAAGTATAGAACTTCCTTGCTACTATTTCCAAGGTGAGACTTATAGAATTAGAATGCTTGAGTGCACAAAGTGCATTTCTTGAAGAAATTTAGTTAGTATAAAACATCAAAATTCTCAAAAATAGCCTTCTGATATTTTACATATAAAATTATTCATGTTGCCAGTTTTTTCCATAATGCGATAAAAGTTGACTACCTAAAACTAAAATATGCATTCAAAAATTGTTGGGTAAATTTTGTATTCTACTATGCATTGCAAAATAAACATATCTTACTTTTCAAACTAAACATTATTTAGGTAGTGGAGCATGCCTAATATTAAATGTAAGCATATTCATTACCTATAAAAAGAAAACCAGAACAAATCTGAAACATATCAACAATATAATATATAAAGCATAATTTGGTAATTGTTCATGTTTAAAGTAGCTCACATGTTCTTGGTTTTTATTTTTCACAAAACAAAATTTAATATTATCAATGTCATAATCTATTTTATATTTGGTATTTGATTTACTTTAGATCCTTGAAATGATAAAATTAGTATCACAGAATTTTATACCTTTACAATGATTTTAAAAAATGAAATACAGACAGAGGAAGAGAGAGAAAGAAACTTTGTCAATATCACATAGGTAGCATGTGTTATAGAAATGCCACTTGAAGCTGTTTTCATATAAAATAATTTTCAATTTTAAAAATATGGCCCCAAGACACTATTGGATGAGTCACTTTTATCTGCTTTCCTTAGATCTGGTATCTTTAACTTCTGTGTATGAAATACAGAAGTATGCCTGTAGTTTGTGGTCTGGGATTTCTTAAACCATAAGCTGCTTCTTGTGTCTGAGATACTTACTTTTGGAACCCAGTCAGTATTGTTTAGGAACTGCACATCCTTGGAGAGGAGAGTTTTATCCATGAATTCCAACTGATGTGTAAATCAGTTGTCTGCATCAGTCACCTGACATGTAATTGAGAAAGCATTCTAGATCACTCTAGCTCCTGCCATTCAGGCAGCAACTGAGAGAAGGAAAGCAAGACAGAAAATCCTACAGCTGAGTGCAGTAAAGCCCCAAAAGATGATAGATCATAATAAAATTATTTGTTGTTTTAAGTTACTCCATCTTTAAATATATTATTATGCAACAGATTTTGCTATTTGAAAGTAGAGTGCTCGAGGCATTGGTGTTAGGGTTGGATTGCAAACAGAAGCTGAGGGCAGTGTCCTGATGCCTATGACCTCAAAGCAGCTGTAGGTGGGAGTTAAAATGAAAGTGAGAAAAGTATCATGGGAACCTAAAGGGAAGTAGACCTTGTTAATAATAATAGTAATATAGACGATAGGAAATGAAACCTAATAAACTTGACAATCCAGCTAAGAAGAGTTCCATGCATACCAGAAAAAAAATATAATTTGGCTTCTCTCTGCCTATTTATAAAAAAAAAAAAAAAAAAAAAAAAAAAAAAAAAAAAAAACAGGGGAGAGAGATGAGTGAAATAATGATTTTTACAATGCTAAACCTAAGGGAGACCTGTGTGCTCCAGTTGTAAATGAACACACATCTACTAGATAAAACCCTTCCATGGATAGGAAGAGAAAATGCCAGTAAACAAACAAACAAACAACAAAAGAACTGTGATCTGAGGATACAGAAAAGTGAAAAATGGATGACCATTCAGAAAAGGACTCAATGTTTGAGAGACTGGCTCTGGTTGTGGCAATAAATTCAAACATTCAAATATCACTGTGGGAACATAGTAAACATGTATGGAAGTCCATATGATTGCAAATTAATTTTGGCAATTTCTAAAATAGAAAATGTAAAGAAAGGTTTATCTAAATACCGATCTCTTTTAGCCTGTGGCACCAACTGAATGATTCATTCCATTATTATTATGGCTGGTGCTAACAGGCTAATATTTTGTTCGGATTTTATACAGTTAGATTTCCAATATCTATCAACTTTTTTATAGTTCATAAATGACTATTTAAAATTCTGTGAATATGTATAAACATGCATAACTAATCTGTCCTTAACTAATTCCAGAAGTTCTTGATGCCCAAAGTACCCTATATTGTTTTAAACTAACCACTTGCATAGGCTTGGAAGGTCTCCAGTGGCCCACCTAATGTGCCCAATTAAAAAAGGAAAAAGAGTCTTTCAGGTATAGCTCAGAAAAACAAGGCTTAAAAGTCATCACTTCTATCATTATGACCATAAACACCTGAGCAAACTGAAAATCAATGATATTACGTGTATTCCTAGAAGAAAAGATCACACAGACAACTGTCACACTTACAAACCATAAAATCAAAAAATGATGAATGTGAGTCACCTTTGTGTAGCTGTGACCAAAATACTAAACACGAATAACTTAAAGATGGGAAAGTTTATTTTGGTTCATATATCAGAGGTTTAGTCCATAGTTGGCCAATCCATTGCTCAAGGCCCAAGATGTGGCTGAACATCATGATAGAAGGTCCCTAAAAAGGAAAGCTGCCGAACTCAGGGTAGAATCAGGAAAAAGAGAAAGGGAAGTAGGGAAAGATAAGCCCTTTCAGGGCACATCCTCAGTGACCCACAGCCTCCAGCCATACCCCACCTGCCTATGGTTACCACTCAGTCATTTTAACTAGGAGGGATGAACATTCCTTTACTAACCCAGGAACTTTTTCATATCTTAATCATAAAATCTAATATCCAAAAATAGATAATGCATTCTTAAAATAAATAATATGTGAAAAAACAACCCAATTTAAAAAATGGGAAAATGATCTGAAACAGACACCCCACCAAAGTAAAAATACAGGAGGCTAAAAAAATTATAAATATACCCAAATCATTTGTCACTAGGGAATTGCAAGTTAAAGTAACAATGAGATAGCACTATAAACACAGAATGGTTAAATTCAAATCACACCATCGGATATTGGCAAAGGTATGGAAGAACTCCTGTTCATTGCTGGTGGAATGAAAAATGTTATGGCAAATTTTATAGTTCAGAATTTTCTCGTGAAAATAAACATTGTGTCACCATATGATCCAGTAATCATATTTCTAGAAATTATGATACACAAAAAAACTACACATGACTTTTTATAGCAATTGTAATAATTTGTAAAATCTAGAATTGATCAAGATGTGTTTCTTAATAGGTAAATAAATTAATATTGTTACATATAATGGATTATGGTTTAACAATAAAGAAATCAGGTTTCAAGCTATGAATAGGCTTAAGGAATTTTAAATACACATTATGAAGTAAAGAAGCCAGTTTCAAATACCCACAAACTATGATTCCAAGCTGTGACACTGTGGAAGAGTCAAAACTATAGATGCAATAAAAAGATCAGTGGTCATCACAGGTTCATGATGGAGGAGAGAAACAGATATAAATAAGTAAAACAGGTGTTTTAAGTCCGTTTTTCACTACTATAACCAAGACCCCTGACATAAACAATTTAAAAGTCAAACATTTGATCTCACAGTTTCAATTCATGGTAGCACAGTTCCATTGCTTTGGACCTGAGGTGAGGTAGAACATCATGGTGGAAGCTTTTTAACTTACCCCAGCCCAGAAGCATGTGGGTAGGGACCCACCACAAGAAATTTTCTTTTAGGGTATGCCTCCAATGACTTAGTACTTTCCATCACCTCCCAATAGTCCATTCAAATTATGAATCTATCAATAGATAAATCCAGTGATGAAATTAGAGCCCTTATGATTCAATAATTTCCTAGAAGCCCCACCTCTAAACACCGTTTCATTGGGGACCAAATATTTGCCACATATATCTGGGGAACACTTCATATACATATTAAAAGAAAAGGGAATTTTTAGGATGGTGAAAATATACTGTATGATAAGGTAATCCTGCATATTTTCTATTCATTCATTTAAACCTATAGAACTTTACTGAATAAAGAGTAAACTTAAATATGGTATTAAAATAAAAAATATATTTTTGGAACATGGTGGATACCAGAGACGATATTGCAACAAGACAAACAACATTACAGATGTAAGAAACAGCCTTACTGAAAGGGAAAGGGAGAAAAGTTGTTAACCTAGTTAACTTTGGAAATGAGTGGAGTCTTTAAGGCTAAAGGGAAAATAAATTGCACATTAACACTATATTCTGGTTTGCTGAGAGCCACAGCCGAGTCTGTATGGCCCCTGGCATTTTGCCAACAGTATTGATTGACAGGCAAGGCGTTAATATCGGCCTCTGCCACTACTTTTGAGTTCTAGCGCTATTTTTAGTTCTCACGGGGATTCCCCGGGGGAATCCCTCCTCCTGCACTTAGCCAACCAATGGGAACTCCCGGGGAATCCCCGAAAGTCACGAGGCTCCTGCAGGAACCCTCAGCACTGGTTAGTAAAGTTATGCCCTGCATGGCTACAGATTAATACTACTAAACATGTACACTGGAATTAAATAAGTAAGAAAATGTATGATGTACTATGAGAGTCGGTTTTCTCATGCCCTCAACATACAGGCAATAGGAGCAGCCTTGAATGGTTAGTGGATTTGAGTTTGAGACATTAGCAAAGACTTATGTCCACTTTAATATATTTACATATGGTTCTATACATGAGTTAGTATACATCCATGTATTTCTTTGTTCAATTAGCTTAGTGGGCCTGAAAAAAGTTGCCTCAGTAGTGTAAAGGTAAAATTTCTAAGCTGATTCTAAACTGCAAGAGTCTGAGTTAAAGTGTAAAAGATTGGGCATTGTAAAGCTTCTAAATTGAAAGGCTTGGGCTAAAAATAATAATAATAGGCCAGGTATTGTTAAAATTCCTCTGCTACCCCTGGAACCTGGAACCTCTGTAGCTGTTAGAACAATACCTGAACTGCCCAGTAAATATTTCCATTGATTCCCTGGTTGTTTATTAGCTAAGGGCTCCAAATAGCTCAGACGTAGGCATCCAGGCCACAAAACCAATCAGTTTAAATGTGTACCCCACTTAGGAGCACAAATCACTCCTGTCCAATCTGTTCCCGCCAATGTATGCACTAATCATGGCTCAGGGTTGTTGTTCAATTTTCCCGTGCCTAAAGATGATTTGTTCTGATGTATGCAAAGCCCCCCCCCCTCTCCAAAAAGTGTACTTAAGCTCTGCTTGACCTCTGCTCTGGGCTCTGGGCTGCTCTCCCTTCCTGAGTGAGCCTTGAGCCCCAGCATGCTGGTTCAATAAAACTTCCCCCCTGCTATTGCATGAGGCTGGTCTCTTGTGTGGTCTCTCCCTCCGACGCTCCGCCGGACCCTTACAAGTAGAAATGAGCACCTGAGATCTTATTTTCTAATACTATTCCTGAATAAAAATAGTAATGTCTCATTTGAAGACTGTTAGTTTGGAATAAGGTTCGAAGATAAGTATGGGGCAATTTTTTACTGGCAAAAAGTAATAAAGTGTTAACACAACCACACACACACACACACACACACACACATACACGGGAGGTATGTTAATGAGGTAAGGCGTAGGAGTCAACTAGAAATGCTTTCAGTTGCCACAGCTGGAATGATTTGAACAATGAAAGAACAAAGCAGTATTAAAATATAACCGAAAATATAAATAAATATCCATGAGTTCATGCTTGGAAAACACTAATGATTGGGGGAGAAGAGATAAATCTCTCATGCAGAGTGAACCTGCAATAATTTATTTATGTGGTCTGTCTTCAAGAAGGGAGAGCACAACTCCCCATTTCTTAAATGTGAGCTATGCAGAGTGACTTTTCCCCAAGACTAAAGTGTGGAATGAAGATGGAAAAATTAAAGTTTACAGTGGGAAAAAAACTGACAATTGCTTTATTAACCAGATGAGCAAAGTCAACATCAACAGTGATGAATTATGTCATAATATTTAGGCATGAAGTGATGTGATGAATTTATCATTTTACCTCCTTGATCTTCCTCTCCCAACCATAATTAAGGAAATGTGAGTTTAACTACTAATAATGTACCAATATTGGTTCATTAATATACAATTAATGAACCACTTAATTTATTAATGAATTAATTAAACATGCTATAGTAATGTGTGTGAAGAGGGTGAAATATGAGAATTCTCTTTACTACCTCAATTTTTCTGCAAATATAAAACTGAATATAGTACACTTAAATACTTCAATATTTTTACATTGAGCTATCTAATAGTCTCTTGATTGTGCATAGGTAAAATGAAATGAAAATTATGTCTTGCAACTATGTTGATTATGAATGAAGATAATACACAGGAATTTATTACAGAGCAGATATTTTAAATAATTTGTTCATATCTTTTATTTTTCCTATTCTTAGCAATATAATCACACTTGAATTTTGCATTCAGTTTTGAACATGTAATATACCAGAAGATTAACAAATATGTGCATGTCTCTGGCAGAGTTTCTAAACTGATCAATTATTATCATTAAAGAAAGGATGAAATCAGTAATGCTGACAATGGAAAAGGAAAGACCTATGTAGGATCTAAGACATAATTTTAAACATAGAAAGAGATTCTGTGAAGTTGAGTTGCTGAATCTAATGGCTGGTAGCTGGTGATGTATCTTCTAATTCATCTCCTCCAAATCATGTGAAACACGAAGGGGAAAAAATCTACCTGAAAACCACATACATTTTCAGCATAACATGGTGTCTGAAAATGTCAACATTTCCATAAAACTATGAATAAAAGAGCAAAACTCTTGACCCTAATGCATGATCTCTCGATTTCCCATAGCAATTCAGCTGTATGTAGCATTTTATACCAAGCAAAGCAGACAAGAAAAACTGGGAAATATGAAAGAAGATACTAGCAAATGAATCAATCGATATTGAATTAAAAGTATACCCGAATATTGAGAAAACTAAAACCTAGGTGAACAAATAAAAGCATTGACTTAGGAAAATGAACATTAAGGTATGGAAATTTACAGGGAAAGGCAGAATTTTGAAGGGCTGCCTTTGAAGTTCATGCCTTTCGTGAGGATGAGAGGTAAGAAAGATGTCATTTACTCTGGCACTAGGTAAAGAGAAAGGGGGTCAAATCGGAAGAATGTGTGTTCTTGCAATATGAAGGTGAACCACAAATTAGAGGAGTCTGACTCTTTTCTTTACCAAATCAAACAAATATAAATACAAACAACTCTGAAATACTTGGACTTTGCTGTACTGACAGAAGAGGGTGCCACAAACTAGCAATCTTTAAAATATTCAAATAACATGAAAATTAATGAGAAGGTGGACAATTCCAGAGACTGTACTGCAAATAAACAAACAAACAAACAAATAGGCACACCTACCAATGGAGGAAAATCTGTCCCCTCTCAAACAACTAAGAAGCAGAAGACAACAATAGCCAAATACTCCATAATTGCTTATCTTAAATAAGCATTTGAAAAATTAATCACCTTCATTCAAAAAGACAAAATCTAAGGATAGAATAAACAAATGTTCAAAATAAAAAAGAAGTGAGTTGGTTAAACCCAGGAAAGAAGGGCAATAAAATATTCAAAAGTATGTCAAAAAGAGGAATGAATAACCAATAGCCAAAGGGAGAATAGACTCAAATAAAAATTTAATAGAGAGCACTAAAGAAAGACAAGAAAGTAACTGAGCTAATGAAAATTCATAAAGCAAAGTATAAAGGGGGTCAGAGAAGAAGAAAAAGAAATAGATTCCAATAAAAGACTGATAATATTCATAATATTGGATTTGCTAAAAACAAATAAAAATTTAAAAAATGAAACAGAGAAGAGATATGTAATTGTAATCTAAGAAACTTTTCCAAAATAGAAAATACTGACATATTCATATCGAAAAGACTGAATGCTTGAGAATAGAAAATTAGAATGAAGAACTCTGAATTTAAATCCTCAAAGCCTCTAGTCAAAAATAACAAATAACTTAAAATTTTAAAAAATTATTTCAATAATCATCCTCATATATTGTTATTTGTAATTTCTGGTATATTTTGTTTTTAATTAGGTCAGCTTGTGGTTTGTACATGTGTTTTTTTTTCCCCAAAATACAGTATTTCGATTTATTTATTGTCTTTTTCTTCCATCTCAATAATTTTTACTTCTGTCTTTATTATGTTCTTTCATCTGTGTATTTGAGGGGGTGATGTTTGTGACTTTTTTTCCCTCATTAAATGAAGTAGAAACCAATTTAAATTATCTTGACCTTAAATAATAACACCTTGGTAATCTAATTGCTTTCTGATTATTGTTTTTAGTGTATATATTCTTATTTGAATTATTTTATGGTTGTTAAGATTGTTTAAATTCTAGAATTTTAACTTCTACTCCTCACTTCACACAGAGTTATTTGGTAAAAACCTTAAAGGTTTCCAGGTACAGAGGCCTTAAGCATCAGACCATGGGTTGGTTCCATCTTGGTTTCTATACTCACGGCAGCAAGCTAACTGCAACTACAGCTATGCCTTGGCTTTTCAGTTTTCATCAACTTTTATTATATAGGAACTCATTTAGTGTGGTGGTTACAGCAGGGTGAGGGGCATTATATAGTTAACATACCAATTAAATGTCAGAGCTTTAGTAGATCTATGACTGTGACTTTGACCATTGATTCACCCATGGCATATGGCATAACTTATTTTGGTTCCCACTCCTTCCCCTATCTGAGATGTTTTTAATCTATTTCCTTCTTTGAAGCCCCGCTGCTTGCTTATCAACTGTTTTAAATTCCTCACTCAGAGAAACAGAAAGATTTGAAAGGTCTGGAAGGGAAGAACCATCCTTCCTCATCCAAACAAGGTTGGAGGCAAATCTTATTTCTAGAGTATTTGGTATTTAGTTATGATAAGGCTCCCTTGTGTTTCACAGTCGTTATTCTGTCCCTTTCCGTGTCAGACCATAGAGAATATTTCTTGGATTTTCACTGTGAGAACTTCTGGGGTTTCCTGAAGATAATCCATGGACGTGTATGTGCTCCTGACAGGGGGTAGGGTCTAAATTCATGGGTTCCAGCAGTTTTTCTGTTGCTGTAGTAGAACAGCCTTCAGCAATTCATTAGAATTACCATGTAATTGATCTATCTGTTTCATGGCTCCAGTCTGCTCCATGTAAGCAGATCTTGACTGAACAAGCCTGACTTTCCAGAACTTACAGTGATGATTATCCTGCAACCTCAATTATCCTGGGCCAGGGAAAGCTGTTGATTTTCAGTTTGACTAGCTTTTCTTGTTGAAAGGATGGGCTCGATGCCTTCAAAGCTATTTACAGGTCAGAGCTGAGCTCACTCTTCTCTCTCAAGTGCTCCAGGATCTTTTCTCCAGTTTCCAAACTTTTGGCCATCAAATTCTTTGACCTTGCTGTTCCCTCTATTTTATCCAGAACTTCAAAAAATGGAAATATTTTCTACATTTTAATACTTTTGGTGAAGATCTTTAGAATATTCTTTGAGCCTTGGGAATTTTTATTCATATATACTATTAAAAATTTATTATTTGTACTTTAGTGGGAGCCAACCATTTCAACTATAATAAAGTACTGCAGTCTAACAAATATAAAATAAACAGCTAGAAAGTTGGCAAAGTGCTTAAATGATCTCAAAAACTAAGTTGAAAGTTTCACGCAGCACCCTTGGATATGCCCACACAATTTGGTTAAAATTGCATGTAAACTTGCAGTGTGAGAAAGCTTCAGGCCTTTGCAGAGAAAACTTAATTCCTCCTCTTTCTACCTCTATCACTTAGAAATTTATTACTTAGAAACTGAACCAGAAAGTTCTAGGTCTTTGTGTGTGTGTGTGTGTGTGTGTGTGTGTGTGTGTGTGTATCTGTGTGTCTCTGTGTGTTTATGTAGATAAGATGCTGTTTTATGCTTAAGCATATAAAACTTACTAACACTGCATAAGTTTTGCTAGTTTGAAGAACATTTAATCATGATTTGATAAATTGTAATTTCAAAAACTATATAGAAGCTTATTGAGAATGCTACTTCTAATAAAATTTTAAAGCTGAGAAGGAAAAATTTTTCAAATATACAGATAATTCAGCACTTTTAAACTATTAATCCTTTATATTATAATGTACTTTCTTCTATCCTATATTCCAATATAATCAAAAAGCCTTAAAATATTCTCTAGGTCCAAATAAAATGTAAATTATTGACCTTAGGTCATCTGAATAATTGCTTTGCTTTTTTTCAACAATTTTGCTAAAATTAGAAACACTAACAACACAGATTGTTAGTGAACTTTCTTCAAAATTTGTTTTAATTTTATTACAATAAAGCATAAAAAATATTCAAACTAGCATATGTCAAGATTTATTTCCTGAGAAATTTAGGGGGAAATCTGGTAAGCAAGGCATACTGTCATGTTTGCTCTTTCTAATAACTTTCCTTCTTTATTCTTAGTCGATGGGTCACAAATCAGGTTTGAGGCTGACAACTTCAGTTGGAGGCTGAACCTTTCTTGTTGGCTTTTGCTGTGACTGTTCATTAAAGATTGGTTTACATGTGCTTCATTAAGTCCATTTTTGTTTGTCATACTAAAAGGCATAGGTAATATATATGAAGAAACAATTAAAGTTGATTGCTATACATAATAAAGAAGGAAGATTCCTGTTCATGGAGAGAAATATAAATTTAAATTGCTTAAGATACAATTTCTTAACTTCAGCGGAAATCCAAAAGTTTGACAAAATATTTTAGGGTCACTATTAGAAGATGACATGATATTAATTCATTATTTTGATGTTTCAAGACAAATAAGTACCCTTCTTTTCTGTGTTTTACTGTAATAAGGTTTAATTAAGTATAATCAAAAACAACCTGTAAAGTGAAAAATTAGATAATTTCACAAAATAATGAAGAAATCCTTAATTACCAACAGATTCCTATGCTCCTGAAAAAAACTCACTACCCTATAGTATTTCAAATTGCATTTCTGTTATTCTTAAATTCAAAAGGCAAAATCTTCTCCAATTCGTTGGAATCTATTTTCTTCAAGCCCTCTTATAGAGAAATTAACCCCATATTCTTGGAATGCATGTTCACTGTGTTAGATTCAAATCAGAAGCCCTTGACTTCCTGACACTTAAAACAACTGTGTATTTAAAACAAAAACAAAAATCCCTTAACCATTATGCTATCAAACACAAATTCTTCAAAATAGTAAAAGCAGAGCTTTTTTTTCTATGATAACGATGATTAGTTGATACCAGCTTCCCTAAGTATAGAAAAAGTCTAAGATTGACTACCTGGGTCAATACCAGTGTAAAGAAAAAAAAAAAAAAAAAAAAAAAACCTTCCATCAGGAAGCAGAATTCAGAGATAAAAAAAATCCAGACATACAAAATATGTTATATACTGGCATCAGCTGAGGCTTTGACTACCTTTCTGATGTTAGTTCTATAAATGCAATGCCCCAGGCACTGCCACTAGTTAAAACAAACAAGCAAACAAAATTAGACATTTCCAACTGTCTCTGCCAGTCTTTCCAACCCCTACTGTGCCCCAGCTAATGTAAAATTTGCTTTGGTATAATTCTGTTATGAAATACTTACTCATTGAAATAGCAAAGATTCGTTTTAATGAGATCTTTGAACAGATGGGATATTTTAGCTGCCCTCAACCCTTTTGCTTGAACAATTCGCTTTGTAATTAGTGGTGTGGCAAAAACATTCCTTTACAAAGGAAAGGAACCAAATACATTTTCAGGCTGTCATAAGAAAACACATGAAACAAAGAAATCCATGAGGTAAGATTTTTTTTTTAACACTAATTTCCTTTCAGTGGACATTTTAAAAAGCTTTGAGTAATTTCCAGCATTTCATCATGTTGTTTTCTCCTGGTAGTTTCATTGAGAGAGAAAACAAGCAGATAAATGCAAAACGAATAAAGGAGGCATTCTTATAAAAGTGTTCCTTTATATCCAACCCTTTGATTTTTCTTTCACATTCAACAGTTCTTCTCATTCTCTCCTCCTCTTTTTTTTCTTTCTGCCCTTGTGCATTTCCTTGCTAATGTTGAGTGTTTTGACTTCTGCTTATATTTTCCACCCTTTCTTTTCTAGCTCGACCTATACAGAATACTTTAATTCTTAGATCAGAAATCTCTTTCTCTAGTTAAAGGTGCAGATGATAGAGTCTGCAATATTTAATAGCAAAGGTAAGAAAGGAAAAATTTTAAATATTCTATCTCCCAGGTAAACCACCAGAGATGGAATCTTCTTGACAGAGGCCTAAATATTTTAATATATGAGGACTAAAGTGCCATATCACAATTTTTCCTCTATATAAAATGTTTCCCTTTTTTGCTCAGGAAATATTATATCAAAGTGGACTTCTTTTCGACTTTTAACACTAGGAAATAAAAACTGAATTTAAATATATGCTCTATGGTTTTGCTTATTTTTGAATTGAAACTGATCACTATATTTGATCCAAATGTTTCTCTGGATTAGCTCCAGAATTTGTTTCTGTTCTTGTCAGATATTTTGCTTTGCACCATTTCCCCAGTTATAGAAAAACAGTCCTAAGACAAGTTAAATCATTCTTATACTATTCATTCTCCTATGACCTCTGCCCTGGGCACTCTGACTCTCAGTCATATTCTGTGTTCTCCAAATGCACATCTCTTCCTTCAGATGGCCTCACTGTGACACAAGCCTGTCTTCCTGTTAAAGACCCTTGACACCTCAGCTCAAAAAGTGCACATAAGCACACTTGTTTATGACATGTCTTTCTTTCTTTCTTTCTTTCTTTCTTTCTTTCTTTCTTTCTTTCTTTCTTTCTTTCTTTTTTTTTTTTTTTTGTACCAAGGATTGAACTCAGGGACACTAGACCACTGAACCACATCCCTAGCTCTATTTTGTATTTTACTTAGAGACAGGGTCTCACTGAGTTGCTAAACACTTTGCTGAGGCTGGATTTGAACTCAGGATGATCCTCATGCCTCAGCCTCCCAAGCCTCTGGGATCACAGGCATTCGCCACTGTGCCCAGCTTGTTGATGGGATTTCTATACCACCAGATCCATATATTTGCACTTTGGGAATCCTACAGACATTGTTTTCTATCAGCAATTTCCTGCATATCTTTGTTGTTTGTCCACCTTTATCAAAGTGAGTTTAGGGCTTGCCTGAGCATCATGAAGACAAAAATCTCAAAAGCCTAGTTGGATGGAGTGGCTGAGAAATCTCTTTCTCACCAGTGGTAGAGTGAGATAAGGAGCCTGAATTTGGCAAATATATGAATCAGAACCCAACTAGTATTGATGTTCTATAAAGTTTCTGTAGCCACTACTTCATACGCAAGGTTTTAAAAAAGATTTTTAAAAAGCAATGAGGACTAGACAGTCAGTGTGTTGTATTATTTTTTTAAATCCCCACCAGTGGGCTGGAGCTTCTTGAAATTACAATTCCATATTGTAGTAAAATAATGTTTGGAATATAAAAGAGGCTCAATCATTTTTTATTGCATTTATTCACTAAGAAAGAGAGGGGGGCTCACTGGACTACAGTTAAATAGCCAACTAACAAATACAATTCTTCAATGAATTACATCCTTTTCTTTCCTTTAGTTTCTCCCTCCCTCTCTCCCTCCTTCCCTCCCTCCCTTTCTTCCTTCCTTTCTTTCTTTGTTTGTTTGTTTCTTTCTTTCTTTCTTTTTTTCTTTTCCACTTGGTTTTTAGCTGGGGATTTCATTATGTTTTCCTGGCTGGTCTTGAACTTTTAGACTCAAGTGATCCTTCTCCCTTATTTCTTTGAACATTTCTCTGTCATTAATGGGAGAGATCTAAAAGAGTTCTCAAAAGTGTAATATACAGTGTTCAGGGTTATGTGATTCTTTTACTTAAAAAAAGGTTACATGATTCTAATAATACCTCAAAGTAGGTTGTTTTCCAATCATCTAAGTACATGTAATTTTCACTTAATTTCTACTTTCTAATGTTTTTAATTAGTATTTAATCACTTTAAATTTTATTCTGTCAATTCAGCTATTCTTGGCCGCTTCTGCTAAGCAAATGTTTGCTTTCTCTTCTGGGAAAGATTTTAAGAACTTTCACTGGAAATATTTTATAGGCCTTATAAATTCATAATTCTGGAAGAAATATCTCCTGAAATGTCCTTCAAAGCAAGTAAAGTATAAATTCACTAAAATATTGTGTTACAAAGTTTCTTGGAAACCCTCTTAATGATAGCTGTTGGGTCATTGGGCTGAAGATTTTCAGATAAAGAGATGAGAGGCACTTTAAGAAAAATATCCTCAACTTTTGGATACTAAAACACTGACATCTTCCAGAATTAAAAACAAGAAGTTATCCCAGGAGAAAGAGATCTTGCTGCCATAAGTAAAACTGAAATTTGTAAAAATAAAGATGTTATAAACATAGATGAATTTTATTCAGCATCAATATTGTTTATTCCAATTAATCACTCCCTTATCTATATGCATCAGGCAAAGAAAGTTCATGTAAAGGAAGAGAAAAAGTAAGAAGACAGGTTTATCCACCTAACCAAATAAAAATATATTAAGTTACATGATTTTTTTGAAAATCCCAACCTAATATCTAATTACATATGAAATGTTCATTCCATGCATTTATTTATTTATTTTTAAAATTTCACCTAAAATTATGTTTGTTCTACTTAAAAATTTTGCTTGGAAATCAGTCTCTTGTAGTTGCTACTGCAGAAATTACTTCAGATTGTATATAATTCATGCAAAACAACACTTAGGAAAAGGATAAGATGATTGCAACTCCAAAAGCCTTGAAGTTGAGTATTTTACCAGAAAACATGTGTCTGTTAAGGTTGAATGTCTTAATTATTTGTAAGGTACAAACTCTGTGTGCAATAAATATTGCAACTAGACTACAAAGATTGTTCTCCTCGTATAGATGAAGATATTTCTGTAGCAATTTTTTATTAAGTATTATTCAAGGTCATCTGAGTTACAGATGGGTGAGCTCTGATGCTCTGATTGGATCATAGCATTTCTAATTTCCTTAATCTTTATCAGCTTCTTTTTTATTTGGAGCCTAGCAGGAAAAAATAGAACCTCACTATCAGGTTTTTAAGTCTTCAAAAACAAAATGTAGCATATTCATTCTACTTTTGCTATCTAATTTTAGAATGTGTCCATAATGAGGTATTCTAAATACAGTCCTTTGTTCAATCAAGTTTCGAGCAATCTTCACCAATAAAATTAAAGGGATTATCTATATCATAGTATTAACTGGTACTCGTGTATGAAATTATTCTAACTTATTCACTGTATTTAATACTGTGACTATTTACTTTTTAATTACTAAATTACTATAAAAAATACAATGGATAAAAAGTGCTGTCAAATATGTGGAGAAAGAGGTCCTTATACACTGTTGGTGGGAATGTAAAATACTACAGCTATTATAGAAATAGTATGGAGCTTCCTAAGCAAATTAAAAATAGAAATTTCAAAGGATTCAGAAATCTCACTATTGGATGTATAAACAAAAGAAATTAAATCAAGATTTCAAAGAGATATCTGCAGTGTTATGTTTATTATAGCACTATCCACAATAACCTGCTGCAACCTGCAGGATTGTAATTCAGAAACAGGCAAGAGGCTATGGGAGATGGAGAAAAGACAAATAGACACATGTAGAGAGAAACAGCTGGGGCCTGGTGGTTCTTCATCCCCTGATAAGGGATGAACAACCCAGAGCTAGTTTATTATATAGATTTAACATCAAAAGGATTTTTTGTGAGAGAGTTTCTTCAAAGCAAACAGGGTGAAGGATGAATTTCTGTGCAGTCCAATTAAATTGATCAACTTTTTGCTCATAATTCTTTATCCTCGGCAGCTAGTGTGTGAATTCAGGGTCAAGACTGATAGTTCTGTGGCAATCACAGAACCTCCTTTGAACAGGGCATCACCATAGTAACTGGGCAGTCTCAACTGTGCCTTTGCACCAGGAGTTTCCAGCTCAGGTGTGTGCCTGTCTCTAGACCATTCAAAGACCTGGATTCAAATCACCACTCCTGACAGTAACCAAGAAATGTAAACAATTTAAATAGCCATTGATTAATGAGTAGATAAAGTAAATGTGTATATACATTCCATTGTGTGTGCTTGTGTGTGTATGTAGATATGGCGTTTAAATATACTATATATGATACACACATATATACTATATTGTGATCTCATTCACATGTGCAATCTAAAATTTGATCTTATAAAAGTTGATGTTTACTAGAGGCTGAGGAGATCAGCGAAGGGGTAGATGTGGAGAGATTGACGAGTAGATTCAAAGTTATAATGCTAACACATTCTGGTATGCTGTCACACAATAGGGTGACAAGAGATAACAGTAATGTAATGAGAAATTAATAAAACTAGAATAAAGGATTTTGAATGTTCTGTTCACAAAGAAAAGATAAATGTTTGATAAAATAGATAAGCTTACCCTGAGCCCAGGAAGTGGAATAAATTGTAGTCCCAGCTATTTGGGAAACAAAACCAGCAGTTGGAGAGGTGGAGGCTAATTTGGAAAACAGTGGAAACCCATCTCAAAAAAAAAAATGCAGATATGCTTACTCTTATTTAAACATTATACTTACCATGTATACATTTATCAAAACATTATTATATGGCATGCTCATTAAACTATACCATTTTTATGTGTCAATTAAAATATAAAATGATATTTTCTGAATCCCAGTGACTTGGGTGTCTGAAGCAGGAGGATCACAAGTAGGAGGCCAACTTGCAGCAATTTAACATGGCCCTAAGCAACTTAGCAAGACCCTATGTTATTTTTGTTTTAAAAGGATAGGTATGTATGTCAGCATCAGCGGTAGAGCACTTATGGGTTCAATCCACAGAATTATCTCCCACTTCCCCCAACCCCCACCAAAAAAACAAAACAACAAAATATATTAAACAATATATGGATATTTCCCTTTGTAAAAAAAAAAAGTATTAAACAATAGTAAAGTATGCAGTGATTCTTTTAAAAGTGATATCTTCATGTATACTTTTTTAGAAAGTATTTTTTCATGTTTCCATATTTTGGTAAATTTTCTATTGCAATTGAAATAGATTTTTCTTGTTATCTTAAATATTATAGCTTTCCATGATATGAAATTACTAGATGGTGGACATCTATGCTATTTTATTTCTTTTTCTTTATAAATTTTTCTTAAAAAGTTCTCACCAATAGGTGAACCATGTTATAACAGCTGTTCCACTGTCCCCTTCCTTCTATCATGCACATTCATCTATAAAATGTGAGCAAATAGTAAACATCACAGCTTTACCCCTAAAGGGCTTCACTTTCCTAATCCTTTAGTTTTCTTCCTACCACAATAAATGTACAAGAATTTCAAGTTATACCTGATCCACCTTTAAATTAAATGAAATACAAGTGGATAAATACACTTCAGCAAAAAAAATGGCACATACTGATAACTGCTCAAATCTTCCTATTTTTATTTTTAAATAATTTGTGAATTGGATAGGGCTTAAGAGAAAGTATAGTGGAAGAACATTTCAGAGAAACATTTTTAAGAACTTGAGGTTCAAATGAGAAATATGCACAAGTAACAATTCCTATTCCTCTATATTTTTAATTAATATCTGACTCCATAAATACATAGAAATTAAAAATAGCAATAAAATAATACATGTTTTCAAAATATTTCAATATCTATGAAAATGAGTCCCTTGATAAAAACACAGACTACCTTTGAAATATCCAAAACTCTTATTTTGTAATTGGAAAATGTCTGTATGAATAGGTTTTTGAAAAGATTACTAAGAACCAAGACTTTTCTCCATGTTTTACAAAAGACCAACAATTCTTAGATTATAAATTGATTTTTCAGTACTTAACACATAGATATATCATACATATTTCTTCATTATTAACACCAACATTTCAGAAATATAAGCATATGTAAATTATGTTCTTTTATTGAAATACCTTTTTATAGTTAAATGCATGAAATTTCACTTCTTTAATCATAATTTTAAAATAGACTATTTTTATTGTTATGCTACCTAAGCATTTTTAGTTTATTAAGGATTTCCTTAAACTCTGTGTTATGTAGTTTTATGACATATTTGTTTGCATATGAATAATTTACTTTTTAAAAATGCCTGAATATAGAGTCAGTTCCATTTGTACACTTTAATACACAAGGCCTAGCACACCCCTGAATAAATTAATTCATAGATATTAATAGATAGTTTACTCAGGGATTTGAATCAGTAGTTCTCTGAAGTTTTCATACTTCAGATTCTTCCTTGAATATTTTAAAAAAGCAGCCTGTCTGGCTCTACTCTCAGAAGCACTTCTTCAGTACATGTGGGCAGAAATCCAGGGGTAAATCGATTTCAATAAAATCCTGAAGTTATTCGTATTCAGAAATACTGGATTAAGTTTATTTGGATACCTTTTCTATATAAAGTGCATGGCAGCTACAAATACCATTTTATTGTTTATCAAACCTTGATATTCTCTGTTCCTCAATTCAAAGTCACACCTAATAATTTTTTAAAATTTAATAAAAAATTTCATAAAATAGTGTGGTATTCAAATGTCCCTTTGTTACTGGTAAATATTTTAATGTTTAAAATAGGAGCTAATATCTTGGCCTTTCTGAGAACGATCAGTTCATTCGTAGTGAATAAATCATTTCTTTTTAACATCTATCTGTATTTGGTAATAAATAATCTATGGACAAATGAAAACAAGCATATATATACACTTACTAAGTTAACCTGTTATCTTTATTATTAATAAATACAGTTATTAAACTACAGTGAAATACATAATATAACTTCAATGATAATCATTATAAAATCTACTCTTTATTATTAAGGGCAATTGATTACTCTTGTAAATATTTTTATGTGAAATCTTACTACCAAATTTAAGACAGTGTTGATATCATACTTCATGGATTTTAATGCTGTAGGATTAAGCAAGGTCATTAATTAATTAATATTTGAGACAAACACCTTGCCAATTAAAAGGAGGAAAATTTATGTCATCTGTAGAGAAATAAGAATATTATATCTTATCAATTAAGTGAGTATATCATTATGGAATACTTTTCATTTCATTACTATTATACATTTTTAAATTTTACACCCACTTTATAATTTCCAGTTTTATTAAGGCATATTTGGAAAATATGATTGTATATATTTGGAAAGTGTACAGTGTGAGGAGATTTGGCATATATATATATATATATATATATATATATATATATATATATATCTCGTAAAATGTTTACTATTATCACATTAGTTAATATATACATCACCTATCATTACTTTTTATTGTTGATGGTAAGAACATTTAAGATCTATTCTCTGGGAAATTTTATTTATTTATTTTTTGTTAGTTACTCGTCACAGTACAATGATCTTGACATATCACACATTTGATTCAAATGGGGTATGAATTCTCACTTTTCCATGTGTACAGGTTGCAGGTTCACATTGGTTATACAGTCATGTATATACATACAGCAGTACTAGTGTCTGTTGTATTCTGCTGCCCTTCCTATCCCCCCTCCCCTTCCCTCCCCTCCCATCACCTCTCTCTAAACAATCTACTGTGACACATTTCTCTCTCTTTTATTCTTCCCCCTCACATCATCATACATGTATTTTGTATAACAATAAGGGTCTCCTTCAATCTTCTGTGCAATTCCCATTCCCTCCCACCTCTCTTCCCTATTTAGTGGTAGTCTTCTCATGCTCTTCCTCCCTACTCTATTTTGAGTCACCCCCTTATATCAGAGAAGACATTCAGCATTTGTTTTTTAGGGATTGGCTAACTTCACTTAGCATAATCTGCTCTAATGCCATCCATTTCCCTGCAAATGCCATGATCTTGTTATTTTTTAGTGCAGAGTAATATTCCATTGTGTATAAATGCCACATTTTTAATCCATTCATCTACTGAAGAGCATCTAGGTTGGTTTTACAGTTTAGCTATTGTGAATTGTTCTGCTATAAACAATGATGTGGCTGTGTCCCTGTAGTATGCTCTTTTTACATCTTTTGGGTATAGTTCGAGAAGGGGAATAGTGGGTCAAATGGTACACAATACATTATTAACTATAGTCACAATATTATGCATTAGATATCCAGAACTCTTCTATTTATAAATTTGTACACTTTGCAGCATCTTTCTATGCCCCTGTCCTCCAGCCCTGCCAACCTCCATTCTGCTCTGAGTCCATGAGTTTGGCTTTTCCAGACACAGCATAGATGTGAGAGCAAATAATGTCTCTCTTCTGAGTCTGGCTTATTTCACTTAGCATGGTACACTTCAGATACATCCATATTGTTGTTCCACAATGTGGATTTTCCTTATTTATGGCTGAATAATATTCCAGTGGGTGTGCATGTATGTGTGTCATATTTTTCTTTATCTATTCAGCCATAAAAAAACAATTAAGCCATTTATAAATATTTATTTTTCTCTGCCTCCTTACTAACATTTATCTCTTGTACTTTTACAATAGCCATGCTAACAAGTATAGGTGATATTTAATGTAGGTTTCATTTATATTTCCATAATGACCAATGATGTTGAAGACCTTTTCATATATCTGCCTGTTATTTGTATGTCTTTTTGAAAAATATCTGCAGATTCTTCACCCATTTTTTTAGTTAGATTATTTAATTATTTGCTACTGAGTGTATGATTCCTGTTTACCTTTTGAGTATTCATTCCTCATCAGATATACAATTCAAAAATATATTCTCCCATTCCATAGGTGGTCTTTTGATTTTGTTGATATTTTATTTTGATGTGCAGAAACTTTTAAATTCAATGTAGCTCTACTTGCTTAATTTTGCCTATGCATTTGGTGTTGTATCCAAAAACCCTTTGCCAAGACTGACATTAAACAACATTTTCCCTACACATACTTCTAGGAATTTTATAGGTTATGTGTAAGGCTTGAATCTATCTCAAGTTCACTTTTGTAACTAATACATGATTAAGGTCCAGTTTCATGATTTTCATGGGCATATCTAGTTTCCTCAGGGCCATATGTTGAACAAGGTATCCTTTTCTCATGGTACAGCTTGGTGAGCCTATCAAAAATCCATTGAACATTTGTGGGTTGGTTTATTTTTCTATTATTTTTCACTGGTCTGTGTGTTTATCTTTATGTCAACATGGTACTGTTTTGATTATTAGAGCTTTGTAATATAATTTAAAATCACAAAGTGTAATGCCTTCAACTTTACTCTTGTTTTATTTTGTTTTTGTTTTGGTACTAGGAATTCAACCTATGGCTTCATGCATGCTAGGCAAGTGTTCTACCAATGATCTATTTCCCCAACTTTATTTCCATTTTAAAAAATCTGAGACAGGATTTTACTAAATTCCCCAGGTTATCATTAAATTTGCAATCTTTCTGCTTCAACCTCTAGAGTAGCTCCAGTAACAGGCATGTGACCTCCAGTTTGATTATCTGTACAGGTTGATAACAATCCCTATCATGCTTCCTGACCTTATAGTGCTAGTAGGAAGGCAGAAATCATAACCTATTTAAGGTTCCTACAGTTTTTGGCCACAATGCATATAAATGCATGATAAATTTATTTTCAGTTCCTATATATCCCAGAACATCAGATTATTTTTTTCTGCCTTAAATAGGTAACTTCCAAGTCTATATTTTTAGTTCCTTCAGTGTATGACTTATCATTTCCATTAATATTGCCCACTCACACCCTCAGGTATCTTTGCTCCTCCATTGACTTACTGCCACTTTGGGATCTAGGTCCACCTAATAACTTACCCACCATTCCTCCTGGGTCCTACTTTTAGACTTTACCTTCACCAACCCCATCCATTATTGTAAATGATAATGTAGATTGAGTGTCCCTCATGTAATATTGGAACCAAAATTATTTCAAATTTTAGATATTTTGGGAATTTTGTAGTGTTTCCATATATGTAACAAAATATCTTGGGTACAGAAAGTTCATTTATGTTTCATGTACATCTTATGCACAATAGCCTGAGTACACCTGAACTTTGAGCTTTTCAGATTCCAGATTTTCAGATTAGGGATGCTCACCCTATGTAATAATTCCTCTGCTTTAAAACCTTTGGTGACTTTTCACTGTATCCAACTCGAACTCAAGCTTTCTTAACGTGACCTATGGGAACAGCAATGATATTGCCCTCCCTCATCTCACTGCAGCCCTGCAAGTTGTCTCAACAACTTTTGTCTCTCCCATTCCTTTTACATTTTTCTCTTCTTTTTGCCAAAAATAAACTTTCCCAACCTTTTCAAGTTACCAATTAAATAATTCCACTTCTTTGAATCCTTTCTGAATTCCACAAAGATAATGGACTACTTGGCTTTTATGCATAATTGGAACCATTATAAACTTCCTCTAGAATATTTTGTTCTTTGAGGACTCTCAACACATTCAAACGTGAACACAATGGCTGTTTTTAGACAATTACACTCACAACTATGCATATCAAGACTGCTACATAATGCCTCTTTTCTAAATATTTTAGCCTTGTCATAATTTGTAGTTCCTTGGTTATGGAAGAAATCTCACTATGTTTCTTACTCTCAGAAGTTTTTACTTTAAAATATGACTTTAATTTCTGATTTAAATTTATTTTCACTTTCCCTCAGGGCTCTTGTTCCATGGCATGTGTGGCTGGAAGAGAACTAGAATATCTGGGGTGGGTTTCACATATTTTTTTCGGTCTTCTTGCTTGATGTGTACATGTCTCCCTGTGATTGGTTGAAATGGGGACAGAAAAGATAGAGAAAGGGCTTCCTAGATTGGACTGGTAGATCTTTTGATGCGATGTCCCTTGGGTTGTTCCACTAATAGAAGGGAAGCTCCCCACTTCCTGTAGAAAACAGACACTCACCTTTGAGAAAAAACAAAAGAAAAAAAAAGAGGTTTCATTTTTGTAGATAGTCCTAAAATTTCTCTTTTTGTTCAATTTCCACCCAATCAAGCCCCAAGAACACTCTCCTTTCCTATAAGTAGGAAAAACAAACTAACAAACAAACAAATAGGAGTCCTCTGGTCAATTGATGCCAATTATCTAGGGTCCATGACCAATATACTTTAATATGATTTGGAAAAGTTCCATGAAATATTAGTTTAGCCATTGTTTAGTTACCATACATAAACCATCCTGAGATAGCTGATTCAGAAATTGCTGCCTCCTGGCAAATTTTACAAATTACAGTGACAGCAGCAGCCTTCAAACCCCAAGTCTTATTTGAAGTGTTACTCTTTTTCACAGGTCTTATTGAAATCACTTAATGCTAATATCCACATCTCTTCATTTTATGTTCCTAAAATTCTAGAGCTGAACTGAGCACTGGCTTAGTCTGATATGATATCTACTCTCTTTTGAGTAGATGTTTCCATGTACCTCTACTTCTAGTATGCAATTGCTTGGGCATACATAACATGCCTTTTGTGTTAGGTCTCTCCATCATCCACTGGGGAATGTATCAGATGGAGAATAATCTCCAGAAGATTACTGAAATGAAGTTTTCCTAAGTAATTTTGTTCTGGGTCCCTCATAGCTCAGTGAAGACTGGTTTTCCCACATGCTTTCAAAGAATGTATGACATAGGTTTCCAAATTTCATAGCCATGGCAAGGATTCAAATGTATCTAAACAATCAAACCCAGGTTAACTTGACAGTGTGGAAGATAGAGAGATGTCTCTTGAGCCTAAGGACAAGGTACATAAATTCAAGGGCAGCCATGAAAAATGTCCATCATTGGTAGCAAATGTTGAATGTGATTTGATTTAGCTGCTTCAGCACTACCTGAAATCCAGACCTCAAAATGTAGTATTCTAAACTGGGCGTGGTGGCTTTTGGCTGTAAACTTAGTGGCTCAGGAGCAACTCAGTGAGACTTTGACTCTAAATAAAACGCAAAATAGGGCTGGAGATATGGCTCAGTGTTGGAATGTCCCTAAGTTAAATCCCCACTACAAAAAATAAATAAATAAATAAAGTAGTTTCCTAGGATTCACAAAACATATACTATACATGCCTAAATAGTGGGGTAGAAAACACACAATAAAAGTACTAAATAAGAGTTGCATTTCCAAATGTCTGAAAATTCAAAATATAGAAAGTTCCTATTTTTCCCATAGTTCTGTGCAACAAATCTTTCCTCAGATTTCCCTGCTTAACCTGAAACCATCTCAGATCCCACATATACAATTTTAATGACTGCACTTAAACAACTCCAGCTCAAAGCAGCACAGTTTGAAAACTTAGACCATGTTTTTGATGAAGTCTATATGTTTCTATTAAGACAAGTGTCTGTTTCAGATTATTATTTGTGTAAAAACAACCTCTCACCTGCAGGCAAGGTCTCATTTGTTAGAGTGACTGACCAAATCTGTATCAGTTAAGACAGAAGCACAATGCTAAAAATGAGCAGAATGTCAGAGGAGTGGCCTTGTAACTTACAAGTGTGGAAAGCCTCCATTATCTTTTATAACTAAACAACTGTTAAACCCGCATAATCAAGGCATATTTCAGACGTTTCCATTCTGACCTGTGCACAAATCAATTCCTTGGCAAATTTTCACAATGCTTTCAGCTTAATATGAGCTGCCAATAATGCTCTGAATTAAACTTACTGAATCCTGCCCCAAAATCCAAGATCTGGCACAGAACAATTAGGAATCCATATTCTCTGCATGCCTATAGCAGGTCTCAAAGACAGAGATGAAGATGTCATTCCTCCTTCTGCAGGACATGAAAGAAACCTGTTTGGGATGAGAAAGTGCTCTCCACCCCAAACTTCCTACCTAAGATAACTGATTCTACCATGGAGCCTGCTTCTGTAGGGACTAATGCTGTTTTCAAGGACTGAATTAGTTTTCATGAGTTGATTATTATGAAGCAAGGTCAGTTCATGTGGTTGACCCCTTCTAGAAGCACACTGCTAGTACCTTTTCCACATTGTGACACAACCAGGAGGACCTAGCCAGGATGCTGGTGCCATGCTACTGGAACTCCAGAACTGTGAACTAAATCGACTTTTTTTTTCCTGATAAAGTATGTATTCTAATGTTTGTTATAGCAAGTGAAAATGACTAAGATACAGGTATTAGAGGTATTTATCTAATGGTAATTATGTAATAATTATGATATTTTAATGATAATATTACTAATATTTTTTTGTATGTAAGCCTCAGCCTAGATCAGATCTATGTATGCTGTGTTTTCTAAGCCGTATGTCCCTTTAATCCTGTCTGATCATTTCTAAGCCTTCCACAGTGAAGTAAGGGGAGGAATTCCCACTTAATCAACTTGATGTAGAAAAGTAGTGTGAGTTAATCTGAGAAACTAAAACTCTTTACCTTTTGCTACTTAATGTAAAATTTCACTCACAATAGAGTGAAGAGATTATTCTTTCTTTTGTGCTTGGGACAGCACATTCTAACACGCACCATACATGCCAATGTGCTTAATAAATTAATAATTTTGTGAAAACATACAATCTAGTAGCTATAACAAAGCCATATGTATGACTCAATATATGACTGAAGTACACAGTTGTGGAACTTAAGGGAGAGAAGCAGGGTTCTTGTGACCAGGGAAAGCTACTTGGAGGAAGGAACTGAGGACATTTGGTTTCCATGTCCTTTCATCCCATTTCCTGCATGTCTGTAAATCAAATATAATTTTCAAGTAACATAATTTTAAGAGAAACACTGACTTCCTCTTTTTCTTTCATGTGTCTTTCTGTTTTAGTCACACAAAGAAAAGAACATATGTTTGACAAGCTAAACTCAATAACTCTAAACATTGACTTACTTTTTCTGATAACAGAATTAGGCATACACATAAATAATGCATTTGGAGTAGAAAAGAGTGAAATGTGTGCTGTGCAAATGGCAATTTACAGAAGGCAGCTAAGATTGTTATTTGGTGGCACTGACAGTAGAGTGGATTTACTGGAATCCATTTCTCATTTCGATACATAAAGTGGGTAAATAAGAGGTTTGCTTCAGGGATGGTGAGCAGTGCCTTTTCTGTTTTTGTTCTTAGTCAAGTCTGGATAATTTGCACTCACTAACAATATGCAACTCTTTATTCATGTATAAGTAATGTATGAATTTCATCAATATTTTATTTCCCCCATTTTGGGGGGAAGATAAATTGTCTATTGAAAAAAAATTGTAGAAAGAAGGTATACAACTGTGTGCAGCATATACTACTTCCAAATTTTAAAAATGAGGCAAGCATGTCACTATTTTTTAATTTAAGTGTAAATTCTTTGAGTATAAATTGTGGGTTGAGTGAAACTACTTTTGTACCTCACTGGAGAAATGTTAAATCCCAAGTAAACTCTCTCCTGAGTGAGCTGTCAGTTTGGATATTTGTAACTGATTACAGAGAGAATAATGTTGCATTGCACTCTTCCTCTGGCCAAAGAACATTTGCAAGGTTTCAGTAAGATGTAAGTAGAACTAACTACCTCATACATAACACTGAGTGAATGTGCACAACACGGTGCTGGGGTGAAAATACCACTAACGGAACCAACAAAGCCGCATAATTTGTTGTAAAATAAGTGTCTCTTTTGTGTGCAGTAAATGGGAATACATTTACTATCTTTCTCATTGTATATAATTACAGCAGATGGGAATGTTTTTCCTTAGACTGAGAACTTGGCATTTTACTTGTTTAATTTGGCTCAAAATACAACATTTATAGGAATGCATTCCAGGCAGTGATTTTCTAAAAGATTCCCTATTGAATTTGAAAGTAATTATGTGAAACAGTCCACCCAGAAATTATAACCCTAACCCTAAAAGTTATTCCTTGGGCATAAAACAAAAACATAGGCCGTTTTTTTTTTTAAACTATATCTTTGGGACCACTGAGCAGATCTATAAATTTTTCCATGGTAATAATTGCCTTGAAATTTTTGAATATGAATACAAGTAGTTTGCATTGACCCCAAAATTATTTTTGAGCTTATTATTTAAGCATGATATTCCAGTTATTATGATTGAAATGTAAAATGGTGTGGACACTTTGGAAAACAGTTTAGCAACTCCTCAACAATTTAAACAGAGTTGCCTTTGATTAATGTCAAAGCTTTTCTACATGACTTGCAGGCAAAAGCTTACAATAGATGGAGGGAGAAGAGAGGGAGACAACCTGGAATATCTAAGTCAAGGATTTCCCCTCTTCTGTGCATGTTCTACTTGGTGGAGGAACTGGCCCACATATATAATTAGTAAAAATTATTAAATCAATGGTGATTATTTAGAAGAATCATCAGGGATTATGGAGAAGGAGAAGCCAGCCAGCTTCCAAAAGCCTTTCAGATGACCATGTGACCTATAATGCAAGAACAGCTGGCTCTGGCACGTTTGGAATCAATGTCCAAGTTACAAAAAATTAAAATAAAAAATTTTAAAAAGCTCCTTTGATACAACATAATATCTAAGAAGAGAAGTCACCATGGGAACTAAGCCAGTGACTTACTGAATTTGACTGATATTTGTCACTCTTTCTGAAGAAAACCTATCTATGGTATAAAAAAAAAGAGGATGACTGCAAGTTCATGAAAAGAATAAGTGCAAACTGCAGAGTTTAGAAAAGATCCAGGTGCTCATCCTGAAATTAACACACGAAAAATATCCATGAGCTTAGTGAAAAGCCTACTTCAGCTCAACGAAGAGTGAAGAGGACAAAAGAATGTTTTCATTAATACTGGCTTACTGTGTGTTACATGATAATCTTAAATGAGTTGAATGTAATCTGCAATGAAAATAAAGATGTGAAGAAAAGCAGGGTTCATAATCAAGGTGAAGAAATCAATGAGAAAATATAAAAATGAGAAAGAACAGTCTCTTTGTCTCTGAGTTGCAAAATATATATAACAATACACACAATCCTTGTCACCAAAGGATTCATAATTATTGCTAGAAAGAAGGGATGTATTTCTAGAGATCTATTGTATGGCAATGTGACAAAAAAATAGTTCTGATATACTGTGTTCTTGAAAAATGTAAAGATTGAAAGTTTCGTGTTTTCACTACAAAAAAAGATAAGTATGTGAGGTAATTAACTAGAGTGAACCATTCAACAATGTATGTATGCATGTATATGTATATTATATTTGTATGTATATGTATATTACATACCATTATGTTGTATGTATTGTTACAGAAAACAAACATTTTCTGTAAATTAAAAAAAACATACAAATTTGATCAAGCACAATATACAATGATGGCTATAATTTTTTTTAAAAAGTAAAATAGCAAGTCTTAGGAAGGATATGGAAAAATTATAGCTGCTTGAAATGTAAAATGGTGTGGCCATTTTGGAATACAGTTTAGTACATCCTCAAAAATTTAAACAGGGTTGCCTCATGACTTAGTGATTCCATTCTTACAGAAATTGAAACATTTGCTATGCAAAAGTTTACTCCAGTATTCTAATAGCATTAAATAATGTAGAAATAACCCAAATGCCCATCAACTGATGAATGGATATATAAAATATGTACAACAGAATATAACAAGGAAATTTTTTTTTAAAAAAAGATATACTGATATAAGCTGTAGTATGGATAAACAAAATGGGCAAATCTGTAAGACAGAAAGTTGATCAGTATTGCCTAAGGCTAGAGTGACTACATATGTGTTTGGAGGAGCAGGTAGGTGGTGGGATTTGATTCATAATATCCATAGTTCTTTTGCATAGGTGTGAAAATATTTTCAAATTAGATGGTGAAGGTTATAAAACTCTGTATGTATACTAAATATCACAGAATTTTATACATAAAATGTTATATCTCATTAAATCTGTCAAAATGTATACACAGGTAATTATTATAATCCAGATTAATCAATAGGACAACGTACAGAGTCACATTACCCGATGACATGAAGATTCATAGGAGATTTGCCACAGAAACTTACAAGAGGACTAATAAGCATTGGACATAATCCACTGACTAAAAAAAACAAGGTAGTCCTTATTTCAAATCAGTCAAAATAGGGAGCCAACATTGGACCAATAAGACGATAAGAAGCGAAGAGTAAAACACTAAGGGTATATTTTTAGCCTGATACTCTATAAAGACAAAAAAATAGATGGTTGTATTAGTCAGCTTTTCATTACTGTGACAAAATAACCAGAGGAAATCTATTTATGGGAGAGATTTATTTTGTATTGCAGTTTCAAGGTTTCAGCTCATAGAAATGTGGCCCCATTAGTAAGGGCTTGTAGTGAGCCAGAACATCATGATGGGGAGCATGTGATGGAGGCATGATAAACTCAACTAGAGAAAATAGGTTGTGTCTGTCAGTGTGTGAATGTTGGGGAGATAATTAAAAACAGAGGCATTCACGTTGACATAGAGGGCAATGACTAAATTATTTTCCTAGCAACAGGGTGCCAGGCTTACTTCTATAAAAATTTCCTGGGAAATGGTCCCTGTCAAATCTTCTGAGAAGCATCTATTTTTACGTAGAGGACAGTAAGTTGACTACTGTCCTATTTCTGAAGACTCCTATACCTTTTATTACAGCAAAACTCAATGACTGATGGCAGTAAGCAAAAGTACCACTGAGTTCTGTGTCTCTTGCTTCCTTCCTACACATGTTCCAGGCCAGATGACTGTAGTAAAATAATCTATGGGAAAGATTATATATTGCCATGTCAGCCACACATTTTGGGAACAAAAAAAATGTTTCCATATGATTTAGAGAGTTCACACGAAGTTAATCTTCAGTAAATTTTAGACAGATGGAAGCTGGTGTGTCCTCATTTGGGTCTTCCAATAAAAGAATAAATAATTGGTGATGATTATGGAAGCAGAATCAAAATTACTAATTAAGGACATCTATCCATCCAAACAAGAATTATTTTGTTTTGTTTTCCTATTACAGTTCCCTTCATACTATTTACTAGGTTGAATCTGTCTATAACAAGATGGCAAATTTATTTGGATTGGTTCCCATAGAATAATCCCACAGGGAACTTCACCAGTAAAAAAAAAAATGGGATTATTTCACGGGATCCTCCTTTTAGTATGAATTGTTCACAGATGATCATTGGAAATAGTCTATAATAGCAACAGGTTTCTTTTTTGCTAATCGATGCTTTTAAGGTACATTAATTATTTCTGGACCATATCTAAATTCAGCAGCAGAGGTTAATTTTAGATATATATATCTGAGAATCAGAATGCTTAACATACAAATTCTAATAAAATCCCAAGACAGTGAGAACCTTAATTTTTTCACTAATTTTTAAAATTTTATACAAATATGTGTATACTGCTTTATTTAAAACAAATGTCCAAGAAAATATAATGTGATGTGTCCTTATTATACTATTTTTTACATAGTAATCTTTTTTTCACTTTATAATCTTAACACTTTAATTATTAGATGAAATGAAAAGAAAAAGATAAATGAATACCATGTCTTCATTTGCACCATGTTAGAAGGTACTCTGTTTACAAGGAATTTAATCTTGTACTACACAGGTGTTAATATTAATTTGAATTATGAAAGCATGCATCATATAATAACATGAACACTTGTGTAGATGACACAAAGCATTTCAGAATCTACCAGAATTAATGACTACTATTTAGGAAAATAACCATTCTGGGGATGTTGAGGAATCTCCATCCTCACGGAAATCTCATAGTTGCCTTGGAAGTCTTGTGTGGATATTTCTCAGTTGTCAAGAAAATGCTCCTTGTGAACCCAGCTTTGGTTTTGCCAAGTTCTGCCTTTTCTTTCTGTATTAGTTTTTACATTTATATCTTGCAATATGAAAACCAGGGCATTCAACCTTCAGGAACCACACTTAACAGCCAACACATTAGTCTGGGGAAACTACATGGTTTCTCTTTGTTATGACATTTGATTGCTACTTTAGTACTTTTGACTCTAGAATTACTGTATTATTGTTATGATATCATGGGATGGTAAAACAATTATCTCCCAGAAAAAAAGTTAAGAGATTGGCAGCTTCCAGAAAATTTATCTGAATGCTGGATAAAGAGACATTGTCATGATCCAAAGCTTACAGAATTAAATAATTTGAAATATTAAAGAAAATAAGTGAAAAATGGAAGTGCAGAGAAAAATATTAAATAAAACCAAAACAAATTTTCACAAAAGGAAAGCAGTGGTATCTTTCTCCCCTTACCCCACTCCCTTACCCACATCCCGCATGGGTGGTAGAATTTGGGTTTCCTCTGCATGGAATGAGCTGGATGTGACATAAAGCTAAGAAAAGAAGGCAGTGAACAAACCACACTACACAGAAAGTAATTTCAGAAAGAGGGGGTGGGACCTTAGGGATGGAGGTTCCACACAGGGAAGAGAGAGAACCATAGCCCACATTTGGTTTGTTTATATGGGGAAATTTCCAAGGTTTTCTACACAAGGTTCTTTTGCCAAATAAGGTAGGAGGTGGGCTGTCCAGGCTACCAGAGCTGTCCCACTAGTAGAGTGAGGGCAGAGATCTCACACCTTTGGCAGTGTACACATGGGAATGCCGGGATCATTCCCAGGAGGAGACCAAAGTCCCCAGTGGCTCAGTACAGAGTAAAAGGCCACTCAAAAAGATCACAAGTGGCTCCTCACACCACCTTGTCTCCCCACCCAGAATGTCTTCTCTTGTTTGTCTGATAATTTTCATTTCATACACCACTGTTCCTTTTCCTTGAAATCTTCCATCTTTTAAATTTTTTTCATTACTTTCTACTTTGTATCTTCAAACATATTATTACAAAGAGCTTAAGAGTAATTAACACATTTTGCTTTTTATTATATATAATTGTAAATTACTCATAAGTTATTAGTATATAAGATTTCATGTTGTAACTACTATGTAAATAAGTGAAAAGAATATTTTAACTATGCTTCTATTTCTATCTATACCTATCTATTTAATTATGTATCTGGAACTTTAGATCTTAGAGCATCATCCTTTGAGTTATATTGATCTATGCTTCCATTTCATGAAACATACATATTATAAGATGACTAGCAAATAATACAAATGCTTAAGATAAACCCCTTTTAAATATGCTGCACTGTGATAAGACCTTAACTAGAAACAGCTAAATCGTACAGCAAACTGAAGAGGTCTATAACTCACTTGCATAGGAATTAAAGTACAGTTTAAAAAGAATTCTTTGCAATTTATTTTGAAAATTAGCTTGAAATTAAAGACATACAAAACCATTTTGTAGGAAAGCCTTGAGTATTTGAGAAGCAATCTATGCTTAGAATTGAATGATATATTTCTTTCTTGTTACAATTGTATAATTTCATGAAGTGACTTTCTGCCACTTCAATATGAAACTATTATAATGAAATATCATAAAATTAAAGTTTTATTTGTAGCATTCTATGTATATTTACCCAATAATTATTTATGTATAAAAATTTCTGTTTGAGTTTAATGTGATATTCAAAATACTTTGTGTTAAATTTTGAAGGTCTTTAATTCAGAGTTGCTCCATCTTACACATTTTGGTATATGTAAGATTATTTTCAATGTGCCATTCAATGTAGATGAATGTTGTACAAATTACCTTGCAAATAAAACAATTTGCATTACTACCAAGTATGAAATCAGGCAAATATGAAAGGTTCACACTGTAAGTTTTTCATTTCTTTGTGAAAACAAAAGTATTGCGTCATTGATTTCATGATTGGGACTGCCTTCCATTCTAAAAAAAATTGCTGAGTTGGCATGAAAAGATTAGAAGCAAATGATAATTCGTTCTAAAGTACTCTCCTCTTAGGAAGAAAATTGAAAAAGTTAAAGAATATTCTGTGTGAAATATATTGTATATATTTATTCATGTGATTTTTTTACATGAATTTTGTTTTTATAGTTTCTTTAACTTTGACTTCAAAGTGAATAAATTCGTAACTGCTTCAAATGTCAGAGTTTTTGATTGTCATGGATGAACAGTGTCATAATTCAAAGCTAATACTTTTTTGACTGGTTACAGTTCAGTGGCTTTCTATTTTTGCAAAGGACATATCTAAAATATTAAAAAAGAAAAAAAAACTGACAAGTTCTCTCAAATTCCTGTTCAAATGCAGCAGTGGTGATCTTGCCTAGATGACCTGGTTTATAGTCTGTCAGCCTGTCAGAGGTTGCTACACATAGAAAAGTTTGGAGGATTTGTGTGTGTTTACTGGCTGAAGTCATGATAAAGGAAGGAATCCTACCAAAGTTGAGAGGTTACACTTGGTTTTATGTGGTTTATTGTGTGTAAAATCACTCAATGAACA
Source organism: Urocitellus parryii (assembly GCF_045843805.1). Taxonomy (NCBI): domain Eukaryota; kingdom Metazoa; phylum Chordata; class Mammalia; order Rodentia; family Sciuridae; genus Urocitellus; species Urocitellus parryii. The sequence goes on along the minus strand of NC_135537.1, from coordinate 24,468,055 downwards.
TAAAGTAGTATGAGTTAAATATGCTTATCTCCTGATCCTTCTCCCAGTAAAAATGCTTAGCCACAAAATAATTGTTATGAAATCATTTAAAATACCTCTCATCTATTGTTATTTGAAGTTACATATCTACAACTATCATGTTCTATTAAATTCTGAATGGTTAAGGATAAAGACATTTTGAGCTGTCTGGTATCAGTTTAATATCTCCTCCACCTCCTAAAACTTGATAAAGTTGGGTTCTAATTAAATACATAAAGTCAGAAAAGTTTCAGATGCACTTTGTTGTTTTATGTGTTCTATGTAGAATATCAAAATTCATTCTTCTCCTAATATATAAAATATTGAGATTTATCTGAGCAAATTGATTGTTAGAGGATTGTATTGGAAATTTGTACTGGACTCACTGTGTTCTTGAAACATACCGATTACAACTTGCAATAATAAAACAGTTCAAATGAAAATTAGTAAGTTTTCCAAGTACTAATGCTATTGAAAATGTTAAGGTCATTATAAACAAGGAATGAAGTAGAAATTGTATCAGATTAAAAAGGATTAGGAGATATGACTAATATTTCACGTGAAACATCATATTTTAAATGGTATACTGGAACAAAAGAAATCTATTAGTGAAAAAGTTTGGAAATCCAAATAACATATCTAGTTTAGTTTGATGGAAGTGTACCAATGTCAATTTATTAGCTTTGATTTTGCAACATGTCAACATTAGTTGAAGGCTATTTGGAAAATCTCTGCTGTCTTTTTAACTCTTTAGTAAATCTAAAAATTATTTCTATGTAAATTATTTAATAAAATGAAGTAATGATTCTTTTGATGATATATCAGCCTTCAAAGCCTTATGAATGATTATTCAAATTTAGTAGTGAACTTTTGTGCTTAATGAGCTAGAATTTAGAAAGGATAATATCCTTGAAAGTGTAGGAAAATATTACCAGGGATTGAAATTGGGAACTCAAGCTCATTAACATATTACTTCTGGGCAAATCAGTAACAATTAAAACAAGTTACCTATCTAAAGTTGGTCATTATTATAAAGTATTTCTTTTTTGGATACAAAAGTATTCTCTGAAACCTATAACTTTCAAAATTTTTAAATCAATATCACTTATTTAATTAAATAATAAATGAGAAGAAAATATCATTTTATGTATAAGCATACATATTGTCATTTCTAATAATTATAAGAAATAAATTGTGATAGGCAGAATTCTACAGTGGGCCACAAGATCCCCCATATGCTGACATACACACACAACTTTTCAATTATTCAATCATGTGCCAATCTTGGTACAATGAGAAGGGTTTTACATGTATAACTATGTCCCAAATCAGTTCCCTTTAACTTAAGGAGAATATACTCCTTGGGTTCTAAGCTAATTACGTGGTCATCAAGGAAAAGACTGGGAGGTATTCAAAGCATGAAGAAGATTTAACAAAAGGAAATTATCTATTACAGGCTCTGAGAATAGAGCAGGGAAAGTTGGCAGTTTCTAGGAACTTAGAGCAGATCCCACTGATAGGCAGCAAGGAATCAGAAATTTCAGTCCTACGTGTTCAATGACCTGAGTTCTGCAAATGGCAGGGTTGTCTTAGGAAGGGGAGCATCCCCACACCCTGCCCTAGACTCCTCAAGAGCACTCAGCCTGCCTCTGTAAGACATCCAGCTTCCTTATAAACTCAGCAGAGGAGACAGACCTTGCCCTACAGGCTTCTGATGTTCAGAATTGGGAGCAAATACCTGCATGCCATATTAATCCACAATAATATAACGTATTATATTATGTGACATATAATAGAAACAAATATAATGCAGATCAATTGTGAATTTCAGAGATATGAAGATTATAGAAGTATTGTCCCTAGAAATCACATGCAAGAGTGCATTCATCTGTTTTTTTTTTTTTCTTTAGATAGCATCTTCTGCTTATAAGGGCTTAGTTGGTCTCTTGAGTTTTTCCAGATTTTATTAAAAGATTCACACTTAGTCAAAAATTCATCATAGGGCTCCTTAAAAAATGTGCATTGGAGTTTGTAATCTACATGGTTAAGTAAATAATTTTTAATTTAAATGTGCCATCATTCTTCATTTTCATAATATACATTTCCCATGTCTTTGATTATTTATAGCACTGATGGCATCAGCATGGTCATGTGATCTCGGCATGATCTTTATAGTGTGGTAACCAAAGCCTATGTAGTAGTGTTCATACGGAAATTAAAATAGAGCTATCAAAATTTGTATTAGTGTATTATCTTGAGGCATGAGCAAGAGACCAAAATGCATTTTTTTCAGATCTAAGGTGTCAATAAATGTTATTTATCTTCCATTCTATAGAACTAGTGTACAAATAGAATGATCATTGCCATGCATCAAAAATACTCCCAAGGTAGTTCAATAATTAATACATTTTTTGTAAAGCTTTTGTAAAAGAAAGTTCAAGTAAGAGAAATAGGAAAGGTTGCTTGGTGGAAAACTTGACAAGAAAGAGGCCAATGAGAGGTAAATCATGGTAGAGAAATCGATCCAGAATTTGATTTTCATACCCACCCATGCTACTACACTACTTTGACTCATCAATATCTCTTCCTTTGAGCACAATAATTGTCTCCTGAATTTTTTACTTTATACAAGACACAGTACCTTCAGCACAGAAGGCAGAGTGAACTTTCAAAATGTACATTCCATCATGTCATTATTTCAGCTCAATACTCAACATGCCCTATTTCATTTTGCATAAAATCTGAAATCTTAACAATGGTTGCAATATCCTGTGTTTCACTCCCCATTAACTTGTACGTGTTCTCTTCACTCCCTCTGTACAATTATACCAGCTTTACTACTGTTTCTGAACACACCGGACTTTTGCCTGCCTTAGGGCCTTTGTACCAGCCTTTGTACTGCCTAGAACAACTTTTCTTCAGGATTGAACCCAGGGCCTCAAACTTGCTGAATACATGCTCTACCTGTGAGCTGCACCGCTAGCCTCAGATAGCAGCATTAACTCACTCATTTCTTTAAGATGTTGATTCCACTCTAACATTCTGAATGAGCCCTATCTCATTTTTCTATTAAAAATTGCAACATGTTCATCCCATACTCATCTCTTTCATCCCAAATTACCTTTTTCTCTTCCTGTATTTTTCTTTTCTTCTTTTTTTTTTTATAATTTCCCTTCTCTTTGCCTTTCTTTTCAATGGCACTTCTCTTGTTCTAATATTCTATGTAGCTAAGTATGATTTTTTTGCTTTTTGCTTACATCTCTTTACTATAATTTAATATCCATGGAGACAGAGATAAAGTACAAGTACCTACTAGAATAAGCCTACACTCACTAGTTACTTCATAAATTAAATGGATAAATTTTGAGAAGAATTCGTGAGGAAAAGTTAAACTGTAGTCTGGGATAGGAAGATAGTTTGTGACAGGCAGCTCTAAAAACTACTGGAAGTTTCATAACATCAACAAGAAAGGACTATTCAACTTGGCTGAAATACCTAAATTACAGGACAAGAGCTGCTTGGTTAGACTAAGAGATTAAATGAAAATGGATTTTCTACCCAGTGCTGGACAGTGGTATATTTTATGGTATATTGTCATGTATAACAAAAAAAAGATAAATGAGAACTACTAAGGAAACCCTGCAAAAAATCAGGAGGTAAGCCATGGCCTGAAAAAGAGTACAATTTGAGAAAAAATTGCCCTTACCTTCTGATGTAGAAATGACCAGCTCATCAATATGCAATATTTTCAACAGGTTCCTAGCTCAAAACTATCTCACTTTTTAAAATATTCTATGTTTGCCTCTTCCCTAAATTCTTAATAAGGTTATCTTTGAAATGTGTAAGTTCATTGGCATAACAGAAGATGCACATGAGTAGGGGTCACTCATGCAATGGGAATGTTTGCTGTGGTCATTTGATGCCCCATTCACCTATAGGACTGGCAATGCCCAATGAGCGCAGGATTCCATTAGATCTATGATGCCTTGGTATCAAGAAAGATTCTACTACTTTTAATAGAATTTGGAGTAGAGCCTATGGAAGAGAATGAAATATTTTATATTTTGCCAAGTAATAGTGCTTTCATCCTGCCTTTTGAACAAGGGGCTTCACATTATCATGTGGCATCAAGCCCCACAAAATATGTTGTTGACCAGGTTGAAGAGAAAATGAGTTCTTGGTAGATGTGATAGAAATATATCACATCAGAAAGGGCAATTGAACAGCTGATTTGCTGTAAGAAGCCTCTGACTGTATTCCCAGTCTGTGATCCCTGGAAGATGACCTTGCCATGTGGATAAGTCGTCTCCTCTCTTTCCCTGTACATGAAAATTGTCACCATCCATCATTTTTGATCATTGTCCTTAAGTTATGATGCTTTCAAAAATATCTACCTAAGTTGTCAACTATAATTTTTTTGTTACAGTGAAAAAAATAATTCCTTAAGGAAAAAAATATCAGTATGTATTTTCTTTTAACTTTTATAATTTTTTATTTGATTTTTTGGTTATACATGACAATAGAATATATTTTCTATATTTAAACAAGCATGGAATATATCATCTTTTAATTAGTATCCCAGTCTTGTGGATGTACACAATATTGAGATTCACTCTGGTATATTCATGTATGTGTGTAGGCCTACACTCACTAGTTATGTCAGTCAGAGTCATTCTACTCTCTTTCCTATTTTTATCCCCTCTCCACTCTCTTCATTCCCCTTTGTCTAATCCAATGAACTTCTATTCTTCCCCTGATACTCCCTGATTGTGGGTTAGCAACTACATATCAGAGGAAACAAGGGAACAATTGACCTTTTCTTGAAACTGGCTTCTTTCATTAGTATGATAGTCACCAGATCCAACCATTTTCTGGATAATGTCATAAAGTCAATCTTCTTATGGCTGAGTAATAATCCATTATATACCAAATTTTTCTTATCCATTCATCTGTTGAAAGACACGTAAGTTGGTTCCCTAGCTTATCTATTGTGAGTTGTGCTGCTATAAACATTGCTATGTCTGCATTACTGTAGTATGCTGATTTTAACTCCTTTGATATATACTGAAGAGTGGGACAACTGGATCTAATGATGGTTCCATTCTCAGTTTTTGAGGAATCTTCATACTGCATTCAAGAGCAATTACCCTAATTTGCAGGCCCACCAGCAATGTATGAGTGTACCCTTTTCCCCACATCCTTGCCAACATTTTGTTCCTTGTATTTTTGATAATTTTATTACTGACTAGAGTATAGTTTTAGTTTGCATTCCTCTAATTGCTAGAGATGTTGAACATCTTTTCATATATTTGTTGACAATTTATATTTCTTATTTTTAAAGGTATGTTTAGTTCCTTTGCCCACTTATTGATTGGGATTTTGTGTGTGTGTGTGTGTGTGTGTGTGGTATGTGTGTTTTAAGCTTTTTGAATTCTTTGTATATCCTGGAAATTAAATGCCTTATATGAAGTATGGGGGTAAAGATTTTCTCCCATTCTGTATGTTCCCGACACACTCAGTTGTTTCCTTTGCTGTGAAGATTTTTAATTTTATCCCATTTATTAAATTTTGGTTTTAATTCTTGCACATTAGGAGACTTGTTAAGGAAGTCAGTTTCAGAGTTGACTTGTTGAAATGTTAGGCCTACATTTTCTTTTAGTAAGTGCAGGGTACCTGGTCTATGCTTAGGTCCTTGATCCACTTGGAGTTGAGTTTTGTGCTGAGTGAGAGAGAGGGTTCAATTTAATTATGCTACAAAAACTAGAAAACCAGTTTTCTCAGCACCAGTTGTTGAAGAGGCTATCTTTTCTCCAATATATGTGTATGGTGCCTTTGTCTAGTATGAGCCATCTGTAGTAATGTGAGCTTTTTTTTTCTGTGTCTTCTATTCTATTCCATTGGTCTTCATGCATGTTTTGGTGCTAATACCATGCTGTTTTGTTATTATAGTTTTGTAGTATAATTTAAGGTCTGGTATTATGATGCATACTGCTTTTTTTTTTCTTTTTTCTTTTCCTTTTCTTTTCTTTTTTTTTTTTTTTTTGCTAAAGATTGCTTTGGCTATTCTGGGCCTCTCATTTTATTTATTTTTACAAAGAACCAACTTTAATTATTTCCTGTATTCTACTAATTTTGGTGTTCATTTTTCCTCTTTTCTAGGGCCTTGAGATGTAATGTTACATTATTTATTTGTTATCTTTCTGTACTTTTAGTAAAAGGTCTCAATGCTCTAAACTTTCTTCTTAGAACTGCCTTTATAGTGTCAGAGATTTTGATAAGTTGTATCACTAATCTCATTTATCTCAAATAAATTTTTAAATTTTACCCCTGATTTCTTCTGCTATCCAATCACCATTCAAACCATTCAATAGCATATAATTTAGATCCCAACTGTTAGAGTAGCTTCTATTTTTATCTTATCATTGATTTGTAACTATATTTCATTATGATCTAGTAGAATGCAAGGTATTATCTTTATTAATTTGTTTATGTTTTTAAGAGTTGCTTTTTGTCCTAAGATATGTTTATTTTATAAAATTATTTATGTGCTTCTGAAAAATAAATGTGTTCAGTCACCAATAGATGAAATATTCTACATGTAATTTTTGTTTGAAATATCTATCTAGTGATTAGAGAGGCATGTTAACATCACCCAGTATTACTGTGTTTTGCCCTATTTTGTTCTTGATATTGAGAAGGGTTTGTTTGATATAGGTAGATGCTTCATTGTTTAGGGTGTAAATATTAATGATTCTTATTTCTGATCATTGTATAAATCCCTTAGCTTTGCATAAATTATTAACTTTGGTTTGAAGTCTACTTTATTTGATGTAAGAATAGAAACTCCTCATGATCCATGTGAATGATGTTTTTTCTCATACATTAACCTTTAGTCTGTGGATGTCCTTGCCTATAAGGTGAGTCTTTTAAAGCATATTGTTGAGTCTTAATTTTTAATCAACTCTGCTAAACTATATCTTTTGATTGATGGATTTAAACCCTTTCCATCCAATGTTATTATTGAGCAATGATTTTTATTCCCCATCCTTTTGATTTATTTCTGCTTTTTGAAAAAATAAAAATGTGTATTACTTTCTCCTTGAATTTACTATTCTTCTATTGTACTTCCTTCATCTGCTGGCTTTCATTTTTATTTTTTATTTCTTCTCCATGAAATATTATATTGAATATGTTTCTATAGTGCCAGGTTTCTAGTTGTAAATTCTTTTAACTGATGTTTATCACGAAAAGTTTTTATTTCATCTATAATTCTGAAGCTTAATTTTGCTGAATATAATATTCTTTGTTAGCATTCATTTCTTTCAAAGTTTGGTATATATTATTCAATGGCCTCCTAGTTTTTATGGTCTGGGTTGAGAAACCAGATGAAATCCAGATTGGTTTATTTCTAAACTTGATCTGTAAATTTTCCCTAGCAGCTTTTAAAATTTTATGTTTATTCTGTATGTTAGGTTTTGTCATAATAATGTGCCTTGGTGTAGGTGAAGTTTTATTTTTTTTTCCTCTAATTTTTACCCTTTATATCATCTATTACCTCACAGATAAGTTTAACTATGGACTTTCTAAATTCATTCTTTGACATTTCTTGCACTGTTGTATCAATGGATTCTGTTATTTAAGTATTTTGGTTAATTGGGGGGGTGTTCTCTCTTTTTTTATTGCTTGTAGGCCTACCCATTTATTACGATGAGTCTGAGACAGCAGATTTCCTACCCTATGAACCTATAGGGACCTATAGTGTACCTAAAGTTTCTAGTAACACAGTTTAGGGGAGACAAATAATAACTACAAACAATACAAATAATATACAGAATTAAACTAAATACTTAGCTCCTACTATGACATTCATAATGTAAATTGGCACAATAAACAGAAATTGTATGTTAAGAACTTGCCAAAAGTAGAAATAGTATGTTTGCAAAAGAGTTTGAATTTTTCAAAAGGTGAACAGGTATAATGCAAAAGAGTATTAGGATGTGATGATTTTAAGGGAGGAGAGAAAATAGAAATAAAAAAAGATTAAATTAACAGTGAAAAAGTAAATAATAGAATTTGGCTGTTAACAAAAGAAAATAGAGAAAGAGAATAAAGAGATACAGACGTGTGAAAATAAATATAAATCAAGACCAAAATATATTTATCAAACACTGTATCCCTCAAAAAATCATAAAAAGTAACTATGTTCATGTATGTATAACATGTCAAAATGCACTCTTTTTTCATGTGTTTCTAAAATGAACAAATAAAAATTTTAAAAAGATAACTACCTTTAAACAATGTTATAAATGAGAAAAGAGAGACAAATATGTACATTTGTCCATAAACCATGAGCCATTCATCACAAAAACAATCAGAGAGGGAGAGGGAGAGGAAGAGGGAGAGAGAGAGGGTGAGGGAGAGGGAGAGGGAGAGGGAGATGGAGAGGGAGAGGGAGATGGAGAGGGAGAGAGAAGAGAGGAGAGAAAAAAGAGAAGAAAAGATAAAAAAAAGAAAAGAAGAAAGAGAAAAAATCTTTGGTGAAAATTTAAGAAATGGTTTCCATTGCAGTGGTCAAAAATTGCCAACAAGTTTATGGTTTGTTGTCTATTCTCAGATGTCTTTCATTCCAATTTTTTCTTGAGTTATGTATTGGGCACAAGAGTAGTGGCCACAGGCTGGCAAGTTCTTTCTCTTTTTTGTTTGTTGTCAAGTTGCCAGTTGGAGTTCAAAAATTCTCAGCTACTCTTCTCAGCAGTATGGAGCATATTGGAGAGTGCTGTCTGCTTCACTTTCAGAGTGGAGTGGAGTTCTGTGAGAGGAGTTCATGTAGGCAAAGCATCTGAAGGCAAAACTGGGTCTATTTAGGGACCATGTACTTCAGTTAATGGAAACTGGCCTAAAAATTTTAAAACAGTGCATTTCCAATGCCCAGCAGCTACAGATAAATGTTGTGAGACTGCATCCCAAGTGTCTCCCCTGGATTTCACTCAAGCAGTGGAGGAGCTGATCCCTCATTCACTCTGCCATGTGTGGGTCCATCCTTTCTGGTCTCCTGGGCTCAGTTCCCAAGAGCACAATTACTCCTGCCTGCCGATCAAATTCTGGACCTCCCTATCGGGTCCTATGAGTTGCCAGACTCAAAGGAATTAAGGGATCTGAGATGTCTTGGGTCTCTAAACCCATCTTCTCCTGTATGAAACATTCCCCGTGCTGCATTTTCTCCTGGTCTCCTAAGCACACTATTAGTTGTGTGGCAGATATCTACCAGGTCTGTTTTTAGTACTCATCTTGAATTTCCTAGGCCTGGCCTTCTGGACTTGCTCCTACAGCCACAGGACATCGTAGCACCATGGCATGATGTCTCTTGCCTCAGCTCTCTGCAGACAAACAGGAGACACATGGAGAATACAGTGTAGAACATCCTCTGGATCAATCTGGCAGTGTACTTGAACTCCTATTTCTTCATACCAAGACACCCCACAGTGCTACCTGAAATGCAAGTTCTCTTAATCCCTCACCTCACTTTGCCCATGGTCTATTAACTCCAGCAGTCAGTCACCAGAACAATGGTGGGCTTTCTTCGTTTATTTTTATTGTGTACAACTTTCTGAGCCCCTAAGCTGTTCTGAGAGTCCAGTATTAAATTCCAATAAAATTCTTCTTTCAACCACCTCACTGAGAAGCTATTTATCTGTTATCCTGGTCTCATGCGTTGGAGCAACTTAGAAAGCATCCTCCTCTACTCCACCATCTTCTGAGAGTCTGCAATAAGTATTTTCTAAATCGTTTTAAACAAATCTTAACTATCCAGATTCAAACATTGTTTTTATAAATCAAACCAGTTAAGCATGAATGACATTTTCTGAGTCCTTGCTGAACTTTTTGACTGTGTTGTTATCTTTTTTTCAGTCTGCATGTGGAGAAATATAACTATTGTAAATCTTATACTACATACTTTCTCATTCAAATAAAGAGAATGGTAGGAATCATATTTTCCAGGAACTCTTGAAAACATTCTGAGAATTATAATTAAACTGCCTTAGGTCATATGCTCACCTGAGTTACTCATTATGGCAGATAATGAAAAGAACAAATTGGCTTACATTAGAGTGATTCTTTCATCCCTGGATGAATCACTGAATCCTATTTAGAACATATTGTTTGTCAGTAATGGGCACATAATCTTCTGCAAACCTGGAGTGTATGGCCAACATTTTACCTACAAGTTCTCAGATCTTTTTCTGCCAGTCTATGTTCTGCTATATACTGTCAGGGCTGAGATCATGAAAACTATATTTCCATCAGGATTTCAGTAAAATCTGATTAGTGGATGACATCAATGGTGGATCAAAGGAAGGGTATGAGATCCAAACATTGCTTTGCATTTCTTTGCCTCTAAAAGTCTTTCTGACAAAAACAGTCTCTGGAGGCTGTCAGTGATTATGATCAAGAAAATAAATGGTAATTGATAATGGCTGTTGGGAAATTTGATGTAAAAATTATCATCAGTTCAACAATGTAGAAAGCAGCAACAGCAGTCTTTAGTCTCTAGTAGTAGTGGGCAACAGGTATGATTAGATGCTACAGCATCACTGACTTAGTTTTCCTAGTCTTAAAGTTGATAATGGCTTCCTGTACTATCTAGTATTTGGTTACTATGTCTTCCTGTTTGTGCTCCTTCAAACACTCCTACCACCAACTCCTTGTTTTGAAAGACAGAGCACACTTCTCTTCATACCATCTTGGAAGAGAGGGTGTTCCTTTCCTGTTATTAATATAATGAATGTCTAGAGACTAAGAATGACAGTTCTCTACTTTGTTTGCTTTGGAAAATTGATATTGAAGCATTTCTTTTTGCTACTTAGATTTTATAAATAAAAGCATTTGAAGATTGAATTTCAAAGTACTGATGGTATCTGTTATTATCACCTATATTTTTTTAAAGATGTGATTGAACAGATCTAATCCTATCTTATTTCATGACATGTTAAATTGCAGGGTTTTAAATACAATATTAGTAATAGTGCCTATGTATTATTTTACATTTCAAACAACTATTTTTATGTTGATGGAATATAAAAATAACTCTATGTTATATACTTTTTTATTCATGAGGCTTGCAAATAAAAGTACAGTTCTACAATTAGTTTCAACTGGGTCCAGATAATGAAGGTAGAGAGTTGCCAAGCTGTTATAGAAACGTTCATGTCATCATTCTAGTATATTTTAAGGCTTAATACTGATTTAAGTTAAACCGTATTAGGTCTCATGTGATTTTAAATCTTATGGTATTCAAAAATTTTTGTATAATTAACTTGTATACTCTGACAGATTTTTGAGACCAGGTAATTTTTGAATTGTTTCTGTAGTTACAAGAAAATAAAAATGATTTTGTGCCTAAGAAGATACAAATTAAAATTATCCCATAGAATATTTTGAACATTTTTATTATCTATTGTTTCTAACAAGTAAAATAACAATTAGTAGTAGTAACAATAATTTGTTAATTAGCAACAACAAAGTTGTCATATAAGGTTTGCAGATTTACCAATAATGAAACAATTTGACCTCAACCTCATATCCAATCCATATTGAAACACCCTCACATTTAATAGTGAAATATTATTAGACTATTATCTTAATATACTATTTTAATAGATAACTAATTTTAACAAAGAAAAAATATGCTAAGATGCTCTGTCCACTATTTATATTTTACTTTATACTTCTATATACAGATGTTTAGATATAGGCATGTAAGAAATGAAGAACACTTGTACTGATTTTTTTCATTTGTGTGTTCAGCCCTGAGAGACAGCACTCCATTAGATAACTCAGATTGCCTTTGGGGCTATAATAAAGGCAATAAGTGTTTTGATGCACGATATCTCCCAATTGATCTTAATTCCCCAAGAGGTAAAATGTAAAAAAAAGATATGTGTCAAATAGCATGTAAGAAAAATCAAAACCAAGTATTTCTTATTTCTGTTTTTTGTTCCCTCTAATTTTCTTATATGAACTAACATTCATATTATGGCTTATAGCAAGCAATAGGTATATATGGATATATGTGTATTCATAATAATAGATTATTTAATTGGTTAAATAAAAATAATTTAATATAAGCTCATTATATCTCAAGCACTATATTCCATCACTACTAGTAATGTACATCATTAATGTTGAGTACTTCTTTTTAGATTCATGAGTTAGTAGGAAAAAACAATAGAAAGTCAGATAAGTGTAAAATTACATAATAATTGTGACATAATAAAAAGGAAAATAATTAACTCCTGAGATAGGGTATATTATATTGATGATTCCTGGATAAAAAAAAAAACTTCAATATTTAGCAGTTACATACAGAAACAGAAACTCGTGAGGAGTTACAAAAGACACAGAAACAAGTGCTGTCATGAATACCAAAACAAACCAGTGTACAATAAAGAAAACTGCACACGATTGTTTCAAATTACGCACAAGCTGCTTCTAAGATGAAGGATAAATATTAACCATTGAATTCAGCTATGTGAATGTCATCATTTACTTTTAAATAAACTCATGGTTGAATCCACATTGAGGAGGATGGGTTAAAGAGCTGGAAATGCACTGAAATTAGACCACAAGCCCTTCATTTCTCTTAGAATGGCTATTGTCAAAAAGATGAAAAATAGTGAATGTTGGAAAGACATGGGGAAAGGGGAACTCTTGCACAGTATTGGTGGGAATGTGAATTAGTACAACTTTTATGGAAAACAATATGATGGTTCCTCAAAAGATTAAAAATAGAATATGAAAGGACTTGCAAGAGCAAGAAAGGAGCTGAGAGTATACTTGGAATGTAGTGGCCTTAGATAAGAGTAAGGAGATTTGTAATAAGAAGAAGGAAAATCAGTGACATAGTTTTATCAGTATGGAACTGGTAAGATAAAGGAGTTATTTTGCACCAAGTTCCTTTCTTATAAATTATAAAGCACATGGTTATCCAGTTTTGAATATCTGTCAGATGAATATACTTGAGCAAAAAAAGGGAGCTAAAGCTTTTCATGAGGCATTGATTATAATGACAGATTGTTACATCTAAGCTTAAGAAAGAGAAGATTCTGATTGATGGAAGAATTGCAGGCTGATCAATGAGTACTTAGTTGCAGTTAGAGAGGAGCAAGAACTTTTGATGTTATGGTACTGTGGGGTAATTATATATAACAATAAAATACTGTACATTTTTAAAGGCTAGAAAAAAGGATTTTAAGTACCTGCCATAAAAAATTGGTGAACTATGAGAAGTTATATATGTTTAGTCTAAACATTATACATTGTGTACATATATTGAAATATCACTCATTAATATCTATCATATTTATGATTTATATATCATTTAAGGAGTTATCGAATTTTAATTTAAAACAGACAAAATATATTGAAATATAGTATGTATTGCCGATGCTGGAAAAAAGTGAAAGATGAATATATTGGACTTATGAAATTTGCTTTGAAATCTCATTCATTTCTTTCAATTTGCCTTGATGAGAAAACTTTATTTATATGCCTTTTTTTAAAAAAATAAAAGTTTAGATATATAGTAGTCTACACAAATATGATCACCATCAATCTCACCTAGGTTACATAAATTAAGAAATGAGTAACTTCCACATCATATTAGAATTTTAAATATTAATATATGTTCCTTAAGTATTTGAATTATATGTGTTCAAAAAGGTAGCTTTTTCTCGTAAATAATATGTCATAATTGTGGAATTAGAGTTATAGTGATTTTCCATTAGCCACATTAACCATATTAATTGGCTTAATTAATTTATTTAAAATGTCAACAATTAAATTTAAAAATTCAATTACCTGGTCAGTCTAATCATATGTTTAGCTCCGTAGATGCATTTGCCTGGTGACTTCTGTACTGGATAGCCTATATAGAGATTATCTTTATCACTGTAGATAGTATTATCAGCACAGTGGTCTGTTAATCAACTACACATATAATTCAATGTGCAACATACATTGTTTTTCAATTATCTGTCTTTTTTCTATACTATATTTGTTCTGATTCCGGTTACATTTAACTGAACAAACAATTTTATTCTTTTAGAAATGCATAATAAAATTTGGACTTCTTAATTACATATTTGTATTTCATTTTCCTTGTAATTTCTTTCAATCTATTTAAAAATGGTGAAAGTTTAAAATCTATTCTAGATCATTTTGTGGTCATCAAATTTCCATTAGTAAACATCACCATAATCTTTTATCAACCAATAAACTACTATACTAAATTAATGGTCAACCAAATTAATGGTCAAACCCTATCCTCCAGACCATGAAGCTTTCTATATACATGTTTACAATGATACTATTAATATATAAGAATTAATTTGGTATTTTTATGGGAGTTAACTGCATATGTTTTCTTAGAGAGAGGATATTCATTGATGTTTCATGCAAGTTTATTGTCCTATCTGGAGTAAAAGCTAAATTCTTGTCTGGCGTCTGAGTTAACCAGTCACAGTGAATGTTAAGGGCTTCCTCTCATGACCCAAATGACAGAAAGTCAATACTTGCTGCTCTACTTATGCAGGACACCTTAGCCATTATATTAACATAACATCTGTCTGAGCTTACATTTACAGATTTCAGATAAAATAAGAACAAATTAAGAGGCAAGTATAATAAGCATACATTTATTATAAATTGAAAAGATAGAGTTTTGATTTTTATTTTATCTTTGATGATTCTAGAAACTTCTACCTATGCTACAAGGAAATCACTGGCAAATGTAAAACAATGTCATCTATTTTTTTCTGAATTTTGCTAAGCAAAGTGTATGCATTTGTGTTCAAACATGCCAATTCATTTTCTTGTTTCATTTGTATTAATGTCTTTTAGAAAGATGTCAGTTACTTTACCAGCTAGAGCACAAAACACTAAGCAACTTTGGGTGGTGGGCAGCAGAGCTCAATGGGGAAATACTTAGACTTCTTAATAGAGGCAAGAAAGATAATAATATTACTATGTGAATTTTAGTTTTGTATCATGGTAAGCACATATTGAGTATCTCTTATTGCAAGTCACTGAGAGAAATAAAATATATATAAGGATTTCTTTATTTCTAGAAATTTATTAGTAGAGTGTGATGATGAATGAATTATTAAAGTAACAGTATATCCTTAATGTATTTTCACTAAAAATAAAGTGTCCTAAGTGCATTTTTACTAAAATAATATAATGTACTTAGTGCATTTTTAATGAATGAGATGCATATTGGTTTACCAGTTTCAAAGAGACAGTGGTTACTTCATGGTGTATGATAGAGTAAGATATAATGATTAAAATTCATCCAGAATTTTAGCATATGGATAGAATTTTGATACATGCACAAAGAATCCTGAGAGGTCTACATTCCCTCCAAGATAGTTGGCAGCTATAGGATTGCTAAGCTTCCTGTTCTTCCTTTTGCACATATAACTATCCAGCATTCTCTGATTCCAATCATGAGAATGATACACACTGTTCCACACAGTTCTGATTTCCAGGACATTAATATATGAGCAGTACATGAAGATATATAAGTACTTATTTGATATGTTTTGATATTACTACACGATTATTTTACACTAAAGAATAGTCAGGACTTCTTCTTCACTTGTCTCTATAGTCTAACCCCAAAGAGGAAAATATCTTTTGACATTTATTAGATTCCAAGATATTGTATTAGGGAATTCCAAGATACCGTATTGTAAAATTCTACACCTAGAATTTTGTTAAGTGTGTTACTGAGATGATATAAAAGCTCCTATTTGTTTTTTATACGATTGCTCTTCTAATTTAACCCCATATTAACCTCATATAAATAAGTTCAAAATGTGGTATGTGTATCTAATGTCTGCCTGTCTATCTATGATCTATGACTTTATATTTCTATTCTTTACTAATTATTTGCTACAGTAACAGATAAGTTTAATATATTAAAGATTCACAACATGACCCCCTTATTTCTCGTTGTTGCCATTTGGATGCTTGTTGTTGGCAAAACTTTGATGGGCTTATCTAGTTCATCTGAGGTTAGTTTCACCTTGCTGAGAGTTAAAGGAGGAAGGATCTCAAAGAAGGAGAGCTGATGGATTTAAAGCAGAATACACTGAGAAATATATTTTGAAATACAGAATGTATTTCAAATAGTTTATATAATAGGAATATTGAAAATATTGTAATTATAAAAAGTTAGTACCTATTTCATCAATTCAAGATTATATAAACACATTGATAGTATCTTGGAATCTCAACCCTGCCATGTAATCCTCCCAAAATAGAATCCTCTTTGTCCTAAATTTTATCTTCAGTATTTCCCAGGTTTTATAGTTTGAGCCTCACAACACATATCTGCATCTCAAATTATGGAATTTTAAACTTTGCTTATATTAAAAATGACAGAATGTTTTTGCAGTTCATTCTTTTTCCCATCAACATTATGTTTGGGGACTTGTCCATTTTGATACATGTATGTGGTAGTTTCTTCCTTTTTACTATCATGTAGTGTTCCATTTTATTAATATAATGTTATGAATGTATCCTACTCTAGATAATCCTTTACATTATTTGTGGTTTATGGCTATTACCAAAAACTGTTCCAATATCATTGTACATATATCTTCTGTTACACATGCACATATATGAGGATTCTTTACACATAGAAGTAAAAATGCTGAAACACAGTGTATGCGTGTGTTATACAATACTACTAAATTCTTAGCTGTTTTTTCAAAATATTAATGTCATTGTATTTTTTAACAGCAATTTATGAAAATATACTTGGCTCCACATCTTTGCTAGTATATTTTATTATCACTCCTTATTTAAACACACACACACACACACACACACACACACACACCAGTCTGGGAAGGAACATATAATATGTTATTGTGATTTAACTTTTCATTTCCCTAAAACATGACATTGACACTTTTTCATACAATTATATACCTTTAGATTACGTGTTCTATGAAACTCCTTCTCCTATATTTGTCTATTTTTCTTCTTTGATTATTTTGATTTTTTTTCTTAGTGAAAGTTTTGGCAATATTCAGCTGACTAATCCTTCATAAAATATGAAAATTATAAATGAATTCTTTCAGTCGTTTCCTCTTCTGTTTCACATTTTAGTAAAAAAAAAAACTATTTACAATTAAATTTATCTATATTTCCACTATGTTTTGGATTTGTGTTTAACTGAAAAATTTTTCTACTCTAAACTCATAAAAATTTCTCAGTGAATTATCATTAAAAGTTTTATACTTCTGCTTTGTTGCATTTTTATGTTAAATTTGCCTAAATTATTTTTTTTCGTTTTTTTTTGTTTTATTTTGTTTTATTTTTACTTGTAAATGGGCCTTTATTTTTACTTATTTATATGTGGTGCTGAGAATTGAACCCAGGGATTCACCTATGGGAGGCAAGAGCTCTACCACTGAGTTACAACCCCAGCCCCTAAGTTAATTTTAATATATGATTTGATTAAGGATACATTTTAATCTTGTTTTCTGTACAGATTATTTCCAAACAATACTCAAAACAAAAATAAAAAAATTTTAGAAGATTCCCTCCCTGTTGGACTGATCAGATTACTCAAATTGAGACAGCACATAGAAGAACGGGGGATTTTCTGGGATCGCTATTCTGCCTCACTTGTTTATTTATATGTCTACCTGGGAGCATTAGAGCTCTTGACTACATTTCATTGAACAATTATGACTTCAACTGTAAGATGATGAATACACTAAGACATGATGGTTTACAATCACTTAGATTTTTCACTTTATTCCTTTTGCAACAGTTCCTTTTGATCTGTTTCACAATTTAATACATGTTTTTTACATAGGTGTAATAGAAAATTTAAGTAAAAACAAAAATTGAACTAAGTATTCCTTCTCAATGCTCAAGAGTTTTAATTTTCCTGAAAGATATAGTATATTGACTAACAGATATGGAGATTCATCTTTTACTATCCATGCACCATCAAGAATGATGCTGATGCAGAATTGCTGAAGAATTAGATTAATTTCCAGTGTAAGAATTTACAACATACTTTTGATCTTTCACTTTACCATCCACATGTTCTGAGATTTAAAGGGATATTTTACAATTCCTTTGTCTCTTGGTCTTTCTTTAAAAACCACTAACATATTATATACATTTTTGATAGTAAATTATTTGGAATTTTCTTATATATAAGTATTCATAACCAACTATGGTGTGAAGAATCTTCTGTCTGACAGTGATTCTAAACCAATTTATAGTTTAAAATGTATTATGATTATCAGACACATAAATGAGAAAAATAAATGCATATATTAACATGGATAAAACTGTAACATAGAGTTTTATAATTTCTCTATATTCATGACAAGTCAAGTAGTTTTCTTTGTTTATTTAATTGTCAATCCTTTTTTTCTGCAAAAATTTGAATGTTCAAAAGAAACCCATAAAAAGTGCTGATTAGAAATGTACTAATTAGAAATGTGTAATGTTATAAATGTAGGTACTTATAACCCTTATAGAGTCTTCTAAGCAATAAACATAATATATCTATATGTTGATTAGGTGTTCTTTAATGTGTTTAAATGATTTATACTTATCCCTAAGCACATGATGTATATTTTGTTGCTATAATGAATGTTACCATTTCAACATGTTTTTTGAATTTTGCTAGTGTATATAACAAAATTAGTTTTCCCATATTGATCTGAAAACCAACATGGATAAAACTGTAACATAGAAGTTTTTTCATATATTTTGTGTTAAAGTGGTATAGCTTATGAAAATTAAATTGAGAATAGTCTTTTATTACATGTTCCTGGAAAATAGTTATATAAGATTTAAATTATGTAATCCTAAATTTGCAAATCTATTTGGGCTGGTGCTTGAATGTTGCCATTTTAACATTTTCTTTAAGTTTTGCTAGTGTCTAAGATGAAAATAGTTTTTCCATACTGATCTGACATCAATATTGATGCTATCCTCTCCTTTACTGGTCTCTCTTCTATTTTTCTGAGAATACGTTTTCTCCTTCTTTTCTATCTAGTTTCCACATATGACCCTTGACTTTCTGAGTCTGGCTTATTCACTTAGCATGATATCCTCCAGTTCCATCCATTTTCCTGCAAATTACATAATTCTGTTTTTCTTCATGGCTGAGTAACATTCCATTGTGTATGACATTTTTTGAATTCATGCATCTGTTCATAGACACCTAAATTGATTCCATATCATGGCTATTATAAATTTTGCAGTGTATGTCACTACAGTATGCTGACTTTAATTCTTTGGCTAAATACTGAAGAGTCGTATGACTGCATCATATGGTGGTTCCATCCCTAGATATCTGACAAACCTACATACTGATTTCCATTGTGGTTGTGCTAATTTGTAATACCAACAAAAGCATATAAACATTTCTTTTCCCTGTATCCTTGCCAGCATTTATTATTATTTATATTCTTTTAAAATATTTTTTAGCTAGTTGTCAATTTACCTTTATTTTATTTATATGTGGTACTGAGGATTGAACCCAGTACCTCAAACATGCTAGGCAAGCACTCTACCACTGGGCTATAACCCCAGCCTAGCTATTATTTGCATTCTTAATGACTTCCATTCTAGCTAGAGTGAGTGAAATCTCAGGATAGTTTTGATTTGCATTTCCCTGCCTTCTAAGGATGTTAAGAAGTGTATTTTTCATATTTTTGTTGGCTATATTATTTCTTATTTTGAGAAATATCTTTTTAATTAATTTACCAATTTATTGATTGGGTTATTGGTTGTTTGATTAACTTTTGTATGATTTTTTGAGTTCTTTATGTTTTATGGATATTCTTTGTCAGAAAAGTACCTGGCAAACAATTTTTCCCACTCTGTAATTTCTCTCTTCATTTCTTTAAATATCTCCTTTGCTATTCAGAAACTTTTTAGTTTGATGCCATCCTACTTATTAATTCTTGTTATTAATAACAAAGTGATCTACAGATTCCCCATGAAAACACCAATGTCAGCTTTTATATAACTATAAAAAAAGTTCAAAAATTCTCATCAAGGAATAAAAGACCCAGAATAGCCAAAACAATTCTGAGCAAAAAGAGCAATGCTGGAGGCATCACAATACACAACTTGAAATTATACTACAGATCTATAGTAGCAAAAACAGCATAGTACTTGTATAAAAACAGACCTGTAGACCAATGGCATGGGATAAAAGACAAAAACAAATCCACAGAGATATAGTATTTGCTTGTGGACAGAGGTGCCAATATGTTGGAGAAAAGATCACCTTTTTAAAAAAAATGGTTCTGGAAAAAGTGAATATTAATATATAGAATAATGCATCTAGATTTCCTCTTATCCTGCATTATGTCAATTGAAAGTGTATCAAGGTTGTGGTAATTAGATCAGAAACTCTGCAATTACAAGAAAAAAATGTAGAATCAACACTCCAAAATATAGGCACAGACAACAACTTCCTCCATAGAACTTAAAAAAGCCTTCCTGGAATGGATGAACTTTGGATTGGGCAAAGGGGAGAAAGGGAAGGGAGGAGGCATGGGGGTAGGTAAGATGGTGGTATGAGCTGGACATCATTATCCTAGGTACGTTTATGATTGCACAAATGATGCAACTCTACATTATGTACAGAGAAATGAAAAAGTTGTGCTCCATTTGTATACAATAAAACAAAATGCATTCTGCTGTCATGTATAACTAATTAGAAAAAAATTTAAAATGTTAATATTAAAAAAAAGCCTTCTCTCATTTTTTACTTTATTTTGTAAGAATTTTATCTTTTAATACTTTTTATTTTTAAAAGGTTATTATTTGTATTTGGTTTTACATTTTTCATGTTCTTCTTCTTCTTTATATTATTAATATATCTTGATATATTCACATGTATCATGATCATATCCTTTTACAAATTTTAGTTATTATTAACTCACTAATTGTTTATCCTTATTTTGTATAAAATATAACCATTTATAAAGCAATAAATTTCCCTCATGCTATCTCTTCAGCTTTATTTTAGATTTTTGTGCATATCATTTTCATATTTGAGTTGTAGTTTTCTAATTATAAAACATACTCTTGATCTAGTAATGTGTTTTTAAATTTCCAAACATGCAACAGTTTTTAGCTAGCTTTTAAATATTATTTCTATCTTATTTCATTCATTAAGGACACAAAATGTATACATTTAAGAACCAATATTTTAAACTATGATAAGGTCTAATTTATGACATACATAAATTTCTAAAAATAAATTATGAAGTGAAAAATCTTTAAATATCACCTTTTTCAAGCTTTCCAATTTTTATATCTGAATCATCTTTGTCCTATGTCTGATTGAGTTATTAATTACTGAAAATCAGGATTCAATTCTGTACTGCAATGTTGTGTTTCTTTAATTGTACAACTGTCAATTTTTACTTATGGAAAAAATTCCTCAATGTCTCTTAAGTATTGATATTGTTAGTATTTTTATAACTTCTTCTGGAAATCCTTTAAGACATACTAAACCTTCATAAAAAGCATCCTTAGTTTTATTTTATCTGTTGCTTATCTGCTCTTATCTGTTGCTTGTCTGCTTTCACCATTTGTAATGTAGTTTAGATATTTCTTTTAGTCTTACAATTAATCACTTTTCTGCCAAATTTTTCTGTTTCTTTAATCTACCAAGATGATGATGATGATGATGATGATGATGATGATGATGATTTTGGAACTGGAGATTGAACTTAGGCATGCTCTGCCATTAAACTACATTACCAGGATCTTTTATTTTAATTTTTGAGACAGGGTCTTACTCAATTGCCAAGATAGGCCTCAAACTTGTGATCCTCTTGCCTCAGTTTCCAGAGTTGCTGGGATTACAATTGTGAACTACTGAGCTTAGGATAACTTTTACTACTTTTTTTTTTCATTTTATATATTTTATAGTTCTGGGACTCAAACCCAAGGTCTTACGCATGCTTGGCAAATACACCCCACCCAACCACTTTTATCTGTTTTCCTGTATGTATTGCTTCCTCATATACTATCCTATTGCTCTGTTGGCATCTCTTGTCATATTCAACTTTGTCTGCAATGTGCACACATTAGGAAACTCTCTGATAAAGGATAAATGTTGCTGAAATTCAACGTGCATCATGTTTAAAAGGTAAAGAAAAGAAGTTGCTATTTCCCTACTTCATTTTCCAAACACAATGACTTCTGTAGAAAAACACCTTGGTATTGTGTGGCATTCTCTCTCTAGCAATCATGCCCTAAGCAGCCAAGTTTAACCATACCATCACTTTGAAACCTATGCAAGGCTGCCCCCTACTGTTCAACTGATAACAACATGTCCTGGCACTGTACACTGAGTCTGCAAAGGTATTTTCAAATTTTGTTGGTCAGGCAATGAACTAAGTAGCAAACTCAGAGAAGCAAATTGCATCGGTTTAAAATGACAACCTAACAAGTAAAAGGTTCACTTCTGGTTACAAAAAATATTCTTGCTCCTTGTTCCAGCTGGGATTTTCTCAGACTCTTTGTATGTTCTTTTCTATTTGACCCCTCATCTTCTTTATTTGTTCATCTTCAATACATGTTCTTAGGCTGGGGATGTGGCTCAAGCGGTAGCGCGCTCGCCTGGCATGCGTGCGGCCCGGGTTTAATCCTCAGCACCACAAACAAAGAAAGATGTGTCCGCTGAAAACTAAAAAATAAATATTAAAACTCTCTCTCTCTCTCTCTGTCTCTGTCTCTCTCTCTCTCTCTTAAAAATAGAAATTTAATACTTGTTCTTATTTACATAATTCTGAAGAGTATAAGTGAAAGCCATTGGTTAACACATACTGTAAGAGAAACATACACATATATACATATAAAATATATATTAAATAAATATATTTTAAGTTACATATATGTGTGTATATATATACTATATGATTTGACAGAGCTTGACCTATCTATGCTTGTAGCAGAACATTTCTGTTTTAATTATTGGAGGTTTATATTACATTTGAATTATATATTATACATTCAAAAATTATCTATAGATTTTAAATAGAATCTATTTCTTCAAAAGAAATTTGATCTAGGGAAATATGTTCCCACAAATCATCCTGAAAATCACTCTGTATTTTATTAGGTTAGTTAGTATAATTTAAAGATCTATTTAATATTGGAAAACTTACATTTTTAATCAAGAATAGAATTATTAACTACATAAAAATTTTTGAAATCATAATAAATCAATATGCATAGACTATCAGTCGGGTTTCTACAAAAGAAAATCACTGAATTATATGAATAAGAGAAACTTTTTATGAGTATTTGACTTTATATAATTATGAGAACTAAGCAGGATATGTATGACTATGTTCACTCTATGTCAAGATACATTGTCATTCCTCACCACAGAGCTGCATGACCACCTGGCCCAGAATTTGGAGAAACTGAAATAAGAAGACGGTGAGGACCTGGTGAAGCCAAAACCACACTGCTACTCCATGAACAAGGCAAGATAGCAGATCAAATCAGTATTAACATGAATTAACATGAAAGTGTTGCAAAAATACCTGTTCTTATAATCAACATTCAAAGGGGAAAAAAGGTAATTATTTACTCTTCCAAATTCCATATAAATTTTTCTTGTCACTAATTATAAATATTTCAGCCCTCATTTCTGAAACTGGTTATGTGTTTGTACCGAACATATGGAACACTTCCATTTATACTCTCCACTTCATCATTCCTTTTGTACACAAAGCATCCCAGTCATATGTGGTCTTTTCATGGAGGGGACCAAAAACTTCATTCTTAAAAAAGAAAATAAAAGAACCTAAGGGAATTGTCAAAATAAGTAAAATAATAAGAAAGGTAGTTGGTGATTCACACATTGATATATATTTTGAGCCTAATAAATAACCAAAATTTACATACTTTTCAAATGGTTTTTCAAAACAGATTAGATATATTCCTTGCCTGGTAATTATATGAAATATTTTTCTCCTCAAGGATTATTCTATATTCCCGTAGGAAGACTCATGGTAGCTAAAACAAACAAGAACAAATAGTACCATAGTCTTTGGGGTTATATATACCTGGAGTGGATGCTGATTCTATTTCTTTTTCATTATATGGTCCTGACTAGTATATTCAACATCTCTCAGCTTCATATTTCTCATTAGTTAAATAGGTAAAATAATGCTTACAGAACTAATATGAACATAAAATTAGATTTCACACAGCACCTGAAGCATAGTCAATGTGTTAACCTCATTCCCCCTGTAATCATGAAAATATGGTAGTAATATTTTCTTAATAAACTTAGGAAATGTTATGACAACTTTTTCTTTTAATTATGAATATATTCACATGGAAATCCTAAAATTAAAGTTGAACTGTTAATTATATTTAGTAATTGTTGCAAAATGATCTATTCCTAATTGGTCAAACACAACTAGTAATTTTTAAAAAAGATATTAGTAGCAGTTAATTATTAGAAGTAGATGAGGGGTAGCGACTACTACTAATCTCATTACCTCTCTAAGAGAAATCTCAGAAACTATTTTTCCATTTTACTTATATTCATAAGAAAAGCAGTAAAACTGTCTTATGATCAAGAAAACTAGACACACTCAGGTGATCAAAAAAGACCCCAACCAGTAATTGAGCTTCAAATCTTTTAGGGATGAAGTCAACACTGCCAACTCTTATTTAAAAGATGAGATCTCAACTATTACTTATTATCCTGTCCTTGTAAAAATGTGGAGTTTTTAGAAACTATTTTAAATCAACCTATATATATTGAAAACTACTGATTTCACCAATGGGGATCCAATGCTAAGAACAATTAGTCTTACAAATCTTGGCTGTTGTGACATCAAGATACAGATTATAGAAATATCTGAGGGTAACCACTTCTGGTGTGTGGTCTTTCTGAAGAGATGCTAGCTGACTTCCCATAAGAATGTATTCCTAACTAGGCAAACAAAATGTTCTTAGGGTACAAATGCTCACATATTTCTTTCACATGGCTATTTCTAAACTATGTTAATGTGATGTAAATTAGAAATAGCATGAAATTATGTCCTTAAGAACTTTTTAATAATAGAGACAATTCATTATTTAAATTGTCTTAGAAAATTCAGACTGGTTTTCCATTGGCTATACATTTATCATGTATCCGTTGGACAAATGGAATTCACAAATGAAAATATGACTCATCTTTATTGTGGTTTCAAAGTTAAATGTCAACCTAGTACAAACCTAGAACAGTATCTCTTCTTGTGTCATTGTTTCTCAAAAGCAAAAAAAAATGTCACTATCAAATATGAGAAAACATTTATGGCAATGGTATGAGGGGGAGCTGTCTACAGAAGTTGACTTATCAATTGTGTTTTTTAAAACAGTGGCTTTATGTAACCATGAGGTGACTAAACATTTTGAAAGCTTAATTATGCCAGATACCATTCTGTGAGTTTTTACATGTTTAACTTATTATTGCACAAAATAACCACATAAATCAGACAATACTATCACCATCTTTATGCATATAATATTATCATTGCTTTGTGTGAATAAGACAGAGAGCTATTAAGTAGCTTGTCAAAGGTCAAACATCAAGAACATTGATAAAATAGAATTAAAGCTTAGTCAACATATTGACTCGAGTAATATAACATATTGACTATCATTGCATGTGGTCAGTTGGTTTTAGATATGACCTGTGCTATCACATGCTTCGAAGGGAATATATTGACATAGTGTTCACACTGCTTAGCCCAGACCTGGTTAATGACCTCCATTCCTGCCACATTCATCATATTGTTTTGTGTCCATTGTGCAGATACATGGGAAATTGGAAAGAGCTTGGTTCATTTCAACAGAATAGTTATCTTGTCGATCTGTTGGACATGATCTTCTTCTGAACTGAAATCTCTTCCAGTTATTAATTCTTCATAATAAACTACCCAAAATTCATTAGCATAAAATGAATATGTTATTATGTTAATGAATTATTTGGCTTCTCTCACTTCTTGATGTCTGGAGTCTTTGCTTGGAAAACTTAATACATGAGGATGACTTTATATTCAAGAGCTGGGATCATCTGATGGTGTCTTTACTCGTGTGGCTGGTGGTTGATAATGGATGGCCTCTGGAACTTTAGCAGAGGTTGTTGAAAAGAACACTTACGTGTGAATGTCCCCTGTGGTCTGGACTTTCTTACAGTATATTGGCTTCTGAGTATTTAGACTTCTCATATTAGACTTCCTACAGATTTCTAATAGGAGTGAGTGCTCCAAGACATCTAGGTAAAAACCACTGGACTTTTCTCACCTAATCTCAGAAGTCATCTAGTGTTATTTCTGCTGCATTTCTTTGTTAGGGAGCAATGACTGGCTTGCCCAAGTTCAAGTGGAGAGAACAAAGTTCCCGCTTCTTAATAGAATCATGGAAGAATTACACTGCAATGAGTATCATAAATAATTTATAAACTTGAAAGACCAGACAATTTATCCATGATATATATTGAAAACCTCCAATGTATTTTCCTTGGATCTAGTTACCATACATGGATCTGTAGAAAGGTTGTGGTGTAAAACACTCACAGTTATAAAGGCTCTCAGCTGACATTCAAAACTTAGCATAGTGCAGAACCCATAATGGGTGGTTAAAGGCTGAATAAATAGTTTCTGTTAAGATATCATATGCATTATCATTATTGTATTGACTACTCATAAAAGGATAATATGAGTTATACCTTGCCTACAGGTTACAAAGATAATTAGAAGATCATAACATACAAGGTTGTTTAGCAGAGATTTTTCTAATAATGATAAATTTTAATAAAATCACAGGAAATAGATAATAATAGAGGAAATTGACCCTTGAAAATATTACAGTGGAAATTGGAGTCAGGTGATGAGAAAATTATGGATTTATTATATAATTATTTAACTTGTAAAGAAGCAAAGTAAATTGACTTTTCTTGAATGTAATTAAAGTTAATTCTATTTTTAAATGTGGGCAGATGCAAACAGTTTATAAAATTTCAAAGCAATGATAGTATAAGAAATGTTTCTCATGGGAGTTGAAATTTTGTATTCTCCATCTATTGCTTTAAATACAGCAGATTAAATTAAGACTTCCACAAAACTGAATTTAGAACAGTTTCAACAGGAATTCCTATGTATCCTTTTAAAAACATTTTTAAATTATGCTTACTTATGTCAGATTGGCAAACTCAGCAAACTCACCAGCCATGCTTACGAAAAAGCAAATGGAAGAACTGAGACAATTCTCTCAGTTACACATGCAATCCAATTGACCCCACCGTGATATCAATTCCAGGAACTACCATTGAGACATGGGATTACAGTAATATTGCCAGATATCTTCATAGCATACAGGGACTAAATAATGAGTAGTCCCTGTATTTCCCAACCCTCTATTTTACTTTTGATGAGATTAAATTCCTACTCTGAGGATAAAAATCAGCTCAATCTTCTATTTCCAAATGTATAAAATATAAAGATAAGGAATTTTTCAGGCATAATTACTTTGTGGGATGTTAGAGACAGAAACTCATTAGTAGATAGCTATCAATCAGAAAACTCAGAGAATATTCACTTGTTAAATACTTATAGGTTCTTTGTCATTTAACGTAGAGATAGAGGTATTGTGGACACCAGTATAGATAAGACCCATCTCTGACTTTACAACATTCTGAGAAAACAAAGAAATAGATCAATGATTAGAATACAATAAAAGGTGGATGATACAGCTATTAAAAAAGCTGCAACACATAGGATAAGCAGCCTAAACAGTCAGAGGTTTCAAAGAAAACTTCCCAGACAAGGGCAATTTTGAGCTGAGACATAAATGATGCACAAAAGAACTTTTATGCTGATTGGTTCTATATTTTTTATTGAGAATATTCTATTGAAAAAAAATATTTACGAAGATGCATAAATGACTGCAGAGTATTTTCTTTTGGAAATACTGTAGATAATGCATGTAACCACTAAATGAGGAATTTTGAATAACAAAAGAAATATATGCAAAATTTAACAAACAACATCTGCTTCTTCTATTTAAATTAGACTCCTTTGACAAAGGCTTTTGACTGAACAGGACATTTGATCCTTAAATCTTTGATTCTTTTGGTTCTATATGTCAAAAAGCTCCTGGGGTATTGGATCAAAGGAGGGTTGCATGGGAAGGTTTGCAATGCATAGATGTTGTTCTAATTTTAATAATGATCCATGATAATTATACAAAATTTATAACATACTGATACAATAGAGGAAAACACTTCTTAGAATTTTCCCATCTACAGGGAGAGAGGAGTGGAGCGAAAGAGGATGTGCTAGTAAAGTGGATATATTCCATGCATGTATGACTTGTCACAATGAACCCCAATATTAAGTTTAACTATAATGCACTAATAAAAACATTTTAAAAATGGTACCAAATTGTGATCCCATTACAGTGAATGAAATTGTTCTTTTCACATGGGTTTAGCCAGAGAGTATATTGAGATGCTTTACTTGTTGCTAATTTGGTAAATCAAAAGTTTTTTGTTGTTGTTGTTGTTTGTTGTTTTGTTATTCCTTTTATCTGAAACAATTCTTGTCCATTTCTTATAACTTTTGGTTACATTTTCTCATGCATTGGATACTTTCATATATTGGAGATAGTAACACTCTAGCCTTGATACCTATTCACAAATTTCTTTCAGTGTGTTTTTGCTTTTGACTTTTGAAAAGATGTGGTTTTGTTCCATATAACAAACTTTTTTCTTCACTTTCATTTTTGTCAAATTTATCAAGGTTTTATTTCATTGTTTCTTAATTTAAAATTATGCAAGTCTTTGCCTCCACACCAAAATTATAAGGATTCACTTAAGGTTTTCTTCTAGTGTTTGTATGTTGCCATAATTTTTACATTTGCCTCTTGGATCTATTTGAATGATTTTATTATGCCATTCATTTAAGATTTCATCCGAAATAAAGCTAACAACAACAGAAAAGGATTTTCCAATATGAGTATAATGTCAAGATTTTTTTTGTTACACATATATGCTGTGTAATTTAAAAAAAAAAAAAACTAAAATTCTGCATCCCAAACATTATTGCAGTGTAATTTTATCTTACCTGGTGGAGAAAAATCATCCTGGTTTCCTAATGCCTCGAGGCTACATCAGCCTGTGAGTACAGAAAATGTCCCCTTCACCTTAATACCAAATTCTCTTGCAACTTGCTACTTTCATGCTGACACAGGTTATCAGGCCAGATTGTCTCCCACTGTTCTGGTCCTGGATGCTCAGGGTGTCTCACAAATCCATCTCCAACTTCCTGATCTGATCCTATTCTATACACTCTGCCTTCATCTCTGCAGAAAGTGCTCCCAAAGATACCATCTTTCTGCCAACACAACAGCCTTTGTATTGCTTCTAGATTCCATCTGGAATAGGCTACCAAAGTGTTGTATTGACTAATGAGGTCATACTTTTTTTTCCATTCAGTGTTGAATTTTATTCTTTTCTCCATGATACAGCATGGTATGTATGAGGTTTTTCATTAAATAAGAACTCCTGGGACTTTTTCTTGCCATAGGCATGGAAAAAGGAATGTGATTTTTTCTGTTTCTCCTTTTATCCTAAGCTTAAAGTTCCTTTGCATAAACCTTTCTCCCCTCGGTCAGTCCCAGATGAAATTAAGCAAAATCCTTTGCAAATGCAATTAAAAATTATATGCATGCACATCTGGAGAAGAGAAGAATGTTCCCCTTCCAAACTCAATCCCTATTTAAGCTTAGCCTCAACAACATGCTAAGTACATAAACAGTTCTAAAACAATGCAAGTATGTGATAATAGATATAAATGCATAAAGCACAATTGAAATTTAAACAAAAGTCTAATTTCAAATTTTGCAACTGTCAAAGGTACTTTTTTAAATATCAAAAAGAGATGACTAAGTAGGGTGCTTTTTCAAAAGCAAGAAATTGCACTATTTTAATAGCATATGTGAAAAGGAAACGTTGCTCCAGATCTGAAAACTGAAGGAGTTCATTGTAAGTTCAGGTACATGTAAAGAGAAGAACAAGAAGTACAATCTCTGAATTATTACTAGTTTCTATATAATTGTTTTATGAATTTCCATAATAATTTAAGGCGTGCTTCACCAACTCATCTGCATTTGAAGGCTTACAATGAAATTGGGGAAAAAAAGCATTCTCAGGAATAAAAAAAAATAATAATTTCACAGGAAAAAAGACCTTAGTTTTTAGATTAAATGGCAAAAAAATCAATAAAGAAAATTTTCAATTACCATGGCAATCAGCGCACAATAAATTTTAATTTTTGAGGCTTAATTAATTAGATCAAAGCTCTTTCTTAAAATAAATACATCATAGATTCAGCATTGTTAAATGTAAAGTATAAGATATTGTACATAGAGCATCTAGATGGCTCAAGTAGTATATTAAGTACTGTTTCTTATTTTACTTTGTCCTGTTTATCACAGGATGCTGAATCTTCATGATCAGGGAAACAAGAGTTAGAAATGGGAACAGACCCTCTCACCAAATGTGGGCTTGAAATGAGAGTGTTTCTTTTGCGATTATATCCAGTGAACCACTAGCAAATGTTGTTCATCCTGTCCACAGAGCTCTGAGCTCTGCTGAGTCAAAGGTTTCAGTAAGTACCCAAAGAAAGAACATTCCTAGCAAGGGACACAAGAATATTGCCACTGTTAAAAAATCTAGAATCATCCCATCCATTTTATGCCTATTGTTATATAGGATGAACAGTGAAGAAAAAAAATAGGAGAATTAGACTGTTGCTAGATGCTATGATATTGAACTTCAAGAACAATTTGGAAAGGTTGCTGCAACATCTAGCAAGAACAAATAGGTAAGAAATAAATGGAGGAATTCCCTAAAGGCAGGATCCCCAAGAATTTGGCTCCCTCAGCAAAGGCTGTGTTGATCTACAATGTAAAAAACAACAGAGCTGCTGCAATCCAAGGGCTAGGTGGAAAGTGATGGAGAATATGAGTATTTAATAGATGTAAATCTTGAAAATCAATTGCAAATGTAAAGAATGTAATATTCACTCATTGAGTTCTATGCTGTTTTATACATGTATTTGGATATATTAACTATTGTTTTTCTTTTTGCTGCTTCTAGTCTCTTTCAGTTTTCTAAATAGCATGTTTGGTGGTTAGTTTTACAATATTGTTCATAGATTGCTGAATATTAAGGCATAATTAAGAGAGAATCTTAGAAACAAGTGATATCATAGATTATATATTTTAAGCTCAATAACAGATTTCATGACACTGTGGTTTCTTCACACTTGGGGGATGAAAGGTATTATTAATGATGAAAGGTACTATTGTGTTAGGTAGAGATACTGTTACAATTATTATTGTTTATTGTGGCTTAGAACTTTACATATGGAATAAAGGTGCATGTTGCTGTTAGGTAGCCAGAATGGTGGATCATAAGGTATATTTTTCATGCTTTTCAGTCTATTGTGGTTTTGAATTACTCTGTGCAATATTGAGAAATTTCTAGATTGTATTAAAATCTGCCTCCCTATGTTTGAAGTCAGAAAATGAACTTTCCTTCAGTTTCTTGCAGACACTTTCTCATAACTCTGACAATCGGAACCATTTATATCAACACCTAAAGGGATTAAATAAATCAAAGAAGTGGGCTTTTGATTGAATCTCCTATGGTAAATATGATGTCAAGTCCAGTTGCCCATAAATAGGCATGTCAGAAGTCTTTAGAATTGGTGGAAACTATGGCATCTGTGCCCAGGGATAAAGGTATAGGTGTAATCTTTGGATTGTACATATGCTGTACACTGAGTAATTCTCTTGGTTGTGTAACTTCTTACTCTGGTCTTTGGATTTGGAGAGATTATAAAAGTTACCAAATACCCTCTTCTGTATTTCTCTTCTGTTACATATTGTGTGTGAGTACGTGCACGTGCGTGCACACAGATAGATGAATGGGTGATAGTACTTCTCTTGTTCACATTTAGGAACTATGGTCAATATAGAACATCTTCAGAAAGTCTCTGATTTGACCTCTACAATGCCCTGAGAGTGATGAATCGCAACTGTGTATATAATTTCTTGGAAAAACAAAAAGTAAAAACAAAAGATTCCATTCTTCTTATTCTTCTATAGCAGTAAAAATAAAATACAAATTAAATGAACATCTCAAAAACTAACTTTCCCTATGAATATAAATTATCCTGTAATCCAGTCACATTTAAATCTAATCCAGAATCTCCGGGGCTTAATTATAATCAAAATTTTTAATTGTCAACATTTTTAAGAAGAAAACTGGAAACACATGAAAGAAAATTAATTAATATGTGAACACCATATAAACAAGAAACAAGGTATGAAGTGATTTTAGGTTTGAATGCAGAATGTTTGAATTTATTCTTGCAAAAAACAATGTAAGGTCCCAAAATTCCTTTCTTGTAAAGAGGAAGAAGGAGGAGGAGGAGGAGGAGGAGGAGGAGGAGGAGGAGAAGGAGAAGAAGAAGAGTAGTAAGGAGGGAGGAGGAGAAAGGAGAAGGAGGAGGAAGGAGGAGGAGGAGGAAGGAGGATGAAGGAGGGAGGAGAAGGGAGGAAGGAGGAAGGAAGAAGGAGGAGGGAGGAAGAAGGAGGGAGGAGAAGAGAGGAAGGAAGGAAGAAGAAGGAGGGAGGAAGAAGGAGGGAGGAGAAGGGAGGAAGGAGGAAGGAAGAAGGAAGAGGAAGGAGGAAGGAGGAGGAGGAAGAAGGAGGGAGGAGGAGGAAAGAGGGAGGAAGGAAGGAGGAGGAAGAAGGAGGGAAGAGGAGGAAAGAGGGAGGAGGAAGGAGGAGGAAGAAGGAGGGAGGAGGAGGAAAGAGGGAGGAAGGAAGAAGGAGGAAGAGGAAGGAGGAGGGAGGAGGGAGGAAGGAGGAGAAGGAGGAAGGGAGAGAAGGAGAGAGGTGGAGAAGGAGGGAAGAGGGGAAGGAGGGAGGGGGGAAGAGGGAGGAGGGAAGGAGGGAAGAGGAAGGAGGGAGGGGAAGGAAGAAGGGAGGGGAAGGAGGGAGGAGGAGGAGGAAGGAGGAGAAGGAGAGAGGAGAAGGAGGAGGAGAAGGAGGAAGGAGAAGGAGGAAGGAGGAGGAGGAAGGAGGGAGGAAGAGGAGGAGGAAGGAGGAGGAAGGAGGGAGGAAGAGGAGGAGGAAGGAGGGAGGAAGAGGAGGAGAAAGGAGGAGGAAGGAGGGAGGAAGAGGGGGAGGAAGGAGGAGGAGGAAGGAGGGAGGAAGAGGGGGAGGAAGGAGGAGGAGGAAGGAGGAGGGAGGAGGAGGAGGAAGGAAGAGGAAGGAGGAGGAAGGAAGAGGATAAGTAGCAATAGTTGAGGTGTACCTATGGTAATTCAACATAATTAGTGGTATTAAGTACAAAGTTTGGCAGAAAAAAAAATTCTTTTGAATCTAAAAAGGAACAAGGAAAAACATGAAGTAGACATAAGTGGTCTTGAGCAGGGACTCAATGTGGCAATTTGTGAGGTTTTCACTGTGGGAAATGGCATGACAAAGGATATCATCCAGTTGAAGAGCAGAATTGAGGTAAAGATGCACTGCAATCCTGTTTTCCAGGGGGCAAAGTAAGGACATTGTTCCAGTAGCTGTGTAACTGGCAGAGAGAAACATTGCACAGAAATTAAGGTGTAGGGATGGTGATGTATTTTCACATAGCAATTTCCTTTAGGATTCAGACCTGAGAAATTTGCAGATCCTGAGATTTAGAGATAATTGGGGAGAATCAACAAATGGGAGTGCAGGCTGTTTGCCTTGTTCTGAATTAGATCATATGGTAGACTTATGCTTAGACAAAATTTCTCAGAGAATATTCTTCTCTAGTTTACTAAAAGACCAGAGCAATTGCAGATTCTTAACAAGAATCCATCTCGTTTCAGTCAGTTTTCCTAAGGTACATTAGGCTTTCAACATACAAATCTAGAAATATAGACCTAAACTAGTTTTTCTTTGTTTATTTTCCCCCCTTAAAATCTTAGCACACCATCTCTAACTTCCAGGGAAATTTAGTAAAAGACAAGATGGTTGATTTTCAAAGAATATCACTTCCTTCATCTATTATAGTAGCACATTTTTTTTAAAAAATTCATTCTTTATGATTTTATGTGATCTTACAGGGATATTTTAATTTGCTTTTAAAGCATGGAAGTATTTGACTCCTTAAAATCTCTCTAGAGTTACAAAATTGTACATTAGCATACAGAAACATTCAAAGCAGTTTCAATTCAAGCTTTATATTCATATATGCAAGTATGACTTAAAATAAATCTTTCAGCAGAATTTTGAGCTACACTTGCAGAGTGGAGAAAAATCACTTTCTGAGCTAGTGATGTTTCTTATAAACCACAAGTAGCAAATTATTTTGTTATTGTGAATTAGAAAAAAAAAGCCTGTGTCTTTCCTTAAAATTCTTCTATCTAGTTAAATGTAGAATCATTTGCTTCCAAAATAAAATCAAAATCTTATTTTTTTGCTGTGAATAATTTCAAAATATTCTTTAATGGTTTTGTATAAAATGAACATTTGATAGAGAATGTAATTAAAGTCATTTAAAAAAATAAGAATGTACATCTTAAGTACATATTTTACAAACCTTTTATCTGTCCTGGATTCTATTAAAGAAGTCAAACACTAGCTCAATATTTCCCCCTCCAGGAGAAATATGAGAGACAGTACGTTCATTACTAATAGTACATGCTTCCATGTGCAGTGGGGGTTAAATGTGTAATGCCACAGGGACTCAGAGAAGACAGAGAAGTCTTTTGCTTGAGGCAGTGGAACTTCATGAAAAAAATCAGCATTTGGTCACTACTGGAAAGAGATGATAGACAGGTAGATCAGATAGGAGAGAAAGTGGGCACATGAGACAGATAGAGAGAGACTCCTGAATATTTTGAAATGATAAAAATATGGGAAGTACCCTAAAATACTTGATAAAAATCTTCTACATCTGTTCATATATAGCAGTAGGATTTAAAGAGATACTGGTTCAGGAAATTGATACGTTGAAGTTAGACTAGGAATCAGAGACAGTAACAGAAAAATAAAAACAATTTGTTTATCATAAATGTACATAAGTTTAAATTTTCCTTTTCTCCTAATACATGTACACTCTTCCCAATCCACAGTTGGTGAATTATATCACACCTGTATAGGTAAACTTAAATGGCCCATGTGTTTAAATAAAAAAACATTAAGTGAAATATGCTTATTATTCTTAGAAATAGACAAAGAACTAGCATTAGAGAAATTTTGTAGTGAGTACATAGCTGTGAAACCTTCCTGTGGTTTCTCTAAATCACCTCATGGTTGAAAAGCTAGTGCTTTGACAACAGTATGTGTCTACTAAAGCACCTAAAGAAACTGATCAATGGAAAAACCATCTAGATACAAAAATTAATATAGTTGAAAAGTTTTTTCCTGGATTTACAATATTTACAATTCATGACTTATTTTTAGCTTTAACATTGCTAACGACATTTCACACTCCAGAGGCATTACAGTAAACTGAGATTTTCTAGTGATTATTAAAAAAAATAGTATTAAAATCTTTAGTTTATAGTTCTTCTATTGCCTTTTAAAAATGTATTCTATTTAGGCAATTAATGCTGGTCACAATAGATAATTAAATTAGCAAAGAAATATGCTCTGATTGTTAAAGAAAATAAGCTCAGTGTTTGTGCATTTAGTTGACATATTTTAAACAAAAATATTGCTACTTATCATATTTCGATTAATAGAACTAAATTGCTAAGCACCAAAAGTGGAATAGAAAAGGAAATTAACAAACCAGGAAAAGTAAGCATTGTCATCATTGTGAATAAACAGTAATTGTGGTATATTTATCAATAGAATAAAAGAAAAAAGGTTTATTTGGAAAATTGAGTCAACTAAAAATTCATTGCTGCTATATTTCTCACTAAATTTTACTCTTTTCTTCATGTTCTAGAGTGTACATTTGTTATGTTTTCAATTGAGGTAAGCTGCTCTGAACAGAAAACCTTCCATTCCTGGATTTATAGTGTTTAATTATATTCTCAAAAGAATGGAAAACATACTACATAACATCTTTCAATACATCATATTTGATGGATATGTAGAAAAATATAGAAATGTAGTGTTTAGTTTTTACTTACATTTTATAGAAATGTACATTTTATAGAAATGACATTAAATAAACTTACATTTTATAGAAATGACAGTAAAATTGGGGCTGGGACTATGGCTCAGTGATAGAGCGCTTGCCTGGCAAGTGTGAGGCACTGGGTTTGATCCTCAGCACAACATAAAAATATATAAAAATAAAGGTAAAAAAAAGAAATGACAGTAAAATTATAACAAGATTTTTAACTCTATGGTTCTTTATAGTTAATTTACTTGTCAACATGAAGAATCTAATATCCAACTATGTTACAGACAAATCTCTTTAAAAATAAATGGATAAAATTAAAAATTTGACTTTTTTATATGATGCCGTATTTTCTCTGAATAAAAATGTTTTTACATATAAAACAACATAAACACTCACACATGACCCTTTTTTTCCGTTTTTCATTCTTTTTTGCACCCAAGAAACAATAACTTTCAGTAATCCATGGGTGTAATATCAGTCCATATTTTCATAGGGTGTGTGCATATGTTTATACAGTGAATTAAATTTAATTCTATTTTAGAAAAAGTAAAACAAATCCATTAACAATTCTTCAATTTACTTTATTCTCCTGTCTATGTCATAATTACTTAATAGGTTAGTTTATCTTGTTTTCAGTCTCTCTTAAATTAGTCATTAAATTGTTTTTGCTAAAATATACCTACCTACATTTTCAGAATTTTTCTTTTCTTTCTTTTTCTTTCTTTCCTTTCTTTTTTTCTCATAGTTGTTTCTCTGACAACTTACATTCATTTCTTTTCTGAAAATATTCTCCTATTTAGTTCTTACTGAACCTGTCCTTGGATTTGCCCCAAAAGTTATGAAGGGGGAATTCTGTAAGAGAGAGTCCCAATGCCTTTAGGATTATAAAAAAAGAAACACAAAATTCTAGGGTGATCATTCTAAGCCTGTATTTGGCGAACCTGCTTTCAGAACACAGGGGCTTACATACCTGAAGTACAAGGGAAGAAAGAAATGTTCTACCTAGATGTGTGACAAGAAGGGGATCAGGTCATGGCATTTATATAAAGGTTTAAGAAACTTAACTCAGGACCAGAGACAGTGCTTTTCAGTATTTTAAGCAATAACATAAACATCTTAATCAGTGCCTGGGAATGTTCAGGACCCCAATTTGGATTCAAACCTACAGAAATATATGTACAGCTGGTCAGGTCACAGAGAAGTCAAAGCAGTCTGTTTTTCAATCAGGATAACGGGCAAAGCGGGGTGACCTAAAGGACCCTACCTTTCATTATACTTTAGGGATAATTTCTGAGTTAAAATTTCTCAGAATTTCTCTGACATTATTTTGTTCTCTTTCATATTAGTTTAGCTAAGCATGCTTTTGATTATTGAATATGTCATTCTATTACCCTCTAACATTTATTGTTGGTGAGAACATGTTGCAAGTCTAATTACCTTTTCTTTGCTGTATACCGCTTTTATTTATAGCTCTTTAATATTTTCTATTTTCCTTTCACGTATAAATTTTACTATGATATATTTAGACAAGGATTTTTAAATATTTTATGTAATCTTAAAATACATATTCTATTTGAGATACTTCTCAGCCATTATCTCCCCTTTTTTTGGCTGGGGAGGGGTACCAGGAATTGAACTGAGAGGTACTCAACCACCGAGCCACAACCTCAGTCTTATTTTGTATTTTATTTAGAGACAGGCTCTTACTGAGTGTTTAGTGCCTCACTTTTTCTGAGCCTGGCTTTGAACTTGTGATCCTCTAGCCTCAGCCTCCTGAGCTGCTGGGATTACAGGCGTGAATTCCACACCTTTTTGCCATTGTCTCTTTGATTGTCACTTTCCCTACTTTTCTTTATTTCCTTCTTAAAGCATTCTTATTTAGTGTATGTCAAATATTTTAATCCCCTATTTTACATGCCATATCTCTTTACTGCTTTTTAAACATTATTTGCAGTTTTCAGCCCATAGTGCATACTGGCAATTTGTCTTCCAATTCACCAATCCTCTTTTTGGTTGTATTTTATTGCTTATTTTTTTTAATGGAACATATTTTTATTTCCTTAACAACCTTTTGATTAATTGTTTCCATTTTAAATATATCTAATGTTTTCAATGCTTTACATTAATCATTGCTCCTATTATCATTTAATTTTTAACTATTTTAGGTGTTGTCATATGGTAAGTTTTGTTATTTGTAGCTCTTGATATATTAGTTTTAATGTGTCTTGTGTGTTTTGAGCAGATCTTAGGTCTCATCTGGGATTCAATCATTGTCCTCTGGAAAATGTGAAGCCTTGAGTGACAAGAACTGAATATGTAATCTCCTTGCTATAGGGATTGAATCCTATTTTTTCTTCCAATAGCAGCATGGACTTTGATAAATGTTTTTTTTTCCTGTTAGAAATGTGAATTCTGTTAGGAAAACCCAAATTTAATAGGGGTGCATACTATTCCCCACTAACAGATCAGACACACATGTAGGACACCTGACCCATTTTAACTCAAACAGTCCCCTCTCCACATCGGTTGATTCTGGGTTAATTTGTTACATAAGCTATATTAACTCTAATGGGTATCAAGAAATCTCAGAAGGATTTAAATCCTGAATAATGTAGTCATGACAAGAAAGAACAGAATCAATTGTGAAAAAGAAGCTAAGAAATACAAGGAGAGGAAGTGATTTCTGGAATACAGATTAAAACCTACTTCAAGCCACATAGGAAACCAAACCTGCCCCCAAAAGCTACATGAACCCACAAAGTCTATTTCATGTTTTAGGTTTGAAGTATTTTTTTCCTTACATACTGATATGTTCTTGGTGGGTATGCAAGCTATATGAACGCACAAAGTCTATTTCATGTTTTAGGTAATTTTGGATTTTATTAATTATAAAACAAACAAACACAGAAAGTGATTCCTAATTGCCACATTATATTGCTTCCTCTATTTTCTCTGATTTCACTCCTTCCATCTTTTTTTTTTTGCTCATAGAACATTTTAACTATGAGTTTTATAAATCCCTTCTCTGATGTTGTCCCCACTGTAGTATCATTGGAATCAGTTATTAAAGTATTATGGGCTGTTCGGGATGGTTTGGTCCCTTGTTTTTTCATATTGTCTGTATGTCTACTATCTATTGGGATAGCTGTTAGTTTTTCTTTAAGCAAGGGATAATTTTGTGAACTTTTTCTCTTAAGAATGGTGGGTTGGGCAAATATCCAGATATTGATACTTTAATTCCATGGATGACCTCTGCTGATCCCAATATCAGCACCGCTTTGAAAATACTATTGAACTCTTTACTACAATCACTTCATAGCCAAGCCCCATACTAGTCAACTTGATGAAAACACAAAAACTTGTTAGTATTGATCTTCATAGTTCTTCACAACCAGGAATAAACTTATAGCAAACTTTTGAAATAAGTTGAAAAATTAGTTATGGACTTTATTGAACTTCCAAATGGATGATGGGTATTTGAAGTAGTAGCAGATAATGTAAGAAGATGAATACAGGTTAAGAGGAGCAAATATAAACTAGAACTGGAAAAACAAAGTTAGCAATATTGGTTCCAATTAATGCTTAAACCATCAAAAGAAATGCATTCAAACGGTTTGAAGTTATAGTGTTGCCTCTTAGGGTAACAATTATCAATCAAGTTAAAGACTGATATATATGATCAAAGTTGAAGGTAGAGTTACTTATAGTAAACCATGCCAAGGTGAAGAAAAGTCTTGTTGAATCATCGTTTGTATCTCAATGGGAATTGGACATTTAACAGATTTCCATCAATCCTTGGCTGTAGATCCCTTCAGAGTTGCTGGGGCAAATGGGCCACCTCCCTCGTTATATGGACCTTCCTGTAGCAGTTCTGATTTGTTAGCTCAGGAACCTGGAGCTGACTGCTTGAGGGGTATATTGTTGTGTGCTGGCTGTTTCTATTGTACTTGAGGAATTAGGATACTGTCTCTGGAGAGATTTCTGTGGATCACCATGATATGTATTCCCCTCTACAGCATTCTTTTCATGGAGGTGTACAGCCTGCAGGCTGGGTATAAGCATAGATCCTCAGGTTGTAGATTTTCTTTGGGTGTTCTATGGTCCAGAATTGTTCCCGTAGCCAATGATGTGTGGGGTGCTACAGTAAAGGGATTCAGGTGGTCCACATGGATTCTAATTTCTACTTCTCCAGGTTATGAACAGCAGGTGCTGATTGATTCCCTTTATTGACTAGGACTGATGCAAGATCCAACCAGTGCCCCCAAAATGCCCCCTCACTTGTCAGATGTGACCAGGGGTCAGGTTGGAAGCCAGATCAGCCTGGAAGAAGGGACATGGTTGGGAGCAGTCACTCCCTGTTGCCTTGAATCCGGCTATGGTTGTGGGCATCTTCCACTTAAGTTTCCTGAGAGTATTCAGGTGATTCCTCCTGGTGGCCTTCTGCCCATGGCTGCCATAATCCAGTAAATGAATCTCTATGCCTCTGTATATTCAAGCTGCTTCCCTCCAGTATGGGGCTTGTGGTCAAAGAGATATAGTCTTACAGCTTCCCATGGTGTCTCCTCCCAATGTCAGTGATTGGGGCTGATTTGATCCTAATGAATCCCTTTCACCTGCTTGGGATGAAAGCTGCTTAACTACTCTGTCACTGTCTGGATCAGTGGACACTACACAGAGATCATTTCAAATCATTTAATCTTTGCCTGGGTCTCAGAGGCTGAGTAGAACAGTGGGTTGGGACACTTCTCTGACCAGATCTGCTCCACCCTACACCCCTAGTTTGTGATGAGGGGCAAGGAAAGAGAGTTTCAGTAATTTGGGGCTAGTAGCAATCTCTCTAGAAGTTTCTTCCAGCCAGCTTCTTAAAGAGATCCCACTGCGGGAGAGTTCCCTCTGGTAAAATTTGCAACTCTGTTGACAAGGGAAGATGCTGTGTTGATGTAAGGGGTTGACTAGACAGCTGAGGGCTTCACAAAATGGCTGTGGACTCTGTCACAACTTTCTTTTCATAATTTGGTTTTAAGCTTGAAAGACCATTTCAATAAAGAAAGAGAGATTCTGAAAAAGAACCAAACAGATCCTAAAAAGGTGAGACAATATACCAAATTAAAAGTCAATGGAAAATATCACTAATAGTTCCAACCACTTTAAAGATAAAGTTTTAGGCCTCAAATACAAAGTATATAATCTTGAAAATAAAGTTCACCATAAAGAAAAAATGATAAGAGAACAGAATATTCAAGAAATCTGAGATAACATCAAAAGGTCAATTTGAAGAATCACTGGGGTAAATGAAGTCTCTGAGATATAAGCTTAAATGATATACAATATTTTCAAAGAAATAATATCAGAAAATCTTTCGAGATGGTAATTCAATATAAGAGGCATGTAGAACCCCAAATACATAATATCTAATAGATCCACTCCAAAACACATCATAATGAAAATGCCTAATATACAAAATAAGAATGGAGTTTTAAAGCCTGCAAGAGATAAATAGACATTTTGGTTACATTAGAGATAAATAAATCCATATTTCAACTGACATCTCAATTCAGACAGTAAAAGCCAGGAGGGATTGTAATAATATATACCAAGCTCTGAAAGAAAATTGATACCAATCAAGAATACTATACTGAGAAAAATTAAGCTTCAAAATTGAAGATTAAATTAAAATATTCCATGATAAAGAAAATCTAGAAGAATTTATAACTGGAAAGCCTACACTACAAAATGGTTCAGTGAAATATTTCATAAAAAAGATAGGAAACTCTTTTAATCGAATGTGTCAATCTAGATAGGAAAATTAACAAATTAATTAACAAATTAATCCTAACTTTTCAAAATCTTAAAAAAAAACTTAAAAAAAATAGTAAACCAACATATGAATGAATTACACTAGAAGAATAGCCAATTAAAGACAAATCGAATATGGTTTAAACATTAGAAATACATCATAACGCATGAAATAAAGAACATTTTCCTATAATAACATTGATGTTAAATGGTCTTAACTCTTCAATCAAAAGACATAGGTTGAAAGATTGCATTAAGAAACAAGATGCAATAATGTGCTGTTTGCAAGACACTCACTTCACAGGCAAAATCATCCACAGACTGAAAGTGAAAGGATGGGAAAAGACATAATATGCAAATAGTTCTCATGAACAAGCAGGGACAACTATTCTCATATCAGACAAAGTGGATTTCAAGCCAAACCTAATCAGATGAGACAAAGCATTTTTGTTCATACCACTTAAGAGAATCATGCAACAAAAAGATAAAATGATTGTAAATATGTATGTACAATGGTGCATCTATTTACATAAAGTAAACCCTTCTTAATATTGAGAATAAAAGCACAATACAATAATACTGTGTAATTTAATCCACCTCTATTACCAATAGATTGATATCCCCAGATGTAAACTAAATAATTCTACAGAACTAAAAAATACAATTAATAAAATGGACCTAACAGACATCTAAAATATTTCATCCATCAACTGAATTCACTTTCTTCTCCATAGCACATGGAATATTTTCTAAAATGGACCATATTTTAGGTCACAAAGCACAGTTTAGGAAATGGAATAAAGTTCATAACTTGCATTCTTTAAGATCATAATGGAATAATATTAAGAAACCAACAAGGATGTAAAATGTGTAAACCAGTCTAATACCTAGAGATTTGAAAATATACTTTTGAATGACAGAAGAGGAATTCAGGTGAGAAATAAAAATTTCTTTGAAGTACATGATAGTAATGATACAACATATCAAAATTCTGGGACAATCCGAAGGCATTCCTAAGAAGAAAGTGTATACCACTGAGTTCTTCAATTGAATGAATAGAAAGGTGCCAAATAAATAATCAAGCATTACATTTTGAGACCTTAGAAAAAGAATAAAAAAACTAACACCAAAATCAGTAGAAGACAAGAAATAACTAAAATCAGAGCCAAAATCAATGAAATTGAGAATTGAAAGAATACAAAAGATTAACAAAGAAAGAGTCACATTGTTTGGAAGGATAAACAAGATTAATCAACCTTTAACCCAAGTAACTAAAAGAAAGAGAAAAAACTCAAGTTAACAAAATTAGAGGTGAAAAAAAGAACTATGAACACAGACACTTCTGAAATCCAGAATATCACTAGAAATTATTTTAAAAATGTATACTCCAAAAAACTAGAAAATCTTGAAGATCTTGACAAATTCCTAAAGACATAAAACCTTCCCAAATTTAACCATGAAGATATAGAATACTAAAATAGATCAATATCAAGTATTAAATTGAAGCAGCTATCAAAAGCCTTCCAACAAAGAAAAGCTCAGAACCAGATGGAATCTCATCCAAGTTCTACCAGTATGTTAAAGAACTAATATCAATCATTCTCAAATTATTCCATGAACTAGAGAAAGAAGGAACACTGCCAAAACTCACTCTATGAAGCCAGTATCACCCTTTTATCAAAACCAGACAAAGACATATCAAGGAAAGAAAACTTCAGGTCAATATCTTTGATGAACATAGATGCAAAAATACTTAATAAAATATTGGCAAACCACAAACAAAAATATATTTAAAAAGATAGGGCATCATAACCAAATGGATTTTATCCCAGGGATGCAACATTGCTTTCACATACGTAAATTATTAATTGTAATTCAACACATAAATACAGTTGAGTTCAAGGGTCACATAATTATATCAATAGCTGCAAAAAAACATTTGTTGATATACAACACACATTTATGGTGATAACACTAGTAAAACTAGGACAGAAGGAAATTATGTCAACATTGTAAAGTCCATATATGACAAATCCAAGGCCAACATTATATTAAATGGAGAAAAACTGAAAGCACTCCCTCTACAAACAGGAACAAGAAAGTATGCCCACTTTCACTACTTCTATTCAACATAATCTTTGAAACTCTAGCCAAAGAAATCAGCCAAGAACATTAAAGGGATACTAATAGAAAAAGGAGAGCTCAAACTATCTCTGTTTGCTGATGACATGATCCTATATTTAGAAGACTCAATAAACTTAACCAGAATATTCTAGAGCTGATAAGTATATTCAATAAAGTAGCAGAATACAAGGTCAACACTTCTAAATCAATTACATTCCTACGCTCTAGTGATAAATTGTGCTGAAAAAGAAATTAAGAAAACTATTCAATTCACAGTAACCTCAAAAAGAATATAAAGTACTTGGT
Organism: Urocitellus parryii; assembly: GCF_045843805.1. Lineage (NCBI taxonomy): Eukaryota > Metazoa > Chordata > Mammalia > Rodentia > Sciuridae > Urocitellus > Urocitellus parryii. The sequence goes on along the minus strand of NC_135537.1, from coordinate 24,423,540 downwards.
AATCAATTTAACAAAGAAATGAAGGATCTTCAATGAAAACTATAGAACCCTCAAGGAAAAAACTGAAGAAAGTCTTAGAAGATGGAATGACTTTCCATGTTCTTTGATAGGCAGAATTAATGTTGTCAAAGGGGCCATACTACCAAAAGTGCTATACAGATTTAATACAATTCCTACTAAAGTTCCAATGACGTTATTTATATAAATCAAAAAAAGCAGTCATGGAATTCATTTGCAAACTAAAAACAAAGAAGAGCCAAAAAAAATTCTTAGCAAGAAAAGCAAAACAGTAGACATCACAATAAGGGACCTCAAATTATACGGCAGAGATATAGTAACAAGAACCACATGGAACTGTCACCAAAACAAGCATAAAGACCAATGGAATAGAATAAATGCACAGAGACAAACCCACATAATGATAGTTATCTGATCCTACACAAAGGTGCCAAAAACATATGTTGGATTAAAGATAGCCTTTTTCCCAAATGGTTCTTGGAAAACTGAATATCCATAAGTAGAAGAATGAAATTTGACCCCTTTCTCTTACCCTGTACAAAAGTCAATTTAAAGTAGATAAAAGACTGAGGAATTAGATCAGAAATTCTGTAACTACTGAAAGAAAATGTAGGCGAAATACTGCAACTTGTTGGCACAGAAACTGACTTCCTTAGCAAGATTCCTAAATCATGAAAAATTAAATACAAAATCAATAAATGGGATGGCATCAAATTGCAAAGCTCCTATACAGCAAAGGCAGCAATTAAAGGGATTAATAAAGAGCCTATAAGCTGAGTGTGGTGGCACACACCTATAATCTCAGAGGCTCCAGAGGTTGAATCAGGAAGATCATGAGTTCAAAGCCAGCCTTTTCATCAGTGAGGCACTAAGCAACTCAGTGAGACCCTGTCTCTAAATAAAATACAAAATAGGGCTGGGGATGTCACTCAGTGGTCCAATGCTCCTGAGTTCCATCCCTGGTACCTACCCCAACCCACCCTCCAAAAAAGAAAAACCCTTCGGAGCGGGAGATCTTTGCCACCTGCTCCTTGGGGAATTAATGTCCAAAATATACAAAGAACTTAAAAAGTTTAACACCAAAAAAAAAAAAAATCAATGAATGGGCAAAATAACTAAACAAATCCTTCTCAACGAAAGAAATACAAATAGCCAACAAATACATGAAAAGACAGAATAGGGACAAGTTTAAAATATAACAAAATAATATCTGTGTTATGGTCACAAAAAGGCATATGTCAGAAGAATAAAATAAAACTGAAGTTTCTAACTTGACATATAGCATACCCAAGAAATCCAGTGAAGACTTCTATTAAACACTAGGAATTATAGAAATGGAGGTCAAGTAAGTAGAAATCATTGATTTCATGCAGTATCTTAAATGCAAAGTGATTAAATGAGATGAATTTAGCACAATGTGTCTTTCTAAAAGAAAAAAATGCATTTATTGAGAATTCATAAGCCAAGAATTAAGGATCTACATACAACTACAGATGATCAGAGGACAAATAACTACCATATTGAGACAATTGGCATAAGTAAATGGTTAATTTAATACTGAGACAGAATGATACCTGGGATAGTAATAATAAGAGTATAGTTTCTTGTTAACTAATTGATTTTGAGAGTTTCAATGGAATAAAACTTTGAAAAATTCACCACAAAGGTAAGTAAAGTGAGAAATAAAAGTAATTCATTTTGCCCAAAAATATCAGCAAATGACACATTTGGTTGAAGATTGATATTCAAAATATGCAATGAATACTTAAAATTCAGAGCTAACAATCCAATTTTTTTAAAAGAGCAAAATATCTGAATATACACCTCAGTAAGGAAGATATACAGATGACAAGCATATGAAAACATGTTCAAAATAATTTAATAGGTATTGCAAATTTTGCGGGAAAATATATATATCATTCCATACCTATAAGAAAGACCAAAATCCAAACTACTGAGACCATCAAATACAGCAACAATGATGTTTAACTACATTATAAATGGTAGAATCACTTTGAGAAACAGTTTGGCAGTCTCTTGTAAAATTAAACATACTGTACCTTATTACCTAGCAATAATGCTCTGAGGTCTACATCCAAAGTAATTGAAAAAATATGTCCATACAAAGCCTACATAGGAGTGTGTAGCAGCTTTGTTTCTATTTCCAAACTTGGAGGCAACCAAGATGTCCTTCAGTAGGTGAATGGATGAACAAAATGTTAACACATACAAACAATGCAATATTACTCAGTGCTGAACACCAAAAAACCATGAAAAGACTAGAAGAAACTTTAATGCACATTAATAAGATTAAGAAGACAGTCTGAAAAGGGTACAGATGATATGATTTCAGCTGTATTACACTCTGGAAAAGACCAAACTATGAAGACTATAAGAAGATCAGTGATTCCACCAGGTAGTGCAAGAGAAAGATGAGGAGATGAACACAGAACAGTTTTAGGGCAGTGAACTACTTTATATAATACTGTAATGGTGAATACATGCCATTGTACATTTGTACATTATACATTATGTATACTAGAGACTTTGGTGAATTTGGATGTGTCAACGAAGGTTCACCAACTATAAACATTCTGCTGTATGTGATGTCAATACTGTACCTGTGTGGGAAGAGTGAGTTTACAAAATCCTTCTGTACTTTTCCATTTTGTCATAAAATTAAAACTGCTCTAAAAACTGAATTTTATTATTTTTAAAAAATCCATTTATTTTGTCAAGTAGGACATCCTGAAGGAACTTTGCAAACTAAAATAATGTTGTGGGAATTGAAAATTAAAATTTAAAATTGTAGTGACATTTTCTGCAAATGTTCAGTGCTTTTTCAACTGATTATTTGATTAACATTCACCTTTTCCTGAATAGTCTGTCAGGTTTGTTGTTAATGAAAGTTTTTCTTAAAAGTTTTGTTTTGAATAATCAAATGCTGGAAAGAATGTAAAGAAACTGAATAACTCCAAAATTGTCAGTGGAATGGTACAATGATACAGGAATTCAATAAATAAATGTGGAGTCCTTGCAAAAACTGAACATAAACCTAAAATAAAACCTAGTAAATTTTTGGACACAAAGAATTAACATCTTATGTACATACAAAAACCTGTACACAAATGTTCATAACAACTTCATTCATGGTAGCCCCAAACAAAAACACCTCAAATATTTTAAAATGGTTAAATGGTCAAACTGTGGTGAATTCATACCATGAAATGAAAAGAAATCAGCAAATGGAGAAGAATTACATTTTGATACATCCATCACCTTAGATGGACCTCAAGAGAATTATACTGAGGGCAAAAATCCAACCTCAAAAATTACATGCTGTAGGATTCCATTTCTACATATGAAGGATGGATTAATAATTACCAGGCACTGCAGGAGTGTGAAAGAAGGGTATAACTAAAAGAGTAGTAGAAGAAATTCTCTTGCTGGAACGTTTCCATATCTTCATTGGTGGTGATCATGCAAATATAAATAAAATTGCATGGATCAAAATGCACACATGTGTATGTAAAAGAAGAGGAATTTAAATGAGATCAATGGTGTATGTCATTGTCAATTAGTGGATATTACCATTAAGGGAAACTGGTTGAAGGGGATATGAGAATCTCTATATTCATTGTAACAAATGCTTATGAATCTAAGATTATGAAGAAATCACCTTTTCATATATTCCCAATGAATGTATCTATGTGTCATAAGAGAATTATGTGTTGTGTTGTTTATACTGTTTCAGCGGTGTTATTACATTTATTTGTTTTCCACATTTTAATATTATGATTTTCTACCTTTCCTAAGTTTTAGGATCAGAAAATATTCAAGAGATAAATCAATCATTGATTTCAGTTTCAGGCAGCATTTTAATTGTAATTGTTTTTGACCTCACTCTTTATCAATTACATTCCATCTGGAAATTTTATCCTATATCATAAGAATAGTTTCTTAGAATTTCATTGTGTACAGGTCTACTGGTAGTGAATTATCTCAATTTTCACTTCACTCTTGAGTTATAATTTTAATGGGCATGAATTCTACATTGGAGGAAAATTTTTTCAACATTTCTGAAACAGCATCCAAATTTATCTACCTTCCAATATTTCCATTGGCACATTAGTTGTCAATATTGAGGATAATCTCAATAATTCCCACCATGGTTGCTTTATAAATTTATTTATTTATTTAAAATCAGATTTTATTATCATTAGTCATGTTATAGTCTTTGTCTAATTTAAACTCATTTGGACTTGTTATAATAGAATTCATATATCTACAAAGTTCATCAATTTTGGAAATTTCAGAACTTTTTCTTTAAATATGTTCTGCTCTTCTACTTTGTATTCAGCATTTCAATTCAACCTTGAAGACCTTGCATATTAGCTTTTGTTATACTATAGAATGGTTACAGTATGGTTACAAATAACAAAAATCTGGAATACTTTATAAAAACTACTTTATTTTTCCTGTTATTATCAACCACCAGGCATCTATAGCATGCTTTCATGTATTTTTTTTTTTACTCTGTAAGCAGTCTAAAGAAGCAAATTCAGCTCTCATTTGAAGAAGGCTTTATTTTTTATTTTATTTTTTTTGGAAGTACAGGGATTGAACCCAGGAGTGCTCTCCTTTTTTAGCTAAATTGCCCAGGCTAGCCTTGAAATTGTGATCCTTTTTCCTTAACCTCCCAAGTAGTTGGCATTACAAGTATGCCAACACTGCACCTGCCTCACTTTTCTTGTATTAAGGGGGGGAAAGTGGAATTGTAGAACCACAGCTTACAAATTCTTAAAACTTCTTGTTGAAAATGAGAAACGTTAATTTTTATCACATCCTATTTTCCCAAGCCAGTTATATAACCACATCGACATCATTGGGGTGAAGTCTTTCATTTCTCCTTGCTTGAATATTTTGTCTGACTTAGATTACTAATTCTTTCTTTAGCTATGTTTAGTCTGCTGTTGAACACATCCTTTGAATTAACAAATTGATTGCTATATTCTTTAGACCTAGAATTTCTATTTTCTCTCATCTCCTAAACCATTTTATTCCCTCAAGTCCTCAGATAAACTGTTCAAGCTTGAATTTATCTCTTTGAACATGTTTAAAATGCTTTTTACCATCTGTCTCTGACAATTCCAGTACCTGAGGTCCGAAAGATTTGTGCATCTGTTTTTGTTATTTGTTGTTTCTGTATGTTTGCAGTTTATATGTTCTCCTCTTCTTTTTAAAATTTCATTTATTTATTTATTTATTTATTTATTTGGTACCGGGCATTGAACCCAGGGGCCCTTATAGCCACTGAGCCACATCCAGGAACTTTTCTTTTTTTTCTTTTTTTTTTTTTTTTTTAAAGAGAGAGTGAGAGAGGAGAGAGAGAGAGAGAGAGAGAGAGAGAGAGAGAGAAAGAGATTTTTTTTTAATATTTATTATTTTTAGTTCTCGGCGGACACAACATCTTTGTTGGTATGTGGTGCTGAGGTTCGAACCCAGGTCGCACGCATGCCAGGCGAGCGCGCTACCGCTTGAGCCACATCCCCAGCCCATCCCAGAACTTTTGAACTTTTATTTTGAGAAAGGGTCTTGCTAAGATGCTCAGAGTCTCACTGAGCTTCTGGGGCTGGCTTTGAACTTGTGATCCTTCTGCCTCAGCCTCCTGAGCCCCTGGGATGTCTCTTCTTAAGGAAATTGTTAATATAAATTATGTAATGAATTTTAAATTTAAAAGCTATTTAATGGAAATAATTTAACACTAGAATGACATATTTTTCTCAAAATGTTGTGCTTTTGTCAGGTACATATGGAACTAGTACTGAAAAATCACTAAAATCCAATTTTAAATTATGAATTTTTGTGGGGGGGGTGGCACTCTTGAGGCAACTAGAGGTTGGAGAGTAGTTCACATGAGGATGGGTTTATTGCTTGATAACCTTCCTCTGAAGATAAATCTCTGTGGTCTTCACTCTTAGTGTAATCTAGACTTTTAATTTTTTTCTTTTGTTCTACAAAACCTTTTAAATATATTGCTTATATTTCCTGTTCTTATTTGGGATTGCCTCAAATTCTAGCATGATGAGGTCCCAGAGTCATTTTAGTTTTGTATCTCAGATTATGTATTTAGTTTTATCTCAAATTAAGCTAGGAATTCTTTAAGCTTTTGAAATATTTTAATTTTTCTTAAATATGCTTTCTCCAATGGGAAAAACAACCTGAATTATATATTCTGCCATAGTAGATTTTCCGCTTTGATTTACTGTTTCGATTCATGCAGAACATTTACTTGAGGCATCTTAATGGTAGAATTCAGTTTAACTATGGCCTAAAATTATGTAGAATAGTGTTCCCAAAACTGGAAACTTCTTCATGTTGATGAATTCCATTCATCCAGTATGGCTGGATCAACCCCCAGGAACCTGATCCTCCTTGTGAGTTCATCACCAGAAGACCTCTTACTCTTGTTAGGTTCCCCCTTTTTTACCTGAAGTCCAGATATCCCTTCAGGGCAAAGCCAGGATGACTATAGAATTCATTCTGTTTTCATAATCCCTGAGATCACAGCTCTGTGTTACCTGTTGTGCAAGATCTGAAAACAGCTCTTTCATGTACTTTGATCAATGTTCAGGTATTTCTGCATTAAAGGAAAATTGAATATATTCATTTGCCATTTTATTGTTGAGTGATAAGAAATTTTTGTGTATTTTAGTTACAAGTTGTCATTAAATAAGCATATAAAGGTTTTCAGCTAACCTGTGACTTGCCATTATTTTTCTCAATGATGTCTTTTGATAAGTAGATTTTTATTATGTGAATAAAATCCAGTCATAAATTGAATTTATATTTATGTTTATATTTAAAGTAATTTAAATATATGTTGCATGCTTTTTTCCCCCTACTAGAATACTAAGCCAAACAAATTCACTTAATTTGGATAATAAAGGAAGGTATAAAACAAACAACAAATGTAATCACACTAGTCACTAATATAATACTCACTGTTAAGTGGATAGAATATTTTATATGCACATATATAAAATATTCCATTATATATATATTCCATTATATATATATATATATATTCCATTATATATATAAAATATTCCATTATATATATATATGGAAATATATAAAATATTCCATTTCTGGAAAAATACAGTGTGTTTTATTAAACATCTGGTAAAGCACCAACTCCCAAGCCAGATCAAATTTGAACTTACATACTAGTTTAATATTATTAGATCTATGACTATGTAAGATTATGTTCTGGTTTTCATTTGTTTCAGTTAGAAAACAGTAAAGATACTGCCCACCTTTCAGATTTGTTCAAACTAACATTCACAAATGTATAATGGATATTGATATTCAGTCTTGAACGCAAGGTGCATAGATTGTGTTATATTTTGTTCTTTCCTAATTCCATTTATGAGTCTGAGCCTCCTTTCAGCTCAACTGACAGAAACTAAAAACAAAAACAAAAAAACCCACAAATATAAAAACTAAACAAATTCCCGAGAAAGAGAGAATAAAAGCTTCCCTTTGTCAATTTAGTGATCCAGTTTTACAATTTTATACATGCCAAGCAACAAAGTGCCCTCCCACCCACTCCTGGTCATACTTTCTATGAAATATTTGCCATGTTTTATATCTGAGTGTGACTGTTCTCAATGCTTAAAACAAATTTTTCTGGAATTTTTTATGATTCCTTCTGCTTAGATGTGAGACATATATCTTTTCTTTCTGTAAAATTTTATTATTTTATAATAACTACCAGAAAGCTGGGCCACTTTCTATTATTGCTGGAATGTACAAATGCTCCTCTTTTTCCCTGTCTTTCTCTTTCATTTGCTGTTAGTGTTACAAAGTTAGGGAGCAAAGATTGGGCCATTTTCTATTTGTTGGCACTTCCCTAATTATTTATTGATTTTAAAGCTATTTTATTGGTAGAATGGTCAGGATAAAGATATAGGAAAAAAATTAAACTTACACATTTGTGCCAATTTGTCTTACAAAATAGTTGAGTCAATATTCATTTCCACTTGCAGTGTGTGGAATGCATTTACTACTAAAGTGTGCTTATTTCCTTTGTATAATATCCCTTTCTCTTTTTTATTTTTAGTTTTTGGTACCAGGTATTGAACCCAGGGACATTTAACCACTGAGCTACATCCCCAGTGCTTTTTATTTTTTATTTTGAGACAGTCTCACCAAGTTACTTAGGGCCTCACTCAATTGCTGAAGCTGGCTTGAATTTATGATCCTTCTACATCAGCCTTCAAAGCCTCTAGGATTACAGTCAGGCACCCTCATGCCCAGTTTCTTTCTAAATAATTAAAGAATTGTGCAGGCTTATTTGTGGATTTTAAGACATATAGAGTATATCAAATAATGAAGCACTTATGCCTGCACCATTTTCATTGCTAATGCTGCTAAAATATCATTGTATTTCTTTCCCATTATGTGTTATTTGTGTATATGTTTATATGTATGTGTGTGTATGGAATATATACAGAAATAGATTTTTATATGTAATATCTTTTCTATGATTCTTAAAAATTTTATATATATACATATAAATATATAGAGATGGAGAGAGATGTTCATATTTTCTTTTTTATTGATTCTTTTTAGTTATACATAACAGTAGAATTTATTTTGATATATTTAGACAAGCATGGGACATATATTATTCTAATTAGGATCTTTTGATGTTCATGATGTTGAGATTTACTGTAGTGTATTCATATACATACACAGAGAAATTATGTCATACTCATTCCACTCTTTCCTATTACTTATCATCATTCAAGTCAAATATGAGCAAAAAACAAAAAAAGCAAAAAAAAAAAAACCCACCTAGTTTTGAGTAGATCACATAAATATCTATGCAAGTAGATTTAGATCTTTTAAAAGTTCACAAATAAAAATGTTATATATTTCTCCATGTTTGATAAAATTTAAAATGTCTGAAGTATAATCGAAAACAGAAGTCAGTAGAGAAGGCAAGCTTGCCTAGAAAAAATAATTTCCATCTTTGATTCTTTGAAGCAAACTCAAAGCAAATATGTTTATAAATAATAAAACTTTGATTTTAAATTAAAAATCAAGTTTTTGATAGAAACATAAAACTAGATGTCAGGAACTCTGTCCTCTTGACTTAATTTCCACTTGTTTTTTTTCCCAATTGGAGAAAAGTTTTTGTTTAAAAAGGTGTCAGGTTTGTATCTTAGTTTCCATTGCTTTCTGAGTTCTAAAGGAAATGATATTGAAAAATAACACATAGGATAAATTTTATGAAACTTCAAAAAGAAAGTTGTTGTTTCATAGAGGCCAACAAAAGTAGGGAACAATTGCAGTGTAATGAGGAAACAAATACTTATTCCAACGTTAGTCCAAATAGTCATTGTATTTACATACTTTTCAGTTCTCAAAATGCGTGTGTTCCATATGTCAGGGGCTACGAATTTCCAACCTTCGTTCTCTAGGCATCATCTCTTCAAAACTCAAGATTAGTTTCTAGAAACACTGTGACTCTCTGCCTGCCAGTCTATTGCTACATGTGGCCTAAGTTCAAGCTCGCAGAGTAACCTGTAGCCCATGATGAACTGAGAGGTAATGAATAAATACCTGTGTTTAATTTCACCATGATGGAGAAAACTCAGAAGTGTGGCTGCTGCTGTTCCCCATGGGTACAGAGAGGGGACCTGCTGCACAGTGCACCTTCCTTAGCTCCCTTCACTTCTCTTTTCCCACTCCTCTGCAACTTCTCTGTGTTTCTGGGATCAGTTCCTCAAAAAGTTACATCTGAATCTTTGTTCCAAAGTTGACTTCTAAGGGGACCCGACCTCATTTACCTCCCAAATATTTTCTAAAACATTTAAATATCCTACTTACCTTGCAGATATTGAATACTGTATTTTAACTTATTAAAATGATGAATAGGGAATTTTTAATCAATATTCTTAGAATTCCATCAGTCAATTTTGAAATTTTAGCAAGTTTATAGTTTTAACATTGAGTCAATATTCATCTTGAAATTTTAGCAAGTTTATAGTTTTAACATTGGCACCAATAAAGAATTCGAAAAATATTAGATACTTATTTTTTTTTTCTATTTGTAAACTTTACCTTTGGATTTACAAAAAAAAAAAAAAAAAAAAAAAAAAAAAAGAATAGCAGCTTGGATGGTGACATCTTTTAAATAGGTTGATTATCAGGTTGTGTAGAAATCAGCAGATTGGCCCAAATATTTTCTCTAGTGTTGCCACACTATAATTTGCATGGAAGGTTAAATAAATATAGTAATTATTTGAAATTGTAGGATACATCTTCTGTATTTTTACTGCCACTCAAAATGTTTGTGGAGAATCAGTGCAAGCCATTTTTTGTTACTTTCCTAACACCATTTATGAGTCTGAGCCTCCTTACAGCTCAACTGACAGAAACTAAAAAAAAGAACACACAAATATAAAAACTAAACAAACCCCCCCAAAAAGAGAGAATAAAAGCTTCACTTTAATCCTTCCATTGTTCACCTCTTCAGTTTGTCAATTTAGTGATCCAGTTTTACAGTTTTTCTTTATTAATCATTTTGTTTTGTTTTATCTTGTTTTGTTTATTTATGGGAATGTTTAACATAGCAGATAACCAGTTTTTCTCTGGATAGCATTCTCATGTCATTTGGTTGTCATATTTCCTGAAAAGATTCAAAAGATTAATCAAAGGTTACATTTAGCAGCTCTCTTAATAGTGCTTTTCTGGGCATCCGTTTTATTTTATTCGGTGATTCTTTAGTTAACAGACACAAATCCCAGAATAACACATATCCTTCCATGTTTGTATTAGTTGTAAGTTCAATAGTTTTAAGGATTTTTATGATGGTGTTAATAAGTGAAAAAATAAAAGATCTAACTTAGGTCTAATTGATGATCTTAGAGTCCATTGATGATAGGGTAGGATTGCATTATGGTTTTAGTTGAAAGAGTCTCTGGAGAATTTTGGGAGGGACCCGTAAGAGCTTAGCATAGGTACTGGCAACTTAAGCAACTTAATGCTTTGTTAAGTGGGGCAACTAGTTCCTTTATTGATGATTTAGTTTGAATAAAACTCCATGAAAGGAGAAACTGTGATTGTATCATATAACAAATATACATGGTTAAATTATAGGGAGAGTTAAATAAGTGAATAAATGGATGGATGGGTAAATGAATGAGTGAACAACTTGGGTATGTATCTAGGATGACTAACTAGTTTTTATTTAGTCTTTTTGTTATATTTACTTGCTTATTTTTGTCATAAGTCCAAGGTTTTTCTTTAGACTGATTTATTACTTGCACCTTATGTCTACTTTGGCTTCATTTCCATTTCTGGATTTTATCAGTTTTGTAAGGATTTTTTTTTTCAAAATTTCTTCATGTTGTGATGTGAATTTTAAGTCAGATATATATATATATATATATATATATATATATATATATATATATATATATATATACTGTGATGAAATGAGTTGCTTTATTTGTAAAAATCATGTTAAGATCTTTCTTTTTATTACTTATCTACATTGTGCTCTTATAAACTACATAAAGTAAAAGTATGGTAGTTTGAAATTATATCACAAAGAATTTTTAGAAAAAAAGTTTCCTGAGCTATTTATGAATGCTTTCATGAAAAAATGATTGTGGAATTAATTAAAAAACAGCCTTGAGAAAAGTAGTTGCTCCACCTCATTATAAGCTCCAGAATATTTTAATTCAAATCTTTCAGGGTCATATTAAATAGAGGTATTTTTGTTTGTTTTATGAAAAGACTTTTAAAAATTATATATATAATATATAATATATAATATATAATATATATGAAGTACATATAATGTGACATATTTTAATCATTTTTTTCATCTACAGAGCTATCCATACATACATAGTAAACAAACTAATGATAGTATATGACACATGTGGTTTTAAAAATATTATCTGTTCATCTGACTAAAGAATTGCTTTGTGGGTTTCATATGATTAAAGTCTTTAAATGTAATGTGACACTTCCATTGAATGTTATGGTAAATTATGAAACGTCTAATGTATGAGACTCAACTTTTATCTTCTGGATAATATTTTTGAGTGCCACCAGTTCATCATCTGTGTAGCAGTATGCAGTGGCAATAGTAAGTCTGTGCTACTCTGACATTCTTAAGGGTTTTGGTTGCTGCAGTGGACTCCATTGTGGTAGAACTCTTGTCAGAATAGGCCAACTGAAACAGACTATATCAAACAAACTTTGGTTGCTGCTCCTAGGATGAACTGTAGGAGTGGCATGCCTCTGCTGAATGACAGCTCTCAAGCATGGTAGATCACAAGGAAGTCATTCCCTAGCATCTGTAAGTTTCACTAGAATATTGCCCGTATTCCAACTTGGAAATTTAATCAAAATCTTTTTTTTCCTACTTTTCTTCATGAACATTTTTGGTAGTCATTTTAGTTGCTAGCAAGAAACTGAGGAGAGATACTTTTTGAATAAAATTGAAGAAACTTATTTTGACAACAATAAAAACTTTTAAAAATTGTTTAATCCATATTTTCTCATACTTTTAAATTTTACATCTATGGGATGTCAGGAGTGATGATTTGAATTAGTCTCTGACTGTCCTACAGCAGGACATGTGCACCTGTGCTGGGAACTTCCTGTTTAAAGCTGCAGGTCAAGACTGCCCAGTTGCTATGGTGACATCCTGCTTAATGGAGGTTCTGTACATGGCATAAGGGACTATCAGTCTTGACCTTGAGTTCAGACATCAGCTATCAGGATTAGAAAATTCTGAGCACAAAATGATAATTATAATTGGGCTTCATCCTTTAACCTGCCTGATTTGAATAAACTTTCTCACAGAGAATCCTTTGGATGATAAAACCTATATAATAACATGTTGAGCTAGCTCTGGGTCATTCATCCTCCATCAGGGAATGATGAACCACCTGGCTCCAACTTTCTCTCTATGTATGTCTGTTTGTCTTTTCTAATCCCCCATCACCCTTCACCAGTTTTCTGAATTAACAGCCCTGCTAGTTGCAGCAATGGAGTCTTTTGGGAATACAAGGAAAACAGTTTTAGAAAGCTATGTGAAATAGAAAATATGTTACAGATTATGAATCAAATGTATGAAATATGATATGTCAAGAGCTTTGTAATGTTTTGAACAACTAATAATAAAAAAAGAAGAAAATATGTTACAAATAAGGTTCCAAACCAATCCTTGTGTAAATTATGTAGATTGCTAAATACAGATCAAAATTTATTTTCTTTTATAAATTAAGAAATATGAACTCAGATAAAAACAGCTTGACTTAAGTGACTTGGGAGGTTGAGGCAGTAGGATTTGAAGTTTGAGGCCAGCCTGGACAACTTAGATCTGTCTCAAAATAAAAATAAACCAGGACTGGAGGTGAAACTCAGTGGTAGATCTGGGTTCAATTCCCAGTAATGCACACACAAACACACACATGAGCACACACTCACACACACACACACACACACAAATTGACAAGCTTATTTATGTTGCTATAGTATAAATATCAGATATAAGTCATTCCTGGGAAAAAAAAAAACTTGAAGTATACTAAACCAACATGACTTATTAATTGACAAAGTAGATTTCACCTTTAGTTTCTTTGATACTGGATTTAGAAAATTTATTGATATCATCAATGATAACAATTACTAAAACAATAGTTCTCTAATCAATTCAGATGGCTAATTTTAATAAGTGTGTTACCAAAAAAGCCTATAGCATCAGGCAGTGTTGAAAAGAAAACTGAATTATTTCTAAAATAAAATTAAATCTAACATTGTTTTATTATTTATATATAGTAACCATATATAGCTTAAAATAACAATGGTAAGGTCTTTAATTTTCAATCCACTTTTTTTGTAAAAGCAGAATATTTTAATGAAAATGGGCCTATGCCTCATATTAGCATCAACAATTTCAACCATTAATAATCAGATTAATTTTGTAAAAATAGGAATATTATGTTTAGCCAAATTTATCAATATTTGAGTTGTATTCATATGAAGATATTTTTAAAAGCTTGTAATAATAGTCTAATTGGCATTTATCATCCATTACTCATTACCATTATATTTAATTGCATTGAAATTGAAAATAATTAGTCATTTTGAATTATTTTCAATTACTAGAAACTAATGTTAAATGAGTAAAGAGTCTTTATGTTTTTCTTTTCTTATTAAACAGTAATCCTCATTTTATGAAGGCCAAGGATTTTAAACTTTTTATTATGAGTTTATGATATCAAAATTGAGATTTGAAAATAAAATATTTATGATATACAGATTGAGGATTGTTGAAAGCATTTCAGTGACAAATGAGATGGAAAATCTTATAATTTACATTATATATATGTGTGTGTGTGTGTGTGTGTGTGTATATATATATATGTATATATATATACATATATATATATATACACATACTGAGGGCCATTGCCAAGTAGGAATGATGCATCGAAATTTCCTTGCCAGCGTACCCCATGTTAAATGGACTTGCCTTGGAAATTCGCTGTGACATTGCATGTGTGTTTGAGAAAGGTGACCCTGCTCAAGGACCAGGGTGGATCCAGGTTTAGGGTGTATCCTGCAGGTTTTAGGAAGTATCCCAGTTTAGGATAACTTGGGTTTAGGGCATTCCCGGTTAGGACAATCTGGATTTAAGGCAGTTCCAGGTTTAAGGTTATTGCTGCTGGAAATAGGGCGTATCCTGCTGCCTGAGTTCCCGTTGAGTTTTCGTGGAATTCAGAAAGTATTTGGGACGTGAATTGGGTGGCAGAACTTGGATTTCCCCAGAACATGTGTAGAGGCTGGTGTGAGTTCGGGAATAAAGAATTGCTGTTTGAATCTACAAAGCTGTGAGTGGCTCGTGATCTTGTGCCCAGCCAGACTGGGCAGATTTTCTGTATTTATTACTCTTTTTACATTTTTCTAAAATATCCTCTCAGTCTTTCTCCCTGCAGTCTTCTTCTCCAAAGATACAAGTATTCTTATTACTAATTGCTCATCTTAAGGTGGATGATATGGTTGATCTCTCTTTTTAAGAGCTAATTATAAAACTATTTGGAAACAGATTAAAATAATAGCATGCTATATTTAATCACCTAATACAGGCCAACATACACACACATATATACACAGACTGACTGATAGATGCATATGCTGGTGAGAGGAGACAGAGGAGGAGAGAATTGCTAATCTTGAAAGAATAATTCAAATTGATAGAATCATCCAGTCTCATATATTAGACACTGAACTTCAAAGTTTAAGTAATATATTCTCATATCTGGAAAAAGAACCATGAGTATAAGCCAAAAACCTAACATCAAAGATAGGTTTTATTTTATCAACTATCTCTTCACTAGCAGAAAAGTGGAAACCACAAGTTCTTTCAACCTGCTAATATCTATGCATATCAGTATGAAATTTAAATAAGTAAATAAATACATGATTATACAAATATATCTTATGTATTATGTGTGCATAGGTATATGTGACTAACCAGTCCCAAATTGTCACTCAGTGTATACTAGAAACCACATATTTCAATGTACTCATAGGCACTTACAAGGTTTTAGAAAGGTGAATGACTGCCCTTTAATTTATAGAAACTTAGAAAGGCGTCTGTGGTAGGTAGAATTATTACCCCTAGGAAAAGTATATAGCTTAATCTGCAGAATTATAAATAAAAGATGATATAACATGACAAGGAGTAGGCTAATTTACATTGCAAGTGGACTGACATTGAAGATATAATTAAGTTTAGAAATAGTTGACCTTAAGATATATTATTCTTCATTATCTGGGCAAGCCTGACATGATCACATGAGCCCTTAAACACAGAAGAGCAAATTGAAGAGTGGAATGAAAGAGATGGCAGAAAAGAAGGCAGACAGACTCAAACATGACTATCTTTGCCACTTTGTTGCAAACCTCAACATGAAGGGGACCATGGGAAGAGAGAGGACCTCAGTAACCTTAGGAGCAAGGCCTGTTCCCACCAACAGTCTGGAGCAAACAGGGATCTAGAGTGCCTGGAGATAAATTCTGCCAAAATCTGGATAAGGGTGCAAGGAGGACTTTCTCAGGGACACTTCTGCTGAAACCATGATGATAAGTCTTGTGAAAACCTAAGGAGAGGACCCAGTTGAGACCAGACTTCTGACTCATGAAGTACAGGACAATAAATCTATGTTGTTTTAAAACACTAAGTTTTGTGGTAACTTTTTGAAGCAATAATAGAACATTATTATGGTATTTCCTTTTAAAAAACAAAAATTTCATCATCTGTGGTCCATATTGGTGAGCTAGTCCAGCTAGGATGAGAGTTATAATTAATACCACTTCTAAAGTATAGCAAAATAATATTAATTACTTTTGTTTTATTTTGTAGTTTTTCTTTTATTTATTTATTTGTTTGTTTATTTAGCTTTTATTTTTTTCCCATGGATGATGACATCCAGGAAGAAAATCTTATTTATGTGAAAATATTCCTTCAAATGTATTTTATATAAAACCTGATTTGATTTTTGTGAAAAAATAAAATATAAAATGTTACATATAATATAATAATACAAACTCAACAGCATCATACACATTGAGATTTACCTCAATAATCTTTCTAGGAATAATTTTATTTAAAAGAGTCCTTTACACAATTAACAATTATTAGTTAAAATATTGAATTGAAAGTTTCCTGAAATATTAAAATATTTTCTTTTAATAGGAAAACAGTTGGCTTTTAGGAAATGCTCTAATCAAATGTTCGTGGATAATTGAAAAAGAATACAGAAAACAAAAACTTTTTCTCCCCAAATAACTTTACACTTGAGGTCTATTAAGCATTAATCTCTTAATCCCAGTTTTATTGAATATAAAATATATGTAACAGTATTCATATTGCAGGATTGTTTTTGAAAAATAGAAAAAATATCAATAGAATATGACTTTTTAAAAATATCAACAAATTGCAGAAAACTCATCCCATAAAATGGTAGTTTTACTATTCATTTTCAAGAAAGGAAACACAGAGACAGTACCCTTAGCAAAATATATCAGTTCTTTTTAGGGATCTACTATTACAAACCACTAGAATTCACTTCTCATTTGACAATGTTTCACAAACGTACGGATAGAAATTGCTTATTTGAACTAATGCTGTTCTTGATAATGAGAAATAAAATGTCTCAATTTGATTATGTTTAGACATTCACTTTATATCCTTTTAAATATCCCTACATATAATTGGTTTAATTAAAAAATTAAACTGAAATAATGAGGTCTCCCAGATGTCTCTTTAACTGGTAATGATAAACCTTTTATTTTGTGGTGATAAGTTATATTGAATTAGTAATGTTAATTCTACATATGTGGAATTTAGCAGCTCAGAAAAAAACAAGCAGGAAATAATTTTCTTAAGTTTAGATGGGATAGTATCGCAATGCTATTGTATAAACACAATAATGACAAAAATATAGCTGTGCATTTAATCTGTAATAAAACCATATACAAATAATAAGAAAGAAATTATATTTATTTGCAGCAAAATAGGTGGGTTTTTTAACTGTAAAAGTTTCACATGTTCACCATTTTGCCAGTAGTGAGGAAAAAGTAGGATGTTTTGCTTTGTTATATCTTTTCATGTTTACTTTCTGATTCAAATCAGCTGTACTAATTGGGCTCAATTCAAAGATTTATTTTGTTCTTATTATGACAATTGAATTTTTGCAGGAGCTTCAGACACATATTCTAACATTGGCTTATGGATCTCTTGTTTTGTCCACCAGGGCAGGGTTGTAGGTGGGTAAGTTGCATCAGAAAGGAATGATTTAAAGAGTTCTGGAAACAGCAAATACAAAAAACAGACTCTTGCAACTTCAAAGTGATATCCTCTCTATCCCACATGACAGATAGCATGCTAAACTACAACTAGAAGTTGTCCTATAGGTTTTCTGTGATTGTACTTAGAAGAATAGAATATAAATGATCAACAAAGAAAATGTGTGTTCAGAAACATTTGAGAGTTTTGCAGGACAGAAGAGAAGTCAAGCTTAAACATCTCATTAATGTCTATATCAGATTCAGAATCTATACAATATGAGATGCCATGTATTCTACTATGTTAGAGCAGAACTGGGCCCTTCATCTCTTTAGACAATGTCCTCATTTATTCAATAACGGTGCACTGTGGTTGGTGACAGTGTGTCTTGCTAAGTCTTGAGGACACTGTATAATGGTCCTGGACCACTGACACTGATTTGGCTCCTCAGCAAGGGTGTTCAAGGCAGTTGGTGTTCTTTATTCAGTTCTAACTTAGGGTGTGAGGATTAGTAAATTTCCCTCACCTATGAAAAAAGGTATAGTTTGTCAAGCTGCACCTTAACCCATATGCTTAATTGTACATATATATATATATATATATATATATATATATACACACACACACACACATATATAACACTATATATATTATATATACATATATATGCAATAAGTCTGATTTGTTTAGTAACAAATCAGAGTTAAAGCAATATATGTTAATTCTAACCATTAATCTCATTAATCTTTGAAATTGGAACTTTTGGTCTAGTCAAATACATACTCATAAAAATATTTAACATTAAACAAAACTTCAGAATGTGACATACTAGATTCTAAATTCTTCTGGCATTTGTTTTCATGCAAGGATATCATCAAAAGATCAAATCATCTATTGTCTGATATGCAAAAGTTTGACAAATGTTTACAGAATGATGTGTTTTAATTGTAGGTGTATATTACAAATACCTGAAAAAATTTCTTAAAATCTGGTGCTTTGGATGAATCCCAGACAGAATAATTCAGAATTTATTTTAGGGGATGAGATTGTAGTGTCGGTGTCTGTTTTAAAGTTCCTCTGATAATTGTAAGGAGAAGTCATTAATCTGCCTAGGATAGTTACCCTTTTTCTATGGTAATATGTCACCATGAAGAGCTACTAAGTGACAGAAACATAGCCATTTATTTATGGGCAACTACAATTATATGGTTTTATTGATTAGGTAAATCACAAAAGCAAATAGAGTCTTCTCCACAGAACGATCTATACAAAATTTTTATCAAAAAGCAGTCAGTCTTTTTGGCTATAAGAATTCATGGTCAACTTTCAAGACATATTACTCAGGATTTGTTTAACATTCACACTAATGTATTCAATAAGTTTTTATTGAGCTCCCATTCTATCAAACATTTAGAGACAGTAGGAATTCAGTTACAAATAAAAGTGAATATTGCCTTCAAGGAGATAAGGTACATTAAAAATGTGCCTCATATAAAGCATTATAAATATATATAAAGCATTATAAATTCAGGAAGGCCACAGATATAATTAATTCTGTGATCAATTCTTTCTTGAAACAAAATGTTTTTGATTAAGAACTTGACTTTGTGTAGAGGAGAGAAGAACTCTCCTCTGATTTCATGTGGTCTCCTTGGCTGGATCTAGGAACTCAATTAACTACAAGAGTTGATTAATGAGAGAAAAGCATAAGCCTTTATTAACTTTCATGTTCTTTTCAAAAGAGAGTATAGTGTGTGTAAACCACCAAAGCACAATGCTTTTATACTTTTTAAACTAAGAACAGTAAATTTGTGAAGAAATGACAGGACAAACAAACATCTGGATTACAGTAGTAATCTCTGGAGATTTACTCAGAGAAATACAGGGGATGTGAATCTAGTAGAAGATATGGGTTATTTCAGAACTATTTTTATTCATATTCACTACAGTCTCAATTTTCAGTCTTGGTGATAAAAACTATTTTCCTTGGTATGTGCAGGACATCCCTCCAAAAAGAATTTTTATGGCTTGCTTCATAAAGGTCAGGTTAGGTCAAATGGTCCTTTCTAAAGTTATGTTTCCACAAGTGATTTCAACTTGGGTAATGAACCTACCAATTCACCATGCTCCTTTGAGTACAATGTATTCAATGGGCTTCTAAGGAAAAAAAAAATATCTCCCAAACCAAGAATACCCCAAAGTGAATTTCATATTTGAAGAAACCCATAGAATCAAAATGTAAGACATTCCTAAGGAAACAGGTAGAATAGGCTTAGAGATATTAAGTTATATTGAAATATGACTTTACAACTTTGCAGGTATGTTCTATTCTGAAGATAATGGAATTTCAGTCTACAAAGTTTTACCAGTTGGGTAACTATGTGATATTGTGACATGATAGTAGATTTTAAAAACTGCTTTATTAGCAAGATGAAATATAAATATTAGAAGCAAGGGACAAAATAATAAGATAAACAATGTATTAAGTTTTCACATAAGTCTAAGTACAAAATGCTAAAAATTTGAATGAGGTGATGCTTATAAAGCTGATGGAATATGGTGAAATTTACAACTTTTAGGGAGACAAAAAAAATGGGTGGTAGTTTACTATGCGAGTTGAACATAAAATGTGTGAAAACCGAACGGGTTAGAAACCCATCTCTTTATTCAGCAAGGATGAGTAGTAAAATGGCTATCCCTGAGGTATAAAATGTAAATAGAGTAAGTGTGAAGAAAGATAATGAGTTTTCTTGGAGGCATAAGGACTAAGAGAAAACCTGGTAGATAGGGGATGGGGACTATGATAAAAGTTATAAATCAGAGATAGCAAAAATAATTTTAAGAGAAAAATTAACATGCATTCTATTTTAGTAATAGAGTGAGGAATTGTGGTCATCAGTGGAGTCCAGTGAGTGGAAATCTACCCCAGCTCTTTTCATTACTATTGTGGAGTTAATTATGATTACAGTGACCAGGACTACAGCCTTAGAAGAAAAACTAAATTGAAATACACCTCAAGCAGGTTTCCCAGCCCCCAACTATTCAAAATCCCTTCTGTTTTCACAGATCTTATGTTCAACTCCCATAGTAAACTCCCCTCATTTTGTTTCCCTATAAGTTGAACATTTCACCATGTTCTATCAGCTCTAGGAGCATCACCTCATTCAACAGAATTCTAGGTTTGGTATGTAACAGAATTCCAGGTTGCATACCAAACTGCTTCTGTAATTCCATTTATAGAAGCTCCTTTCTTTTCATTGCTCAGGCCAACATTTTAGAGTCAATTTTGATTCCCACTTTTCTCCCTTGCTCAGAATCCCATGCATGATGAAATCTAGTTGACTCCCCATACACTATATCTATGATCAGATTACATTTCACCACCTTCTCTTTACCACCCAACTCTGAACCACAGTTCTCTGTCATCTGGACTGTTGGGATAGCCTCTGACTTCCCAGTTGCTGACATAACAGCCAGTGAGTCTTCCACATAAGATGAGTCTTTCTCATTGACATGCTCAGAACCTTCCAAGAAATCATTACCAGGAAAAAGGACAAATTCTTCACAAGGGCTTACGAAGTCCTATATCTATTACCTGCCTCAATTTCCTCCTCTCTCATGTTATCTCCTTCCCTCTGGTTTAACTAACACTTGACTTTTTCTTGTGCTTTCCTGCTCAAGTCATGTGTCTTAGTCTGTTCCTGCTGCTATAACAAAACACCTTACACTGGGTAATCTGAAACCAACAAAACTTTATTTTTCACAGTTCAAGAGAGGCTAGGAAGTCCAAGATTAAGCTGCCATCAGGTTCAGTGTCTGGGGAAGGCTCCAGTGATAGTGCCTTACTGCTGTATTGTCACATGGCAGAAAGTCAGGATGGCGAAAAGTGGCTAAAACACGCCTTCAAGCTTTCTATGTAGGCACAGATTACCTCCTAAAGCATAGAACTCCTTGTACATTGAATTTGAACATGAATTTTGGAAGGACACAAATATTCAAGCCACACAAGCATGCTTACACTACAGTGTATTTGCACTGGCTTTTTGTCTACCTGATGTACTTTGTCATCAATATCTACATACTTCACACTCATTTCCTTACTGTTTGCTCACAGGTCACCTTTCCAATGGGATCTGTCTTGACCAAAATTTAATACTGAAAATTTTCATCACGTTGGTCTCAATTTTCAATACTACACATTCTGCTCTCTATTCTGTGTGACTTTGCTAACTATATAATTTACTTCTATTGCTTATAATTTTTGCCTATCACACTCATGAGAAAATAAAGTGGTTCTCAACAAATTTTTCTTTGTGAATGCATACTTATGACTTCTTTGATAATTTATTTTGGTATGATAATTATAGTGCTTGAGGTTTTGTCAATCTAACAATGAGAAAGTTGAGAATTACACCATTATTAAACTATTTTCCTAGTAATTATTTTATTTTTATTTTACTTAAATAATTTTATTTTTAGTACCATATGGCTGACCAAAATTTTCCTTTGCTAAGCATTAAATACTGAAAATTTTCTATCAAACTTTGTCTTTCATGGAAATATTTCTTATCTTTCACCAAATATTCCCCTGGTTTTATCTTCATGATAGTACGTGTTTAAATGTCCCTCCAGTTTTCTGTGGAATACTTGACTTGCTCTGGTCAGTGAAGAGTGAGGGAAGGTTGGTGAGAGGAAACTTGGGATACCAAGGCTGCCAGATAATCCCATCTTATTATCTCAGCAATATTGAATATTATCTCAGCAATATTGAACAGTGCCTGCTCCATCGGCCTGGGTCCCAGAGAAAACAATGTGAACAAGAATCCTAGCTAATTCATATTCAATATGCAGTTTTAGTAGGAGAAAGTATTAACATTTTATCAGTAAGATTTTTCAATTAATTACTATTTCAACATAAACTCAGTCCTTTGGACAGTTGCATGATTTTATCCTACTATTATCTCATTCCTACCTAAACTTCACTTCAAATTTTTGGTAATAGATCTTTTTCTACTGAGTCTGAAACTCGCGGTCAATACCTGAAACTATTTTTTTAAGTGAAAATTCATTTATTCCTGGCTTTGTTCGGTAGAGGCAATGATTAGCTTGGTTTGAATAGACAGAGAAAAATACTGCATGTTTCAGATTGTATGGTGGGGATTCAAATAGAAACCTAAAATTTAACTCACAAAAATCATGAAAAATCAGTGTGGACTATATAAGAATTATAAAAATGGATTTGTGAAATAAGTGAAAGATAGGAATTAACAAAAGAGGGTGAAAGATCATTAAAAGAGGCATAATGATGAGTGTGAGAAACTGTAAAAGAAGCCAGTATAACAGAATACATAGACAATAATGGTATAAGATGAGGTTAGAGATGAAGGAGAATTAATACTTAGGGCTTTAGTCCCCATATAGCCATGGATTAATTTCAAGGTGAAGAACAAATGTCTTAAAGGTTTAGAAATTGAGAAGTAACACAGATAGATCTGTAATTTGAAAGTTTCACATGACTGCTTCAAGAAGAGGTTGTGATCCAGTAGGAGTAAAAGCAGGTCAGCTGACCTCTAAATGGCTATGACCTTGAGCCAGGTGAGAGCACAGTGGTTTAGAACAGACTTGTGCTGTAGACATAAGGGGAAGCAAAAGGCTTTGGTGGGTAATAGGGAGGCAGAATTCACTTGACTTAATAAGAAATGTACAATAGAATGAAGGAAAAGAAATGATTTGGTTAATTTCCAGACTTCTCAGGTATATGAGCAAATTAATTATGTTGTACTTCACAGAAATAAGAAAAAAACTGAAAGGGTCCCCTCAGGAGGGAAAGATAATTAGCTCACAGGAATCTCACATGCTTCTGATCTCTTGCAACTTTTTAAAATGTACACTATTTTTTTCCAACTAAATTATAAGGTGTTTATGACATCTGTTTGTTTACTGTGATATATAGTGGGCCAACAAATTCCTTGGTGATTTGCCACAAGGTATGAAATAAGGAAGAAACAAGCTCACATAGAAAAAAATAAACTTCTTGATGAAATAAATAGTGAGCATTTAAACCTTTGTTTCTGCAAGTGAAGATAAACAGTAATACCTTCCAGGATGAGATCACTTGTGTTTAGCACTAGGTAAAGATAAGGGCAGAAGGAAAAGCTAAACTTTCAGTCAGTCCCACATAATCTTATCCACTAAACTGAGCACTTGCCATTCAGAGGAATAATGTTCATATTTATTGCAACAGTATCTTGATATATTTTCTTCTAATTATCATGGGGAGGAAATTATTACATTTTTGGCTACCTAAGAACCACTTCATGCCTTGGCTCTAGGGATGAAGACTGAGACTCAAACAACAGTAGTTATTTTTTATTTGTTTGCAAAGTTAGAAAAAAATCCCTACTTGTCATGATCTCTACCTTAAAACACTCTTTTTTGTTGATTTTTTCTCCTGTTTGATGAAATACCATGCATTTTATTCAAACATATGGCAATAACTTGCTTGAGTCTAAACATGGGCATCTGACAGATCTTGTTCCTTGCTGAGAAACAATTATTTCAGTATAGCTTGACAATATGGCTTTTTCTCAAACATTCCATGCTTCATTTTCCCCTGAAGTAAGCATGCTGTTAAGAAAATTTACTCTCCCAGATCCTTTATTCAACCTTCAGCCATTACAAAAACTTTCTTTTCCCTAAATCCCTCTCAGATTTCCCTCTAGTGACAATAACAATACATTGCATCTACCGATTCAATATTGTTTAAAATCATAAGTGCTTTAATTTGTTCCCTTTGTGTAGTACTACCTCCTAGCAGTTAAATAAATCTAAAGCTCTTGTTTTAGATTATTACCTAGAACTCTTTTCATAAAAATAACATTTTCATTTTTATCTTATCCAATTTATGTGCCAATGCTCATAGAATGACTTTGATATGTATTTTTGTCAACTTTCCTTGAGCTTTCTCTAAAGTGACATACTGTGTGATCCCTCAACACGTGGAATATTTTCCTTTCACTCTCTAATCAATTGAGAAAATAATTTTAAAAAACTTTATTCAAAGTTATTTTTCTAGTTGGTCATAGATGTTTAAAATAATTCACATACTATAAATTAAATATATATCTTCACGGTCTGGTCATTTGTTCAAATACTTCTCTCTGCAATTTTGGTTCTCTGATTATTTTATCTTGACACATTTTTCTGTTTTGCTTATATTATGTCTTAATTAATGTAATATTTCCCTCAATATATAATGATACACCCACTTTTTTGCATTTCTTTGTATTCCTAAATGTATTGCCAAACCTCAATTTAACACTTGTTTCAATATCCCTTATGTAACCTCTAACATATATACTAGTTTTAGTAGAAAAGCATCCACTTACCATAATGTGCTGAAAAACTATGCTATCCTCTCGCACTTGTCTGCCTTCCTTGGTAGAATATTTATGCCACCACTACAAAGATTTGTAACTAGAACAATAGATATGATAGTTGTTCAACAATACACTTGTGAACTCAAACTGACATAAGAGGTCTCTGAAGGTTCCTTTGGATAGTGAAAATATTTCTAGAAGTAAATTATTGGAGATTTATATATTTACATATTGAATGGAATAAATGTTTTAAATTTTTATTGGTACATTATAATAATACATGATAGCAGAATTGATTGTTATATATTCATATGGGCATGCAACATAATTTGGTCAATTTTGGTAGAGGGGATACAGGCTCTGGGAGTAAAGAAACAGTGGACCATCTTATTTGTCATTCTTTATCAGTTGGTGTGTTCATGTTGATTGTTACAAAATAGTATTATAAAACCATGTGCAGTTATTTGTCATTTTTTCAGACTTTTACTTTCATAAAATTCATGAAATTGTTATTATTGTTATTTTAGGAATTCTGACTGAGAGGGCCAAATCTTGTTTGACATCCTTGGTACCTGGAAGAGCAGAACCATTATTTTTAGTTAGATGATATCAATTCTGGCTAAGACATGGTTTTAATAAAAGGATCACAGAGTTAATTACCAGTCAGTTTTTCATAATAAGTGGACTGAGAGACAAAGTTTCCTACGCTGAACTTAGTCAGGTAGTTCTAATTACACAGAATATGCAATTATGGCTATACGTCTTACTGCAAATTTCTGTATTTAATATTGCCAAATAATTTCCTGTGACACTCAAGTCCCTCCTGAAGGTATCATTTATAAAGCATGAAAAATAAATAAGAAGACAATAAAGAGTCAACAAGAATAGTCATATTCTTGAAGAGAATCATATCTTGAAAGATGTTACAAGCTTATAATTTCTTAATTTAGACCTTTTAACCAGAGAGCAAACAGTACTCAACACCATACAAGAGAGCTAAAATTGATACATCCTACAAAGATGTTTTGGACTGAAGAATCACATAATAGATATTGGGGCAATGATGATTATTAGAAAATTAGGGGTATTCCAGAAAGAGGACACTTGTAAAGAGGAAGTCTCTGATAGCTGAACGAGACATGTATGGGTAGACTTAAAATATTTCAACTATGCTCCCAACACCAGAGATCAGGATGCCATCCCAGAGTTAGAAAACACAGTAAGAATTCAACTCAATCAATTTCCTTTTAACACAAAGTGTTTCAGAACACTTTGAAAGAATATAAGGAGTCTTACAGGTAAAGAGCTCAAAAGTGCTTGACACTGGAGTGCAAGGCCAGGGAATCTTTGACCAGATTCAAAATGTAACACCCCAATGTTGGAACAAACTGACAAAAATTTTAAAGCAACTATTATAACTATTATCAATGAGGCATAAAAAAGATGATCATAATAAAGAAAAGACAGGAAAACTAAATAATACAACCTATTACAAGACCATTATGGAAGTTCTATAAGGGAAAATCAAAATATTTGGAAGTTATGTCTTGTAGATAGGTTTAAGAAAATTCAGTGAATTAAAAATTATGTAAATAAAAAGGTTAGTGTGAATAGAGATTAATAATAATGATAATAATTAAAAATAAAGCTAGAAATAAATATGAACTCAGGATTCTGAGGGACAGTAATAAAGTATTCAACCAAAATTCTTGAACTTAAGAGTTCCAGAAAACATAACTGAAAGAATGTACAAATAAACAATTTGAAGAAACAATGCTTAAAAATTTCTAAGATCTGTTAACAGCAATAAATTCACATAATTATGAGTTATGGTAACCCAAAACAAGATAACTAAAAACAGCCAAGACTAGGATCATAATACTCAAGAAACTGAAAGCAAAGGGAAAGAGAAAAAAATTGAAGCATCCAGAGGAAAAGGACATGTTATACATGATAATTCAAAAGCAAGCTGATTTCTTATTAAAAGTATTAGTTCCAGAAAATAATTAAACTACATATCTAAATTTCCAGGAGAAGAGGAGGCTGGTGACTTGGAATTACATAACTACCAGCATTATCCTTTAACTACAAAAGTTTTTGCAAATGAAACATAAGATTATTTATTTTATAGCAAGTAGTACTAAAGGAAATTATTCTGACTAATGGAACACATGACCCACACCTAATTTAAACCTTCAGAAAAAATAAAATAAAAATGTTTAATATCCGGATGCAAATCAAAGACTATTTCTCTTTACTGAAACCACATTAAATTGTAATGCAACAGAAAATAAAAACAATAAGCATTAAAATACAGAAGAAAATGTATAATTCTTATTTACATATACTTATTTATATAGGATATCCTAAATAATAGCAACCACTAGAACTAATAAGGGAATTTAACCTGTTCTTAGGGAAACAAGACTGCTGTATAAAATTAATCATATTAATTAAAGCTGAAAAATTGATATGAATTTGAAATTTTAAAAATTCTACTCAACAATGCATGCATAGAATACTTTGCAATAAAATGTGTAAGTCTGGTTCAAAGAAAACAAGTTATTGTTGCATTTAAAGACTACATAAATGAGACAGATGGATACCTATTTTCACTCAGAAAGTTCAGTATTAGTAAGATGATAGTTCTTCCCCAAGTGTTTTACATATTAAATCCTAACAAAAATTCTACAATTAATATAGTAGAAATTGACAAGATATTCCCAGAATTTCTCTGGAAGAGACTTAGAATATCCAATGTATTCTTGGAAAAGAACAAACCTTGCAATGGAGTCACTGGATGTTGATTTACTACATGCTGCAATAGTCAAGAAAATGTTTCACTAGCCTAATGATATAAAAATAAATAAAAATAAACAAGATGAGATCATAAATGGATCCTCACTTACATGATTTTAAGACAGTTATCAAGAAATCTTGCAAGTTCTAAGTCAGCCTCAGCAACAGCGAGGCAGTAAGCAATTCAGTGAGACCCTGACTCTAAATAAAATAAGAAATAGGGCTGGAGTCATGGTTCGGTGGTTGACTGCCCCTGAGTTCAAACCCCGGTATCCTCACCACCAAAAAAAAAAAAAAAAAAAAAAGAAAGAAAGTTTTTCAACTAGTAATTGAGTACACACTATGGAAAAAAATTGAGCATTGACAATCACTACAGACCATCCATACAAAATTAATATTCAATGGCTCATAGACTTTAATGAGAAAGTTATAAGCTTTTAAAGACAATCTAGAAAAATATATATAGACACTTGGCAGGTAGGTAATAGATTCCTAAACAAATCCTACAATTTGTATATTCTAAACCACTTTGTGATATCTGTTTGTTTTAAATTGTCTGTTTTCTCACACTGAAAGGTAATAGTATAAAATAAAACCTCCTCAAACACCTCACTTAATTGTGATCCCACCTTAATTTTCAGCATATTTTCTGTTAACTTAGTGAAGAAACTTTATGCCAAACAAGTAATAAGGAATGTGGTGTTAAAAGTAATGTTGTGAAAGCCCACTCATTGACTGAATTCTTGAGAATGAAAGTGTAATGCACATTGGATAATTTTCATAAAATGATTCAAGTGTATAAACAACATAAACAAAGATTAAATTCATTTCCTTAGAATAGAGTTAGCAACAAATTTTACCATTTCCTTTACTCAATGTTGCCTTCTCAGCTCCACCGAGTATCCATAAATTTGTCTTGTTTTCTATCATAAGAGCTTGTTTTCATGTAAATTTTTTGAGTAGAAAAAAATTTCTTTCATTTGTAAATTTATCACATTTTTGTGCTAATATTTCTTAACTAAAAAAAAAATTAAATGTATCTTGAGGGATGAAGATGAATCTCTGTGGAACAGCACTTACTAGAATGCACAAGACCCTGGTGTCTCTTTATATCTGATAGAGAAAACTCCCTCAGAATGGTCTTAGTAATGTAAGTTTTGGTTATTTTTGGCCTTTGGTGTGAATTTGGTTTATCAAGCACCAGAGAAACCACAAGAGACAACAGTGAAAAAAATTAATAGGATTTCTAAAATTGGAATTACACTGAATCAATACATCAAATTAAGTATTTATTGACATTTTATGATACCTAGCCATTGATTTTTATATATTGATTTTATAACCTGATACTTTGCCAAATTTTTTTTTCGAGACATCATTGTTTATTTGTTTGTTTTTGCGGGTCCTGAAAATTAAATTTACTTAAGATTGGTGAATAGGCAAAAAGCATATAGACTTATAAGTTTTAAGTGACACAAGAGCCTTCATGAAGGAAATGAAGACCCAAAGAAGCAGTTAAAGTCACTCACTCATATGTTGGCTTGGACAAAGAATAAAAAGTTATAAAAAAAAAAAGCAACTAAACATATAGAGCTTAAAAGATAAGAGTTAGTTTAGCAAGATCTGTAGAAAATTCTCTCAGTCTCAACTTCCCCTTCTATATATATATATATATATATATATATATATATATATATATTTTTTTTTTTTTTTTTTCCCCTTCTCTATATATACATATATATGTGTATATATATATATATATATATATTGGTTGTTCAAAACATTACAAAGCTCTTGACATATAATATTTCATACATTAGATTCAAGTGGGTTATGAACTCCCAGATGCCCTTCAATAGATTAATGGATAAAAAAAATGTGGCATTTATACACAATGGAGTACTACGCAGCACTAAAAAAAGACAAAATCATGGAATTTGCAGGGAAATGGATGGCACTAGAGCAGATTATGCTAAGTGAAGCTAGCCAATCCCTAAAAAACAAATGCCAAATGTCTTCTTTGATATAATGAGAGCAACTAAGAACAGAGCAGGGAGGAAGAGCATGAGGAAAAGATTAACATTAAACAGAGACATGAGGTGGGAGGGAAAAGGGAAATTGCATGGAAATGGAAGGAGACCCTCATTGTTATACAAAATTACATATAAGAGGTTGTGAGGGGAATGGGAACAAAAAACCAAGGAGAGAAATGAATTACAGTAGATGGGGTAGAGAGAGAAGATGGGAGGGGAGGGGAGGGGGGATAGTAGAGGATAGGAAAGGTAGCAGAATACAACAGTTACTAATAGGGCATTATGTAAAAATGTGGATGTGTAACCGATGTGATTCTGCAATCTGTATTTGGGGTAAAAATGGGAGTTCATAACCCACTTGAATCTACTTTGCCAAATTTGTTTATTAGCACTATCAGTCTTTTGGTAGAGCATTTTGAATCTTCTAAGCATAGGATTATATCAACTGAAAACAGTGATGGTTTAACTTCTTCCTTTTTCTATTTTTATCCTTTCTATTTCCTTCTCTTGCCTAATTGCTATCTAGAATTTTTATTCTATTTTAAATAGGCGTCGTGAGAATGGACATTCTTACCTTGTTCCAGATTTTAAATTATATTCTTTTAGTTTTCCCCCATTTACTATGAGATTGACTCTGCTGTTTCATATAGCCTTTATGATTTTGAGATTGATTTTTGTTTCTGTCATGAATGGGTGCTGAATTTTGTTGAAGGCTTTCTTTGTACCCATTGAGATTACTAAGTGATTTTCGTTTTTGATTCTCTTGTATGATGAATTTTATTTATTGAATTTCATATGTTAAACCATTCTTGCATCTCTGGAATGAAACCAACCCAGTTATGATATATAATCTCACGATGTTGTTGAATACAATTTACTAATATTTTATTAGGATTTTTGCATCTAAGCTAATCAGCAATATTAAGCTGTAGTTTTCTTTCCTTACTGTGGCCATAACTGGTTTTGCTATGAGTATGATACTGGTTTCACAAAATGGATTTGGAAGTGTTCTATCCCTTTCTATTTTGAGGAATAATTTGAGGAGTATTGGCATTATTTCTTTTTTAAAGATCCGAGAATTCATCTGATCCTAAGATTTTCTTGGTTGAGAGACTTTTTATTACTGTTTTTAATCTCATTACAACTTACTGGTCTGTTTACGTTTTGATGACCTTTTGATTCAACATTGGCAGGTTGTATGTATCTAGAAGTATATCCATTTCTTCTAAGGTTTCCAATTTATTAGAGTGTAAGTTTTCAATATAGTCCCTAATTATGCTTTGGATTTCTGTGATGCCTATGGTGATTTCTCCTTTTTAAATTTCTAATTATATTAATCTGCATCTTCTCTCTTTTTCTTTTGGTTAATCTGGCTTAGGGCTTTTCAATCTTCTTTGTTTTTTTTTTTTTCAAATAACCTACTTTTTGTTTTATCAATCCTTAGTAATTTTTATTCTATTCTCAATTTTATTTATTTAAGCTCTGATATTAATTATTTTCATTCTTCTACTCATTTTGAAATGAGTTTGTTGTTCTTTTTGAAGTGTCTTGAGATGTTTCTTTTTATTGATTTAAAAAATAAATGATGCAGAATGCATTAAAATTCTTATTACATGTATACAGCACAATTTTTCATATCTTTGGTTGTATATAAAGTATGTTGACACCAATTTGTGTCTTCATACATGTACTTTGGATGATGATGAGATATTTCATTAGGTTGTTTGTTTGGGATCTTTCTAATTTTCTTATGTGGGTACTAATAGCTATAAATTTTCATCTTAGAACTGCTTTTATAGTGTCTCAGAGGTTCTGATGTATTGTATTACAGTTTTCATTTGACTCTAAGAATTTTTAAATTTCTCCCCTTGTTTCTTCTTACTCTATATTTATTCAAAGGTGTACTGTGCAGTTTCCATATATTTATATAGTTTCTGTGTAGTTTTTAGTGATTTCTAATTTCATCCCATTAGGATCTGATAAGATGCAAGGAATTACATCATTTTTTTTTCTTCTTAAGTGTTGCTTTGTGATCTAAAATGTGGTCTATTTCAGAAAAAGTTCCGTGAAATGCTGAGAAGAAAGTGTATTCAGCTGTTGTTGCATGAAATATTCTCTAAATGTTTGATAAGTACAGTTGTTTTATAATATTTTTTCAGTTCCAAAAAATCTTTACTGAGTTTATCTCAGTGATCTTTATGTTGGTAAGATATGTGGGTTGAAATCTCCCAGTATTATTGTAAAGCATCTATCTAAGGCTTCAATCCAAGTAGAATCTCTTTTTATGTAATTAGTTGCATCCACATTGGGGACATAAATATTTACTATCATTACACCTTCTTGTTAGATTATTTTCTTTACTAGTTTGAAGTGACCTTCTTTGTCTCTTTTGATTAATTTTGGTTTGATGCCAGCTTTCTCAGAGATGAGAGCAGTTACTCCTGCTTGTTTGGGGGCTCCATTCACATGGTATATAAATTTCCATCCTTTCTCTTTCAGCCTGTGGCTGTTTTTGCCTATAAAGTTAGTCTCTAGTCTCTTACAAGCAAAATATAGTTTGGTATTGTTTATTTAATCCATTATGTCAACCTGTATATTTTAATTGGAGAGTCAAGACCATTTACATTCAATGTTATTATAGAGAGATATTTAATAATTTCTGCCATTTTGATTTATTTAAAATGTTTAATTCGGTTCTGTTTCTCACTTGCTTAGCTGCTGCTGCTCTTTAAATGAGATTTCTGTGCTCTGAGGTTTGTTTTGATTTATTCTGTTTGGAGTAATTCTTTCAATAACTTCTGTAGTCCTAGCTTAGTAGTGAGGAATTCTTTTAGTTTCTACTTATCTTGAAAGTTTGTTGTTGTTTTTAATTTCTACTTAGACTTTGAAGGATGTTTTGCTGGCTATAGAAATCTTAGTTTACAGTTTTTTGTTTGTTTGTTTGCTTGTTTGTTTTTTTTTCCTTTCAGAACTTGAAACACATGATTCCATGTGCTCCTGAATTTCAGAGTATGAGCTGAAAAGTAATTCTGATTGGCTTCTCTATAAATAAGAACTGAAGTTTTTCTCTTTAGGATTTTAAAATTCTATTCTTTTCCTGTATATTAGACATTTTAATTGTTGTGAAGAGGTTCTCTTTTGGTCTTGTCTATTTGGGGTTCTGAGAATTCATGAATCTGCAAGTCCACCTCATTCTCAAGGTTTAGAAAATATAATGTTAGTATTTCCCCAAAGAGGATGTTTATTCCATTAGCATTCATCTCAGGACCCTCCTCAATTCCAGTTCTTCTTAAATTTTGTCTCCTAAGGTTGTCATAGAGTTATTGTATATTTTGATCTGAGTGTTTGTTTTCTTTTCTTTACTGTCCAAATTGCAAGACTGGCCATTTTGTCTGCCAACTCTGAGATCTTGTCTTCAGCATAAGCCACTCTATTAAACCTTCACCTGAATATTTTATTTGATTTATTGTGTCTTTCATTTCCAATATTTATGTTTTGTTCTCTTTAAATATCTGTCTCCTTATTGAATTTCTTATTAATATTCTGTACTGACTTCCCTAATTCATTCAGCTGTTTTCCTAGAATTCACTGATCATTTTTACAACCATTATTTAAAATTCTTTATCTGATATTTCATCCACCTCAGTGTGTTTGGGATCAATTATGGTGCATTATAAACTTTAGGAAGCATTGTGTTACTGTCTCTTTTCATATCTCTTGTATTCCTATGTTGGGTTTTATTCATCAGTTGGGATGGATGTCTCTTCCACTCTTATGTGTGTGTCTTTTTAGGGCACATTCTTGCCAGAGCGTCCTAGAGTGATATACCTTGAGATCCCCTCATAGATGTGGTATCTACGAATTTTGTGTTAATTCTCTAAGTTCTTGATGTAGCTGCGGATGTTCATAAGTGAGACCTAAGGGCCCAACCTAGCCATTTCTGCATAGAGCCTTGTCATTAGTTTGGGGGTTTATCTCTTCTATTTTTTTTCTATAAAAGTATAGCTGATGTATCAGTATCATTAATTTCTGTGTGGAACAAGGTTCATTGTCTTTTGTCTGAGTTTCATTCAACAACAGGGTCCCTATCCTGCAAACTTGTAATGTCCTTTTAGGTTCTCAGCATCTCCCAGAAATGGTAGAAACAACAGTAGAAGCAACTAATGCAAAAGATATACAACATTAAAATAGACACCTGGTTCCTATTATGGCCTCTACAACTCGAATTACCACATGAACAAGAATGGTGGGGTTAGCCATTGCCAGTAGCAATATATATATATATATATATATATAACCATGAGTTAGATCTGGCATTAAAGGAAGCAGCAGGTGTCAACTGTATCATCAACAGCAGTAATAATTGGAACAACATGAAAGGTGAAGGCAGGATTATATAATTTGTTCTAAAATATGCTGAAAACATACTTCATTAAGAGAAAAGAAATGCTATAGGAAAGTAAAAGAGAGTTCAAAATATTTGAAATGTGAACAAAAAGAATGTAGAAAATATGTAGCAGGTGATGATTTTAAGGAAGGAGAAAAAATTTAAGAAAAAAAAGTAAAAGGAGAGAAAAAAATTTGACTATTAAAACAAGAAGAAAGAAGAGTGAAAAATAAGATAAACAAAACTAAAGTAAGCCCAAAACGCTGAATCTCAAAGACAAGGCAAGGGGAAATAGCTACATTTAAAAATTCTAAAAATAAGAGAAAAAGGAGCAGGTAAGTATATGTATATATGTCCTTGAACCAACCAACACAGCAAGAACAACAGAGAGAGAAAAAAAAAATAATGGGGGGGATTCTTAATGAAAAATAAAAGAATCATCTCCACCGAGGTGGTGAAAATAGTCACTAAGAATGTATGGTTACTGCCAATGTCCAACTGCCCATCTTTCTGTTTCTTCTTGGGCTCTGTACTGAAAGCATGGGAGGGGAAAAGACAGAGAGAAAGAGAGAGAGGGGGGAGGGGAGGGAGGGAGAAAACAAAGGATGGGAGTTGTTAACTTCTTTCTCTTTATATGTTGCTCACTGATCTCCCAGTTGGAATGGTCTAAAACTGAATCTAATTGAAATAACTCTTGGTTTCCCTTCCAATCAGTATAAAGTAGGATGTAATGGGAAACACTAAGGCTTGGAGTTTAGTCTGCACAGACCAAATTAATGCCCTCCCAGGGTGGGGTTGCTGCAATGTTATATGAAGGGAATTCTTTGGACTGGGATTTAGGTTTATTCAGGCTTTAGAGGCTTTGTTGGGTGATACCTGCACTGGAAGATTCATTCAATACCCCTATAGGGCTAGCTGATGCCAAACTCTCTTGGAAGTCTGGATCTCAGAAATCTCCTCAAGAATTATACTTGTGGGTTGGGGAGCCAACCCTCCTCACACTCTGCTGCCCACAGTCTTCCCAGACTCAATCCCACCTATTTAGATTTCCAATCCTCTTCAGCTTGGCATGTGTACTGTCAGACTCAAAGGAAAATCCCCATTCATTTTTCTGACTTGAATATCCCTGTGTACAACCTTCTTTGTGCCTATTTCGCTGACATTCTGCTAGCTACACCCTAAGCCACATAGTATGCATTTGCCAGGATACCAAGCAATGATTGCTGTGATCTCCTGGGCTTTGCAACACCTGCAGCATGGTCATCTCAAGACAGCTTCTGCCTCAGCTCTCCCTTTACCAGTTGAGAAATACAGAACACCAGTTCATGGCACAGTCTATGGATCAGCTAAGTTGAGGCTGCTTTTATGATCTACATGTTTTTCCTTACGAAACCTGTCCATTGGGTTTCTCTCTGTTATCCACCCTATTCTATGACAG
The DNA here is from genome assembly GCF_045843805.1 of Urocitellus parryii. NCBI lineage: Eukaryota > Metazoa > Chordata > Mammalia > Rodentia > Sciuridae > Urocitellus > Urocitellus parryii. Next base: position 24,387,599 of record NC_135537.1, on the reverse strand, counting down.
ATTAGTATTGTTTATGCTACTTCAACTTCTGCTGCTATGATGTATTCTTTCTTCTGACTTCAATGCCCCAGTATTTCCAAGTCTCTAAGACCCTCGACTGTCCAATATTGAATTTTAGTAAAATCCCTCTTTCACCCTAAGAAGTATTCCTGTTTTTTGAATCCCAAGCCACAGAAGGAATGCAGACTTCTTCTACTCTGCCATCTTGAACCTCCTTTGATTATTTCTTTAACTTTACCTAATTGAGCAGCCCTTCCTTGTCAAACTTTTCTTACATAACTTTCGTCAAGTTATATTGGTTTATTTAGAAAAACCTTCTCACATATAGTATAGAATTATTTTGATAGGAATCAGGCATTTCTTTCTAACCATGTTAATATTTGGTTTGAAGTGTTATTGATTTTTTAGTGCTCTAGTTATAAAGCTGTAAGAAATTTGAATGATTGATACTTACTTCTATTTTTCCATAATTATATTCTTTTTCTTTTATTAAATATTTTCAAAGCATAAAATTTTATCAAGCACATATATAATTCAGTTACAGAAAATATAAATAAACCACAGTTTTGTTCTGGTTTGTTTTTTAGACTATGGTTTTTATCTGAAATAACTCTCAGTCTTATTGGTGCTACAGAAATGGCCTAGCTGAATGTATTTTGGTTTTGTTCCCTGTCAATTTAGTAAGTTATAGAAGCATGTCTATTCATACCTAAAATGGCATATAATCTTTATTATTATCCAGTGCCATTTTTTTTTGCTTTCTATGTACACAATTACATCACCTGCAAAAAACAGATATTTTTTTCTTTCTTCACATCTTTGTAATTTTGCAACCTCTAATTTATTTCATTTGCTAAGTTTTTTATTAGAATATGAAATAATGGTGCTAATATGCTATTAAAGGAAATATTTTTCAATTTAAAGATGTGAAGATTTTTGTAGACTTTATGTTTTGACTTCCCTTTTATCTCAGTGTAAAAAAAAATCTATAAATGTATGATGACCTTTAGGTAACACTTTAGTCTGAGATAACTACATGATATCTTCCTTTTTAAGATAAAATGTTAAGTTCCTTCATTAACCAGTTTCAGTAACTTGTATTTTTTTAAAAAATATGCATTTCACTGGACACTGTCATAAATCTGAAATTCTAGCTCCTCTGCCAAGTGAGGCAGGAGAATCACAAGTTCAAGGCCAGACTAGACAATTTAGTGAGATTATATCTCAATAAAAAATAAAAAGGGTTGGGGATACAACTCAGTGGTAGAGTGCCCTTGGTTCCAAGATTGTCATTATGATTAGTATTGCTTTTTATCCTAGCGGTATTTTGCCTGATTCTAACATAGCTGTACCATTTTTACTTATTTTTATTCTTTGGTTAATATTTGCTTAATATGTTTTAATTCTGCAGCCTTTGATAGAATTATTGCTCTAGTTAAATTTTTGTTGCTGTGACCAAATGACCTTACAAGAACAACATAGAGGAAAGGAAATTTACTTGGAGCTCATGGTTTCCAAGGTTTCAGACCATAACTTTGGGTCCACAGTGATATAGAACGTCATCCAAAGGGATGTGGTAGAGGAAAGAAGTTCAGGACATAGCAATCAGAAATCAGAGAGTGCTTTGCTCACCACAGAAAAAATACAAACCCCAAAGACAAGCGCCTGATGACAAATCCTTCAGTCACATCCTACCTACCTACAGTTACCAACCAGTTAATCTATATCAGCGAATTAATTCACTCATTAGGTGAAATCATGGCCCAATCATTTCACCTCTAAAGTTTTGCATCTTGTATATATGTATGTATATGTAAAAGGAGAAAGATAAAGAATAGAAGACCAGAATAACTTCACAAAGTGTAATTATAATTTTTAATATTATTAATGATTTTAATTTCTTGTTCAACAATTAAAGGAGCTCTTGATGTAGTAAATTTAAAAACAGCCTCCTATTTCCCACCTATTTATACCTTGGCACATACACATGCATACAGTGATATTTTACATGAGTATTTTGTTTATAACTTCATTTTGCAATTTCCAAATAAAACATTAAATTTCATAAAATCAACTGTTTGCTGGATTTATCTATATGTTTTTTTTTTAAAAAAAAACTTTTCTTACATTTTTTTGTTGATCTTAAACCTTTCATCTGTAATATGTGGTCATTTAAAAGCTTATCTTTTTGTTTGAGATCAGAAGGTTCATTGCCACAGTCCGGCTGCAGCAAAATAACCTGGTGGTGGTGGGGGGGGAGGGGGTGATGACCAACTTGTGTAGACTGATTCAGCAGGAGTGGGAGCCCTTTATTGTAGGACAACAGAGGTATTTATACATTCCACATGGCTTATCTTAATTAACATAAACTAGATACAGCAGTCAACCAATAAGGAAACTCCACACTTAATGGCTGGCTGGCTACATCACAAACCACTCCCTCTGGCAAAATGCCAGGCGCCATCCTGACTTGTTTACAGACTCTAAGAGTTCATTATGCTGTATTAATTTCTCATGGAATGTTTTCAATACTCAGTTATAATTAAAAATTTCAGATGCAATTCCCTTGATTATTACCATCTTCTGTATTACTTTTCCTGGAAGTCTTGTAAATTTTTACTTTTTTTTAATTCTGTTGCCCACTTTTGTTAGCTTTCCATTTATTCTTTTTAAATTAATGTTTGTCTTCCTGGGCTGTATTCTGATTCAGTTAAAGTCTATACTTCTGTTTACCCACTCTTTAACCTATCCATTAGATTTAAAATCATTCATCATTATAGATTTTATTTTGCTATAATTGTTGTTTATGTTGTTATGTTATCAATTTAATTATCTAATCTTCATTTTTCTTTTTTATTTCTTATATTTTCATAACTTTAACTTTTTTACATATGTAACAATTATTTTATAGTCAGAGCTTGGTAATTACTAATTAATTGAGACATAGGTCTGATTCTGTTGTCTGTTGTTTCTGATGTTCCTCACTCATGAGGCCAGTATTTTCTGCTGTTATTTTAATGCTTTATGATACTTTTTTAAACAAAACACTTTATATGTAATTCATTCACAGAATTTTTGAGGCCTATTTAAATTTATTTTCCTTCAGGTGAGATTTTCTTTTGATTCTACCTTCACTTAGGGGCTCTATTATTGGGAATAGTGAGGGACTCTTTCCATAGTTTCAATTTATTACAGATCACAATCTTGTTAAGGAATATTTATTGGCTTACTCCCAGTTCTAATATTAATCGGAGGCATGCACTTCCCTAACTCACTCATATTTATTTGGCCATGTGTTTTCTTTACTATTAAACAGGTGAAAATGTTAGTGTGATATTCCCTAACATAAACTTCAATAGGTATTAGCTGGTTTCCTGAAAGCTTTCAAAGCCTAAAATGAAAAAAAAAAATCTATAACCAATATATCTGCTGATTTCATGAATCATTTCAAGCAGATCCAAAGTCCTGAACCAAGACACTCAGAACCTCTATAGAAGGTAGAATTCTAAGATGAGCCCCAAGACTCCCAGCTCTTGATGTACACACCTTATATAAGTCCTTCCCTTTGAGTGAGGTGGGTCACTGTGTATATGATGGGATATTCACTACTTTGATTAGGTTATGTACATGACAATAGAGGTAGGAGTCATTCTAGTTTTACAATGTGTGACATTGTCAGAAAGACAGTAGAATGAATTAGACGTAACTTTCCTATGTTCTTAAATGAATACACAACAGTGTAACTCCACATCATGCACAACCACAAAAATGGGAAGTTATACTCCATATATATATGATATGTCAAATATATATTTTACTTCCATGTATAAATAAAAAGAACCAATGAAAAAATGTGTGATGCTGTTAAAGCTTTCTAGAGACAGATTTTTGTTTGGCTTTGAACAAGTTAATTGCCATTTTGTGTGAGGGTATATATAAGGTAAACAACATAATGCAAACCTCAGATAAACTTTTAAGAGCTTAGGGAGGTCCCCAGCTCACACAGAACAAGAAAATAAAATCCATTCCTACAACCAGAAAGAGAATTCTGCCAACAAACCATGGCCATGAAAGATGACCTTAAGCCCCAGGTGAGACTGAAAACCTAGTCATACCGTGGTCTATTCCTGGTAAGACTCTGGGTAGAGAACTCAGCTAATTGGGCCTAAACTGCTGACCCAAAAAAGCTGTTTTAAAACACTTTTTTTTTCCTGTTCAGTTAGGGTAAAATTCATAGTAATTTTTTATAAGTCATAGAAAACTTATATACCATTGGACATAAGTTGAACTCCAAAATTTAGATACAGTAAAACAAACAACAAAAAATACTTAATACTGCAATTTCATGATAAAGAAATACTTATTACTGTTTGCTACAAAATATTTGCTGTTGTTTTTAAACAGTAGCGGATTATCTCTACAGTATGCAATTACATTCTCAAAACTAATTTTATTTCATTTTCTTTTGTTTTGTCAACCACATGTTCAAAACAAAATCCTAGGTGAGGGTGTTACAGTTTAGACATGAGGTGTCCTCCAAAAGTTCACGTGTGAGACAATGCTAGAAAGTTGAGAGGGAGAATTATTGGGATATAACAGTCTTAACCTAATAATGATTAGATTAGTTCTCTGATAAGGATTAGATAAGTAGTAGCAGTACCGTGTACAGTGTGATTGGAGGAAGTAGGTCCCTGGGGCATGCCTTTGGAGTTTATATTCCGTCTTGCTAAACAAGCTCTCTCTCTCTGCTTCCTGGTGGGCATGTTCTGAGACTCCTTCTTTCACCTCACTCTTCCACCATGACATCCTGCCTTACCTCAGATCCTAAGGAATGAAGTCTGCTATCTATGGACTGAGACCTCTGAGACTATAGCCCCCAAATAAACTATTCTTCCTCTAACTGCTCTTGTCAGATCTTTGGTTACAATGGGAAAAAAAAAACTGACTAAAACAGAAGGTTAGCTCCACAGTTGAAGTTATAAATTTTCTGTGTTATCTTCCCTTTGGATGTTGACTTCATTTTCACTTTGTTCTCCTTTGCAATTGAAAATCTTTATGGTCCCACTTCTATGTTAGAATTTTCTGCTGCAGTTTCCCACCGTGGTCAACCAGGATATTAATTCTTGTCCCTAGATCCAATGTGTACATTAAAGAAAAAGCTTAAGGACCCCAAATTTGACAAAAACCAAGGGCAAACCTAGCTTTAGTACTCTTTAAATCCTCATATTATTATCTTCTCTCTTGTTTGGTTTGCTTTTGTAATTTATTCTCAACTTTGCAAACCTGATTAACCTATCATATATCTGTTTATAACATCTGCCTGGTCAAAACTAAAAATTTCAAAAGATTTACTTTCAAAAAATAAATAATTAATGCAAAAGCATTTTTACTCATGGATGTGATATTCTGTGAGCAATTTCAAATTTAATTTATTTTATAATTCAATGCTTAACTGTTTTCATTTTAAATTTTCTTTGATTATACAAAAATTTTCAAATATAAAATAGTTTTCATAATGAGAAATTCTCAAGAAATCTTTATTACCGTGAGACTATCATTTTTTAAAAAAGATTTTTCAACTGATAGTATTATCTTGGTGTGTGCTAAAGATTATTTTTATTGAAAACTTTTCTATATTCCAGGAATAATTGGGCATCTCACTGAAACAAGTATTTGACATGCACAGTAGCAGACAAATATTGCATAACTGAAGTAGTTCTAACTCATTCTATCTAGTGATATGGGCCTGTCACTCACATTGTAAATGGTTGAAATTTTTATTCTCCAAAATAAATACCCAAAACAATACATAAATGACCAGTCAATACGTCTTCAAAAGTGCTTATTCCATATTTTCCTGTCTCTGTGGAAAACAGTAAGCTCAGCCTTATGTGCATGCTGTATATGACAAAAAAAAAATCATTTCTATAGTGCCAGGCAAAATTGCACAGTAACATGTCTGTAATCCCAGTGGCTCAGAAGGCTGAGGCAGGAGAATTGTGAGTTCCAAACCAGCCTCAGCAACCTAAGCAAGGCCTTAAGCAACTTAGGGAGACCTTGTCTCAAAATATAAAATTGGCAGGAGAGGTAGCTCAGTGGTTAAGAATCCCTGGGTTCAATCCCCAATACAAACAACAACAAAAAAAATAATTCAATAGTCTAGATATGTTCCCACAAAAACAATTTACTTACATGGAAATACCACTATCATTGTTCTTTTATTGTTTCTTTACTCCTTTTTTCCCCCATGGAAAATATTTATATTCACCCTACATGATACTGGTGCAAATACCAATTTATTAATTCAAATATATTTATTTATTGAGTCTTTTGCAATATGGAGACAAGTATACTCAAAATAGATTAAAACTTTTGCTCAAAAGAACTTATATCTAATAGGAAAGGCCAAACAAGAATTATTAGTACATTAAAGATGAGAATAAACAGGGAAGATGAATGCAGCATAATATGGATAATTGTAATTTAAAATAAGGTAGTCAGGAAATCACTAAATAACTCACCGAAGGATAGGAAAACTTGTAGATAAGATAATAGTTTCTAAAAGTATGAATATAGAGAATTGATCGAAAAGGAACATTCCAGAGTGCCTCACTTTCAAGCTGAAATCTGCATCAAGACTGAGTGAACGAGAATGAATGAGCGTGCATAAATAGTCAGATAATTGTCCATGTCTGGAAGACAACAAGTCTGAAGCCCTGAAGTAAGAGAGTGCTGTGCATTTCAAAAATTGAAGAAAGACAGAAGTGAATGGAGCTATATTCTGAATTGAAGAATACTAGAGCATTCTAGTCTACTAGAGTATTGCTAGAGTAGGTGTCCTTCATTTTCTCTGCCTACAATATGTTTTTCCCCATTACTAGTATGAAAACACATGTACCCTCCGACCAAGTTAATAAATAAATGTATTTTAAAAACAAAATAATAGTAATGAATATGCCCTTTTTTGGTACTTTCTCATTATATAAGCTTCTATACATTGCAGACTGACCATAATAAAATGATTAGCACTATAGACAAAGTTCTAAATTACACAGCCTAAAGAATAAAAATATGATGCTTGAATATATTTTCCTGTGCTTCACTGAAAAAAAAAAAACAATTTTAGGAGTTGATAAATCAGCTGTATTTGCTACAAAATGAAAAATAGCTATATAGTGAATAATATATATCTTAGATATATTATGTGTTCATTTTGAAAGAAGAATATGAATGAAAATGATATTGAACATATTAACAAAATGAGGAAGCTTCCAAAAAATAGAAGAAGTAAAGTCTCTATTAAAACTTTTCGGCAGTATAACTGAAGATTATATTTCTTCAAGTGAATATTATCATATTTTTAAATGCATAAAACTTACTCTACTTCCTCAAATTTTTATAAGAATTTGCTTTATTAATAAACAGAAATATCTTTATGAGAGGTGTCAGATTGTTGAGGAAGAATTTTTTTGACAAGCCAAAAAATGACTAATTTCTCATTCTGAGTTAAATAAATTGGCAGTTCTTTATTATGCTGTCCTTAGAAAGCATGTTATTAAATGAGTCCACTGTAATTACTTCCAAAACTAAACAAAAAAAATCAATCTATCAATTCTAAATAGTAGTCATAGCCTTACTTAAATATTACACTTAAAAACTGTTCTTTAAAATGTCATTGTTTGTGTAAGTATGTGTATATGTATGTGTTTCTTTGTTTTACTTTTTAGGAGATAGCTGATTTTATTGTAAGAACAGCCTGCCATGGAACAAGTGACCTGTTATCACCTTCAGGAAAGGAGTCTGACTCCATGAGGGGCAGTAGTCATAGGAAGTCAACTAGGTCATGGCACAAGACTCCAAGAAGTTTATGGCTCACACAGGCAAGCACTGGATGGAACACCACTTCCCACACATAGAGAAGATACAGAGTAACATGAGTTTGAATAGTGGGCATCAGTACTCCATGGCCAGTGGTTATCATCCTGCAGCCACTGTACAGTCATAGTCTTCATCAACCCTCTCAGGCTGCAAGCAAAAGAAGCTGTTCTGTCTCCATAGAAAATGGGTTCAGTAGCAAAATGGCACATGCGCTTAAGCAGAACTAAGCAGCACACACTGAGTTTCAAACTGGGAAAGATATTCCCAGCACAGGCTGTGAGGGCTCAGTATCTCTTGGCAAGCAAGTGTTCCAGGCCTAGGGTTCAGACTTACACAGCTAAGCAGAGGTGGAAAGACTGCATGTGTGTGACTGCCTTTCCCAACACTAGCCATATGGCAAAATCACTTCTTGGCAGGCAGCATTCCAACATGACTCCCAAGACACCTGCCCCCTGGTGTACATGCCCTTGCATAAAGCCCTTCCCTTAAATGAGGTGGAACATGTGACTTGCTTCTAACCTACAGACTGTGAAAATTTGATGTGATTTTTGCAAATGTAATTAAGGCTAATCAGTTGACTTTGAATTCATCTAAAGGGAAAGTCTCCTCATTGGGACTGATGTCAGATTTTCCTGACAGATTCTCCAGCTGGCTTTGAAGAAGCAAACTGCGTGTTGAGTTGTGAGAGGACCCCCTGGCAGGAATTTGTGAGTAGTATCTAGGGGGTTGATGTGTTAGTCCTATGGTCACAGGAAACTGCATTCTGCCAAAACCTTTGGGCTTGGAAGATGAGATAGTATTCTGATGAGATAGTATCACTGACTGTACCCTATTGCCATCTTGTGTGGCTGTGAATCTTGCTAAGGATCTTGCTAAGACATGCCTAACCTTCTGACCCACAGACCCACAAAATTGGTGTTGTTTCAACCTTTGATTTTGTGGTAATTTGCTACAAGAAAAATAAAACTTTCTTTAACTGGGATTTAAGCCTTAGACTTCCAGAAATGGAAAAAAAAAATGAATGTGTTATTTGCTTTACCCACTTTTAACCCCAAATCCTACGCTTGCCCCCCCATACACCTATACATATGTCATCAAAATTCTATTTTTAAGTTTTCTCAGGTTTAGAAGCTTTAGTAGCATTTAATTTTTGTTTTTCTCTTTCAATAATTCCAAGTACTTTGCTTTTTAGAAAATAGGGGAATAGAATCATTTAATGAAACAAAATGTTCCTATAAATTCAGGTACCTATGACTTCATTTTTCATTCTAATAATGATTAATTGAGCATTTATTTTTATTAACTGTATAAACATGCAATTAATTAAATTAGCTATATTGGATATAGAAAAGATCAATAAACGGTGAATAAATACTGAATTATTTGTGGGGAGTTTACAAGCAGTTTACAATCATTTTACAATACATAAGCCTTGCAAACAACAAGAAAAGGAAAGCAAGGTTAAAAAAAAGCATTTTTTTCCAAAGGTGATGTCTCAATGTCATATTGGACTGCCAGGTTTGATATTGCCCTGCCTCATCTTAGAGGCATCAGCCTTAGCCAAGCAGCACCTCTTCCTCTCAGGAAGGGATTCCAGGTTCATAGACCTTTTGAAGAAGCTCAAAGATGGCAGCCTCAGCCAGACAGTGTCTCTCTTCAGAGTCTGATTTTTAGAACTGTGAAGTCTTTTCTTCTCACTTTTTAAGTTCTTCTCTTTATTACTTTTGTTTCCTTACCACTCAGGATGGTAATTTCTTCCTGCAGTTATGATCTCCACAATGCCTTAGAATTCTTAGTATTTTTACTCATTTTTCTATTGATCTGTAAGTTTCAAACGCTGCAAATCATTTTTTGGGGGAAACAAATTTTTGTTAGGGTTTTGATTTTTTTAGATTCCTGACCATATTCTAAACCTCATCTTTTCTTAAAGACCTTCCCCCTGTTTCTTGTTCCTGGCAGGGGTACCTCTTCCCTACTGATGCTCATTAATACCATCTGCTTGGAAGAAAACTGATGCTTTATTGTTTGGTAAATATTTGTTCACATACCCCCTTTTCTTAGAGTCCTCTCCTACTTGAGAATTAATGGCAGTCCCTTGGACCAACAGTCTGGACCAACAGCTCAGAATGGTCTTTACCTGAAAGATGACCACAGAGGTCACACTCCCACTGACACCAAGAAAGGTGGGAAGCACTGGGACTTTGTCTACCAAGGTAAAGGGAACAAATCTCCAGATGATTAGCTTCTAATATTAACAAGGCAAAGGGAACAAATTGTCAGATGATTAGCTTCTAATATTAACAGCAGATCTTTTGGGGCCTCTTATCTGATAATAAAATAAAAATCTTCTCATTTCTCCCACTAGAATAATGTAATGCCCTAATTACTTCTTTTTTAATATGAGAAACTAGGAAGGCAGAAACAAATCATTCACAGTTGATTTAATCCATAAGTTCATTGGTCTTTTTCTAATTTGAAAAAGAATGCCAAGAAAAAAAATCTGTTAGTGAGGAGGACCTCGATCTTTAATCATTGGTCGCATGTTAGTCCTCTGAATTTTTTTTTTTTTTTTTTGTGTGTGTGGTTTGTAGAATGGAGAAGTTGGAGCAAAATAGATCTGTAAATAATTTTAAAATCTATACAATGCTTAATTATCTTATATCCCCCCCCCAAAGAATTGACTTTTTAGGTTTCAAGAATATGTCTGTTTGATTCCATCTGAATTGTTGGGGTTTGATGCATGTAAAAATTGTATATTTAAAAAAGCACCCCAGGTGATTTTTATAGTCAAAGTATGGGAAACATGGGAATAAATCAATGAGTTTCTACCTTATGAGAATCATAATAAATTTGTATTTATTTAAGGAAAACTTTCCATGGGCTATGTCCTCAAGATTTTGATTTATTAAATAAAAAATGAAGCCTAGACATCTTTTTTAAGCACCATATTCTGATATGTATTTGAGGCTGCAAACTACTGAATGAGTACAGCTGAATTCAGAACTTGGAAACACACTATTGAAAACCTCCTGCCTTCATACCCGTGATAACACAAAGCACAAAGCACATTCTAGGAAGGAATAAGACAGTCATTACATTCTTGACATTGCTTATGTGGTAACTGATAACACTGCTCAAGTAAGGATGTTCAGAAAATTTCTCTAGTTTGGTCAGAGATCTATGGTTTCTCTATGCCCTTCATCCTGAGTCCTAAGCCTCAGAAAATCAAGTAAATATTGTCACAGCCCAACTGATCTCTGAACTCCTCTATTCCTTCCCCCAAGCCTGAAAGGCAAGCACTTGTAGAGGAACTCAGATTTAACTAGAGGATTGAAGATATACACTTATCTCCATTCTGTCAATATCCTGTTCAGGAAAGTTAATAGAGTTAATAGAAGGGAAGCTTCTATTCATGGCAATATGATAGATTTAATAGCATGAAAAACTGCAGGTTTAAAAAAAATCCAAAAATGCTGAACAAGAAAAACATCTTTTTTGTAAAAATATGATTTTCCAAAAGTTAAGAGCAGAACTCTCATAAACACATAAAATGAACTTTCATCAATAATTTATTAACAAACAGTTTGAGGGATGTGGTAAGATGATAGTAGTTCCAACAATATTTGAGGAAGATGGATTTATATATTCCAACAAGAAATATATTTTAAAATATTATAATATTTACTAGTATTATAAAATTAAAGTAATAAATAGCAATAAATTATATAGTCTGGCATTATCTATTCTACTGAACAGAAATCATTTTTATTGCCATCTGACAAGAATTCTTTTTATTGCATTTGATTTTCTAGAATATAACCTCTGCACTTAGCAAGTTGTAAAATGGTTCAAGCAATAGTAAATAGAATACCAGACACATATACATAGCCCTAGAGAAAAAGATAATTACTTCTAGGCAATACTCAGTGCTATAATGAAAAAAGCGCCTAATATAGTCCATTTTACAAACTTACAAGTTTTGGATATTTTTTTCCTTTTTTTGATCATAAATAATCTTTTGATCGTAAATAATCCTCAAAACTTATGAGAACACAAAAGAATGGTCTTATTATATACCATTTATATAGCTATACCAACAGTTAATTAAGATGTTAAATCTCCTCATACTTGTCAGCAAATGAAGAGACATTTGACATTAAGCAACTGCTAGGCCAGAAAATTTACATGTATCTAGAGATTTTATAAGAAATCCAGGATTATGTTTTCAATAGGATTCATTATTTGCTCTTGTATATAAGGTTAGGCAACCAAGGCCAAAATATACACCTTCATTTCTTTTGAAGTCATAACATTTGCATGATTGAAGTTACTTTTCCTGCTGCTTATGTGTCTTGGAACCCCGTTAGTCATAGAACAGGTCAATTTTCTGTGAAGGCTTTGCAAGTAGTGTTTCCCCATATAAAGTACAACACTTGATCCTTAATGGCAGGTATATTAGACCAGGTTACTTGAGTGGAACAAATTTAAATTTAGGGCCTTGATTACTTAATTTGTTGCCCAGTTACATTCTACTAAAAAGGTAGACATATTCTAATTATACCAATTTGAATAAACATTGCCAAGAAAATTAAGAATTCTCAGTAAAATATTAATTTTTGAATTTTGAGTCATCAATAAAAGTCATATAATATTTAAATGCTTTATTTCAGTTTGAAAAAGCAATGGCAGAATTTACAGAAAGTTAAAAAAGAAAGATAAGTCACATGCCCATTTATACTTTGGAAAATAGATTAAAACAATATCAAAGATCTTTTCAAATTATTAACTTCAGTTATAGTTCTCTAAACAATTTATAAAGTGCCATGAAATTAGTTTTCTTGTTGTTGTTGTTGTTGATGATTCTTTGGTCATCACTTAGTTTTGAATCTTTTATATTTCAACTGAGAAGTTTCTTGGAAACCATGAACCAGTCCCTTAGTACAAACTGATAGTTTTCACCGAGGTATAAACACACAAGTATTACCAAAAACTATTATTTAAATTATCAATTATTAATAATTCTTTCTCAATTTTATTCTGACGACCCAATTTCTACCTTGTAAAGTGTAGCAGAGTTTTCAGGTAAAAATCAGAGGAAGGAAGAACTTCTACCTTGATAAGAAGTTCCTATCTAAAAAGACTTTTCTTTTTAGTGATAGTCTTGACATATCTTCTTAATGAATTTGAGTTTACAAATAGAGAAACAAATAATATAAACAATTGTAATAACAAAAAATTCCTTTCTTGTTTTATTCAAAAGAGAATAGATTTCTATTTCTAAGAACAGAAATCACCAAGTTGTCAGATCACAAACCAAATTTCTAATCATTGTTGCCACTAGTGGCGCAAAGGTCAAAAAAACATGACACAGAATAAAACTTGATCAAGAACTATAACAAAATTCATAAACTATTAGTCTTCATTGGAAGTCACCCAAGTAACCAAGAATGGAAATGTTTATGGTTCAATAGTATATGAAGTCTTCTGGTACTTCTTGAACATCATGTTGAATTCCTTTGGCCTGTTTGTCATTTGAGGCATTTTTGGCAGAAAGCTCTAAACATTTGCAATATAATATTTAAACTGCTGAAAACACAACACTGAAATGCATAAAAGTAACACATTTCAAACAGTTATTTAATAACTCATTAATGCCAGGTGTGATTGTACATGCTTGTAATACCAGTTACTTGGGAGGCTGAGGCAGGAGCACCTCAAGTTCAAGGCCAGCCTCAGTAACTTAGGGAGGGCCTAAGCAATTTAAAGAGATACTGTCTCGGAAAAAAAAAAAATTAAGAAGGGCCATCCCATGGGTTTACCCCCAGACCCACAACAAACAAACAAAAACATCATTAATAAGGAATCCTATAAGATTTCAAAACTAATTTAAAGGCATTTGTAAGCAAAGATTTATATATTCCAATAGGAAATTTGTTTTTTTAATGGTATTTTAAGGTTGCTAAATTAGAAATAAAACTTGTAAATATTATTTGATATCCTTTGATGTTAACTTTTTAACAGCAGCAATCATTTTCATGGGCCTGAAATAAGAGATTTTTCATTGTAATAAATCTTCCCTAGTTAACCTATAGTCATGTAGAATTGCAAAATTCCTAATGAATAGCAAAATAAATTAGCTACATAAACCTAGAGAATCAGATATCCTAAGTTCTATACTGAGCAAATCCGTAATAACACTTTTTGACTATTTCCAAAATTTTGATCACTTTTCTTATCATCTTAAATCCAAACTTGAGTTTTTCACATCGTAACTGAAAATCTCCAGTGTTCGTTCACCAGTTCCAAAATAGTACAGATGATATCTTAGTTTGCTGAGGCTGTCATAAGAAGACACCATAGAGAGGATGACTTAACAGAAACTAGTCTAAAAGTCCAAGATCAACATGTCAGTCTATTTGGTCTCCTCAGGTAAGCTCTTCCCTTGCCTTGCAGACAGCTACCTTCTCTCTGTGTGGCCTTTAAACTGTGCTTAAGCATGCCAAGTGTCTCTTCTTCTCTCAAGGATGTCAGCCATAATGGATTAGGGCCCTATATTTTTTCTCTCATTGAAACTTGATTACAATTTTAAAGCTCTATTTATGAATACAGTAACATTGGAATAAAGGTTCTAGCATATGAATTCTGGGGGGACACAATTAAATTCATAACAGGTGCAGTTAAAAGTGATCACTTGATTTGATAGCATTTAACTGTCATAACATCAGAGTGGTTTCTTCTTAAGTTTCCTGGAGAAAAAAAAAAAAATTCAAGGCTAGGTATCCAAACAAGATGGAGAGCTGTAATTGAGAATACTGCATATATCCAATGTTCTCAAGCTTTTCCCTGGGGAAAAAAAAATGGAACACCAAAACCGGGGTGGGGGGGGAATCAAAGACAAAATTGAAATTGGCAAAAAAGAGACAGTAAAACTAGGGCCTGGTGGGGATGGGAGGCAACTCCAAAGGGGGTGGCAGGATAATCTAGAGTTCAAAGCCAGCTTCAGCAAAAGACAGGCACTAAGCAACTCAGTAAGATCCTGTCTCTAAATAAAATACAAAATAGGGCTTGGGATGTGGCTCAGTGGTCCAGTGCCCCTGAATTCAATCCCCGGTACCCCTGCCCTCAATAAATCAATCAATCAGCTAATCAATCAATCAATCAATAAGATGAGACAGTAAAACTTTATTTGAGACTGAATTATCTTTTCACTCAAAGTCTGTGGTACAGATTTTGCTGTGCAGCAGCACTCTCTATGAAAATATGAAATATGAAAAAAGTGTTCCATATTTGCACTGTCAACACAGCCTTATTTCACAGGGTTCACTATTCATATTTTCATCAGTAGAGTTCAGGGAATACTAACCTAATGAAGAGATCTCAGTTTGGGCATGCCATTGGATATAAAGTCAAAACAAAACCTCTCTGGACAGAAATACTCTTAACCCAAATAAATTTTTAATCATATAAACATAAACTGATATCTTCAAACTTCACTCTTAACCCAAATAAATCATTAATCATAAAAACTGATATCTTCAAACTTAAAAGCACAATAGCAATCATTAGCAATACAAACAGCAAAAGTTATAAATTATGATAGAAAGACTTCCAGCTATAATTATCAAACTTAAAGTATAATATAAACTTTAAAATATATTTAAGGAGGAAAAGACATACTCAAAAAGTTAGAAGGAAATAAAGTAGTATTTTGAAGAATCTTAAAGACTATAACTATATATATATATGTATATACATATATATACACATATATATTCATTTCTAGTAATAAACAGTATAATATTGAAATTGGAAAGTCAATAGATCAGTTTTAAATAAGTATCATTATAGATAGACATGGACATAGAAGGAAAGTTCATACTTATAAAAGAGATGTGAAAAAATTAGCCCAGTGAAGCCTACAGAATAAAAGAAATGAAAAATTATTAAGAAGAGACAGAAAAATGTGTAAGACATAATAAAATTAATATTCATCTCCACTAAAATGCTGAAGAAAAGGGATAAACAATAACTCCAGAAGACATAGCAACTAAGAATTTCTATAATTGTTGTAACGTGTATTCAAATTTGATAAGCACAATAAATCCTGAACAAAATAATTTTTAAAAATTCAGATCTGGATGCATGAGTCTAAAATGAGAACACCAAAGACAACTAAATGAAAACAGCTGGGGAGAAAAGACAGATTACTTACAAAGCAATCCCAATTAGACTGTCAGCAGGTTCCCAAATGTAAGGACACATGCTAGAAAACCGTGACATAGTATCCTCAAAGCTGGAAGGAAATAACTGTCAGAATCAATTTCTGCTTCCTAGAAAAGATCTCATTCAAGTGTGGGAAACTGTAAAGCTTTTACTGTTGATGAGCATCAAAGATATAAAATGTAGAAGACTCATTCTTTGAAATGAAATAGGATATTTTATAATATTACAAAATGATTTTACTAAGAAAACTTACTCTTTAAAAATCACAAGATTAGAGAAACTTTGTTCTTTGAAAATATACCAGGGACTAAACCAGAAAAAAAGAAAAAAAAAAGCTTTGAACTGGAGAAGAATGAAATGGTAAAATTATTGAAGCAGTCTTGATTTGGGCATAGGAACCAATTAGAATCTTGACTTGCTTCTGTTGGAAGCTCTCAAACCTGTTCTTACTCAGTATGCATAAGACCTGCGTAAAGTTATTCACAAAAAAATGGCATCTTAATGCAGGTCTCTGCAGGGAACATTTCATAAATTCAATTCAGCCTCTCACAACAAGTGATCCATTTGTTTTATCAACAATTACTAGATCAAATTATATAGATTTCCAGATAAATAGTCAAGCAATGGTAATATCAACAAATCTGTGATACAGACTTTGCTGTGCAGCAGCCACTCTCTGTATGAAAAAAGTGTTCTATATTTGCACTGACAAAGACAGTAGCCACTAGCCACATGTCTACATGGAGTCTTGAAATATTACCATTGTCAAAAGGAACACAACTTTAGACTTTATTTAACTTTAATTATTTTAAATTTTAATACCCACATGTGACCAGTGGTTGCTATATAAGATAGCTATACACTGTTTTATAGAAGAACAATATTTCCAAAATGAAGATGTGAAATAAAGAGGAAGACCCTAAATATGTTTAATTAAATCTTTGGTTGCATGTTATCAAAATGTTAATATGGATGCTAAAAATGGTAGGCAAAATGACAGAAAATCATAACAAAAATTGAATCGAGTTCAAATGGCTAATGCTCAAAGACTCATAAATATTTTGAAATAGAGATACTGGTTAAATTTATACTTTGTTAATGCATGCATTCTCTCTCCCCACCGGCACCCCAGCCCACACACATGCATTAATACTTCTGTATTTCCAAGGAATAGAAGGAAAATGGAAAAACATCAGCATCAACCTAGTCAAATATGACAAATGTGGGTGAGAAATAAGTTCAGATTTCAAACTTCTGTTCCTCTTTATTTTGCAAAAGATAATTTATTACAATGCAAAAAAACATCCCCTTTGGATTTCTCTAAACAAAATTTGAACCAAATTGCCTTTTATCCTGTTTTCCTCTTCTCTCTAATAATGAATGAACACAATTGATCCTCTCAAAGCCTTTCCTCTGATCTTTATAAATATGTATATATGTGTATGTATACACACACACACACACACACACACACACTTTTTTTTTAATTGCAATACTGGGATCAAACTCAAAACTTCTCACATGTTAGGCAAGTTCTTTGCCACTGAGTTACACCCCAACCCCTCTCTGATCTTAATCTTTCATTCAGGTAAATCTGAAAATTCAATTGTCCTTTTAAGTTAAATTCTTTCAAAATAGGAAAAGTCTCTTAGAGTTGGTTTAAAATCTAAGTCTAAATTGAGATCTATTGTAAATTCTTTCCACCGAATAGATACAGCATACATAAATAAAAAGAATGACTTAAAGTAAGTTTAAAAACATACAGTCCAGGACTGTGGAATTTATATCTGTTGATTTGCATGTTGTTAGGAACTTCAGATTATAAATGGGGGGGGGCGTTGAAAAGATAAATGCTGAGGGTGACCTGCAAGTACTATGTGGGCAAATTCTGTAGGGTATCAGAGATATTTAGATAAACTATGGGGTTTTGAAAAAAATGTTTTGAATCTTTCCTTGCGATTTCATTACACCCAAATCCAGTCCTAAAGCAAAGAGAAGATTAATCCTTTGCAAACATTATAAAGAATTCTTCAATGCTTTGAGGTAAGATTCAAAAGTAGTTCTCAACTCTGATGTGGCCATGACTTTATTCTCACTTTGTGTGAATGGCCTTAACCAGAAATAGGGTATTCAATAGAGCAGCAAGGAGAACCCATTGCTGAAAACAGAATACTTTGCTGGATTATGAATGGGTCTTAAAATAGAAGCAGAATATGATCCAAAATAAACTGATGGCTTTAGAGATAAAGTATATTATGTACTCCTGTTCAGGTAAAAGTTATCAGTGGAGGAAAACTCTTGAAGACATCTATAGAGATTGTCGGGAAACCAAATTGAAAAAAAAAAATGTCTACATTAATTATAAAAGGAACGTGGGGAGAAATGGAAAAAAGTAAGTAGATAATAAGATTTTCCAACAAAAGGAGGGGGGAGTACTCAATTTTTTCAATTGACTCTTCAAAACTTTGCAAACTTTTTTGACCCAAATTTATTTTTCAGTACTTACCTGAAGCCTTTGGTCCATCATATAACTTTTCCAAAATTGTCTATGTAACAATAATTATAATTTTGGTGTTTTCTGATGTTTTAACCCATGATAGTCACCCACCAACTTTTTACAAAGTTTCTTTGTGAAATCTGCTAATGTAGATGGAGTGTACTAGAACCTGCTTGAAGCATCTTATGAGAGCTGATTGTGCACAGCCACATTCCACATTCAGGGACATCATGTTACTAAAATTAAATTGAGTATGATTCCATGGAAAGGAGCACTTTGGAGTTTTAAACATAGATGACCATACAAATGAAATACCAAATCATGCCTACCTAAGGCATCTTCCTTCTGGACTCTCATATACATAATCCAGTCATCAATAATATTAGATTCATAAGAAAAATAATTTAATATTAATTCTTAATAATAATTTTGACTTACTGGTATCCTTGGGTACAAATCAAACCTAAGTTTAAGATCTTCAGGAAGTACAAAATTATATTTTATTAATATGAATAGAATTCATGGGCCTCAAACCATTATGTTTTGTTTACTTCATTCTACATTCTACCCAAACTGCACATCATTTTAGAATTAGAAGTAAAAGAATCACTCAAGCCAATATATGAAAGCCTCATAGAAAAAGTACTAATCATAATTTGTTCCAGACATTTTAATAAACTAATCATCTTGTCAAGAAAACCAATTGAAAAGATGTAGATTTATTCATAACTTCAGAGATGCAAATAATAATTTTCTACTTTCTATGGTTTTAAACACAAGTATAATTTTATTTTTGGAGCTGTATCTTACAGTTGTAGATCTGTGCTCTCCTCTCTCTAGTGTCCTTCAAGACTGATATTGCCAATACTTTTATACCTATTGAAGAACATCAGCAATGAATCTAGATAACCACAGTTTACCTCAGCATTTTACAGAAGCACTTTCTTAATTATAACAATCCTTAAATAGGATTTGAATAACCTCAAATTTCCCTAGAATGTTTTTTTTTCCAATGTGATGATTCTAATCACTTTTTACAATGTTCTAAAGGTGAGATGAGTGATAAAATGGCTTTTGTCTAGTTAATGGTTTAGTCTAACACAAACTAGAAAACAAACATCATTTTAATTAAAAAGTTAAAATTGCCATAATATAGTATATTGCCTAAGACTTGATTTATCCCAAGAAGGTGAATCTCTCACTTCCAATACAACCTAGCCATTGAAAACTTCCCCAGTTCAGGTACTAAGAAATAATTAAACTTTCCTACAGTTCCATTTGGATATCCACTAATGGATATCAACATTTTCTGAAACAATCACATCTCCATATGATTCAATAATGTCTTAGTAAGGCAACCCTTTACTTGGAACCTAAATGTGGGCAGTCACTTTGTGATTTGACATTACCTATTCAACAACCTGAGATATAGGTACAGTCATTGATTAGATCGATTGATAGATATAAAGTGTTTCTTTTAGGAAAGAGAACTTCTCTTATTGGTATATTCAGAAAACAGCAATATACATTTAGCCATGTTTGGCGGCATATTCTTTAGCCTTTGATTTTCCAGCTTGACAATGACAGCCACAAATTTTGGACCTAAGACATTGCCTCCCCAGTGAAAGCAGATCTCGGCAGATCTTCCTTGTATTTGGTTCTGACTAAATATCATGGATATAATCAGAAATTGTGGTTTAATGATAGTCTTTCTTTTCACCTAAGGGCAAATTCTACCCACCTTATGTCAAAGTGATAACAACTACAGTTAAGGGCAACTACAAAACCAATTTGGTTTTAAGTTCTCCCTTGACAATCTCTTAAACTGTGCAACCTTCACTGATCATTGAAAATACAAAAAGCTTACTAGGCAAATAGATTTACAAATTATGAATTTTTTTTCACTTTCTTTAAACATTTTTATATGACATTTAGAACTTTAAACTTGTTGTCCTTCTACTGGAAGAGGAAGAAATGAATGTATCACTTCCTTACCTCTATTATAGAATTATCTATGGCAGACTTTTCAAAACCTGTGTGGAAATTTCATGATTATTATTCTTTGTTGATAGTCTATATCTTAAAACATATACAGAAGTTATACACTGGATCTACCATTGTGGATCCTGGATTTTTTCTCTAAATAATGCCTTTGAGACAGGCAAAATCAAACTGGATGATGGGTGAAATATTGCGTGCAATCAGAAGAGCTAGCAAGTTAGCAAAAGAGAAGTATATAAGTTGTATATTATGTATAATTGATAAAATGTATGCTTTCAGGGTGGTTTTAATTTTAGAATGATTCAGAAAATTTAGTGGTCTTGATCTTGGTAAACATGCCACCAAAAAAATAAAATATTAAATAGATTAAATAACTATTAATGCTTCCTGAAGATTTGTCTATTATAATGATCATATCATACCAAAAAAAAAAGATAACAAGGAGTTTTAAAAAAAATTACCCTAACTGATAATTGTGTTATATAGGCGAATCATAACAGGGCTTAAAGACCAAACATTTGGAAAGTACAAAGAAACAATTTTGAAATGACAGAGATTGGTTTCAGATACAGGGAAAAATACATACTAGAAAAACATTTCATTACAGAGCTTACAAGAGGATGACCCCAAAGGAAATCATATAAAGTTACATGGAATTAATATTGCTATGAAAAATTGGTTAATACTGAATGAAGTACTGAGAGAATTCTGGGATAGTTTCTGTGTATGTTTCACTAGTTACCAGTGGAATCCTGGTAAAAATGTAAGGATAGAACATAAAAAAGTAATCAAATATCATGATCTCTCACTATTTTCAAATAGTTTTAAACTTTACTCTCATTTCCATAATGGTTTTGGAAAATGAGCTACTCACCAAGTACTTACTCACAGAATGGGCTGAGGCTTTGCCTTGGCAGAGATTACACACATGATGATAGCAGAAAGTAGTTTTGAACTTTTGAGAATTCCAACCCACTTAGTGATGATGATGCACATTTTACTGATACTGTAATGAAACTACTTTGCAAACTTTACCATTTACTTAGAAATTTATCTGCCATATCATCTTCAATCTTCAGAAAAGGTAAAAAGAACAAATGGAATCCTAAAACTAAAATTAATGAAGCTCTGTAAGTTATTTGAAATTCCATTACTTAGGGTACAATTCACTTGTATTGATTTTCACCAACTTTTTACTTAGTGAGATAGGTACAGACCAAATTTTTGATCTATCAATATCTTTCCATGTTTAGAGACTTCCCTGTTGCAGACAGATATAGATAAACATTGCAAGTGAGCTGTCTAATACACTGTCTTATCAACAAAGTAGGATTAGTCTCCTCAATATCCTTCTAAATAACATTTTCTATTCAGAAAAATAACTTTAAAACTTTAATCAAAATAATTTTCAAAGGTGCTATTTACAGCTAGTGATTGTGTGTGTGTGTGTGTGTGTGTGTGTGTGTGTATACATATATTTGTCTTCAGTTTGGGTTAGGTGGCATCTAACTTTTTTGAAGCCAGTTACTCGCCTTCCCTCTCCTCCCCTCCTCCAGTTCCTTCCTCTCCTCTTTTCTCTCTCTTCCCCCACCTGTCTCTCTCCTTCTCCATCTCCATTTTGCCAGTCCTGAGGATTGAAACTGGGGCCTCAAACTAGGCCAGCACTGTCCCACTGAACTACATCCCCAGCCACAGTGTCAGTATCTTAAAATTCATCAGTCACTTTCCTGAATCATTGGATTCAACTACTGAGCATTTTTTCAAATGACAAACACCCCAACAGGTTAGGCAGTTAAAAGCCTAAAATTCTCCATGATATCACACTAGTAAATGGATTATCAACTGCTGCTTGATGAATTGACTCAAAAATGTGATGGCTTACCACAAAATAATTATTTATTATATCAAAATCCCAATGAAATTTCCTTATAGAAATAGAAAAAGCAATCATAAAACTCATCTGGAAAATTAAGAGAACCAGAATAGCCAAAGCAATCCTTACAAAGAAGAGTGAAGCAGGTGGCATCACAATACCAGACCTTAAACTATACTACACAGCAATAGTAACAAAAACTGCATTCATTGGCACCAAAATAGACTTTTAGACCAATGGTACAGAATAGAAGACAGCAAGAAAAACCCACATAAATATAGTTATCTCATACTAGACAAAAATGCCATAAACATACATTGGAGAAAAGATAACCTCTTCAACAAATGGTGCTGGAAAAACTGGAAATCCATATGCAATCCATATGGCTTCTCTTGGTGCCCTGATTCAGAGACTCCAATCAAGCTAAAAGACACTGGCTAGGATTGGTGTTATCCAAAGACTTCACTAGAGCTGGGGCTCCATTCTGATGGCTGACTTGTGTGGCTGTGGACCTTAGGCCTGAGTTCTTTGCTGCATGTTGTTTGGAGGCCTCATTCATACCTCATGGGTCTTCCCAAAGTTCTGATGGAATAGCAACATTCTCCTAAAACAAGTTATCCAAGTGGGTGAGCCAGAAAGGAGGTTCAGGACTTTTTAACACATAGTCAATGAGACAAACAATTTCACTTTCACCATAACCTTGTAAATCTAAGTGAGTTAACTCCACACTCCCAGGAAGAGAGATTAAACTCTGCCTCTGAAGGGAGGAGTACCAAAGAATTTGTGAACACTTTTGGAACCATCATTCTTTGGATGGGAGATGAGAGAAAAAAAAATCCAGCAACATTTTGTAGGTGTTAGTTTTTATAACTAACTTTCTGAAATAAAATTGTACAGCAACAATGAATCAATGGCTGCTCACTTGGAAGGTGCCTCAGTTTTACCGACCTTGCAATGAAGGTACCTCACTTAAGTTTCTCCTTATGGCTTTGCATCTATTTGGTGATATCAGCACTCTTTGTTAAAAATCATTAAAATTATACAATATTATATGAAAATTTTACTAGAGTATCTTGGCAAAAAAAGCAGATACCTATTTTATATATAAATATACATAAATGTATAAATTTATAAAATTATATGTACACACATACAACAACAACAACTAGAATTGAATTTGTGGCACAAAATTCTCTTTGAGTCTTCCTGCAAAATAGAAAAGAATCTTGTTTTTGTTATTATTGTTGTTATTATCATTGTATTGTGATAAGAGCAGATTACCAACTTAATGAATTTTTATGTGTTTCAACACATTAATATTGTTTATAGGCATAATGTAATAGGTACATCTTTGGATTTTATTAGCTTATTTATCTTGCTTTAGTATAATTTATGCCTGTTAACTATGAATTCCCCATTTTTCCTTTTATTCCGCCCATGGTAACCATGATCAAAGTCTTCAATTCTATGAAATTTACTGTTTTAGGTAGGTCTTAAAAATAAATGTGTCTTTCTGTGTTGACTTATTTCGCTTATTGCAATATCTTTATAGCCCATACAGAATATTGCATATCGTAGAATTTTGTTTCTTTTTAAGGCTGTATTGTATTCCATGTTATGTGTAGTCACAATTTCTTTATCTACTCATTTGTTGATAGGCATTTAGGTTGTTTTCACAACTTAGTTATGGTAAATAGTGCTGTATTGAACTCCAAATGTCTTTGGAGTCCCAATTTAAATTCCTTGAATAAAAACTCAGATATGAGATACTTAGATCATATGATATTTCTTTTAATCTTTAAGCAATCTCCAGATATTTTTAACTGTGAGTGCACCATTTTGCATTCCCAACAATGTATAATGTTTCCAGTTTCTCCATATACTCACAAATGCTTGTATTTTTCTATCACATCAGTCCTGAAAACTGTGAGGTAATACTTCATTGTGGTTTCATCTGCAATCTCCTAATAATTAGTAACATTAAGCATTTTTCACATACCTGTTGGCTTTTTTCTCTTTTTTCATAGAATGTCTATTCCACTCTTTAGCCCATTATTTTGAATTTGGTTACTATGATTTTTGTTTGGCTTTTTTATTGAGTTGTAGAAGTTACCTTTTCACTGTTGATTGTTTCCTTCATTGTATCCAAGCTTTTCAGTCTATTTAATGCCACTCATTTGTTATGGGTTTTGTCACTTGTACTTTTAGTGTCACATCTATAAAACCATTGCTAAGGCCAATGTAATAAAATGTTTATCCTATATTTTCTTTTTAAAACTTTTTGTCTATATCTATATTCTATAAATATATAAGACTCTATATTTATAGAATATAGATATAGATATAGAATAAATGGAGATTGAATCCAGAGGCACTATATCACCCTTTTTTTAGAGATGGTCTCACTAATTTGCTCAGGCTGGCCTTGAACTTGTGATCTTCCTGTCTCAGCATCCTGAGTAGCTGGGATTACACTGTACCTAGCTCCTGTGTTTTCTTCTAGAACTTTTATAGTTCCACACATTATGGTTAAGATTTCAATCAAGTTTAACTTAGTTTTTGTGTATAGTATGAAAAAAGGCTTCACTTTCATTCTTTTGCTTAAGGATATACATTTTCCCTAAAAATCCTTTGTTGAAGAAAACATGCTTTCCTCATTGTGTATTTTTGGTAATCTTGTTGAAGATCAGTTGATCATATATGCATGGAAGAGTTTATGGGCTCTCTAGTAGTCTATAAGTTTGTCTTTGTGCCAGTATCACACTGCTTTACTTACTGTAGTTTTGTGATATATTTTGAAATCAGGGAGTGTGAGACCTCTAGCTTTATTCTTTTTTAAGTAAAAAGGTTGCTCTGATTTTTTCAGGGTCTTTTGAGGTTTGATGTACATTTTTATGTTACTTGTCAATGTCTAGGAAAAATGCTATTGACATTTTGAAAAAGATTGCCTTGAATATTAGATTGCTTGGGGAGGCATGAACATTTTAATGATATTAAGTATTCCAGTTAATATCCCACTTTATGTCCTAAATGCTTTCATCAGTGTGTTTTTTTTTTTTTTAGTTTTCAGTATACATGTATTTCACCTACTTAACTAGCTTAATTAAGTTTATTTTTAGATGTTCTGTTATTTTGATGCTATTGTAAATGGTAAGATTTTTCCGATGTCCTTTTCAGATAGTTTGTCATTCCTGTACAGAAATAGAAGGAATTTTTGCATGTTAGTTGTTTACCCTACAATTGTAGCAAATTTATTTCTTAGTATTTTTGGAGTCTTCAGGGTTTTCTATATTTAAAATCATGTCATTTGCAAGCATAAATGCCTTTGCTTTCTTCTTTCCTATTTGGATATATTTTATTTCTTTTTTTTTTTTCGTTTCTTTTCTTTTTTCTTTTTATTTATGTATTTTTAACCTAACTGCTTTAAGTAGGTCTTCTAGTAATGGTGAGTAGAAGTGGAGAGAGGTAGCATCCTTATGTTTATTCCTGATCCTATAGGAAAGACTTTCAGTTTACTATTAAGTATGATATTATTTGTGAGTCTGTCATGTATGACATTTATTATGTGAATTTGTTTCCTTTATTCCAGTTCTTATGATAAATTTTTAACTTGTATCCAATGCTTTTTCTGCATTTATTAAGATGATCCTGTGATTTTTTTTCACTTATTATGTTCATGTGGCATATCACATTAATTGCTCTTTCTATATAGAAACATTCCAGTATACCAGGGTAAATCCTAATTCCCTTTAGAGTATGATCCTTTTAATGCTCCTGCATTCATTTTGCTGGTATTATACAGAGGATTTTTGCATCTATATTCATCAAGAATATTAACTTGTAATTTTCTTCTTGTATACTTTTGAGTTTTTTTATCAGGACAATGTTGTCTTCATAAAATATGTTTGGAAGCATTTTCTCCTTTTCAGAATTCAGAATCTTGAGATGCATTGGTTTAATTTCTTATGTGTTTGTATAATTCAGCAGTAATCTGCCAGGCTGTTGGGAGGTTTTAGTGTACTGATTCAGTCACCTTCTACCTATCTCTCTGTTCAGATTTTCTATTTCCTCATTATTTAATATTTTCAGGTTATATATTTCTAGGAATTTATTTACTATTAGGTTATTCAACTTCTTGGCATATAGTTAATTTTTAGTAGTCTCTTATGATTTTGCGTATTTCTGTGACTTTTTGTATTTGTATTGTCTATTCATTTCTGATTTTTTTCTTTTTTCTGAGTTTAGGTAAAGATTTTTCGGGGCTGGGGATGTGGCTCAGCGGTAGCGCGCTCGCCTGGCATGCGTGCGGCCCGGGTTCGATCCTCAGCACCACATACCAACAAAGATGTTGTGTCCGCCGAGAACTAAAAAATAAATATTAAAAAAAAAAAATTCTCTCTCTCTCTCCTCTCTCACTCTCTCTTTAAAAAAAAAAAAAGATTTTTCAGTTTTGTTTAACTTTTAAATAACTCAGTTTTCTTGATTTTTTTTCTATTTTTTAATATTTTCTGTTCTGTATATTTCTGTACCAATATTTATTATTTCCTTTTGTTACTGTTAAATTTGTTTTTTTTATGTTCATTATTATTTTTTTTTCTAGAGAGTGAATGAGAGAGAGAGAGAGAGAGAGAGAGAGAGAGAATTTTTTAATATTTATTTTTCAGTTCTCGGCGGACACAACATCTTTGTTGGTATGTGGTGCTGAGGATCGAACCCGGGCCGCACGCATGCCAGGCGAGCGCGCTACCGCTTGAGCCACATCCCCAGCCCTCATTGTTCTTTTTTGATTTAGACACTTATTTTCTTCTTTGATAATGGTTTTGCTGCATCCAATGAATTTTGTTGTATTATTTTTGTTTCCCCAAACATATTTTCTAATATCCTTTTTGAATTATTATGTTGCAGAATGGTTGATCAAGAATGTGTTGTCTATTTTTCACATATTTGTGAATTTTTCTTTTGATATTGATAATTTCATACCATATTTGGTATGACTTACATTTTCTTAAATTTTGTTAATATTTATTTTGTGAGAAAATTGTGAATTCTGCTACTTTATGCTAGAATATTCTATATATGTTTGTTAGTTGCATGCGATCTATAATGTTATTGATTTTTGTTGTTTCCCTATTTATCTTCTGCCTGTTTATTCTACCAATTATTGAAAATAAGATACTAAATTCTCCTACTATTACTACATTGCTATTATTTCTTCCAACAGTTTCAATGTTTAATATTCATATGTAGGTACTCAGATTTGGAGTGTAGAGGTATTCACGATTGTTATATTTTTCCAATTGATTATTCGTTTTCTTTATAAAATGTCCTTCTTTATCTCCATGAAAATTTTGGATTAAAGGCCATCTGGTCATATATGAGGATAGTCATCATCTTTAGATTACTATTTTCATGAATTTTTCTCCTATCCTTTCACTATGATACTGTGAATGTCCTTAAATCTAAAGTGAGTTTCTATGTAAGTAACATGTTGTTGGGGCTCGTTTCCTTTCTTTCTCACTCATTCAGTTACTCTATGTTTTTTCATTGGGAAATTTAATACATTTCTACCTAGAATCATAAATGATAATTATTTAAATTTTGCTCTTTATGCTTTAGTAATTGTTTTCTGTTAGTCTTTCAGTTCTTTTGTCTGTTATTTCCTCTCTTCATGTCTTCCTTTGCATTTTGGTGATTTATTTTTGTATTGATATGTTTCAATTCCTTTTTTCTTTTCTTTTGTGTACCTTCTGTGTTTGTGAGCGCACATGTGAAGGGTTCCCTTAGGACTTACATCAAAATCCTTATAGTAAACACACTCTATTTCAAGCTGATAGGAACTTAATTCCACAACTGAATTTCTTCTGTACACATTTACTTTATGTCACAATTCATATCTACTTACATTGCCTATCATTCAATCTATTTTGTTAATTATTACAAGTACTTTTGTCTTTTAATCTTTATAATTCTAATAAAAGTCATTTAGGCACTACTGCTACATAAATAACAATATTGGTCTATATAATTATCATAGCAATGAACTTCATGCCTTCATGTACTCTCTGCTGTTTAGCATAAGTTGTTTCAAGTTGACACACCCTCTCAGTCATTTCGTACAAGGCCTTTTCGCTGATGATGATTTCCCTCTGCTTTTTCAGTGTCTGGAAGAATCCTTATTTCTCCTTCTGAACAGTTTTTCTGGATATAGTATTTATAGTTAGTAGTTACTTTCTGTCCACATTTTAAATATGTCATCCACTCTCTTTTGGCCTGCAAAATTCCTGCTGAAATATATGAAAATATTCTTATTTCTCTAATTGTTTCTTCAAGTATGAAAAGTCAGGTTTTTTTACCCTAATTTCAAATTTCTTTCTTTGACTCTTGACAAATTGATCATAATGTATCTTGGAGTGAATGTATTTTCTTTGGTTCATCTATTTGGTGTTTTTTGAGATTCTTGAATATGTCTATTTTATTTCCCTCATTTAGGATGATTTTACCCTTTTTCCTTATCTGCCTTTCTTATACTTCTGAAACTTCCACAATGTGTATATTTGTGCATTAAAGGCAATTCTATCATTAACTCAAATTGTTTTCATATTGAAGTTTTTTTCCTTTTGCTCCTCTGACTTAATTATTTTCAGTATCACATCTTCTAGTAAGTTGAAGAGCCCCTCTAGTGAACTTCTCAATTGTTACTTTGTTTATTAGCAAGATGATTTCTATTTTGTACTTTTCCCTATCTCTGTTGAAATTCTTACTTTGTTTATGATCTATCTCAGTGAGCACACATTATGAAACTTATTATTAAATACTGTTAGGCAAATCATACAACTATTTCATCAAAATCACATTCTAAGATTATCATGGAACATTGAATGATTTTATAATTACTTCAAAAAAGTTTAAATGTCAATCATCATTACTTTTTAAGAATAATATACATTACGATGATGTATAAGGAAATTCAGGGTGATGGGTTTGTTCCTTATATTAATTTAATGTTGGTTTAATGGATAGAGAGATATGTCAAACATCATAGCTGTACATTTTAAATATATGAGGTTTATTGCTCAACAATTACATATCAATAAATAATTAGTATATTTCAAGTAAGCTAAGTATATACTCTGAGACTTAGGGTACTATCTCATCTACTTTAGAGATTAAAGAATTGAGGTTTGGAGAGTTTTAGTAGTTATCCAAGGTCACAGGATTGGCTTTTGGAGTGCTTGGAATCTGAAAAGTCTGTTCTAAAATTCTATGTTTTTAATGAATTAGAGTCATATCCCCTTTCATTACCTCTTATCAGTATTACAGTAAATTTTTTCTTATCTCCTTATTTCATTTGATGTTTTTTAAAATCAGTTCTGAGAGTTACCAAGGGATTCTCTAAAACATATATCTCATGTTCTTACCTCTACTTCTTTGGTAACTGTTACACATTCCAATTTAAAAGAAAAACCCTAGAATTGCATAAAATCAGACATTCACAGTCTCCTTCTAACTTAACACATAAACACACAGACACTACATATATACATATTTGTACTATTTTACAATTTATATACCTGAAATTATATATAACATATGTAATATATAAAATATTTTAGAAATTACATATTTATATAATCATAGGTATATAACTTAATAACAATATATAAAACATCCACATAATGTGCCTTCTTATACTGAACAATAAATTTATGTTAGCATATATTTTCCCCTATGACTAGAACTTTTGTTCATTTCTTGTTTGACTCTTATTTCTGAATTTTTCCATCTCGGGCATCATGTTCCATTATTCAGCAACCATCTTGTGTGCTTGCAAAATATTTTCTATCATTACATTCTCAAAAAGGACTGCATGTTTTTAATTTATGTGGGGTTTTTTGGTTGTTGTTTTTTTTGTTTGTTTTTATTTTTTTTTTTTTTGCTCCAGAGCTTCTTAGGGACAGAGACAGTATATTTTTTCACTAAAGGTCATTCATAAAGCTTGTACATATGTAATTTCTTTGTGGAACACTGCCTGTATTTAATTTATAAATACAATACAAAAAAAATTTTTCTTACTGCTATCTTCTCACTTATTCCGAAAATGAGCTACAGGAACATATAACCCAGAACCATGCCAACCATAGAAAATGGTGGCAATCTGTCCTCTAGTTCACTTGGGTTTCCACCTTCTGGGCTGCCTATTGTCCTGGACTCAGGAAGCCACCCAATTACTCAGCATGAACTGTAATAAACAGATCTGTACCTGTCTACACTGATCATGATCATTATGATTTTGAACACACTACACCGAAGATTCAGTTTTATTTAGCTGCTGAGTTATTTCATTCCATTTTTTAAAAAATTTCTTGCATTCTCTTTCTGATTTTGGATCTGTACATAATGTCCCAAAAGCTCTAGGGATCTTTCATTTGTGATTGTGGTAAAGGCCCAAAATATTTAAGAATGATTAAGGGAAATCAATTCATACTTCTGTTTTTCCTTTTTTCCTTAAAATACAATTAAATTTCAAGGCTCCTTTTGATCATTCATCATTACATGCTATGGCTTAATCTTTTTCTTATGTGGACATTTTTTTTCATAGACAGCATATCTTCACTTAAATAGCCTTTACTTTTCAAGATCAACATTCTGCAAAATAAAGATGTTTTCAATCAGATGCACTATGAAAGACAGGACCAACATTAACTTTTTAAATATTTTTAAAGACTTATCAAGTTATAGAAAAAAATGTTTCATGTGGTTTAAAATTCCGTTTTGAATTAAATGCACTCCAGAAATGGAATGACTCATTTTGTGTATTTGAAAGTCAAAGTTTGGATCAACACTAGTGAGATGCAGTTGAGGCAACCATAGCATGCTAACTACACAACTGAAAAATAAGAGACTTTTTCAGGCTATTGCAAAAAAAGCAAATAAAATATTTAAAAGAATAAAGTAGGGCATATTATTTTAGGGTTTGCATTATATGAATAATTTTATGATATAGGAATCAATTCTGTTTAATAAAGTTAGTACTGAAATATTTTCTATATACAAATGAGCTAGCTGGATTCACAGAAATATTCCCCATGATCTGTGAATTGTTTACTAATTATCTCTCAATCTTTTTGAGCATTATGTAGACAAATAATACATTAAAATGGAAAAAAATAACTTCTACAGGGATTTGGCTTCATAATGCCATCTATTTTAGTAAATATCTGCATGTCAACATACTGAACTGTGTATAAATTTTATTTGAATGTATTGAGGAATTTTGAAAATACCTTTGAATTTTTAATATATTACGTTAGGAACCATGCCATGTGAGTTATCACATTGAAATTAGAATCCTGAATTTGTTTTCTTCTATTCTGTAGGGCTGTGATTGAGATCATCCCAGGGGTGTGAAATGGAGAGCACTTCATACTTTCCAGGTGTGCTTTTCATGTTATTTTGCTTCTATTCTTGCTTTACATCACTTTTACCTTTTACTTTTTCCTAAGATTCTATTTCGCTTAGATTTTTCAAACTTTATAGCATTAATAGTGTACTCACAATTTTTTTTCTAAATTTTAAAATGTTATGTAAGAAACTGTAATGCAAACCAAAAGTTTCTGCTAGTTTTCTAATAAGTGTGAAATTACTGATAATCATACTGTCATAAGATGTTTATACAGTTCATAAGTTTTGGGTTGTCAAGGGACACATTTAAAATACATCACATTTTCTAATTACCTCTTTTCAAATTTATTTTTATTACTCTGCAGCCTAGTGTGGATGCTGAGAGCATGAATTGTGGGATCAAATTTATTTCTTCCATAAATATTTTCATGTCTATCATGTCCTGAACATTAGGGATCTACTACATACTAGAGTCTTTGCCCTTTGGGAGTTCACACTCTACACTGTATGGGAAAAGCAAAATTTAGAGCTCACACAGTCTGTAAGATTATTCACTGCTCTAATTCCTATGGCATGTGAGACCTTGGGTAATTAAATTAACTAACTATGAACAACAGTTTCATCATCCAAAAATTGTGGATGAAAATTATTCCTGGAGTTATGGTGTTAAAATAATACATGTGAAATGGTTATCAAAATATCTAGAAAATTGTAGTCAGAAATAATATAATACAATGTTGATTATTAATAGTGTGTTAGCTGCTTTCTTTGCTATGGCTCATGTGTTGTCTAATGGTTTTACATAAATCAAGCAAGAGAATAAAACATTTTTCATTTTATTTCCATTTTCATACCATTTACTGTGTGCAATTGTCAGAGTTGTTTTCAGCAGTAAAAATGAAGTCCATAGGAAACCCTACTCTTTTTTAAAAATATATTAAGGTTAACTATGATCTTCACTTTCTAGAGCTGATTTTTCTGGACAGAATACTAAATTAATGATTACTCCATCTTTCCTTGAAGCACAGCATACTCTGAGTGAGCATCATCAGTTATGACAGATTTAAAAGGCAATTATGGTGCTTAACCATTAAACTCCTCATCTGGAAGCTGTATTATTCAAATATGTACTATAAAAGCTATTGGCTTTGCATTGTCTTAAAAAATCAATAAGTAATTTATCAGAGAAATGTTAATAATAATTTTGGATGATATGAATGATAAAACAACCTACACATCTGTGCTATTTGAATTAACACAGATTTTGTTTCTTTAATATTTGTATTTGGATTACTGAAGTACAATTGATTACTTTAAAAATAATGGGACTAGGCTCCAATAACACTGTTTAATGAACTCGTTTCAATTATTGATGACTTATGTGCCTCTTATAATAATAGGGATATATTAATTTTACAATGATTAAGGACATTGATTTACCATGAGAAATCAGAATATATAATATAATATAACAAAATCTAATAAAGAGTTGTGCATGATTAATTTATGGCCCCTCCTGGTAATACTGGGAGCAATAATGGGGCTGATTTTATTTCACATAGTACTGATTTCCATCTGCCCCTACTGCAGGCCCATCTCCAGACCTTTGCTCTACCCTCTCAGTATGTTATTTGTGTGCCAGCAGAATCCGCTCACCTGGCTGTCTTGCCCTCTGGCTTTCAGTGTTTGGAGTATAGGGTGACCTGGCAGGACACTAGGGAAGAGGCTAACACGTATTCATCCCAAATCCTTTCCTATCCTATTACCAAATTTTCTTGAGGTGTTAAGGCCCTGGAGAAAGCACTAATTCTGACTCAAATTTGCTTACCAAAATTATCCACTTTTCCTTTCTCAGACAACAGTAACAGTGCCTTCCTGTCGGTTAAGTTCAAGTTTCCTTAATCTTCCTTTCATGGTTTCTTTCACCCTACTCACATTTTCCCAACTATCTTTTTCACTAAACTCTCTTCTTTTTTAGTGACGTGGGGATGGAGGTACGAGGGATTAAACCCAGAGGCACTTAACCACTAAGCCACATTCCCAGGCCTTTTTCATATTTTATTTTGAGAGTCAATCTTGCTTAATTGCTTAGGGCTGTGCTAAATTGCTGAGGCCAGCTTTGAACTTTCTATCCTTCTGCCTCAGACTCCCCAGGCACTGTGCCCAGCTAGGAATGCATTTCTCGCTGGACTTTTTCTTCTAAACACTGGAAGGTGATGTTAGTTTTGTTACTTTGGAAAAATAGTAGAGCCTTGAAGATAAGAGCAGGGAGACTGCAGCCATTCTCCCTGGGTTTAAGTCAGCCTTGCCAAGAGATTACTTAACCACACTGCTCCTTGTTGTTCTAGGTGTGAGAACTTTGTGTCTGTCTCAGGAGATTGCCTTGCAAAGACGAAATATGTTAACTTATGGAAATCACTTTAATCCATTTCTTATGCAGACTAACCACTAAATGTTAGTTCTTACTATTGTATTGGCCATAAAATTTTGTTAAGTGAAGAGAAAAAATAATGCTTTTTTTTGATTTGATATAAAATGTTTTCTGAGAAGTAATACTACTGAAATGTCAGTACAGATAATTGTTTCTTTCTGCAAGGTGGTTCATATACCCATATTAGATCAAGTAATAGTTTTGTAAATGATAGATGTTCCAGTACATTATTAATGTCTTCTAAAACATATTTTCTGTCTCTGATGGTTTTTCCTTTGCACAGAATTATTACAAGTATTTTTCTGAATCCTCTACAAAGGTCTTTCTAAAAAGTATAACTTCTCAAATATGCTAGAATTTTTTCAAAGGCTGTTAAATAGACCTATGCTCTGGTTTGATTTTCTCATAGCTGTTGAATTTCTATTTCTTTTTAATTATATTGAACCCTCTCATATTCACCTACATATGAATGGAAATGGATGCATTTTCCTAGGTACTGCGTTCCTTGTTGTCCTTAAATTTCAAGTTTCAGCTACCAGAGAGGACTGCATTTAGTCTCAACTATAATGAGAGCAGAAGCAACATGGTTTATGGGAGGCAAAACTACCAGAGAAATGATGTTGGAATGGTACCTTTTTCTAGAAGCTAAAGTGCAATATCACTGCCAAGAAGCAGTGCTCCCTTATTAAAGGAAAAGAGGCAAAATGTACTTTTCACGTTGTCAACAAACAGCACACATTCACCTTAGAAGGAAACTTCATACGTGGATATATAGAATGTTTCTTAATTATATAGTTGTGGGTTTATTTAAAGAGGCTATTGGATTTAATTGCTGTATCTTTAATTTAGTATTGATGTTTCCAATGAATTGAATTGGATTACCAAATCTTTCTCAGGTTAGCTTGGGTCAATTACATAACCTCACTGAGGTCTGATCTCATCATTTATAAAATGAAGAAATGCATATAAGGATCCCTCTTGTAATTACCAGAATGTTTGCCACAAAGGGTTGATGATGCTATTCATTGTTCTAAGGGATGAGGGAAGAAATTGCTGAAGAGTATCTGGTTATTTAAATAGTACATTTTCCTGTTTTATAAGAAGGAAGCTGTCTCCAGCTATAGCAAATTTGTGCAAGTGGTTGGGACTATTCTATAAATACTATCCAGTTTTTTTTTAAAATGAGGAAAAGTCCTTTAGTTAATAAATGTATAATAGAAGAATGTGCCATGCTAAAAATAGTCAGAAATGACAGATATCTTTTCAATGAGGAAATTTTCCCAGTGTGAGAGTGTAGGTATGTTTTCTGAAGATAATTCAGCTATTTTACTGTATCACTGATTTAATTTTCACATGAACTTGTTGCAATGGAATATCTCTGATTCCAACTTCCAGCATAATTTTGTCTAGTGGGAACGTAATCTTTGCCAGTAAAAACGTATCAACAAAATTGAAGTATTTTATGTTCACATAATAACCAACTATTCATCAATCATTTGTTAAAACAATTCAAAAGTCATTTGTCAGAAATATATTGGGTAGAAGTTTCCACATGAAGTAAATTAGCTGACGTTGTCAAATGATATCAGCTCTCAAAACAGCTGTGATTATGAGGATGTAAGCATGTTTATAGAAATTTAAGATGACCTTAAGCAATAGGAAGACAATATGTGGTTCTAGACCATTAAAAATTACACCAAAGTGGAATATTTCCTTTGCTAAAGCTCCGATATGGCAATATGACCCAACTGAGCTTCCCATGAACATTTTTTTTTAAAGAGAGAGTGAGAGAGGAGAGAAAGAGAGAGAGAGAATTTTTAATATTTATTTTTTAGTTCTCGGCGGACACAACATCTTTGTTGGTATGTGGTGCTGAGGATCGAACCCGGGCCACACGCATGCCAGGAGAGCGCGCTACCGCTTGAGCCACATCCCCAGCCCTCCCATGAACATTTAAAGAGTCCACTGCAAAAACTCCTAACCTATACTGTCAGATTATAATCTATGACCAATGGGAAACAATATTGTACATGGTAATAAAATGCATTCAAGTTCACTTGTAGTATATTTTGAAACATTTGGCATAGATAAAACTGCACGTTTAAGAAAGTGCTTACCAAATGGTTCAAAATACTTAGCCCTGTCTGGATTAAATAATACCCTTTGTTTGTACACTCTGTCATTTCTGAGCTTTGGTACACCTAAGAAGAATCATTCTGTCAATGATCTTAAGTAAATGCCAATCTCAGTTATGGAGTGAGAAAAAAAATCTGCGTTTCCAAATAGCAATTCTTTTAAAAAGAACCAAGTTCACATGGAGTATGTTTTAATGTAAAAACAGGAATGTGTACTTGAGAGCATAAAAACATATTTTTAAATGAGTTTTCACCTCCAGCAGTAAAGTGGAAACAAAATTAAAGGTTGTTTAGAAAATTTCTATATTGGAATCCATAGGAATGTTTCACATACCTGTAGGAGAAATAGAAGATATGATAAAATTTCCTAGCTTTTTAAAATCATTGAGTTACTGAGAGAATATTAAGAAAAAAATATTCCCATAATGTAAGGTGCTTTCATTGATTAGAAAGAAATAAGTGTAAGTCTTGTCATTTACTCCTCATGGTGTTTTAATTAATAATGAAATACCTTTATTGATCACTGTGCTATTATGGAAGAGGCAAATATTGAGTCCTTAGCACATAAAATTATTTTTGAAATATTTTCAGCAGTGAGGAGTTATAATTTTGTTTTTTATTTCCCATGAATCTTTTTCCTCCCTCAAATCATATTTAATGAATTCCTAAAACATATTAAGGATAAAATTCTAGTCAAATAATTTTGTCAATATAGCAGGAATCAAATGTTACAAGAATATGTTCTAAAAATACATTCTGTTTTTTACTCTGCACTGTAAAAGTATTTTCTAAGGTATCTGGAATTAAATATATTAGGAAAAAATTCTCATTGAATTTAGAAGATACATTACAAATATATATGCATATAAAAATGAATTAAAATACATACAAAAATATAACTTGGAATTTGTAATTTTTAGGAAGAATTTTCAATTTGATCAATATTACTACAGTTTGGCTCTTAAGTGTCTGAAAAGGTCCATGTGTTAAAGGCTTACTTACCAGCCTGTTATGTTATTGGGAGGTGGTGTAACCATTAGAAAGAGAAACCTCATGGTGATTGTGGCTGTGCCCCCCACTTTTTTTAAGAATAGAGTAAATCTATTTTTATTTTAATTTTTAATGTGTTCTAATTAGTTGTACATGATAGTAGGATGCATTTTGACACACTGTACACAAATGGAGCACCACTTCTTATGCCTCTGGCTGTATCTGGTGCAGAGTCACACCAATGTGTAACCATATAAGCATATAGTATAATAATGTTTGTCTCATTCTACCCTCCTACCCACAGCCCCACCACTCCCCTAACCCCTCTCTGCACAACCCCAAATTCCTTCATTCCTTCATTCTTCCCTACCACATCCCCATACTTACATACATACATTATGGGTCAGCAACTGCTAATCAGAGAAAACATTTGGCCTTTGGTTTTGGGGGATTGGCCTACAAACCAAAGGCTGAATGGAGGTCACTAAATTGGACCTCCATATCCACAAATTTCATATCCATGGATTCTCATTCATGTATTTTGATCCATGTTTCAAAAATGCTCCAAAAAAGTGTGTTTATATTGAAGATACACAGACTTTTTCATCATTCCTTAAATAATACAGTAAAATAAAAACCAAATATCCATTTACTGACAAATGTCATCATTTCATTCTTCTTTAAGGCTGAGTAATATTCCATTATGTATATGAATCACATTCTCTCTTTATACAGTCATTTGTTGAAGGGCATCTAGGTTGGTTCCATAGTTTAGCTATTGTGAATTGAGCTGTTATAAACCCTGATGTGGCTGTCACTATAGTATGCTGATTTTAAGTCCTTTGTATAAACAAAGGAGTGGAATAGCTGAGTCAAATGTTGGTTCCATTCTAGATTTTCTGAGGAATCTCCATATTGCTTTCCATAGTGGTTTTGCTAATTTGCATTTCCACTAGCAATGTATGAGTGTGGGTGTGCCCTTTTAGGGGGTGTTGGGAACTTGGATCCTTCCTGTCACCTCCTTTATTTCCTGGCTGCTATGAGATAAGTAACTTCTACCATGTGCTATCACCATGTGGTACTGCCTTTACAGAGGACCAAAAGTAATGAGTCAATCATCCATGGACCAAACTCTCCAAATCTGTGAACCAACATAAACTTCTTCTCTTTTTAAGTTTATTAATATCTGATATTTTGCCACAATGACAGAAAGTTAACTAATACAAACAGCAACAGAAATATAAAATTTAAGTGTTTTAGACACAGCAAAAATGTTATTTCAGATATATCCACCTGCACACAAAAAACTGCAAAATAGGTAGGAGTTGCCAAGCATTGAGAATAGGAAAGGAGATTTTATGCCAAGTAAGCTGTGTATGCAAAGATCTTGGTATATAAAGAACTGAAAATTCAAAGATAGGAAGAATAGCACTAAGGAAAATATTAGACTTAGATTGTTCAAATTTTTTTAAAAAAAGTATTTCACAAACAGGTGGATTTCTAGATCTAACTATTACTATGAAAACAATAATTTAGAAAAAATTATATATAGAGAAATATCCATTGTTAGAGTCTGTAAACAAGTCAAGATGGCGCCTGGCATTTTGCAAGAGGGAGTGGTTTGTGAAGTAATGCCAGCGAGCCATTAAGTGTGGAGATTCCTTATTGGTTGACTGCTGAATCTACTTTATGTTAATTAAGATAAGCTGTGTGTAATGTATATATACCCCTCCTGTCCTACAATAAATGGCTCCCACTCCTGCTGTATCAACATACACAAGTTCCTCATCACCCCCCCACCCCCCGGTTATTTTGCTTGCAGCCAGACTGCAGCAATCCATTGCTTACATTCCCATATGTAGAATACCCAAAGACACCATTTAAGAGGAAGTTTCCAAAGTCTACGTAAGCCAGGGACAGATTTAGACCACATACTTTTAAGGACAAAGAAAGAACCAAGTTACTTGATAAACTAAGTTTTGTGTGGAAACACAGATAATTTAGAGATATGAATGTGTTTGGAAAGGAAATCTGTAAATTAAGAATAAAAGAAAATCTGTAAATCATTAAAGTCTAGAAGGGTGAAACTATTATCCCCAGAGGGGAAATGTAATGATTATCACCAAACTGATGTAGGACTATGGAGTCTGAGTAACTATATGGACTTTCCAATGAAAAAAAAATGTAAAACTCTTTGATTATTTATATAATCTATTTTAAAAACACTGATAGATATTTGAAATACAATAATTATCAGACAACAAAATAAGTGAAGAAGTCAGGGACCTACAGATGTAAAGACAGCATTAATACCAGCTTTTCCCTCTAAGAACATCTGCAAACATGGTGAGCAGGAGCTTAGTGTTTTATTGACAGATCATCTTCAAATTAGAATGGTTCACATAAAAATTTTCATATTGCAGTGGTGTGAAAATGATAGGTCTATGATAGAAACTGAGCCCAGATTTTGAATTTTAATATGTTCTTTGGCAAGTGATATGTGGTAAAATATTCTCTTGCAAGGATGGGCAGTGGCAACAAGTAACAGCTTCCAGTCTCTCAGTCGTGAGGGCAAATAGTTGATAATCTCCAATATACTGATTGCTAATCCACAATTTTTTTCTGTAGGTTAGTTAGGTGCATTAAGTGCATTTTTGATGTGACATTATCAATTTATGGTGTGTTTTTCAGAATGTAAACTAACTGAAACCAAGGAATATATGTACTCACTAGTACTAAGGTCTTCTCCTCCAAGATTTTCTGTTTTTGTTTTTCTTTCACAGTGTTATTATGAAGTGTCTAGATAAGAATATTTTTATGTTTATCCTTCATGGAATTTTCTTGGATTTTTGTTTGCACAAATTAATGGTTATCATATTGAGGAAGATTTGGTCCAGTAAATTGGATATCCATATCTACAAGTTTCATATTCATGGGTTCCCATTCATGGATTTTGATCCATGGATCAAAAATATTCCCCAAAAAAGTGCATTTATAGTGAAGATATATAGACTTTTTCATCGTTCCCTAAATAATGTGGTATAATAACGATTTAGATAAGTGTTTATATTGTATTAGGTAACACAAGTAATCTAGAGATGTATACAGGAAGATATCTGTTGGTTATATATAAATACTATGCCATTTTCAATAAAGGACTTGTCCATCACAGATTTTGTTATTCTCAGAAGGTCCTAAAACCAATAACCTGAAGTTATTAAGGGAGGACTGAGCTACTGGGATCCAAATTCCTTCTTGTCTTTCCCTCTACGTCCTAGTCACCAACCACATTCCTCCTCCACTATGCATTCTTGCCATGATATACTCTTCTTCCATAGGGTCAAAGAAACAGGTCAAGTGATCACGGACTGAAATGTTGAAAACTATGAGCCAAAATAAACCTTCCTTCCTATTAGCTGATTATTTCAGGTATTTTGTCACAGTGAAGGAAAACTGACTACCACAGACC
Organism: Urocitellus parryii; assembly: GCF_045843805.1. Classification (NCBI taxonomy): domain Eukaryota; kingdom Metazoa; phylum Chordata; class Mammalia; order Rodentia; family Sciuridae; genus Urocitellus; species Urocitellus parryii. The sequence goes on along the minus strand of NC_135537.1, from coordinate 24,346,700 downwards.
TTTGGGGCTCAGTTAATATCTTTATGTTTCCTTCCTGTTTTTCAGAGTGGATAATCTCCATTGATTTATCTTTAAATTTATCTATTCTTCTGTCTATTCAAATCTTCACTTAAACTATCCTAATGAATTTTTTCATTTCAATTGTGAAAATATCCAGTTGGGTAATCTGATTATATTTATATTTTCACTCAAACTATTTAAATTAGCTATTTTTTTCGATGGTTTTTATTAAAATAATATTCTTTCCTCAGGTTTTAGTCAGTAGGAACCCCTCCCAGTTTTGATATCCCCAGACACTACCAAGTATCTTCTAGGGGACAAAATCACAACCTTTTGAGAATTATTGCTGTAGAGGGAACTAATTAGATCCATGACTTCCATATAGTAGAAGACACAACCAAGTGAAAAATGAATAAACTGGATCAGTACTGATTGTCCTCAGTGGCTTAAGGTACTGAATGGGAAGAAGTGCTAAGTAATAACATGTTCAGGGATCACTTCTTGAGAAGGTGACTATTTAGCTGCAATTTGAATGAGGAAAAGGAGCGCTATATATATGAGGAGATTAACAAAATTTAAGTATATTTTACGTTAAAGGGTGCTTAACTCTGCCTGGGAAAGCCAGCATGGCTTTGTTTAGAAGTCTTTATATTTAAGAGAGAGAAACTATGAACTGAGTGTGATGACACATGCATGTAATCCCAGCTACTTGAAAGGCTGAGGCAGGAGGATCAAGATTTAGAGGCCATCCTGGGAAACTGAGAGTAAGACCCTGTATTAAAATAGAAATGGGCTGGGGATGTAGCTCAGTGGTAGACTGCCCCTGGGGGTTCAATCCCCAGTACCACCACCAAAAAAAAAAAAAAAAAGTAGAGAAACAATGAATTTGCCTATCAGAGAATTGAAGGAAGCTTGCTTAAACCCTAAAACAAATGGAAATATAATGTTTTAAGAAATTGAGGGAACGATTGTTCCAGAATTATGATGAATCTGAATTTTACTTTATTATAAGCTAACAACTTAGCCTACCACAGTTTCATGGATGCTAGCAGAAGATATGAGACTCCTCAATTAGGACAGAGAATATTGAGAGTATGTGAGAGCACATAGGTGTCAAGAGTTTGAGATTTTGACCACTTAAGCTATAAATTAGCAGGTCATGGTTCAGCAGATAACAGGAGAATACAGTGGATTCTGACTGGGTCAGAAATTAAGAACACAATATTATTCACAACGGTAAAAACAGGCAGGTTATCAGCATTTTTGTCCTGGTTTCATGAGTACTAGTTTGCACAGGGCAATATGAATAAAACCATGCGACACAAGGTCATGCAGTTTTTGCATAGCAGGAAAGGAAATCTAACCTTAGGAAACTTGAATCTTTTTTTAAAAAAATAGCTATTAAGTCTGTTGTTTGTTTGCTCCATAAACAGACATCTTCTAAGGACATAAATTCACCTTACATTTGCACCAGGGAGAGAAACTATTTCTATCTTCCTAACTAGTTTGCCATATAAACTTCCTTGCAAATATCATCCAAAATAAAGGAAATAAGTGCCTTCTTTGAAAGATGTATAAAACTAAGAGAGAACGGCAGATAAATATCTTCCAAAGTTAAAGAGAAATCAGAGAAGAAAGGACTAGTACATTTTTATTAAAGAAATATCTTGCATTTTTCTCTCTTGATAGGTGTCTTTGAAAAGGTGGAATATATGGTTTCCTGTACATAATTGGAGGGAAAAATCAAATGATACACTCTCCTGAAGAAATCTTTCCCTTTATTTGTGACTAATACTTGAAATGCTGCCATTGCATTTTAGCCTTTTTTAAAAGCATTTCTACTCAATTCTTTTCGGGAAACAATCATGGGAGAAAGTAACATACTGTAATTAACTTATTGATATGAAATAAATTTAACTAAATGATTTATCTTTATCTTTGAGATAATGCCATTGAACAGCAGCAGGAAATTCTTTAAGATGGGAAGATAAAGAAGAAACTGAAGGTTTGAAAGGCATTTAAAACAAAAGTTATATTAGGATTGTTTGTGTTGTGCTTATGTTGCAAAGTTTCTACGTTTAGAATTATACCCAATATATATATTAATGGACTCTATTAAAACACATTTTATAACTGTTTTTATAATGCCTAATAATTTTCCAAAAATCCATTCTGAAATAGATTTTACATTTAAAGCCAAAATTATTGGTATTTATCTCCTTGGGTAATTAAATATACTTGTCTATTAAGGAGTACTGTGTGGAAAATGTTCCATAAAATTTTGAATTAAGGCTTAAAAATTAATAAACAGATTAATTTCTACATGAAAAACTGCAATTCTGCTCTGATAACACATACATATATATCTGGCATGCACACACATAAACATATATAATAATTGTAGTTCCAGGTCTAAAAATACTTTTCTATTTCCAATGCAACTGAATAATTACAAAGCAGTATATTAGTGTCAAATGTGTGGTATAAACAATAAAAAAACATGTAAAGTCAAAGGAATTAATTGTAAATAGAACTGAACAGAAAAAGATTCTTTAATGAAGGGCTTCTATATAATAGATAAATAGAATTTGGATATATAGGAAAGAGGGCATTGCAAACTAGAATTTAACCATATAAATGCTTAAACACTGAATTGTGTGTGTGCGCGCGCGCACACACGAGCGCGCGCACACACACACACACACACACATACACACATACAGTTCATAGGTTGAAGCCATAACCCCTAATATGACTGTATTTTGGTTAGGTCCTGTGAGGCGGTAATTAAGGTTAAATAAGTTTACAAGGGTGGAACCATAGTAATAGGACTGGTGTTATAAGAAGGAGAGACATCTCTCTTTTTCTCCTTCTTCCTCTCCTTCTCTCTCTCTCCCTCTCATTCTGTGCACACAGAGAAGAAAGTTCTTGAGAGGAAGCTATGGGGATACAGTTGTCTGTAAGCCAGAATAAGAGGACTCCTCAGAAGTCAATCCTTTTATTCCCTTGATCTTGGACTTCTAGCTTTCAGACTATGATAAAACGAAATTCTGCTTTTCAAGATATGGACCTCTGGTATTTTTGTTATGATAAGAAAACTAACAAATGATTAAGTCATGTTTGAAGATAGTGCATATGCAGTCTAAGTAAAATAAACATTTGGTACAAGTGGCCTTTTCAACACGGAAAAAATTTCATGTATTCTTTAAATAAATGAGCAAATAAGTGAATATGTGCATGGAAAGTGAAAAATACATTCGGGGAACAGAAAATTACTACAATTTTTTTGCACAGTGGTAAGTCATGGTTGACACAGTGTGGCAGAACTGATGCACAAGCCCTTCATGTATTGGCACTTGAGATGAGAGAAGGTGGATTCAGAAAACATTAGTAAAGTTCATGGTGCAGTAAGCACCTGTCCTGAAAGAAAAATTTATTTGAGTGATTCTATAGTCTGTTATACTAAAAGGCCCCATGATTTCCCCAGATAAGATCCAGAGAAGGATTTGTTTTGTTGTTTGATCTCCATGCCCAAAGTACTACTACAAGCAGCAGCTAAGAATGCGTGATTCTGTATCTGTATTAAATCTACGAAATTTCTCTAGAAAAAATTCAGAACATAAAGATGACCAAAAATTAAATCAGATGTGCATGGGAAACTTCTTATAGTTTTATTTGAGATTATGGAAATATTAGTGTTAATGCAAAATAGATAAAACATTCTGAAACTTCTGAAATAAATGGCCATTTTCCACTAAATTGAATCAAAGGAAATATTAATATATTAAAATTTAAAATATGACCTAGTTTCAGTTTTCTTTTTTAGATTCCAGAGGCTTCCTTAATTATTATGAAAGCTAATAAAATTTACATATTGATAATGAGCCACCATTAGTTACTGGGTCTAGTGAATTATCACATCAATTGATAACTTGAAGCCTAAACTTAAAGTAGGGTTTAGTTCATAAAGGATTTGACCTGCAGAACTGAAACATTAATGACAAAATTTAGATAAGATTAATTCATGAACAATAAAAATATGTCTTGCCTTGGATTTTATTTTCCTACCTTATCCACATAGAACAGAATAGAGGTGGTGGAATAGGGAACCATACACTGGATGGGCGTTGTATTTATTCTTCGTCTCCAAAATTACCTACTGACATTTTATTTTCCCTAATTTCTTCCATTCTAAACAGGTGTGGCAATTCATGAAGATTTTCCTACTCAGCTTTATTTTTCTTTCTTCAGAACATTTCTCTTCTTCTCTTTTATAATAAAACAGTGCCACCCTCCATGTAGTTTGACACATCTGCAGAACTTGCATTTGAACCTGGAAGTGATCTAATCAAAACAGCTCCTCAATAAATATGATGCTGTCTCTACTAAGGATTTTTATACAAGCAGCTCATGGAAATGTACATGTGTGTGTGTGTGTGTGTGTGTGTGTGTGTGTGTGTGTGAGAGAGAGAGAGAGAGAGAGAGAGAGAGAGAGAGAGAGACTGCAGTTAACTAATGCAGAAACTATGTTACAAATGAGATAAGAGGGAGTTTAAGTGATTTCCTCAAGATATTAACATGGTAGATGCACCCTTGATATTCAAAGCCAGGACTTCAGATTAAGAGTTCATTATTCTTCTCAATGTCTCTCCGTATATTTAATATTAACATGTTTCTGCAATCATTTAATGTTAAAAATGTTAGAAAATATCTTTTTGGTGCTTATTGAATAGTCAAGACATGTAGATAGGCCTCATTTTAAGTAATAACACATTTCTGCTGATTAAAACTAGGGTAAATTGTCATGGGAAATAATAAATAAAATAATGTTTGTGCATATTTCTCAATTTCTAGAGAAAATGAAATGCATAGCTTCATTTAAAAGTGACTAAACATATAAAAGATAAGATTAAACTTTTAAGAAGTATGCATTGATATGTCTAGATGAAGAAACTGCATTAGACAAGACATCATTCTAAAAACAAACAATGTAAAGTAATCAGGCATGAGGAAAACTGCATTGGAGAGACATGGCGATTCCACATATCCACTTTTGGTTAGTTTGTTATTATAGCTAACTAATTTCTAAAATGTAGCTCTCTCTTCCTTCCATTTCTTTTCTCTTCCTGATTCTCTCAGAAGACATTCTTCTGCATAATTAGAAATGTGACAACCTGCATAGTTTCTATCTTATGCCTTTAATATTAAGAGTGACAGGCACTCTGCTCAATTTGAGTTTGAAAACTGTCAGCTTATTATTCTGATTTCCCAAAAAGATAACTACGTTTAAATCAAGCAGATGTTGAGAAGAGTTCAGGTCACCAAGCACACACCTGGGCATATAATGGTGGTGGAGGAAGATTTTCTTAAGTATAATACAGAAAGTAGCCATGGAGAATGTGACTTACGGGTAGGTAGACTCACTCAAAGCCATCTCTATTTGGAGATTGGGTATTTATGAGGAAAGAAACAGAAGTAACACAAATAATGACAAATTTCCTGAAGTTGTGAGATTAAACTGATCACTCTTCAGAATTTTCTTACATGTTGGTTAAGATCCCTGAAACACACACTATGTAACTCAATCAGCTCAACAACACTCTCAAATGTTACTGTGAATGCAATTGAATTGATGCTCTGTGATTACTTCTAAAAGTTTAAAGAGGAGAATTAAACCTAAATAATATAATATCTCTATTTGAAACATGAACATTGGAAGGCAGTCCATTCAGAAACTGCAAATTCTCAGCAAAGATGGAATTAATTACTTGGTCTACATGCAACAATGAAAGCTAAAACAAGTAATATAGGCCTTCAAATGAATTTCAATCTTTTAAACTACAAAAATTGCTAAAAAAATACTTCTCCATGAGTATTTCAGTTACAAACACTAACAAAATATGTCTACCTCCTTATTCTTCCATTTCCTTTGCCTTTTTTTTTAACTCTCCTTGAGGTCTGCCAACATTTTCAGCTAATGCTTATTGCTGCCTTGTTTCCAGGTTATAAATTATAAATGTAATAAGATAGTGTAAAACACAGATTTTTTTTTTCATGAGTAATGTACTGGGTGGAGCAAGATTGACATTCTCATTCATTGTTTGTAGCCAGAATTATGAAAGCCATTTTTGGCACTAACGTGAATGCATGATGGATGGGGGCAGTAGGCAATCATAGCAAAAAACAGATTCTCCCACATGAAGACTGTGCTATTTTAGATATAAATAGCCTTACTAAAATTATTCCACTTATTAGGGGAATGAAGAGTGAATCAGTGAAACAATTTTGTTTCAATATTTCATTTTTTCACCATTATCCCTATTTATTGATTTGTGGAGTGGTGACAGGTTCTTGGCTGTATTTAAGCTGTTAGAGAAGACAGAGTTCCTGTCGTAACAGTTTCCTATTGAAAGTACACAAATTTGGGAAGTAAGACATGGTTTCGTTTATATAGGGAAGGGGTTTGCTTTGTCAGTTGTGATATATTATTGCCAATTTTTCTCTACATAAGGGAGGGGATACTTAATGTCATCAAAAAGACTTCCAAGAATAAGCAAGTAATTCTTAACAGAAATTCAATATTATAAAGAAGAAAACTTAATTTTCTCACTACAACATAAGGTTATAGAAAGCACAACAATATTAGTTATGCTTAATTGGCAAATATCCATTGTATGTCACAAGACAACATCATCAACAATAACAACAAAAAAATGTTCTAAACAAAAATATCAAGTCACTTTAACAGAAATCATATAATGAAAAAAATAAAATTAAGTACCTTTATCACATAAATAAAAATACAGAAGCTACAAATTTCAGTTTGATAGTCTTACCATGAATTATGTTCTTTTAAAAAATAAATAATACTATATTACCCATAATATTATATAATTTATTATATAAATTTATGGAGAAAAAGTAAGATGGAAACTTTTTTTGGCTTTTTTTACTAAAGTTAGCACTAAAACTTGAGATAATGTTGTTATCGTTCATGTGGAAATGGAATGAACCCCCTAAAATTTTGCCTAAGAATTTGCCTCTAATTAGTAATGATTGATTGTGTGTGTAGATTTGAAAAATCATTTTTGGTGCAGAGACAAAATAAACATTGATGCTTCTGAACTAATGCACAGATGGGAAATAAAGACAGGAAAGACAATTTCTAAAGGTTTCATATAGCATTGAATCATGCTTAAAAGATTTTATCATCCTTCTTTAAAAATTTTGTAGGAGAGGGGTGGATTTTCCTTTTCATAGATTACACTTGAGGTTACCTGTATTTTTAGTTACAGAATCTAAAAAAATCCCAGTAATCCTTGTGCAAGGATGTTCCACTTTGGTCTAGTGCATTTTTCTTTGGCAAACTTGTGCATCTTGTCAGCATTATGAAGTATGACAGTCTCCAAAATACTAGCTGCCAGCAGTACAACAGGAAATACTGACTGTATAAAGGAGTTTATGGTGTTTAAAACCTTATTTTCTAGGAGCAAAAAAGCTGATATCCTCTACAAGCAAAAGTGAAACACTTAGTGATTAGAAGACACTATGCTTCACTTCTTCTCATAATTATTTCAAATAGATCTATTTAAAGACATTCCACACAATTCAAGAGAAGTCAGCAAACAGATATGATAAACCACATGGCTTTGTTTCTTTTGGAGTTGAAAGAAATCCAAGGTGAAAGACTGGGAAAACTGATAACTAAAAATAAATATATATATAAACATATAGATAGATAGATAGATAAAACAGCTTGTGTAGTTATAAATAACTCCTGTGTGCACTCTCACAGTTAAAATATATCTTTTTGTTTTTGTTGTTCTTCCCTTTGGGGTATGTTTAAGGTAACCCATTTGCAGGTGTGCATTTTAGAAACATTTAAAAAAATGTTTCTCTAATTTTCAAATTCATAGACATATACCAGATAAATTTGATCAGCCAGGATAAATAAAAGTGTTCTTTTAAGTTAGTTCAGTAGTTACATCCAATTGAAAGAAGGATCTGCCAGGAAGAGAAGTCCTTAATCTATTTCCCAGCCAAAGGAAAACATCACCAGTAAAAACTATTCCCAGACCAGAGAGAACAAAGATTTTCATTCACAAAGTGAAGGAAGCCAAGGACAACCAGAAGGTTTATTGAAATCCAAGGAATAGCTTTGATTGTAGAATGTTCAATCTTTTTAGGTAGAACTAAAAATGACTTTGTACAAAGTCACAACTTCCAACAACAGGAAAATACGTACATACTCAATATTTTATGATCTTTCATGCTTTTTGTGTACCTCCATACATACCTTAATTGTAAACTAAATTATGATCTATTTATCACACTCCTACACTTACGTTGTTTTTATTCATAAAATCATATACATTGTATGAATCACTCTAGAAACATATCACATTAAATCATTTCTTGTTATAACCCAGCAGTTGTTTATTTCTTTTTGATTTGCGAATAAAACCATTACATGGCTATTAATGTATATTTTCTTTCTATCACACACATGCACACATACACATATACATGCTAGAGAACACCTGTTTATGAAAGAGACATAAACCTAGTGAAGTTTTACTATATTGACTAGGGGTGAGGTACAGAAAAGGAAATGACATTGAAAAAGACTATTATAATCTGATTAAAAGTCTTAAATCCCAATGAGAAAATTGGAATTATCTCAAAGTCAATAAAATACGAGGGCTTTTGTTTAATTTTTTGGTTTTGCTTGGTTTGCTGTTTGACAGGGTAATAAGGTAATCAGATTTCAATTTTAGCAAGATTATATGTTAACAGTATAATGAGAAAGCAGAAAAAGTCTGTAGTCTTGAATAATGGATAGTAAATTATTTTTACTGTAATACATTTTTTAAATTATGAAATTCCTAGATCAAGAGGATAAAGGAAAGGGAACAAAGAAGCACATAGTAAGTGAAATCAAAGTTTTGTGACCTCTTGGAGGTGGAAGCAAAGGTAAAGGATGTGACAATGATTTTATCATGAGGGCTTGGAAGATGTATTACCCTTGTGATTAGTATAGGAAGTATGAGAACAAAAATTGCAAAGTGAAAAATTAAAAATTCTGGGAAATAAATTTTGATCAGTGTAATCAGGATTAGTTGATTAATGGAAGATGAATATAAAGTCCCTTGTAAGTTTAGTTACTAAACCTCTCCCTTTTCCTGCAATCATCTAGAGCCTCACCACACTGGGCATGTAAATGACCAATCAGTGAAATCTCAGAGGAGATTATGCAAAATGTCCATAAATGGACTGACACAGGTGATCAGAGAAGTTTAATCTTAAAATTTTGAATACTTGTCCACTTTACATGTGTCTTCTTCAGTTTGTAGAAGAGGAAATAGGTACAAATAATGGATTTAGAGTTTGGGATCTTGGTAAAATCACCAGAACTTGAGAAGAGACTCAAATACAAAGAGACTCAAATACAAACTTGAGAAGAGACTCAAATACACCCCTGTGAATCTATGCAGTTTCAGAATCATTTTATAGGATTAATCCTAATGTACATTGTTCTTTCTCCTCAAAGAAGTTAGGTATCTCAATCAAATCATGTATCTCAATTCAGCATAAAGAAAATATAAGTTTCACATTAGAATATCAAGAGGCAAAAAAACATTCAAAACAGGGAAGTGAGATTTAGAGTTAAAATAATAGTCACTCTTAACAGGCAAAAGTTAATAGACTAGAGCATATTGTTCTTAATTTGTTGCATAGAATGGTTGACTAAATTAATGTTTTATATTCTAATTTTATTGTATTGCACAGTACCTTCTTTAATTTTAAAAGTACTCAGAAATCTTATTTCAATTATCTTTGTCCACCCAATTAGAACATGATCTAATCAATGACTGCATGTTGTTGGGAATAAGGTAAGTCATATATAGAGAGAGAAAGAGAAAGTGGTGAAATTAACTCTATACATTTAGTCCTATTTTAACAAGAGATACAGATATAGATATAGATATAGATTTATGTATACTAAAGAACTTGACACATATCACCTACTGGTTACTTGTTAGCAATGACAAGTATAACCAAGATCCAAAACTCTAAATCCATTATTTCTACTTATTCCCTTTTCTAAAAACTGAAAATAGATATGTGTAAAGTGGGCAAGGACACAAAACTCCAAGATTAAACTTCTCTGATCCTCCGTGATAGTCCTTGCATGAACTGCAGTGGCTCCTTTTGTATAAGCTATGAGCTTAAGTCTCGAGCTACCTTTTTCTTTGATCCTCCTCTTGCTGGTCCTCTCAAACTTGAAGACTGTCTGCTTAAAGAAAAGATGATTTAAGACAAGCCTAAAGAACTAACCATAAAAAAAAAAAAATGTGTTCTGTAAGAAATCCCAAGACTTTGGCAGACAGATACACAAATTTTTAACTGCTCTTACATGATTGAAAGCTAGCTCTCAACCAGCTCCCCAGCCTGCCAGGTTTCTACTTCCCACATCCTCAAGTCGTGATACATTAACATCCTTATCTTTGACGCTGAGTGTTTGTATTCCCTTTCTTTCTCATCTTTACAAACTGGAATAGGGCATGAGAAGGAGGTTCCTTGCCTCCTATTATAATTGTAGCATGCCACCACTGGTATTCATTAAATTTACTTTAAAGTTGAGACTTTAAACAAACTAATGAATAACCTAACAAGGTAGCTTTTCTATTAATTTTAACATCATTGCTAGAAGATTATTTTAAACATATTTTATACTATTGGAAAGGTCCCTGATATAAGATTCAATTGTCCTGTACAGTATTTCTGTTTGTTTCAAGCAATATAAAAATTTCCCTAGCAAAACATCTGAAGCTGTATTTTATCATGTGTATGTTACCCATATGTCTTTGAATTTTGTCTCTTTTGCAATTAATGAAACCCTGCATAATTCCTAGTTTGAGGACTCCTCTAAAGAATCTTCATGTGACCTTATAAAAATGTTTAACTAGATATAGTTTATTTTCTCCATTTTGGACCCTCCCATGTCTCTTTCCTTAACACTCCCCCATCATACCACTAATGGATAGAGCTTTGAAGTGACTATATTTGTTCAAGAGGCTGTATCTTCTAGCTTTACTTGTAATTTTTCATTCTTTTCTCCCAGGAAATATCCATATCCAATCATTCCTACTTCCTAGTTGGAATCACATCTCCTGTCAGGCACCACTGCTAATGCTACTAAGATCCTGAGCCACTTTGTTATGCGGAATTTTATGGCAAAATCATCAGCTGTCACTCCCCTTTTGTTCTTACCTGTCTACCTTAAAGTGATTCTAAGACAGTGTATCGTATCATTTTCTCTAACAAATATAAAGAATTTCTGCCTTGATGCTGAACTAAAACTACCACCAAAGATGAGTCTTAAAATTGGTATTAAATTACTTTCTTTTTATTGCTAAACTGTACCTCTGCATGCCCACAAACCACATGTACTCAGAGGCAGCCTGATAACCCTGAAGTAGGTTAAAAACAGTTATTTATAAAGGTAAATAATTTTAATATTCTTGTGTTCTTATAAAGCTCTTTAAAATTGTCTAAGAACTAAAATATGGCTGTGTTGTTGAACTATAACAATTTCAGCAAAATTCACTAACTTTGTTTTTTATAAATTATACCTTCTCAAATCATTTAACATTTACCCAATAAACTTGAAAACTGAGAAACTTCACTGTCTAACAATTAGTGTGTAACTAATATAGAAGTACTTGAGATACATACAGAAGCATGCAATGTGAGAAAAATCATTACTTGACAATTATTGCATAAATAATGTAGAAAATTTTGAGATACATACAGAAGCATACAATGGATGTAGCTCAGTGGTAGAGTGCTTGTGTAGCATGCATGAGGCCCTGAGTTCAATTCCCAGTAGTGGGAATAAATTAGAAGCCACAAAAGTTTTCAATGTTATTCAACTATTCATTCCTTCTAGAGAGCATACTTTGTGGTAGATATAGAAAGTGATGAAATTAACTCTCTGTATACCTTTAGTTCTACTTCAGCAAGATATTCTTCTAAAACTAGCCAAAACTTTATTCTCTCGCTTATTATCTTTATTAACATTCATTTTAAAAATATATCATGAATATTTGATGAAAAATAAAAAAAATAATTTTTATATTAAAAGACACCGTCAAGCGTTTTCAGGACCTGAAACATCAAAGAAACAAAATAATTTTACTTATTAATATACATGAACTGTGTATTCTCATTTTTCTCCAAATATTGCCATCAATCTGAAATGAAATTTGAAAGAAACAACAATTTGATTTACCACTACGTAACTCTCCTGAGCTTAAGGAAATCTCTCTTAAATATATATAATATAAAATCATTTAAAAATCTGATTATGTATGATAGTGGCCTAGGAATATCGTTTATTGAAAAGGCAGACTTTTTCATGTGGATTGGAAAACTTTTCAAAATATGGACAATTACTGAATATACATGTATGTATCTCCAAAGAGACTCTTATGAAATCAGCAGACTTATGAGCAACTGACACCTTAGCACAAATTAAGTTATCAGACTAACTTGTCTCACACATTTTTAAGATCATTCGAGAATGTAGGCTAATATTAAGTGGCAAAAAGAGCTTAAGGAATATAATCAAGAAGAGACAAGATGAATAGGCAGTAGAATAGTTGAGAATATCATTATTTACTTTACAGAGTATCATGGGATAAAATAAAAGAGGAAATTAGAAAATATTATAAGACCTTGAGAGTCTGAGTTAAGTAAAAATATATCATATGCTTGAAATTTTCTAAATGAGTAAATCTTAAGTGTTCTCACGACCCCCACCTCTCCTACACACACACACACACACACACACACATATACACACACATGTGTGTGCATGGAAAAAATAATAATGATGTCAGATTATGCATATGTTAACTAACATGCTTATTGTAATCATTTTACAAGGTAAATGGATATGATTTTTGACAATTATACCTCAATATAACTAGAGGGGAAAAATAAAATTTCAAAATTTATGGCTTTTGCAATTTGGGTCAATTTCTACTCTAAAATAGGCAGTATAATCTCTAAACCTCAACCCAGAAGTCATTAATGACTACAGAAAATAGAGAGTAAAATGTTTACTATATGGAATAGTAAAAGAAACATTTCAAGTACTTTTGGTCATGATCCTGTATCACTTTTTTTTTTTTTTTTTTTTTTTTACTGAACACAACAAATTCGCCAGTGTAAAGATTTTATTACAATAACCAATTTCTCAAAACTGCAACATGCTGTAACCTTTAGATATAAACATGGTACTGTTGCTCTCTCCTAATGGAATATTTATGAATTTTTGTACCTACTTAATTGATTGAATACTTAGCTACTATTAACTAATTACTGTACGTTTTTGAAGGTAGCCTTGACCTGATAAAATTACATGGAGGATTCTATCTATATCATATAAATGAAGATCTGTCTAAAATATCAATGAACTTTTAAATTATCCAAAAGGAAAACAATAACAACAAAAACATACACAAATTTAATTCTGCAGTCTAACTTAAGAAATAGATAAGTATGGATAAGTTAAAAATAGATAATTGACAATGAAATCAATAAGTTATGAGAAGGGGAGATCTTTAAGATTAACTTTAAGAAGAATCCATATTTCCATTTTAATGATCATTGAAATGGAGCATGGAATATGATGGCTTTAATGTGAGAAAATACAATATCATAAAAGACACAAAAATAAAATATCTTAAAATAAATTTTTGCAGAATAATTAGAAAAACATAGGTTTTCTATATTATGCAAACAGTATTCAGAAAATATAAAAATGACTCATTTGAGCCTGGCGCATTGGCACATGCCTATAATCCCAGTGGCTCAGGAGGCTGAGGCAGGAGAGTTGAGAGTTCAAAGCCAGCCTTAGCAAAAGCAAGGGGCTAAGCAACTCAGTGAGACCATCTTTCTAAATAAAATATAAAATAGGGCTGGTGATGTGGTTCAGTGGTCAAGTGCCCCTGAGTTCAATCACCAGTACCCAACCCCTCCCAAAAAATGACTCGTTTGAAAACTAAATATTTATTTAGTAATAAATGCAACTGAGCCCTTCAGTTTAATGAACAATAAGGTATAAAATGAGGAAAGTTGGGGATGGTCAACTTGGGCAGGCCATTGTCCCTACTCATTCAATCAAACACTAATCTCTGTGTCACTTTGAAGGTATTTTATAGATTACTCTAATTAGTTAACTTTAAATAAGATCTTCCTAGATGCTTAGGTAAACCTTAGTTCAATCACTTTCATGTTGTTAGTTGAATACTGAGGCTTTTCTGAGAAACAAGAGATTTTTTTCTGAGAAACAAAATAGAAGCTTCAGTTCACACCCAAGAGTTCCAGCTTTCCCTTCTTGATGACCTGTCTTACAGATTATGAACTTGTCTTACACGGTACCATTCCTCCCCAAAAATAATTTTACACTTATCTGCTACTATTTCTGTTTCTCTGGCTGAGCTCTGATTAATAATATATATTAGGTTATAATATATTAGGATTATATGTTATGTAATATATATTATTACAAAAATATTAGAAAATTATAAAATGTTGAAATATCATTTTACCTCAGTTAATTCCTCAAACTTGCTAAAATGCCAGTAAGAATTACAACTATTTTTAAAAACAATACAGCAATTTCTGGATTATACTGGTGCTGTAAGTATTTGGAAACAATATTAATAACATTAAACTTGGAAAATATCTAGAAAAATTCTGAATTCATATTTTCTTAAAATAGCCTGAGAAATGTAGTAGTACAGGGCAAAGAATTAACTCACAAAAATAAGACTGTAACATTTTCCCATTTGGGACAATGAATGGCACAAGATATGAAAAAGAACAACTGGGAATGTACTATTGTATAATAGTATATTGCAGATGGAGTCAAATAGTATTTGAAGGTCATTTCAGATTATTTTATAATTTATATTATACACCCAAGTATAACAACTTAGAGTTTTTAAACATGGGAAAATAAAATAGTAAATTCAGGAGATAAGATGATATAAAAAACCTTCAGTCAAATTCAAAGCAGACAGGAAAACAACAAAGAAACAAAGAACAAATGCAGCAAATAGAAAACAGGTAACAAGATGCTTGACCCTTTTTTCTAGTCATAAAAATAATCCCATTAATATTTATATTCTAAACACTAGATAAGAGGCTGAAATTTTTTAAATGAATAAAAATGCAAAGTGTAACTATATGCAGTCTACAGGTAAACCACTTCAAATATAAAGTTTCAAATACATTAAAAGCAAAACAATGTTAGAAGATAGAACATGAAAACATTCACCAAGAAGAGCTGAATTAATTTATTAATTCAGTGCAATGCAGACTTCATAACTAGAATGAAATGTAGAATTATAACCTCACAAAGAGGTCAAGTCTCCAAGAAGAAATAGCAATCTTAATTGTGTTTGCATGTAACACATGAGTTTCCAAATACTGAAGGTAGAAAAAGAAAAGATGGCTCTAAAAGTAAAAATGAAAAAAATCCACAACTGTAACTAGAAACTCTAATGTTCATATCTCATAATAGAAGAAGTGGTCAGAAAATCAGCAGGAATATAAGTAACCTACCAGCACTGCTATCCCCCTTGACCTAATCCACTTTCATGGTACATTTCACCCTACAGCAGAGAATGCTTTCATTTAGTGCCATTGCTATCAACACAGTCAGTATTGGCAAAAGGATCAACACGTGAGTAAAACAAAATAGAGGGCTCCCTCCCAAACTGGCCCACACAAACGTAGTTGGCTGATGTTTGATATAAGTGTAAAGGCAACTAAATACAGAAGAAAATCAACTTTGCCATAATTGGTGCCTGAGAAATTGGATATCCATTTTAGGTTTCAATCCTTTGATAAATACCTACTACTTTATATAAAAAAGTACCTCATAAGAAATTATAAACCTACAATGTAAAATGCTTTAACTATTAGAATAAAACATGGGAAAGTAATATTCATGAACTAGAATTTGGCAATTAGTTACTGGACAGAACATAAAAAATATAAACCAAGAAGACAAACTATGATAAATTAGACTATAAAAATTAAAAACTTTTGCTCCTTAAAAGATATGGTTAAGAAAATTCAAAGACAATATATTAGACTGGGAGAGTATATTTGCAACTAACATATTACATAAAAGAGTTATATTCATAATATTTTAAAAATACATAAATCTTGAAAAAAACAAATACATTTTAAAAATAAAATACAAAGATCTGAAATGATTACACTGATGATAAATAAGCATATGCAAGGATGGACATTACAGAAATCCTAATTAAGACCAAAAGCAATTCTACTATACACATTTGAAAATAATTTGAATTGTAAAAGATAATATGTAATACTAATAAGGATATAGACAGAGGAACATAAATTTTTATTCATGATAGAAGAAAGCAAAATGGTAAAAGAATTTTAGAAATATGTGGCAGTTTATTATAAAATTAAATATACTGTTAACATGTAACCCAAGCATCTCATTCCTTGCATTTACTCAAATGAATTAAAATTTTATGTTCACCCAAAATCCTGAATGTAAATGATCATAGATTCTTTGTTTCTAATAGCCAAAAACTGGAGCAACCAAGATAATCATAAACAGGTTAAAAGACGAACAACTTGCACTCTCTTGGAGGGGAATACTACAGAGCAATAAAAAGAATTACTTCCTAATCATGCAGCAACTTGAATTGTTTGGGAATGAATTTTGTTACAAGAAGAATGCTGACCCCTTGGCATGACTAGTTTAGGAAAATGAAAGTGAGCCTCCCATTTAATGAGTTCCCAAAATGTCCAAATATAATTTTCACTCAAGATTTCCCCAATGGGATTAATCTCAGCCTAGAAGTTGGCCTGGAATCTCTTCCTAGTTTGGCTTTTCTCCCCTCCTTTTCCTGTCTCCTCCATTCTTTTATATATATATATATATATATATATATATATATATATTTTTTTTTTTTTTTTTTTTTTCCCAGGGAGTATTGTCTAGTAAATTTCAGGCACACAAATCCCCCTCTCAGTATCTGCTTCTGGCTAACCCAAACTAAATCTTTAAAATAAAACTAAATTCAAAAGTTCTTTCTGAAAACATTTTACTGTCGATTTTTTTTTTCAGGGGGTACTGGGTATTGAACTCCAGGGCACTTGATCACTGAGCCACATCTCAACCCTATTTTGTATTTTATTTAGAGACAGGATCTCACTGAGTTGCTTAGTGCCTCACCATTGCTGAGGCTGGCTTTGAACTCGAGATCCGCCTGTCTCAGCCTCCTGAGCCGCTGGGATTATAGATGTGTGGCACTGCACCCAGCTGTCAATATTTTTATTTAAGTTTTACAGCATTGTTTTGATTTTCATAACTCTAATGTAATAATTAGGAAAATCTATTTATATAATGCACTGAACATATATATCCTCAGACAAATAATATAACTTTAAATTATAGTAAATATGAACAAAATGTAAAAATTTTAATTAAACAACTAAATCTGTTTCTGAATTTGGTAACATTATGTAATTAAAGACTCTTTAAACTTGTAAATGGGAAATAAATTGTAAAGAAGTTTTTGCAATTCTTCAATATAGATTCCTAGATTTCAAAGCCAGAGAGATCTTTACTGATTCATGTGCTATTATAAAATAAGTTTGTAATTAAAACAGAAGAACAACAAGAAATGTATTTAACAACTAGAGGAGAAAAAAGTGTAAATAAACGAACCATTTTAACTTAGTTTTGTTTTTGTTAAATATTATTTTTATTTTCTTGTCTTATATATAACGTATGTCACTGGTTCATTGTATGGTCAATGGATCCCTGTGAGTTTCTAACAAGTTTTTAAGTTTCTTAGCATCACTTCAAAATGCTGAGGTATTTTCATCATTTTATTATTCACATTCATGCACTCACATGAAAAAAATTTCAGTTTACCGAAAAATGTCCTGATGAAGCAATTAAAATGTTAA